>NC_086444.1:475774263-476491763 GCF_028390025.1 Pseudophryne corroboree
TCAGGTACAGTCCTTTCGGCTTCAGAAAAGCAAGCGGGTCAAAGGCGCTTCCTTTCTGCACAGAGACGAGGGAAGAGGGAAAAAGCTGCACCAGTCAGCCAGTTCCCAGAATCAATAATCTTCCCCCGCTTCCTCTGAGTCCACCGCATGACGCGGGGGCTCCACAGGCGTAGCCAGGTACGGTGGGGGGCCGCCTCAAAAATTTCAGCGATCAGTGGGCTCGCTTACAGGTGGATCCCTGGATCCTTCAAGTAGTATCTCAGGGGTACAAGCTGGAATTCGAGGCGTCTCCCCCCCGCCGTTTCCTCAAATCTGCCTTGCCGACAACTCCCTCAGGCAGGGAGGCTGTGCTAGAGGCAATTCACAAGCTGTATTCCCAGTAGGTGATAGTCAAGGTGCCCCTACTTCAACAAGGACGGGGTTACTATTCCACACTGTTTGTGGTACCGAAACCGGACGGTTCGGTGAGACCCATTTTAAATTTGAAATCCTTGAACACATACATAAAAAAATTCAAGTTCAAGATGGAATCGCTCAGGGCGGTTATTGCAAGCCTGGAGGAGGGGGATTACATGGTATCCCTGGACATCAAGGATGCTTACCTACATGTCCCCATTTACCATCCTCACCAGGAGTACCTCAGATTTGTGGTACAGGATTGCCATTACCAATTCCAAACACTGCCGTTTGGACTGTCCACGGCACCGAGGGTCTTTACCAAGGTAATGGCAGAAATGATGATACTCCTTCGAAAAAAGGGAGTTTTAATTATCCCGTACTTGGACGATCTCCTTATAAAGGCGAGGTCCAAGGAGCAGTTGTTGGTCGGAGTAGCACTATCTCGGGAAGTGCTACAACAGCACGGATGGATTCTATACATTCCAAAGTCACAGCTGGTTCCTACCACACGCCTACTGTTCCTGGGGATGGTTCTGGACACAGAACAGAAAAAAGTGTTTCTCCCGCAGGAGAAAGCCAAGGAGCTGTCATCTCTAGTCAGAGACCTCCTGAAACCAAAACAGGTATCAGTGCATCACTGCACACGAGTCCTGGGAAAAATGGTAGCTTCTTACGAAGCAAAATTCCATTAGGCAGGTTCCATGCAAGAACCTTTCAGTGGGACCTCTTGGACAAGTGGTCGGGATCGCATCTTCAGATGCATCGGCTGATAACCCTGTCTCCAAGGACCAGGGTATCTCTACTGTGGTGGCTGCAGAGTGCTCATCTTCAAGAGGGCCGCAGATTCGGCATACAGGACTGGGTCCTGGTAACCACGGATGCCAGCCTTCGAGGCTGGGGGGCAGTCACACAGGGAAGAAATTTCCAAGGACTTTGGTCAAGTCAGGAGTCGTCCCTACACATAAATATTCTGGAACTGAGGGCCATTTACAATGCCCTAAGTCTGGCAAGGCCTCTGCTTCAAAACCAGCCGGTACTGATCCAATCAGACAACATCACGGCAGTCGCCCATGTAAACCGACAGGGCGGCACAAGAAGCAAGATGGCGATGGCAGAAGCCACAAGGATTCTCCGATGGGCGGAAAATCACGTCTTAGCACTGTCAGCAGTGTTCATTCCGGGAGTGGACAACTGGGAAGCAGACTTCCTCAGCAGACACGACCTACACCCGGGAGAGTGGGGACTTCATCCAGAAGTCTTCCAACTGTTGGTAAACCGTTGGGAAAGGCCACAGGTGGACATGATGGCGTCCCGCCTAAACAAAAAAACTAGATATTGCGCCAGGTCAAGGGACCCTCAGGCAATAGCTGTGGACGCTCTAGTGACACCGTGGGTGTACCAGTCGGTTTATGTATTCCCTCCTCTGCCTCTCATACCAAAGGTACTGAGAATAATAAGAAAACGAGGAGTAAGAACGATACTCGTGGTTCCGGATGGGCCAAGAAGAGCTTGGTACCCAGAACTTCAAGAAATGATATCAGAGGACCCATGGCCTCTACCGCTCAGACAGGATCTGCTACAGCAGGGGCCCTGTCTGTTCCAAGACTTACCGTGGCTGCGTTTGACGGCATGGCGGTTGAATTCCGGATCCTAAAGGAAAAGGGCATTCCGGAAGAAGTCATTCCTACGCTGATAAAAGCCAGGAAAGAAGTAACCGCAAACCATTATCACCGTATTTGGCGAAAATATGTTGCGTGGTGTGAGGCCAGGAAGGCCCCAACAGAGGAATTTCAGCTGGGTCGTTTTCTGCACTTCCTACAGTCAGGGGTGACTATGGGCCTAAAATTGGGTTCCATTAAGGTCCAGATTTCGGCTCTGTCAATTTTCTTCCAGAAAGAACTGGCTTCACTGCCTGGAGTTCAGACATTTGTAAAGGGAGTGCTACATATTCAGCCCCCTTTTGTGCCTCCTGTGGCACCTTGGGATCTCAACGTGGTGTTGAGTTTCTTAAAATCACATTGGTTTGAGCCACTTAAAACTGTGGATTTGAAATATCTCACGTGGAAAGTGGTCATGTTATTGGCCTTGGCTTCGGCCAGGCGTGTGTCAGAATTGGCGGCTTTGTCATGTAAAAGCCCTTATCTGATTTTCCATATGGATAGGGCAGAATTGAGGACTCGTCCCCAGTTTCTCCCTAAGGTGGTATCAGCTTTTCACTTGAACCAACCTATTGTAGTGCCTGCGGCTACTAGGGACTTGGAAGATTCCAAGTTACTGGACGTAGTCAGGGCCTTAAAAATTTATATTTCCAGGACGGCTGGAGTCAGGAAAACTGACTCGCTTTTTATCCTGTAGGCATCCAACAAAATAGGTGCTCCTGCTTCTAAGCAGACTATTGCTCGCTGAATTTGTAGCACAATTCAGCTGGAGCATTCTGCGGCTGGATTGCCGCATCCTAAATCAGTAAAAGCCCATTCCACGAGGAAAGTGGGCTCATCTTGGGCGGCTGCCCGAGGGGTCTCGGCTTTACAATTTTGCCGAGCTGCAACTTGGTCAGGGGCAAACACGTTTGCTAAATTCTACAAAATTGATACCCTGGCTGAGGAGGACCTTGAGTTCTCTCATTCGGTGCTGCAGAGTCATCAGCACTCTCCCGCCCGTTTGGGAGCTTTGGTATAATCCCCATGGTCCTTACGGAGTTCCCAGCATCCACTAGGACGTCAGAGAAAATAAGATTTTACTCACCGGTAAATCTATTTCTCGTAGTCCGTAGTGGATGCTGGGCGCCCATCCCAAGTGCGGATTGTCTGCAATACTTGTATGTAGTTATTGCCTAACTAAGGGTTATTGTTGAGCCATCTGTTGAGAGGCTCAGTTATATTTCATACTGTTAACTGGGTGTAGTATCACGAGTTATACGGTGTGATTGGTGTGGCTGGTATGAGTCTTACCCGGGATTCAAAATCCTTCCTTATTGTGTCAGCTCTTCCGGGCACAGTATCCTAACTGAGGTCTGGAGGAGGGTCATAGTGGGAGGAGCCAGTGCACACCAGATAGTACCTAATCTTTCTTTTAGAGTGCTCAGTCTCCTGCGGAGCCCGTCTATTCCCCATGGTCCTTACGGAGTTCCCAGCATCCACTACGGACTACGAGAAATAGATTTACCGGTGAGTAAAATCTTATTTTTTGCATTTCTGTATGTATGTTTTTCCAGATTTACTGTAGGATGTCACAACTGAATTTGTGTGTGTGTATAGGGATACTGTATATGACAGTAGTTGTAGCAATAATCAGAAGTAAAAAGTTCAAAACATACGTAAATATATGCATACAGTACATATATTTTTAATACAATTAAACATACATTTTTGGAAACCTGGGAAGAAAAACATCCCTGTTTTCTAAAGTGTATCTTGTATTTTTTTGTTATGTAAAGAGATTGTTGTCTTGATTTTATTTTGTTTTATAAACATTGTATGTATGAGTGTCTCGTGGAAACTGTTCTGGAGGTCCTCTAGCTGCAAATCAGGGAGTTATATTAAGGTACCTGTTAGATACACTGCACTAGATATTTTATGTAACCAATGTTTCTCTAACGTCCTAGTGGATGCTGGGGACTCCGTAAGGACCATGGGGAATAGACGGGCTCCGCAGGAGACTGGGCACTCTAAAGAAAGATTAGGTACTATCTGGTGTGCACTGGCTCCTCCCTCTATGCCCCTCCACCAGACCTCAGTTAGAATCTGTGCCCGGCCAGAGCTGGGTGCTCCTAGTGGGCTCTCCTGAGCCTGCTAGTAAAAGAAAGTATTTGTTAGGTTTTTTATTTTCAGTGAGCTTCTGCTGGCAACAGACTCACTGCTACGAGGGACTGAGGGGAGAGAAGCAAACCTACCTGTCTACAGCTAGGTTGCGCTTCTTAGGCTACTGGACACCATTAGCTCCAGAGGGTTCGGACACAGGCATCTGTCCTCGATCGTCCGTTCCCGGAGCCGCGCCGCCGTCCCCCTCGCAGAGCCAGAAGAACAGAAGCTTGAAAACGGCGGCTGAAGACTCCTGTCTTCATTTAAGGTAGCGCACAGCACCGCAGCTGTGCGCCATTGCTCCCAGCACACTTTCACACTCCGGTCACTGTAGGGTGCAGAGCGCTGGGGGGGGGGCGCCCTGGGCAGCAATTGAAGTACCTTTTTGGCATAACATACATATATACAGTCAGGAACTGTATATATGTAAAAACCCCCGCCATTTTTTTCACACAGAAGCGGGACAGAAGCCCGCCACTGAGGGGGCGGGGCCTTCTTCCTCAGCACACCAGCGCCATTTTCTCTTCACAGCTCCGCTGGAAGGACGCTCCCCAGGCTCTCCCCTGCAGTATCCAGGTACAAGAAGGGTAAAAAAGAGAGGGGGGGCACATAAATTTAGGCGCAAAAGACATAAAATCGTCAGCTATTGGGTAATTACTTATTATAGTGAATATCCCTGGGTTATATAGCGCTGTGGTGTGTGCTGGCATACTCTCTCTCTGTCTCCCCAAGGCCTTTGTGGGGTCCTGTCCTCAGTCAGAGCATTCCCTGTGTGTCTGCTGTGTGTCGGTACGGCTGTGTCGACATGTTTGATGAGGAGGGTTACGTGGAGGCGGAGCAAGTGCGGATAAATGTGGTGTCGGGGCCGACACCTGATTGGATGGATATGTGGAAGGTCTTAAATGATAATGTAAGCTCCTTGCATAAAAGGTTTGATGACGCTGCAGCCTTGGGACAGCCGAGGTCTCAACCCGGGCCTGCCCAGGCGACTCAGAGGCCGTCAGGGTCTCATAAACGCCCACTATCTCAGATGGTTGACACAGATGTCGACACGGAGTCCGACTCCAGTGTCGACGATGATGAGGCACAATTACAGCCTAAGATGACCAAGGCCATCCGCTACATGATTATTGCAATGAAAGATGTATTGCACATTTCAGAGGTTAACCCTGTCCCTGACAAGAGGGTGTATATGTTTGGGGAGAAAAAGCAGGCAGTGACTTTTCCCCCGTCACATGAATTAAATGAGTTATGTGAAGAAGCGTGGAGTTCCCCTGATAAGAAAGTGGTGATTTCCAAAAAATTACTGCTGGCGTACCCTTTCCCGCCAACGGACAGGTTACGTTGGGAATCCTCCCCTAGGGTAGACAAGGCGCTGACACGCTTATCTAAGAAGGTGGCCCTGCCGTCTCAGGATACGGTTGCCCTAAAGGATCCTGCGGATAGGAAGCAGGAAGCTTTCTTGAAGGACAGATACTTTGTCAGAGGACATAGATGCCCTGGACAGGGATACTGTCTTGCTAACCCTGGGCCATATAAAAGACGCTGTCTTATATATGCGGGATGCCCAGAGGGACATTTGCCTGCTGGGCTCTAGAATTAATGCAATGTCCATTTCTGCCAGGAGGGTCTTATGGACTCGGCAATGGACAGGGGATGCCGATTCTAAAAAACACATGGAGGTTTTGCCTTATAAGGGTGAGGAATTGTTTGGGGACGGCCTCTCGGACCTTGTGTCCACAGCGACAGCTGGAAAGTCGACTTTCTTGCCTCAGGTTTCCTCACAGCCTAAGAAAGCACCGTATTATCAAATGCAGTCCTTTCGTTCTCAGAAGCAAGAAGGTCAGAGGTGCATCCTTTCTTGCCAGAGGCAGGGGTAGAGGAAAGAAGCTGCACCATGCAGCTAGTTCCCAGGAACAAAAGTCCTCCCCGGCTTCCACTAAGTCCACCGCATGACGCTGGGGCTCCACAGGCAGAGCCAGGAGCGGTGGGGGCGCGTCTCCGAAAATTCAGCAACCAGTGGGTTCGCTCACAGGTGAATCCTTGGGCTATACAAATTGTATCTCAGGGATACAAGCTGGAGTTCGAAGCGACTCCCCCTCACCGTTACCTAAAATCAGCCTTGCCAGCTTCCCCCACGGAAAGGGAGGTAGTCCTGGCGGCAATTCACAAGCTGTACCTCCAGCAAGTGATTGTCAGGGTCCCCCTCCTTCAACAGGGAAGGGGTTACTATTCCACACTGTTTGTGGTACCGAAACCGGACGGTTCGGTAAGACCCATTCTGAATTTAAAATCCTTGGACATTTATATGAAAAAATTCAAGTTCAAAATGGAATCGCTCAGAGCGGTCATTGCAAGCCTGGAAGAGGGGGATTTTATGGTATCTCTGGACATCAAGGATGCTTACTTGCATGTCCCCATTTATCCACCTCACCAGGAGTACCTCAGGTTTGTGGTACAGGACTGTCATTACCAATTCCAGACGTTGCCGTTTGGTCTGTCCACGGCACCGAGAGTATTTACCAAGGTAATGGCCGAAATGATGGTACTCCTTCGGAAGCAAGGAGTTACGGTTATACCGTACTTGGACGATCTCCTCATAAGGGCGAGGTCCAGGGAGCAGTTGTTGATCAGCGTAGCACACTCTCAGGAAGTGTTGCAACAGCACGGCTGGATTCTGAATATTCCAAAGTCGCAGCTGATTCCTACGACGCGTCTGCCCTTCCTGGGTATGATTCTGGACACAGAACAGAAGAAGGTGTTTCTCCCGGAGGAGAAGGCCCAGGAGTTAGTGACTCTGGTCAGGGACCTCCTAAAACCAAAACAGGTGTCGGTGCATCACTGCACGCGAGTCCTGGGAAAGATGGTGGCCTCATACGAAGCCATTCCCTTCGGCAGGTTCCATGCGAGGATCTTTCAGTGGGATCTGTTGGACAAGTGGTCCGGATCGCATCTTCAGATGCATCAGCTGATCACCCTGTCCCCGAGGGCCAGGGTGTCTCTTCTGTGGTGGCTGCAGAGTGCTCATCTTCTCGAGGGCCGCAGGTTCGGCATACAGGACTGGGTTCTGGTGACCACGGATGCAAGCCTCCGCGGATGGGGGGCAGTCACTCAGGGAAGAAACTTCCAAGGGCTGTGGTCAAGTCAGGAGACTTGTCTGCACATAAATATACTGGAACTAAGGGCCATATACAACGCCCTGAGTCAAGCGGAGCCCCTGCTTCGAGACCAACCAGTGCTGATTCAGTCAGACAACATCACGGCGGTCGCCCATGTAAACCGCCAGGGCGGCACAAGAAGCAGGGTGGCGATGGCAGAAGCCACAAAGATTCTTCGTTGGGCGGAGATTCACGTACAAGCACTGTCAGCAGTGTTCATTCCGGGAGTGGACAACTGGGAAGCAGACTTCCTCAGCAGACACGACCTCCACCCGGGAGAGTGGGGACTTCATCAAGAAGTCTTCACACAGATTGCTAATCAATGGGAACTGCCACAGGTGGACATGATGGCGTCCCGCCTCAACAAAAAGCTAAAAAGATATTGCGCCAGGTCAAGGGACCCTCAGGCGATAGCTGTGGACGCGTTAGTGACACCCTGGGTGTTCCAGTCGGTAAATGTGTTCCCTCCTCTTCCTCTCATACCCAAGGTACTGAGAATAGTAAGAAAAAGAGGAGTGAGAACAATACTCATCGTTCCGGATTGGCCAAGAAGGACTTGGTACCCAGAACTACAAGAGATGATCACAGAGGACCCATGGCCTCTGCCTCTCAGACAGGACCTGTTGCAACAGGGGCCCTGTCTGTTCCAAGACTTACCGCGGCTGCGTTTGACGGCATGGCGGTTGAACGCCGGATCCTAACGGAAAAGGGCATCCCGGATGAAGTGATTGCTACGCTGCTAAAGGCTAGGAAGGATGTAACAGCTAAGCATTATCACCGTATATGGCGAAGATATGTTGCTTGGTGTGAGGCCAGGATGGCCTCTACAGAGGAATTCCAGCTGGGTCGATTTCTGCACTTCCTACAGTCAGGTGTGACTATGGGCCTGAAATTAGGGTCCATAAAGGTCCATATTTCGGCCCTATCCATTTTCTTTCAAAAAGAACTGGCTTCACTGCCTGAGGTTCAGACGTTTGTAAAGGGAGTGCTGCATATTCAGGAAAGTGGAAAGTGGTCATGCTGTTGGCCTTAGCATCGGCGAGGCGTGTATCAGAATTGGCGGCTTTGTCATGTAAAGGCCCTTATTTGATCTTCCATATGGGCAGGGCAGAATTGTGGACTCGTCCCCAATTTCTCCCAAAGGTGGTATCATCGTTTCATTTGAACCAACCTATTGTGGTCCCTGCGGCTACTCGGGACTTGGAGGACTCCAAGTTGCTGGACGTAGTCCGGGCTTTGAAAATATATGTTTCCAGAACGGCTGGAGTCAGGAAGACTGACTCGCTGTTTATTCTGTAAGCACCCAATAAGCTGGGTGCTCCTGCTTCAAAGCAAACTATTGCTCGCTGGATCTGTAGCACGATTCAGCTGGCTCATTCTGCGGCTGGATTGCCGCATCCAAAATCAGTGAATGCCCATTCCACAAGGAAGGTGGGCTCTTCTTGGGCGGCTGCCCGAGGGGTCTCGGCTTTACAGCTTTGCCGAGCGGCTACTTGGTCGGGTACAAACACTTTTGCAAAGTTCTACAAGTTTGATACCCTGGCTGAGGAGGACCTTGAGTTTGCTCATTCGGTGCTGCAGAGTCATCCGCACTCTCCCGCCCGTTTGGGAACTTTGGTATAATCCCCATGGTCCTTACGGAGTCCCCAGCATCCACTAGGACGTTCGAGAAAATAAGAATTTACTCACCGGTAATTCTATTTCTCGTAGTCCGTAGTGGATGCTGGGCGCCCGTCCCAAGTGCGGACTTTCTGCAATACGTGTATATAGTTATTGCTTAATAAAGGGTTATTGTTATGAGCCATCCGTTGAGTGATGCTCAGTTGTTGTTCATACTGTTAACTGGGTAAGGTTATCACGAGTTGTACGGTGTGATTGGTGTGGCTGGTATGAGTCTTACCCTGGATTCCAAAATCCTTTCCTTGTAATGTCAGCTCTTCCGGGCACAGTTTCCCTAACTGAGGTCTGGAGGAGGGGCATAGAGGGAGGAGCCAGTGCACACCAGATAGTACCTAATCTTTCTTTAGAGTGCCCAGTCTCCTGCGGAGCCCGTCTATTCCCCATGGTCCTTACGGAGACCCCAGCATCCACTACGGACTACGAGAAATAGAATTACCGGTGAGTAAATTCTTATTTTAAAGCTAAGTAGGATTTTTTTGGGGAAAGTAGAGTTTGCGAGTCTATTATCTCTGCTTATTACCTGTTATCCCTCGTACTGCCTGAGTTTTCTCTCTGTTCAGTGCTCTCCCCCATACCCTGTTTTTTTTCACCCTCCCTTCTCGGGATGCAGTTTTAATGCTGGCTTTTGGGACCCCGGCGTTCAGGAGACCGAAGCCTGGATCCCGGCGATCAGGAGGGCGACGCCGGAATCCCGACAGTCACCATTTTACTAATGGCCGGAACAGCAACACTCTCCCGTAATCCCCACTCAGTTGGTGGGTCCATGTCACCAACCGGGTGGGAATAGAACCTGTGGCAAGCAGAGCTCGCCACCAGGCCCAAAGCGTGGCGAGCCCGCTAGGGGACTCGCTGCTGGTATTCCGGCAGATGGGATGCCGCTGTCAGTACACTGACAGCCGGCATCCCGTCTGCTGGGATATCATATCGGATCCCCTTTCTCCACAATTGATTTCTCATTCTGTCTTCCGTAGTGGTGGGTGCTAAACTGACTGCCGTTAGTCTTGTCTTGGGAGGGCTGATAGCGAGCCTATCTGGAGTGCTAGGTCTTGCAGCTTGGGCCATCAACCTCCTGGAGCGATTCGCCTAGTGTGTATGGGCCTTAAGATGGGGTTACAAACAGTGGGCCTGGCTCAGATGTAGGCAAATGAATTTGCACCTGCGATTCAGTACGCCGCAGCTGTGCAAAGATATGCAAATGTCACAGCAACCAGGATTTGAATTAAGACACCCACTGAAGGCATCTGAGATCTGCCGCTTGTGTACCAAGACACAGACATCGGATGCACATCGGAGTAATCCTATGGTTGCGCAGCATGGCCGCCGGTGCTAAAATGCCAGAGTAATTTTAACTGCATATGGGATCGCACCCGCAAGCTATGACATGTCGCAACACACCTGCGTTTGGGTCGCCGCTCCCCCATTACCTCCCACACACATTCCCTGCCTATCACTCAATGTATAAATAATTTTCTCTAACGTCCTAAGTGGATGCTGGGGACTCCGTAAGGACCATGGGGAATAGCGGCTCCGCAGGAGACTGGGCACATCTAAAGAAAGCTTTAGGACTATCTGGTGTGCACTGGCTCCTCCCCCTATGACCCTCCTCCAAGCCTCAGTTAGATCTCTGTGCCCGAACGATAAGGGTGCACACTAGGGGCTCTCCTGAGCTTCTTAGTGAAAGTTTTAGTTTAGGTTTTTTATTTTCAGTGAGACCTGCTGGCAACAGGCTCACTGCATCGAGGGACTAAGGGGAGAAGAAGCGAACTCACCTGCGTGCAGAGTGGATTGGGCTTCTTAGGCTACTGGACATTAGCTCCAGAGGGACGATCACAGGCCCAGCCATGGATGGGTCCCAGAGCCGCGCCGCCGGCCCCCTTACAGAGCCAGAAGACAGAAGAGGTCCGGAAAATCGGCGGCAGAAGACATCCTGTCTTCACCAAGGTAGCGCACAGCACTGCAGCTGTGCGCCATTGCTCCTCAGCACACTTCACACTTCGGTCACTGAGGGTGCAGGGCGCTAGGGGGGGGCGCCCTGAGCAGCAATAAAAACACCTTGGCTGGCGAAAATACATCACATATAGCCCCCAGGGCTATATGGATGAATTTTAACCCCTGCCAGAATCCATAAAAAAGCAGGAGAAAAGTCCGCGAAAAAGGGGCGGAGCCTATCTCCTCAGCACACTGGCGCCATTTTCCCTCACAGCTCAGTTGGAGGGAAGCTCCCCTGCAGTCACTACACTACAGAAAGGGTTAAAAAAGAGAGGGGGGCACTAATTAGGCGCAGTATTAACAATACAGCAGCTATAAGGGGAAAAACACTTATATAAGGTTATCCCTGTATATATATAGCGCTTTGGTGTGTGCTGGCATACTCTCCCTCTGTCTCCCCAAAGGGCTAGTGGGGTCCTGTCCTCTATCAGAGCATTCCCTGTGTGTGTGCTGTATGTCGGTACGTTTGTGTCGACATGTATGAGGAGAAAAATGATGTGGAGACGGAGCAGATTGCCTGTAATAGTGATGTCACCCCCTAGGGGGTCGACACCTGAGTGGATGAACTGTTGGAAGGAATTACGTGACAGTGTCAGCTCTGTATAAAAGACAGTGGTTGACATGAGACAGCCGGCTACTCAGCTTGTGCCTGTCCAGACGTCTCATAGGCCGTCAGGGGCTCTAAAGCGCCCATTACCTCAGATGGCAGATATAGACGCCGACACGGATACTGACTCCAGTGTCGACGGTGAAGAGACAAATGTGACTTCCAGTAGGGCCACACGTTACATGATTGAGGCAATGAAAAATGTTTTACACATTTCTGATAATACGAGTACCACCAAAAAGGGGTATTATGTTCGGTGAGGAAAAACTACCTGTAGTTTTCCTGAATCTGAGAAATTAAATGAGGTGTGTGATGATGCGTGGTTTTCCCCCGATAACAACTGATAATTTCTAAAATGTTATTGGCATTATATCCTTTCCCACCAGAGGTTAGGGTGCGTTGGGAAACACCCCCTAGGGTGGATAAAGCGCTCACACGCTTGTAAGGGCTCTACCCTCTCCTGAGATGGCCGCCCTTAAGGATCCTTCTGATAGAAAGCAGGAGGGTATCCTAAAATGTATTTACACACATACTGGTGTTATACTGCGACCAGCAATCGCCTCAGCCTGGATGTGCAGTGCTGGGTTGGCGTGGTCGGATTCCCTGACTGAAAATATTGATACCCTAGATAGGGACAGTATATTTTTGCCTATAGAGCATTTAAAAGATGCATTTCTATATATGCGTGATGCACAGCGGAATATTTGCCGACTGGCATCAAGTCTAAGTGCGTTGTCCATTTCTACCAGTAGAGGGTTATGGACACGTCAGTGGTCAGGTGATGCGTATTCCAAACGGCATTTGGAAGTATTGCCTTAATAAGGGGAGGAGTTATTTGGGGTCGGTCTTTCAGACCTGGTGGCCACGGCAACAGCTGGGAAATCCACGTTTGTACCCCAGGTCGCCTCTCAACATGAGAAGACGCCGTATTATCAGGCGCAGTCTTTTCGTGGACAAGCGGGCAAAATGTTCCTCATTTCTGCCCCGTGACAGAGGGAGAGGAAAAAGGCTGCAGAAATCAGCCAGTTCCCAGGAACAGAAACCCTCTCCCGCCTCTGCCAAGCCCTCAGTATGACGCTGGGGCTTTACAAGCAGAATCAGGCGCGGTGGGGGGCCCGTCTCAATGAATTTCAGCGCGCAGTGGGCTCACTCGCAAGTAGACCCCTGGATCCTTCAGGTGATATCTCAGGGGTACAAATTAGAATTCGAGACGTCTCCCCCTCGCCGTTTTCCTAAAGTCGGCTTTACCAATGTCTCCTTCTGACAGGGAGACAGTTTTGGAAGCCATTCACAAGCTGTATTCCCAGCAGGTGATAATCAAGGTACCCCTCCTGCAACAGGGAACGGGGTATTATTCCACACTGTTGGGGTACCGAAGCCGGACGGCTCGGTGAGACCGATTCTAAATCTAAAATCTTTGAACACTTACATACAGAGGTTCAAATTCAAGATTGAGTCACTCAGAGCAGTGATTGCGAACCTGGAAGAAGGGGACTACATGATGTCTCGGGACATCAAGGATGCTTACCTTCATGTCAAAATTTACCCTTCTCACCAAGGGTACCTCAGGTTTATGGTACAGAACTGTCACTATCAGTTCAGACGCTGCCGTATGGATGGTCCACGGCACCCCGGGTCTTTACCAAGGTAATGGCCGAAATGATGATATTCCTTCGAAGGAAGGGAATTTTAGTTATCCCTTACTTGGACGATTCCCTGATAAGGGTAAGATCCAGGGAACAGTTGGAGGTCGGTGTAGCACTATCTCAGGTAGTGTTGCGGCAGCACGATTGGATTCTCAATATTCCAAAATCGCAGCTGGTTCCGACGACTTGTCTTCTGTTCCTAGGGATGATCCTGGACACAGTCCAGAAAAAGGTGTTTCTCCCGGAGGGGAAAGACAGGGAGTTATCCGAGCTAGTCAGGAACCTCCTAAAACCGAGCCAAGTCTCAGTGCATCAATGCACAAGGGTTCTGGGTAAAATGGTGGCTTCCTACGAAGCAATCCCATTCGGCAGATTCCACGCAAGAACTTTCCAGTGGGACCTGCTGGACAAATGGTCCGGGTCGCATCTTCAGATGCATCAGCGGATAACCCTGTCACCAAGGACAAGGGTGTCCCTCCTGTGGTGGTTGCAGAGTGCTCATCTTCTAGAGGGCCGCAGATTCTGCATTCAGGACTGGGTCCTGGTGACCACGGATGCCAGCCTGCGAGGCTGGGGAGCAGTCACACAGGGAAGGAATATCCAGGGCTTATGGTCAAGCCTGGAGACATCACTTCACATAAATATCCTGAAGCTAAGGGCCATTTACAATGCTCTAAGCTTAGCAAGACCTCTGCTTCAAGGTCAGCCGGTGTTGATCCAGTCGGACAACATCACGGCAGTCACCCACGTAAACAGACAGGGTGGCACAAGAAGCAGGAGGGCAATGGCAGAAGCTGCAAGGATTCTTCGCTGGGCGGAAAATCATGTGATAGCACTGTCAGCAGTATTCATTCCGGGAGTGGACAACTGGGAAGCAGACTTCCTCAGCACGAGCTCCACCCGGGAGAGTGGGGACTTCACCCAGAAGTCTTCCACATGATTATAAACCGTTGGGAAAAACTCGACAGGTATTGCGCCAGGTCAAGGGACCCTCAGGCAATAGCTGTAGACGCTCTGGTAACACCGTGGGTGTACCAGTCAGTGTATGTGTTCCCTCCTCTGCCTCTCATACCCAAGGTACTGAGATTGATAAGATGGAGAGGAGTAAGCACTATATTCGTGGCTCCGGATTGGCCAAGAAGGACTTGGTAACCGGAACTTCAAGAGATGCTCACGGAGGATCCTTGGCCTCTACCTCTAAGAAGGGACCTGCTCCAACAAGGACCCTGTCTGTTCCAAGACTTACCGCGGCTGCGTTTGACGGCATGGCGGTTGAACGCCGGATCCTGAAGGAAAAAAGGCATTCCGGATGAAGTCATCCCTATCCTGATCAAAGCCAGGAAGGATGTAACCGCAAAACATTATCACCGCATTTGGCGAAAATATGTTGCGTGGTGCGAGGACAGTAAGACCGACGGAGGAAATTCAACTGGGTCGATTCCTACATTTCCTGCAAACAGGAGTGTCTATGGGCCTGAAATTGGGGTCCATTAAGGTTCAAATTTCGGCCCTGTCAATTTTCTTCCAAAAAGAACTAGCTTCAGTCCCTGAAGTTCAGACGTTTGTAAAAGGGGTACTGCATATACAGCCTCCTTTTGTGCCTCCAGTGGCACTTTGGGATCTCAATGTAGTTTTTTGGGTTCCAAAAGTCACATTGGTTTGAACCACTTAAATCTGTGGAGTTAAAATATCTCACATGGAAAGTGGTCATGCTGTTGGCCCTGGCCTGGGCCAGGCGCGTGTCAGAATTGGCGGCTTTATCCTGTAAAAGCCCTTATCTGATTTTCCATTCGGACAGGGCGGAATTGAGGACTCGTCCTCAGTTTCTCCCTAAGGTGGGTTCAGCGTTTCACCTGAACCAACCTATTGTGGTGCCTGCGGCTACTAGGGACTTGGAGGACTCCAAGTTGCTAGACGTTGTCAGGGCCCTGAAAATATATGTTTCCAGGACGGCTGGAGTCAGAAAATCTGACTCGCTGTTTATCCTGTATGCACCCAACAAGCTGGGTGCTCCTGCTTCTAAGCAGACTATTGCTCGTTGGATTTGTAGTACAATTCAGCTTGCACATTCTGTGGCAGGCCTGCCACAGCCAAAAATCTGTAAATGCCCACTCCACAAGGAAGGTGGGCTCATCTTGGGCGGCTGCCCGAAGGGTCTCGGCTTTACAACTTTGCCGAGCAGCTACTTGGTCAGGAGCAAATACGTTTGTAAAATTCTACAAAATTGATACCCTGGCTGAGGAGGACCTGGAGTTCTCTCAATTGGTGCTGCAGAGTCATCCGCACTCTCCCGCCCGTTTGGGAGCTTTGGTATAATCCCCATGGTCCTTACGGAGTCCCCAGCATCCACTTAGGACGTTAGAGAAAATAAGAATTTACTTACCGATAATTCTATTTCTCGTAGTCCGTAGTGGATGCTGGGCGCCCATCCCAAGTGCGGATTGTCTGCAATACTGGTACATAGTTATTGTTACCAAAAAATCGGGTTATTGCTGTAGTGAGCCATCTTTTCTAGAGGCTCCTCTGTTATCATGCTGTTAACTGGGTTCAGATCACAAGTTGTACAGTGTGATTGGTGTGGCTGGTATGAGTCTTACCCGGGATTCAAAATCCTTCCTTATTGTGTACGCTCGTCCGGGCACAGTATCCTAACTGAGGCTTGGAGGAGGGTCATAGGGGGAGGAGCCAGTGCACACCAGATAGTCCTAAAGCTTTCTTTAGATGTGCCCAGTCTCCTGCGGAGCCGCTATTCCCCATGGTCCTTACGGAGTCCCCAGCATCCACTACGGACTACGAGAAATAGAATTATCGGTAAGTAAATTCTTATTTTTATCTGCGATCACGGTCACAATATAATTGTGTTACATACGCAGTGGCAATTGCTCCACAGTGTACAACATTGCATCCATTGCTGAAGCAGGCCCATAGTTGCATAGGTAGCTGTCTGGGAGAAGACTTGCAGCCATGAATGGGATGAGGTTTTGAGAGAGGGAGGGAGAGTTTCTGGAAGAGTACAGAGGGAAATAAGGAGTTTATAGATCGGCTGTATACAGTATGTGGACAGGAGTTGTGAAAGGATTTGTAGGCAAGGCTTACCACAGTTGTATTCAGAAATGATGGGCTGTAGAAATTGACAGATTCCCAACACTGGGCAGATATGTAAAGTCATTTTCGAGCAGCATTCTTTATGGGTTGGGTGCAGGATACTGGCAATTAGGATGCCGGCAATCAAAATATGGACACTGGCGTCCGGACTGCCATAATCCTGACAAATACGAGCAACTAAAATAACTCTTCCCCTAATCCTCCTTTTCCAAAGCCTATTCACAACCCCCCGACACCCCTTCCCCCCCTGCAGCCTAACCCTCACCCCCCCCCCCCCCCCCTGCACCCTAATCCTAACCCTCTCCATCAAACTTATTCAGTATTCCAGCTGTCGGGATTCCGATGTCAGCATTACGACATGTAGGGATTCCAGCACCAGTTTCTTGACCACCGGCATCCCGTATGCCAGGTTGCGAACTACATCCCTTCTTGATTGAGTGCATAATGGGTTAAGGCCATTTTAGACGGATTTGGCAAGGTTGGACTCTATAGCAGTATAACTCTGTATTTTAGTGTAGTATTGTATAAGAAAGGGAGTTTTAATGGAGAAATATTGTAGGCGTATAACTTAGAAATGATTGTACTAAAGAATTGCAGAATGACCAGTCAGTATTAATAACACAAAGCAGAAGGGGCAGTATCATGGTTGTTAATAGTGATGTGCACCGGAAATTTTTCGGGTTTTGTGTTTTGGTTTTGGGTTCGGTTCCGCGGCCGTGTTTTGGATTCGGACGCGTTTTGGCAAAACCTCACCGAAAATTTTTTGTCGGATTCGGGTGTTTTTTTCAAAAAACCCTCAAAAACAGCTTAAATCATAGAATTTGGGGGTCATTTTGATCCCAAAGTATTATTAACCTCAATAACCATAATTTCCACTCATTTTCAGTCTATTCTGAACACCTCACATCTCACAATATTATTTTTAGTCCTAAAATTTGCACCGAGGTCGCTGGATGGCTAAGCTAAGCGACCCAAGTGGCCGACAAAAACACCTGGCCCATCTAGGAGTGGCACTGCAGTGTCAGGCAGGATGGCCCTTCAAAAAAATTGTCCCCAAACAGCACATGATGCAAAGAAAAAAAGAGGCACAATGAGGTAGCTGTGTGACTAAGCTAAGCGACCCAAGTGGCCGACACAAACACCTGGCCCATCTAGGAGTGGCACTGCAGTGTCAGACAGGATGGCACTTCAAAAAAATACTCCCCAAACAGCACATGATGCAATGAAAAAAAGAGGCGCAACAAGGTCGCTGTGTGACTAAGCTAAGCGACACAAGTGGCCGACACAAACACCTGGCCCATCTAGGAGTGGCACTGCAGTGTCACGCAGGATGGCACTTCAAAAAAATACTCCCCAAACAGCACATGATGCAAAGAAAAAAAGAGGCGCACCAAGGTCGCTGTGTGACTAAGCTAAGCGACACAAGTGGCCGACACAAACACCTGGCCCATCTAGGAGTGGCACTGCAGTGTCACGCAGGATGGCCCTTCAAAAAAATACTCCCCAAACAGCACATGATGCAAAGAAAAAAAGAGGCGCAATGAGGTAGCTGTGTGACTAAGATAAGCGACCCAAGTGGCCGACACAAACATCTGGCCCATCTAGGAGTGGCACTGCAGTGTCATGCAGGATGGCCCTTCAAAAAAATACTCCCCAAACAGCACATGATGCAAAGAAAAATGAAAGAAAAAAGAGGTGCAAGATGGAATTGTCCTTGGGCCCTCCCACCCACCCTTATGTTGTATAAACAGGACATGCACACTTTAACGAACCCATCATTTCAGTGACAGGGTCTGCCACACGACTGTGACTGAAATGACTGGTTGGTTTGGGCCCCCACCAAAAAAGAAGCAATCAATCTCTCCTTGCACAAACTGGCTCTACAGAGGCAAGATGTCCACCTCCTCCGATTCATCACCCCTTTCACTGTGTACATCCCCCTCCTCACAGATTATTAATTCGTCCCCACTGGAATCCACCATCTCAGGTCCCCGTGTACTTTCTGGAGGCAATTGCTGCTGGTGAATGTCTCCACGGAGGAATTGATTATAATTAATTTTAATGAACATCATCTTCTCCACATTTTCTGGAAGTAACCTCGTACACCGATTGCTGACAAGGTGAGCGGCTGCACTAAACACTCTTTCGGAGTACACACTGGAGGGAGGGCAACTTAGGTAGAATAAAGCCAGTTTCTGCAAGGGCCTCCAAATTGCCTCTTTTTCCTGCCAGTATACGTACGGACTGTCTGACGTGCCTACTTGGATGCGGTCACTCATATAATCCTCCACCATTCTTTCAATGGTGAGAGAATCATATGCAGTGACAGTAGACGACATGTCAGTCATCGTTGCCAGGTCCTTCAGTCCGGACCAGATGTCAGCACTCGCTCCAGACTGCCCTGCATCACTGCCAGCGGGTGGGCTCGGAATTCTTAGCCTTTTCCTCGCACCCCCAGTTGCGGGAGAATGTGAAGGAGGAGCTGTTGACGGGTCACGTTCCGCTTGACTTGACAATTTTCTCACCAGCAGGTCTTTGAACCCCTGCAGACTTGTGTCTGCCGGAAAGAGAGATACAACGTAGGTTTTAAATCTAGGATCGAGCACGGTGGCCAAAATGTAGTGCTCTGATTTCAACAGATTGACCACCCGTGAATCCTGGTTAAGCGAATGAAGGGCTCCATCCACAAGTCCCACATGCCTAGCGGAATCGCTCTGTTTTAGCTCCTCCTTCAATGTCTCCAGCTTCTTCTGCAAAAGCCTGATGAGGGGAATGACCTGACTCAGGCTGGCAGTGTCTGAACTGACTTCACGTGTGGCAAGTTCAAAGGGTTGCAGAACCTTGCACAACGTTGAAATCATTCTCCACTGCGCTTGAGACAGGTGCATTCCACCTCCTTTGCCTATATCGTGGCCAGATGTATAGGCTTGAATGGCCTTTTGCTGCTCCTCCATCCTCTGAAGCATATAGAGGGTTGAATTCCACCTCGTTACCACCTCTTGCTTCAGATGATGGCAGGGCAGGTTCAGGTATTTTTGGTGGTGCTCCAGTCTTCTGTACGCGGTGCCTGAACGCCGAAAGTGGCCCGCAATTCTTCGGGCCACCGACAGCATCTCTTGCACGCCCCTGTCGTTTTTTAAATAATTCTGCACAACCAAATTCAAGGTATGTGCAAAACATGGGACGTGCTGGAATTTGCCCAGATGTAATGCACGCACAATATTGCTGGCGTTGTCCGATGTCACAAATCCCCAGGAGAGTCCAATTGGGGTAAGCCATTCTGCGATGATCTTCCTCAGTTGCCGTAAGAGGTTTTCAGCTGTGTGGCTATTCTGGAAAGCGGTGATACAAAGCGTAGCCTGCCTAGGAACGAGTTGGCGTTTGCGAGATGCTGCTACTGGTGCCGCCGCTGCTGTTCTTGCAGCGGGAGGCAATACATCTACCCAGTGGGCTGTCACAGTCATATAGTCCTGAGTCTGCCCTGCTCCACTTGTCCACATGTCCGTGGTTAAGTGGACATTGGGTACAACTGCATTTTTTAGGACACTGGTGAGTCTTTTTCTGAGGTCTGTGTACATTTTCGGTATCGCCTGCCTAGAGAAATGGAACCTAGATGGTATTTGGTACCGGGGACACAGTACCTCAATCAAGTCTATCGTTGGCTCTGAATTAACGGTGGATACCGGAACCACGTTTCTCACCGCCCAGGCTGCCAAGGCCTCAGTTACCCGCTTTGCAGCAGGATGACTGCTGTGATATTTCATCTTCCTCGCAAAGGACTGTTGTACAGTCAATTGCTTACTGGAAGTAGTACAAGTGGTCTTCCGACTTCCCCTCTGGGATGACGATCGACTCCCAGCAGCAACAACAGCAGCGCCAGCAGCAGTAGGCGTTACACTCAAGGATGCATCGGAGGAATCCCAGGCAGGAGAGGACTCGTCAGACTTGCCAGTGACATGGCCTGCAGGACTATTGGCTTTCCTGGGTAAGGAGGAAATTGACACTGAGGGAGTTGGTGGTGTGGTTTGCAGGAGCTTGGTTACAAGAGGAAGGGATTTACTGGTCAGTGGACTGATCCCGCTGTCGCCCAAAGTTTTTGAACTTGTCACTGACTTATGATGAATGCGCTGCAGGTGACGTATAAGGGAGGATGTTCCGAGGTGGTTAACGTCCTTACCCCTACTTATTACAGCTTGACAAAGGCAACACACGGCTTGACACCTGTTGTCCGCATTTGTGTTGAAATAATTCCACACCGAAGAGCTGATTTTTTTTTTGTATTTTGACCAGGCATGTCAATGGCCATATTCCTCCCACGGACAACAGGCGTCTCCCCGGGTGCCTGACTTAAACAAACCACCTCACCATCAGAATCCTCCTTGTCAATTTCCTCCCCAGCGCCAGCAACACCCATATCCTCATCCTGGTGTACTTCAACACTGACATCTTCAATTTGACTATCAGGAACTGGACTGCAGGTGCTCCTTCCAGCACTTGCAGGGGGCGTGCAAATGGTGGAAGGCGCAAGCTCTTCCCGTCCAGTGTTGGGAAGGTCAGGCATCGCAACCGACACAATTGGACTCTCCTTGGGGATTTGTGATTTCGAAGAACGCACAGTTCTTTGCTGTGCTTTTGCCAGCTTAAGTCTTTTCTTTTTTCTAGCGAGAGGATGAGTGCTTCCATCCTCATGTGAAGCTGAACCACTAGCCATGAACATAGGCCAGGGCCTCAGCCGTTCGTTGCCACTCCGTGTCGTAAATGGCATATTGGCAAGTTTATGCTTCTCCTCAGACGCTTTTAATTTTGATTTTTGGGTCATTTTACTGATCTTTTGTGTTTTGGATTTTACATGCTCTGTACTATGACATTGGGCATCGGCCTTGGCAGACGACGTTGATGGCATTTCATCGTCTCGGCCATGACTAGTGGCAGCAGCTTCAGCACGAGGTGGAAGTGGATCTTGATCTTTCCCTATTTTTTTAACCTCCACATTTTTGTTCTCCATATTTTAATGCGCACAACTAAAAGGCACCACAGGTATACAATGTAGATGGATGGATAGTATACTTATGGACGACGAGTGACGACACAGAGGTAGGTACAGCAGTGGCCTACCATACTGCTATATACAGTATAATGGACCTGGTGGACACTGTCAGCAGACTGCTAAACTAGTACTACTAGTATAAAGAAAAAAAGGCACCACAGGTATACAATGTAGATGGATGGATAGTATACTTATGGACGACGAGTGACGACACAGAGGTAGGTACAGCAGTGGCCTACCGTACTGCTATATACAGTATAATAAATGGACCTGGTGGACACTGTCAGCAAACTGTTAAACTAGTATAAAGAAAAAAAGGCACCACAGGTATACAATGTAGATGGATGGATAGTATACTTATGGACGACGAGTGACGACACAGAGGTAGGTACAGCAGTGGCCTACCGTACTGCTATATACAGTATAATAAATGGACCTGGTGGACACTGTCAGCAAACTGCTAAACTAGTATAAAGAAAAAAAGGCACCACAGGTATACAATGTAGATGGATGGATAGTATACTTATGGACGACGAGTGACGACACAGAGGTAGGTACAGCAGTGGCCTACCGTACTGCTATATACAGTATAATAAATGGACCTGGTGGACACTGTCAGCAAACTGCTAAACTAGTATAAAGAAAAAAAGCCACCACAGGTATACAATGTAGATGGATGGATAGTATACTTATTATTATTAATGGATGACGAGTGACTGACGACACAGAGGTAGGTACAGCAGTGGCCTACCGTACTGCTATATACAGTATAATGGACCTGGTGGACACTGTCAGCAGACTGCTAAACTAGTACTACTAGTATAAAAAAAAAAGCCACCACAGGTATACAATGTAGATGGATGGATAGTATACTTATGGTCGACGAGTGACGACACAGAGGTAGGTACAGCAGTGGCCTACCGTACTGCTATATACAGTATAATGGACCTGGTGGACACTGTCAGCAGACTGCTAAACTAGTATAAAAAAAAGCCACCACAGCAGTATTTTTCAGGCAGACAAACGTATACTGGTGGTCACTTTCAGCAAAACTGTGCACTGTACTCCTGCTATAGCTGCTCCCCAGTCCCCACAATTAAACAGTGTGAGCACTCAGCACAGATATATCATGCAGCACACTGAGCACAGATATGGTATGGAGCGTTTTTTTCAGGCAGAGAACGGATAAAAAAAAACTGGTGGTCACTATCAGCAAAACTCTGCACTCTACTCCGAGTCCTAACAGCTGCTCCCCAATCCTCCCCACAATTAGTAATAAAACAAGCAATCAACTGTCTCTTCTACAATTATAAACGGAGAGGACGCCAGCCACGTCCTCTCCCTATCAATCTCAATGCACGTGTGAAAATGGCGGCGACGCGCGGCTGCTTATATAGAATCCGAATCTCGCGAGAATCCGACAGCAGGATGATGACGTTCGGGCGCGCTCGGGTTAACCGAGCCATACGGGAGAATCCGAGTATGGCTCGGACCCGTGTAAAAAGGGTGAAGTTCGGGGGGGTTCGGTTTCTCGGAAACCGAACCCGCTCATCACTAGTTGTTAAGGGACTGATGTGTTTTCATGCGCAGGGAGTGGTAAATCATACCTATGAGGAATGCTGGCTAAAAACAGGATTCAAATGGTCTAGTATGAGTTTGTAATATTGGGGTAAATGTATGAAGCAGTGATAAAAGTGGAGAAGTGAGCCAGTGGAGAAGTTGCCCATGGTGACCAATCAGCACTGATGTAACATTATCATTTGCATACTATAAACTTTTACAGAGCAGATGATTGGTTGCCATGGGCAACTTCTCCACTGGCTCACTCCTCCACTCTTATCACTGCTTCATACATTTACCCCATTATTAAGAAGAAGGCAACTCTGTTGTACACAAAGTACTAAAGTAATATAAAGGGAAGATAAGTAAAAGTCCAAAGATTGATCCAGTAATGCAATCATCCATTGTTTTAGGTCTTTAGACTGTTATTAATGGTTCATAATTCTTCAGAGTTACCATTTTGGTTAAGAACTTATTTTGAAACCGCACAGGTTACTAATTATTCAGTATTGAATTATCATGTACCAACATACAGTTGTGCTCATAAGTTTACATACCCTAGCAGAATTTGTGATTTTCTGGCCATTTGTCAGAGAATATGAATGATAACTTTTCTTTCACTCATGGTTAGTGGTTGGGTGAAGCCATTTATTGTCAAACAACTGTGTTTACTCTTTTTAAATCATAATGACAACAGAAACTACCCAAGTGACCCTGATCAAAAGTTTACATACCCCAAAAAGCCTCCAGTTCCTGTAAATTCTTGGGCTGTCTTGCATGAACTGCACGTTTGAGATCTCCCCAGAGTGGCTCAATGATATTGAGGTCAGGAGACTGAGATGGCCACTCCAGAACCTTCACTTTATTCTGCTGTAGCCAATGACAGGTCGACTTGGCCTTGTGTTTTGGATCATTGTCATGTTAGAACGTCCAAGTACGTCCCATGCGCAGCTTCCGGGCTGATGAGTGCAAATTTTCCTCCAGTATTTTCTGATAACATGCTGCATTCATCTTGCCATCAATTTTGACCAAGTTTCCAGTGCCTTTGTAGCTCACACATCCCCAAAACATCAGCGATCCACCTCCTTGTTTCACAGTAGGAATGGTGTACCTTTCATCATAGGCCTTGTTGACTCCTCTCCAAATGTAACGTTTATGGTTGTGGCCAAAAAGTTAAATTTTGGTCTCATCACTCCAAATGACTTTGTTCCAGAAGTTTTGAGGCTTGTCTCTGTGCTGTTTGGAGTATTGTAAGCGGGATGCTTTGTGGCATTTGCGTAGTAATGGCTTTCTTCTGGCGACTCGACCATGCAGCCCATTTTTCTTCAAATGCCTCCTTACTGTGCATCTTGAAACAACCACACCACTTTTTTTCAGAGAGTCCTGTATTTCAGCTGAAGTTATTTGTGGATTTTTCTTTGCATCCCGAACAATTTTCCTGGCAGTTGTGGCTGAAATTTTTGTTGGTCTACCTGACCATGATTTGGTTTCCACAGAATCCCTCATTTTCCACTTCTTAATTAGAGTTTGAACACTGCTGATTGGCATTCTCAATTGCTTGGATATCTTTTTATATCCCTTTCCTGTTTTATACAGTTCAGTTACCTTTTCCCGCAGATCCTTTGACAATTCTTTTGCTTTCCCCATGACTCAGAATCCAGACACGTCAGTGCAGCACTGGATGAAAGATGCAAGGGTCTTTCAGGAGTCCAGAAACTCACTGACCTTTTATACACACACACTTATTACAAGCAAACAGATCACAGGTAAGGATGGTTACCTTTAGTAGCCATTTTTAACCCGTGTGTGTGTCAAGTTTGTGAGTTATCATTCATATTCTCTGACAAATGACCAGAAAATCACAAATTCTGCTAGGGTATGTAAACTTATGAGCACAACTGTATAGGCTGTATCTAAGTAAATTACTTTGTAGCACTTGGTTGGCGGTGCTCCCAGACAGATAGTCATCAAAGACTAATGTTCAAAGAGTTTTTTTACCGAGGCGTATGTAGTCCCTTTCTTTTTTACACCTCGGTAAAAAAACTCTTTTTGAGAGTTACCATTTTGTCATGAACTACCGTGGCTGCAGTAGTCACAGGGCACATGATGATGTGAGCAGAGAAGCTTATGCAAACCGCTCTGCAGTTAGCACCATGCACTGTCAGACTATACTATTACTATTAGATCTAAGTTGAATACTGTGCTGTGGACAAAGAATGTAGTGTGAGTGATTGCCTTGCTACATTTTGGATAGTAGAGATAGTCCTAAGTAACATAACATATGGTAGTATTTGGCAGCCTTGTTGGGTTCTTCTGCACAGGACAGATTGGCAGGACAGTGCGCAATGTATTTAAACCTCCACTCTGGGGCTTTTGTTTTTCCTTTTCTATAAGCAAGCCTATCTCTTCATGTCAGGCATTTAGTTTTCTCTGCTTTTTTGTAATTAGAGGGCTAGTTAAATGCAAAGAGATATTGTAAAAAAGCAAGTACTGTATGGTGAGGCAGGGAGACCGAAGGACAGAAACCACCCCGCAGTGAGGATTTTCAGAATTCAAGCAGAGCCCCTGTATTTGAATACAGCAGTGGTCGCCAACCTTAATTGGGGTGTGAGCTACTTTCGGAAAATAAAACCTCTGTAGGAGCTCCCCCCTCCCCCCAATGCGTGTTCTTTCCTGCAAAAATGGGTGTGGCCTCACAAGGGGGTGTGGCCTCACAACTACATGTAATGCCCCCCCCGCGTAGTGCCAGATACACAAATAATGCCCCTCAGCAGTGCCAGATACACAAATAATGCCCCTCAGCAGTGCCAGATACTCAAATAATGCCTCCAAGCAGTGCCAGATACACAAATAATGCCCCCAGCAGTGCCAGATACACAAATAATGCCCCTCAGCAGTGCCAGATACACAAATAATGCCCCCAGCAGCGCCAGATACACAAATAATGCCCCTCAGCAGTGCCAGATACACAAATAATGCCCATCAGCAGTGCCAGATACACAAATAATGCCCATCAGCAGTGCCAGATACACAAATAATGCCCCCAGCAGTGCCAGATACAGAAATAATACCTCCCACCAGTGCCAGATACACAAATAATGCCCCCCCAGCAGTGCCAGATACAATGCCCCCACCAGTGCCAGATACAATTCTCCCCACAGTGTCATTTAAAATGCCCCCCCGCAGCGCCAGATAAAATCCCTCCCACTACCCGCAGTGTCCGATACAGTGCCCCACACAGTGCTAACCCTTGCTGGCTTCTTCTACTGCCTCAAGTGCTGCTCCTCCTGTATGAGGGACGGAAGGGGAGGAGAGCGCAGCACGTGCCTCTCCTGTGAAGTCTGGAGAGCGGCTGCGGTGAAGGTTACAGAGTCTCTGGCGGCGGCGGGCATTTAAAATATGGTGCTGGTGAGCCAATCAAAACTCACAGTCCGGCAGCCAATCAGGTGCCACCACTGCCGGTCCACAATCTCTGATTGGCTGACGGCTGGCACCATGTTAAAAATGAAAGGAGGAGGAGTGCCAGTGACTGCCCAAGCCCGTGCGCTCTGTGAGCTACTGTACTGAAAATACTACGGCGAGCTACGGGTTGGAGATCACTGACATACAAGGGTACACTGAGAAGAGGGGGAGGTTAGCCCTAGCTGCCAGAAACAACCCCCCCCCCCCCCCCCCCCCCCCCCGATGGTTAGACGTAGCCAACACCTCCAGAGGGTTAGCCGTAGCCATCACCGTTGGGGGGGGGGGAATACCCAATACCCCCTCTGATGTTGGCATATTCACTGTGAGAATTCCGTAGCCGGTCTTGTGACTGTGGGCATTCCAACCGCCAGCATATCATATGTATTCCGTTCACCATATAGGAGCAGCTTACTACTAATTTATTTCTTCAATTGTGTTTTTTGAATGGCTTATACATACTTTATTCATGGTTTATTTGTTTTGCTGTGCCTTCACCATATCTCACCATATCCAAGTGTCTGTATTTAGAAGTGTATGATTTCATCCTGCAAGTGCAATGTCAGTTCCAATGATACAAAATATATGCCTCGTTGTACAAGTTGTCGTCGCGTTCTGTGTCTGTAAAAACTAGTGTAAATATAAGTCAGCAAGCACCCTGCTAAGTGGAATCTTATGGAAGTAACTTAGTCTACAGAATCGATTTTAAGATTATTTCCACATTTTCTTGGGAATAATTCCAGAATCATGCTCTGTGAAATGTTGCCTTGTAGCAACAAGTCCATGGCTGCAGTTTCCTTGGTGGTTAGGCTTAGGTTTTCTCTCACGATGTGACCTTTCATTGCATTTTAAGACTTGCAGGAAAACCAATCTTTACATTTATTGTGTGATTTGATTTATGTGTTCAGAAATGAAGTATAGCTGAGGTTTCTGCGAGTGGTGGGTGGTCCATTGCATATATTCTACTAATTTCATTTCATTTTTCTCTTACGTCCTAGAGGATGCTGGGGTTCCATTTAGTACCGTGGGATATAGACTGGTCCCTTGGGAGCCATGGGCACTTTAAGAGCTTAACAGTGTGGGCTGGCTCCTCCCTCTGTGCCCATCCTACCAGACTCAGTTTAGAAAATGTGCCCAAAGGAGCCGGTCACAGCTAGGTGAGCTCTTAGGAGTTTTTCTAGTTTTATTATTTTCTGAGTTTTGTTAGGTACAGGCAGGCTGCTGAGAACAGCCTTCCTTCTTCGTGGGACTTAGGGGGGGAGTAGGAACCAACTCTAGAAGTTAATTGTTTTCTGTCTCCGCTGACTGGACACTGAGCTCCGGAGGGTGATGATCGCAAGCTCACGAGGCGACCGCTCACTCCCGCAGCACGGCCGCCACCCCCTAACAGAGCCAGAAGAAAGAAGAGTGGTGAGTACAGTGCCAGCGGTTCAGAGAGCGGGTTGCTGGCGGGAATGGCGGCACAAGGGTGGGAGCGCAGCTCTGACAGGCTGCGCTCTGGAAGGCTCAGCGGCACACTGTGTACGGCGCTGTGAGGAGCGTCAGTATAATGCAGTAAGTGTGGGAAGACGCGCCTTTACAGGGGGCGGGACTTCTCAGAGCGGATCCAGCACTCACCAGCGCCATTTTCTTCCTGCAGTTCATCAACAGAGACGCTGGCAGGGAGCGCTGCCCTCCACATAAGTAACACTGTGTTATAGATGGGTGTGGTATTGAAAGTCGACAGTAACTAGGTCGACAATGTCTAGGTCGACCACTATTGGTCGACAGTAACTAGGTCGACAGGGTGTCTAGGTCGACAGGGTCATTAGGTCGACATGTTCTAGGTCGACAGGTCAAAAGGTCGACATGATTTTCTAATGTTATTTAGGTGTCGTTTTCTTCGTAGAGTGACCGGGAACCCCAATCAGTGCACCGCGTCCCCTCGCATGGCTCGCTTCGCTCGCCATGCTTCGGGCATGGTGCCTTCGCTTCGCTCGGCACAGATTACCGTTCCAATCGTAGTCCACGTGGATCGTTAAGTATGAAAAGGTTCAAAAAAAGAAAAAAACTGTTAAAAACTCATGTCGACCTTTTGACCTGTCGACCTAAAGACCCTGTCGACCTAGACACCCTGTCGACCTAGTTACTGTCGACCAATAGTGGTCGACCTAGACATTGTCGACCTAGTTACTGTCGACTTGCAGTCCGGATCCCGTTATAGATACGGGGGGAGTGTAATTCGATACTAGCTACTGTGTTAAGGTTCAGCTAGTCAGAGGTTTTTTTTTAATCATAATAAAAGCCTATAAGGGCGCGGTCTGCCTGGCTCCTTGTACTCTGTGACTCTCTGAAGGTATTCTGGGGGGGAAATTGTACTGACATTTTCCTGTGTGTGTGTGTAACCCACTGTACCATATTTGGAGGACTTTGTCCTGTAATGCAGAATGTATATCTTCTCCTGGGGAGTCTATACCATGCTCAAAACTGTACAAATTCTCAGGTTTCAGTGGCAGATCCCCCTGGGGTGGCCTCCGTAAGGTGTACTTTCACATATATTTCTTCAAATATGTCCCATGGTGGGCAGAAGCCACAGTTTTGAGATGTCTGGTGAATCAAATCCCACAACTGTGCCTCTCACCCCAACTACGTACCCTGAAAAGCGTACACTTGCCATATAATGCAACTGCCATATTAGGGGTGCAACATATAGTTTGAGGCTATTAGGGATGATAAATATTTCATACATACATACATATATATATATATATATATATATATACAGAAACTCACTGACCTTTTATACACACACACTTATTACAAGCAAACAGATCACAGGTGAGGATGGTTACCTTTAGTAGCCATTCAAACCCGTTTGTGTCAACTTGTGTGCATGTTATCAGGCCAAAATCTCCAGGGTATGTCAACTTTTGATCAGTGTCATTTGGGTAGTTTCTGCTGTCATTATGATTTAAAAAGAGTAAACACAGTTGTTTGACAATAAATGGCTTCACCCAACCACTAACCATGAGTGAAAGAAAAGTTTCTGAGTTATCATTCATATTCTCTGACAAATGGCCAGAAAATCACAAATTCTGCTAGGGTATGTAAACTTATGAGCACAACTGTGTATATATATATATATATATATATATAAACAGGAGTCTTGCTCGATGCACTCTGCTACAAAAATTCAAAAACGACCGACTCCAGGCTTGTGCAAAAACAACAAATACCTGTTATTCAGGTAGTTCAAAAACAAAGATATGCATAAAACAAAGATCACTGTCTTTAGTATAAACTACCAGGAAGGTTAGGCCCTGCCTCAATCCCTCTTACTTAATAAGGAACCCTTCAGGTCCCGGCATCCTGACTCAGATCCCACTGTCCCTAGGAGGCCTATCACCTGGACGCTAACTGCCTTCAGGAGCCCTGACTCATGGGAGAGACTCCCAGCACCCAGGTGCTGGCTGATGAAGCAGCTTCTTGGGCTAAGAAGCCTATAAGACCTGGTCTGGGCCAAATGGATGGGAACCCGGTCCATCCACACTTCCCATCCACCCCCAGGACCCTGTGTGTAGCTTACAGGTGGCAAAGTACCTCTCCCGCCACAATATATATATATATATATATATATATATATAGAAACAATGTAAAGGGCGGCACTCCAATGGATTTTGAAAAATAAACAGCTCACCAAGCCAGCTTCATTTCTTTCAACGTTTCAGGTGTCTTTATTTACACCTTTCGTGACGAAAGGTGTAAATAAAGACACCTGAAACGTTGAAAGAAATGAAGCTGGCTTGGTGAGCTGTTTATTTTTCAAAATCCATTGGAGTGCCGCCCTTTACATTGTTTCTGTTTGCTGGGCCTTGTAGTGCCACGGGAAGGCACCCTGGTATTTATTATCTGCTGTAGGAGTGCCGGTCGTATCTGGTGTTGGTATATATATATATATATATATATATATATATATATCTACAAACAAACAGTATTTCCGCTATGTGGAAAAGACAGCACTCTCCAAATGGATTTTCAAAAAATCAAAAAGGTGAATGGTGAATATTTATTGCAAAGTTTGTCTCACAGTTTTCCAGGAAATGTCCAACGTTTCGGTCCACACCGGGACCTTTTTCAAGGTATACAGCATCAGCAACAACCAGACAGCAATGCAGCATAGATCAAAGTGAGCAGGGAAACTGGAGCACCGGATGTGCCTCACAGGCCCCTGTTATATACCCAGAAATAGTGCTATTCCCGCCTTCCAGATGATTGGGGGCGTGTTGGAACGCATGGTGGAACGCAAAGGACCTCACTTCCGGTTTCGTCGGAAGTAGGTCTCGTGGGCCGACTGTAATGTTTATGCACATCTACTAGACTGTGGCTACTGTAATCTATTGAATGGGTGCTCAGTGGTAATCTATCATCACAAGAGAGCTTTAGTGAGGAGCACAGACGCGCCGGGTCCTGATACGCAACCGTACTTCCGGTTTCGCCGGACGCGGACCGCGTGACTGAATAACAGTGCAGTGGGGCTATTGTAGTTACTTAGAGAAAGGTGTATGCACAATCATCGTATTAGCATGGCTGGAGGGGGCTATAGAGGGGAGCACATTCGTACCGGGTCCTGACACGCAAAGTCACTTCCGGTGTTAACCGGAAGTGAGTCACGCTTACAGCCCGGCTGGCGAGAGTCATACAAGGTTGTTATTGCAAAGGAGCCAAATGAGGGGACTAGTGATAGGATTACCCTCAGTTGAAGCCTATGTTGCTTCCGGTGGGACGCATGTCGAGACGCATGTGTTACTTCCGGTGTTAACCTGGAAGTTAGTGGCAATGTAACAACAATACACTGCCAGTATGATAAATACAAGGGCTATAATCATAAAGCACATAGGTACAAAGTAAATATATAAAAATGATGAATAATCAATCAAACTACAGGGTTTATCAATGGGGTATATAGGAGGCCTGTGAGGTCACTTCAGGTAAAACATGACATGTATTACTGAAATCAGAAAACATATTGAACAATAGTGTTAGTGTTGAGACATAACAAGCAAATCGTGCATACGGTACAAAGGTATGGGGTAACAAGGGTTTCAGGATTATTTCAAAAAAATAGACAATGGGTTGTTTTCGTTCATGCCCCTAGGGGCAATGGTGTCCAATCTGTGGATCCACGAACTTTCCTTCTTCTTAAGCAGCAAGATGCGGTCCCCTCCTCTGGGCGGTGGGGGTATCCAGTCTATCAGTTTCGATCTGAGGTCCGATACCTGGTGTCGTGATGTCAAAAAATGACGGGCTACTGGTAATGTCGCTGTGCCGGTTGTGATTGCTTGATGGATTGAGGTTCTGTGGCTAGCCATCCTATCTCTAAATCTCCTAGAGGTCATCCCAACATAGTACAGTCCACACGGGCAGGTTAAGATGTAAACGAGGTGGTCCATCAGACAATGTAGTCTATATTTAATTGCTATTGATCGTCCAGAGTGGGGATGTGGAAAAGACGATCCTGTGAGCATGCCTCTGCATGTAGTGCAACCTGTGCACTTGAAGCAGCCCGGACGTTGTTCATGCAGCCAAGTGTGTGTCGTGGACGGACTGTGCTCAATCAGGGGTCTCATCAGTAGTTGTTTCAGGTTGGGTGCTCTACGATAAGCCATCATAGGAGGTTTGCTTCTTTTTAATTTAAGTTGGTCATCAGTTGCGAGTATTGGCCAATGTCTACGAATAGACCTTGCGATCCTGTTTGATTGATTGCTATATGTGGTTGTGAATACCTTCCGATCTGCAGTTGCTGTCCTCTGTGTGTTAGTGGTGGTTGGTTCGGAAAACTTCTTCCTGGCTTTTACCAGACACTCAGATACTCTCCCTTTCTTGTAGCCTCGGTGTATAAATCGGGTGGTCATCTCGGATAACTGACTCTCCATGGTGTCCATATCTGAGTTATTTCTCATCACCCTGAGGAATTGTGACATAGGGAGATTGTTCTTTAAAGCAGGTGGGTGTTGGCTACTAGAGAGTAGCAGAGTGTTTCTGTCTGTAGGCTTTCTATACAGGCTAGTGGTAATGCGGCCATCAATCAGGGTTACAGTTATGTCCAAAAAGTTGATGCTGTGTGGGTCGCATTGACAGGTGAATTTGACCGGGCTGTCGAGGGCATTCAGGGAGCTCACCATCTGCTTAAAGGTATCCATATCCCCTTTCCATATTAGGAAAATATCATCTATAAACCGTTTATAGAATAATATTTCAGTCTCATAGTTGGACAGGATGTTTGATTGCTCGTACTGGGTCATATAGATGTTAGCATATGCCGGTGCCAAATTCGAGCCCATAGCGGGCCCTTCGCGTTGAAGATAGTATTTCCCTCGATATAGGAAATGATTCTGTTTGAGGACTAATCCAGCTAGATCCAGGAGGAAACCCACTGGTGGTCCAGTCGGTGGTTTTTGTAATAAAGCTCTTTCTAGTGCTAGGAGGCCTTGTTCGTGAGGGATTATAGTATAGAGAGAACTCACATCCATAGTTGCCAGTAGAGTATTGTCCAGATCTGAGTGGAGGTTGGCCAATTTTTGCAGAAAATCCGAGGTGTCACGCACATAGCTACTACTGAGTTGTACTATGGGTTGTAAAAAAGTGTCTAGGTAAATGGCTAACGGTTGTAGAAGTGAATTTCTAGCAGAAATGATCGGTCTACCCGGTGGGTGTACCAGGGTTTTATGGATCTTAGGGATGGTATAGATAATAAAGTCTTAAGTCTAACATAAAGTCTTTTAGAGAAACTCAGGAGAGCTCCCCTAGTGTGTGACCCATCACTTCTGGGCACAAAGTCTAACTGAGGTCTGGAGGAGGGGCATAGAGGGAGGAGCCAGTTCACACCCAGTTTAAGTCTTTATAGTGTGCCCAAGCTCCTGCGGATCCGTCTATACCGCATGGTCCTTTTGGAGTCCCCAGCATCCTCTAGGACGTAAGAGAAATATATATAATGCTTGCCTACCTGACCCTCTCCATGAGGGAGAAAATGCTCTGTTCCTGGACTTTCCTGGTAATGTATGATTGCCATTACCTGTGGTGAGCTAGTTAATTGATAAGTAAGGTGTTTCACCACAGGTGATGGCAATCATACATTACCAGGAAAGTCCAGGAACAGAACATTTTTTCCCTCATGGAGAGGGTCAGGTTGGCAAGTATGATATATATATATATATATATATATATATATATAGTGGGGGGTCCCTGCACTCTCACTTAATAACAGTAAATGGTGGGGTGCCAGTCAGAGTCCAATCTCGTGAGAGATGGGGCCCATAGTACAAACAAACAGTATTTCCACTATGTGGAAAAGACAGCACTCTCCAAATGGATTTTCAAAAAAATCAAAAAGGTGAATATTTATTGCAAAGTTTGTCTCACAGTTTTCCAGGAAAAGCCAGCCCGGGTATCGGTTCGTCAGTGCATTCGCCTTCTGGGGAAGATGGTAGCCTCCTACGAGGCTTTACAGTACAGAATATTCCATTCACAGTTCTTCTAACTGGCTCTCCTGGACAAATAGTCGGGATCACAACTTCACATGCACCTTGCGGATACGCCTGTCGCCGAAAGCCAGAAATTCACTTCTCTGGTGGCTGCAAACTTCTCACCTGCTCGAGGGCCGCAGGTTCGGGATTCAGAATTGGATTCTTCTAACCACGGATGCAAGTTTTAGAGGTTGGGGAGCAGTCACCCAAGGGGAAGACTTCCAAGGAAAGTGGTAAAGTCAGGAAGCTCTCCTTCCGGTAAACATTCTGGAACTAAGGGCCATATACAACGGCCTTCTACAAGCGGCACATCTTCTGAAAGATCAAGCCATTCAAATTCAGTTGGGCAACGTCAGGGCGGTGCCCTACATAAACAGGCAAGGCGGAACGAAGAGCAGGGCTGCAATGTCAGAGGTAACAAGAATCCTCCTCTGGGCAGAAAGACGTGCTGGCGCTGTCAGCAATCTTCATTCCGGGAGTGGACAACTGGGAAGCAGACTTCCTCAGCAGACGCGATCTCCATCCAGGAGAATGGGGCCCCTATCCGGAGGTATTCGCAGAGGTAACAAGCCGATGGGGTGTACCTCAGATAGACATGATGGCATCTCGCCTCAACAAGACGCTTCGGAGGTACTATTCCAGGTCGAGAAACCCACAGGCAGTGGCGGAGGACGCCCTGGTAACTCCGTGGGTGTCCCAGTCAGTGTATTTGTTCCCTCCACTTTCACTCATCCCAAAGGTTCTCAAACTAATAAAAAGATCAGGAATTCCGGCAATCCTCATTGCTCCGGACTGGCCAAGAAGAGCTTGGTACGCAGATCTTCTGGGATTACTCTTGGAGGATCCGAGGCCTCTTCCTATTCACAAGGACCTTCTTAAACAGGGGCCGTTCGCTTATCAAGACTTAACACGGCTACGTTTGACGGCATGGAGGTTGAGCACCAGATCTTAGCTCGGAAAGGCATTCCGAAAAAGGTCATTCCTAAAGGCTAGGAAGGGTGTAACGTCAAAACATTACCATCGGACTTGGTAAAAAGTATGTGTCTTGGTGTGAGTCCAAGAAGTTTCCTACGGTGGCGTTTCATCTAGGACGTTTTCTCCTCTTTCTGCAAGCAGGTGTGGATGTAGACCTACGCTTGGGCTCCATAAAAGTCCAGATTTCGGCCTTGTCCGTTTTCTTCCAGAAACAATTGGCTGCCCTCCCTGAGGTTCAGACATTCTTGAAAGGAGTTCTGCACATCCAACCACCCTTTGTGCCTCCTAAGGCACCTTGGGATCTTAATATGGTGTTGCAGTCCCTGAAATCGGATTGGTTCGAACCTTTGCAGGAGGTGGACGTAAAGTTTCTTACTTGGAAGGCTGTCACACTGTTGGCATTGGATCTGCGAGACGTGTGTCAGGATTGGGGGCATTGTCGCACAAGAGCCCCTACTTGTTTCTACATGAGGATAGAACTTAGCACAGAACGCGTCAGCGATTTCTTCCAAAGGTTGTGTCGGCTTTTCATATCAACCAACCTATTGTGGTGCCAGTGGCTACTGACACCTCGATTACTCAAAGTCCTTGGATGTTGTGTGGGCTTTGAAAATATGTGAAGAGAACTTCTCATTACAGAAAGTCGGACGCTCTGTTTGTCCTTTATGATCCCAACAAGGTTGGGTGTCCTGCTTCTAAGCAGACAATTTCTCGCTAGATCAGGTTTTCTATCCAGCATGCTTATTCTACGGCAGGCTTGCCGTGTCCAAAATCTGTTAAGGCCCACTCTACTCGTATAGTGGGTTCTTCCTGGGCAGCTGCTCGGGGTGTCTCGGCTTTACAGCTTTGCCGAGAAGCTACTTGGTCAGGGTTGAACACGTTTGCTAAGTTCTACAAATTCGATACTTGGACTCTGAGAACTTAAAGTATGGTTAATCTGTTCTGCAGATGCCTCAGCACTCTCCCTCCCGTACTGGGAGCTTTGGTACATCCCCATGGTACTAAGTGGAACCCCAGCATCCTCTAGGACGTAAGAGAAAATAGGATTTTAATCACCTACTGGTAGATCCTTTTCTCGTAGTCCGTAGAGCAGGCATTCCCAAACACGGTCCTCAAGGCACACTAACAGTGCAGGTTTTAGTGATATCCAGGTTGCAGCACAGATGGTTAAATCAAAATAACTGAGCTACTAATTAAGTCACCTGTGCTGAAGCCTGGATATCACTAAAACCTGGACTGTTAGTGTGCCTTGAGGACCGTGGTTGGGAATGCCTGCCGTAGTGGATGCTGGGCGCCCGCCCAGTGCTTCGTTTTCCTACATTGTTGCTTGGTTAAGCATTGGTTCAGCTGTTGCTGTTCCTATTTCATGCTGGTTAGCAGGGTTTCTTCTAGTTCCTGCTGGTTAGTTCCATGCTGGTTAACATGGTTTCTTCATGTTTCATGCTGGTTAACATGATTTCTTCATGTTGCATGCTGGTTGGCATGGTTTCTTCATGTTTCATGCAGGTTAGCATGATTTCTTCATGTTGCATGCTGGTTGGCATGGTTTCTCCATGTTGCATGCTGGTCAGCATGGTTTTTCAATTCGGTGTGAGCTGTTGTGATTCTCACCACTATCTGTGTATTTCCTTCTCTTGAAGTATGTCCGTCTCCTCGGGCACAGTTTCTAGACTAAGTCTAGTAGGAGGGACATAGAGGGAGGAGCCAGTCCACACTGTTAAGCTCTTAAAGTGCCCTTGGCTCCCAAGGTACTAAGTGGAACCTCAGCATCCTCTACGGACTAAGAGGAAAGGCTTTACCGGTAGGTAATTAAAATCATATTTTTTTTATTTTGGCCATCCAGTGCAAGCATAACCAATAGACACATAATGTCTTGGTTCTGGATAGGTAGCCTAGGTGCTGACAGATAACATGGATATTACTATATAAATATAAATACCATCCCTATTGATGATTTAATAATTACATCAAAATGTTGGAAATTTTCAGATGTGAAGTGTTGTGAGTGCAGTTTCTGTGACTGTATATTTATTTGATGTTTTACACTCGTTTTGAGGGCACCAGAGAACATCACCTCGGAGAGTGACGATTTAGACACCCTTTCCTGACGTACATTTCGTAGAGTCTTAAGGACACAGTAGAAATTAATATCTCAATAATATTTGTTATTTTTAAATATTATTTAAATATTATTTTCTTCTTTCAGTAGGTCTCTTTAAGTAATTGTTACTTTATTAACATATCCTTAAAGGTTTTATGAATTTATACTTAGTGATCTATAGTTGTGTAGCTTGATTCCACTTATAGTGATATGTCGTAGTACAGTACATTAGTACTTTATTATTAATGAACAGGCATCCTAAAGGGGGGTACACACGGAGAGATCCGTGCTTAAAATCTAAGCAATCTTGCTAGATTGCTTAGATTTTAAGCACGGATCTGCCGTGTGTATGCCTTCCAGCGATAGCGATGCGCGGCCCCGCGCATCGCTATCGCCGATGCTAGATTGAGCTGCATGCAGGCTCAATCTAGCGGGTCGCTCACTTCACCGTTGTGTGAAGTGAGCGGCCCCCCGTCGGCTTTCCCCCTCGCTCAGCACATCGCGCTGTGCTGAGCTGGGAGAGAGATGTGTGCTGAGCGGTCTGTGTTAAGATCGCTCAGCACACATCTCTCCCGTGAGTACCCCCCTTAACAGTCTAGGTGTTAATGCTACTCATGCTTGAGCACAGATGGTTAGATCAAAATTACTGAGATACTAATTAAATCACTTGTGCATTAGCATTGTTGAGCTGGGTACACACTGAAGCGACAAGCATTCTTTCCGACATCCAATGCCCTTGAGCCCAGATTCTGTGTACACACTGGAACAACTTTAATGAAGGATGGAATGATCACGTTCCGTCCTCCATTAGCAAAAACAACGTCGCTAGCAATATCGATAGGTTTCATTTGCAGCACATCAAACCTAGCGCCCGTGGCTAGCGACTGTGTGAGCATGCAATCACCTGTACACACTGAGTGATGTAGGCAATTGGTCATTACAAAACGGCAAATGTGTACCCAGCTTTAGCTTTAAAGCCTGGACTATTTAGATGCCTCGAGAAACGAGTTTGGTTAACTCAGCACATTGCATTCACATTAGGAGTTTAACATGAATCACAAATTAAGCACATGCAAGAGATAAATATTGATAGAACATAGACAACACATTTACAGATGAAAGAATATTGAGTGAATTCTCAAAACTTACAAAGTTTGTTATCCAATTAGCGGAGAAAAATCATCAGGTGCAAAAAACTGAAGTTTTTCCCAATGCTTCACCAGTATTTGATTACAGGCTATCTATTAGGTTGTCCATAAAAAAATCTTTACACATGTTAAGTGGAACATGTGTGTTCGCGTCCCCGTAAATCCGGCACTTATCGGGATTTTGTTTCGCCTGTCTGTGGAAGGTGAATCAAAATACCTGATAAGCCTGGGCTTGCACCAGATAGGATAGGTTAGCCCCTGGCAATACAATTACCCACTGTAAGTAGCTGCAGGTATTTGGATACCTGCCAAAGTACGCAGATCATTATGACAAAATAGGATACATTGTATGATACGGAAGAAAAATAAAAAAAAGCTCGAGGTGCACAACTTATGCTGTTAACTAAATAAATGGACCAGTCATATTAAATTAGAGAAGAGACTGGCAACTGCAAGCTAGTGAGCCTGATATCAGTAGTTGGGAAAGGAATGGAAAAATTGCTGAAAGAATTGTAGAATATCTGACAATCCAGCAATTACCAATATCCTAAGCAGAATGGAATTACTAGGTTAGATCATGTGAAATAATTTGATTTGGTGATTTTTTTTCATTTGATTAGAGGACTAGGATAATTGAACACTGATAAATCATCAATTACAAATGCTGCTATCACGTATAAAGTACTGGACTATTAAAAATGAGTTGCAAACATGAGATAGGGTAGAGTGGGCTGTGTTTGTGAGAGGTTACTGTCTGGAGAAAGAGTGTAATGTTGAGTGGGCATGGGACTGGAGCTGATATAAGAAGCAGCTGGAGTTGTTTGAAGTGGAGAAAGAATAAGGGGGGTAATTCCAAGTTGATCGTAGCAGGAAATTTTTTACCAGTTGGGCAAAACCATGTGCACTGCAGGGGGGGGCAGATATAACATGTGCAGAGAGAGTTAGATTTGGGTGGGGTGAGTTCAATCTGCAATCTAAATTGCAGTGTAAAAATAAAGCAGCCAGTATTTACCCTGCACAGAAACAAAATAACCCACCCGAATCTAACTCTCTCTGCAAATGTTATATCTGCCCAGAGCCGGATTAAGACCATGGGGGGCCCGGGGTTATTAAGACAGTGGGGCCACTATTCAAAGGGGTGTGTGTGTGTGTTGTGTGTGTGTGTGTGTGTGTGTGTGTGTGTGTGTGTGTGTGTGTATATATATACATACACACACACACACCACATATATATATATTCACACACACATATATATATATATATATATATATATATACATACACCCACACGTGTGTATATATATATATATATATATATTATATACACACACATATTTATATATATACACACATATATATATATATATACACACACACATATATATATATATATATACACATACATATATATATATACACATTATATATATATATATATATATATATTAAAACCCAGTACATAATGTAAATTACGCAGCCTTATGTTTTTTTTAGGAGTCTGAGAGCTGGCTAGCCTGGCTGAGAGAAAGGGTGCTGGGCTGGCTGCTGCCTCCACGGAGTCCTCACGCGGCTGTCCTCCCTACTCCTTCCCTGCAGCCTGCGCGCCCAGCGGCAGCCAATGTCTGAGCCGCAGGCTGCTGCTGCTCCTCGTGTTATTGGACAGCTGAGCCGTCGCTCAGCTGTCCTTCCATCACAGCCTGTGAAGCCGCCGCCGGGAGCCAGAGCCGCCAGGGACAGGACAGCCCTGCCGCTGCATGTGTCGCCGGTTCCCGGGAGCGCAGCACAATACCGCAGATCGGATCTCTGTTCCGATCTGCGGCGGCGACGGGGGGCCCTTTCAAAAAAGGGGGCCCGGGGTACTTATCCCCGGGACCCCCCTCTTAATCCGGCTCTGTATCTGCCCCCCCTGCAGTGCACATGGTTTTGCCCAACTGCTAAAAAATTTCCTGCTGCGATCAACTTGGAATTACCCCCAAGGTGTAATAAAAAGTTGGGTTTTGAGTGAAAGATTACAGGTTGGGAGCAGTCTGGTCACATGGAATAGGGCATTCCATAAGTGGCAGAAATTTTCAGAGTGAGGGTTAGTTACCAAGGAGAAGTATATATCGGGTAGATTGCAAATGGAGGATGGGAGTAGGGTGGCCAGTCCTGGGATTTTGTCCTAAAATTGTCCAGGATTAAGTCCGGGGATTGCTGCTTCCAGTCCTGTGATTCGGGCCAATGCTTTTTATTTTTACTGCTGGGCAGCGTCTGAGGCTGAGCCTGTTCAGCATACGAGTCAGATGCTGCCCGACTCCCCCTGCCCCTGGCTGTCCATAGTATGACGTGGTTTTAGAGGTCATGCTGAGCATCACAGAGCAAGCCGCACCGCCGGACAGAATACCCGCACCTGACACCCTGAGGAGGGTGAGTATGTCTTTAATTTTTCCTTTTTTTTTCTTCTTCTAGCCAATCCCGGGATTGAAAAAATGTCCCGAGATTGGTCTCCCATACAGCTTTCCTTCAGTATCTTTATTCTGAGCATTAATATTGCCATTAAAGGGAAAGTATGCATTTTTACTGATCATGCAATTATGTAATACAGTAGGTTTGGGTTGTGACCAAAACCATTAATTGTTCTTGAGGACCGCGTTTGGGAACCTCTGCACTAGGGTATTGTTAATATATGCTAGTGTAGACTTCTGGAACTTTGTTTTGATTTGGTGCCCCCATACACCTTTTACATTCTTCGAAGGGGTGTATGGTTTTCTTGTTTTGTTTGTTTCCCTTTGCTTGTTGTTTTTTTTGTAATGTTTGAATGTGCCAATAGAAACTACCTTTAAAAAAAAAACTACTAGGTGTAATTTAATAATATATTTTAGAAACTGGTAACCATTTTTCCCTTGATGCAAACTCCCAATCTCTATTAACCACTTGCCTGGCATGGTCGCATCAGATGCGACCATGCCTGCACGTGCTTTATCTGACCTGGTCACACAGGATACGACCAGTCAGATAAACAGTGAAACTTCCCCCTGCTGCTGCTGTCAGAGGGACCAGAAGTTCTCCCTGCACTCTCCCCCTGTGTCTGCCGTGCTGCCGATCACTGCTGATCGGTCAGCATGGCAGGATCTCCCACCCCCAGCGGCTGCAGACAATGGCAGCTGCTGGGGAGTGTAAATTAGCCACCCCAGACTTCCCCTGTATACCTGGAGGCTGTCCGGGATCTAAAAAGTAAAATTGTTATGTTACCGATGTTCCGATGGTCGCAGTGTTCCCGATCGATGTTTTGTTGGGGTGTGGATTTTTTTTTTTTACTGAAATAATTTTGGGTAGTGTTTAGACATGTTCTTCACCTAATTCACTCATTAAAAAATTCGGAGCAGCTTTTTGGGGAAAAAATCATCAGTTAAGTGGTTACTCACTCTACCAGGCAAACAAAGATAGTTTTACTCAGAAATAAATGCTGTTGCTGTCTTCTCAAAGCCCATGCTCCCACGGCATGTACCTAAGGTTATCCAGTCAGGATCCCGGCAGTCAGAATACCAACACTGGAATCACAACACTATTCAGAATGCTGACAGCGGTATGCCGACAACCCGTACCTAAACACACAAAAAAAAATCAAAGAGAGGATAGAGAAGGCACTATCAAACTATAAGAAATAACATGCTAAATATGTGGTGGGAGGTGAAGCCCAGTCTCCAGGTAGCCCTCCTCCCACACCTCCACATTGAGATATTCTGGTTGGTGTCTGCTTTAGAAAAACATGAAGATAATATAAAATATATATATATATATATATATATCAACCCAAGTGTGTTAAAAAGCTAGTGGTTCTAATGGCCCGTACACACTAGTAGATAAAGTAAACAACTTTGCTCATTTTGACCCTTCCTGTGCGAAATCGTTTACTATATTGACTAGTGTGTACGCTGTAAACGACAAGTGATGCGCGGCCCCGTTGGTCATTAATGACCCTCTGTTCCAGCCGTGCATACAGTTAAATTTGGACTCATCGTCCAAAGCTGCATTCTCCAGCTGGCCGCGGTATGACGTTACTGTGTGATATTGCACAGTGTGTATGCCCGCCGTTGGGCGGCTCAGTAGGGGGACACACTAGGCGATGTAGCTCACCAAGCACATTGCCTAGTGTGTACCCACCTTAGGTGTCACAAATAAATCTACTGAAGCAGAAATCTGCTATTCCTGCATAGCATGTTCATTTTTATGATCTATTGCATTTAGTAGGTGAGGAATTAGTGTTAATCATATTTCAACAGAGGGAGACATGACTCATCTAAAAAATCAGCTTTAATCTTGGTATTTCCTGAATCTTGAGATTCCCAGTGCAAAAATGTAAAATATCCTTTAAGAAAGATTTGATCAGTGGTTACCACCACACTCTTTCTGGATTAGTATGTACAGCACATTCTGGTAATGCTATGGTACATTTTGTTTAGTATAGTAAGAGTATTTTGTCGCCAGATTCTAATTACCCTTCTGTGATTTACCACTAATTGCGGACGCAGAATGTGTAGGATCAATGTTTTGATACGTTGCTTAAATCATGAAAGATAGTTGGGCAAGGTACTGATGGCTCATCCTTACGTTTGGGCACTGGAACATGAGTTACAGTAATAGAGCACAATGATTTTCCGGCTCTGCTTTGGTCACTGTTGAGTGTAAGGCTGTGTTGAGTACATTAGCTTTGTACTTGTGTTATGAAGTCCTTTGTGCTTCGGATGTAAGTTTGTAGATGTATTGCAAAATAAATCGTAACTGACGTCTGTGTACCACCAAATGGCTGGATGGGAAGCCACATTCAGCACAAATATAGAGCTGAAATGTCTATGAATGATAACATAATAAAGCTGAGCGAAATATGAACTTGTTTATTTTGTTCACCCAGTCCAGCCTTGTCCCACAATGTTGCATCCATCCTATTGATAGATTGCTGTTGATCTATTGACCATTGACAGCATGTACATTGAGAACACTTATGTACCCACCCCCATATAACGTTTCACCAAGCCACTACACACATACTATAACCTGTATACCACAATAGCTACATTACATACTTTATTACAAAGCAACTAGACATACAGTAGTTCTCTTGCTCTCTCCCCATTTCAAAAGTTTACACCAGTGATGGCCAACAAGCAGCCCTAAGGTCACACTTCGTTATTATACATAAAAAATACTGGTATCTACTGTATGTTACAGATTTCTGTATTTTTCTCAGGTATTTAATGTAGTTTTCATTTCTTGATGATGTGCACCCATCATGAAGGTTGAAAAAAAGCATGGTAGACTGATACAGCTTTCACATTGATTTTAGTGGGTCGCACCCGGAACTTGTGCACAGGCCCTTTCAGACTGGCGGCCCTGGTGCAGCATTTTACCATGTCGATGATGTCACCGCGTCACGTCCCATACAGTGAACAGCAATCCATTCACACTGCACTTCCAACCCGGATCATACCTGTGTAAAACCCTGCTTTAATAGCGGGTTGAAATACCAGGTTGCTTGACCTGGATTATTTTCTCTGGCACCTTTCACACTACACAAAAACCCGGGTTGCTGTGCGTTCATTTGCAATAACTCAGGTTATTTATGGCAGTGTGAAAGGTGTATGATTTTAGGCATTTATTGTATACTAGCTGAAGTACCCGGCGTTGCCCGGGATTTTAAGAATGTCTGTTTACCAAAATAAATGTAAATATTAAACACACAGTATAAATAACATTGTAGATAGCTGAACACCGCTTCACTAGGGGATGAGGATGGTAAATTAGAATGATAGTTGTTGGTTCATTTATGTTGGCTGGAGATCTAGTATATAGACATATCTTGCTTCCCTGAAGCACTTTGGGGGTCATTCCGAGTTGTTCGCTCGCAAGCTGCTTTTAGCAGCTTTGCACACGCTAAGCCGCCGCCTACTGGGAGTGAATCTTAGCTTATCAAAATTGCGAACGAAAGATTAGCAGAATTGCGAATAGACACTTCTTAGTTTCTGAGTAGCTTACTTACTCGGCATCTGCGATCAGTTCAGTGCTTGTCGTTCCTGGTTTGACGTCACAAACACACCCAGCGTTCGCCCAGACACTCCTCCGTTTCTCCAGCCACTTCCGCGTTTTTCCCAGAAACGGTAGCGTTTTTTCACATACTCCCATAAAACGGCCAGTTTCCGCCCAGAAACACCCACTTCCTGTCAATCACATTCCGATCACCAGAACGAAGAAAAAAACTCGTAATGCCGTGAGTAAAATTCCTAACTGCATAGCAAATTTACATGGCGCAGTCGCACTGCGGACATTGCGCATGCGCATTAGCGACTATTCGCTCCGTTGCGAGAAAAAATAACGAGCGAACAACTCGAAATGACCCCCTTTGTGTAGTGGCCGGACTCCTTTTTGGTCCCCCAAGGGACCCTGCGCTTCCCACTATACATTTCAATTTTTTTTAGTAGCCTCGGCCGTATTTTAATACGCTCGTATGTAAAATTTCACAATCTTCGCTTGTAAACTGTGGATTTGTATAGAAAGACGGCCAGAAGTATATATTTTCGCTGTTATATATGAGATAAGTACCTAGATAGATCCTCCTCCCCCAAACACTCCACAGTTTCTTATATAGCACAGCACATTATGCACCTCCTGTTATACTCTGTGCTGCTGGTGGACCGTCCTACTTCCACTATATAACTCTCAGTGTGTGGGTTCGTGCTACCTCCATTCCCCTCCTCACATCATGTCACTGCCCCAGTCACATGCAGCCCTGTCATCACTGACATATCATGCATGTCCTGATATAGTCTGTGCTGCTGGCCCACCCCTAGGGGTGCTAGTGGTGTGTTGCCCTCACAGTGGTTGTTCCCAGAGTGTAAGTCATATGTGTAGCAAGTTTGGTGTAAATTGCTCCAGGCATTCCAGAGTTATAGTCTGCTGAAAAACTCTGTGCTGCTGCCTCAACCCTAGAGGTGTCTTACCCCCACAGTGTTTGTTCCCAGCTTGTAAGTCATACGTGTACCAAGTTTGTTGTTAATTGGTCTAGGCATTCTGGAGTTATGCTGTCTCCTGAAATACTCTGTGCTGCTCTTCCACCCCTAGGTGTGTCTAACCCCCACAGAGTTTGTTCCCAGATTGTAAGTCGGATGTGTACCAAGTTTGGTGTAAATTACTTCAGGCCTTCCACAGTTATGCTGCCTGCTGACATACTCTGTGCTGCTGTCCCACCCCTAGGGGTGCTAGGGGTGTCTGACCCCCACAGTGATTGTTTCCCGAGTGTAAGTCATATGTGTACCAAGTTTGTTGTAAATTGGTCTAGCCATGCTGTCTCCTGAAATAGTCTGTGCTGCTGTCCCACCCCTAGGGGTGTCTAACCCCCACAGTTGTAAATTGGTCTAGCCATGCTGTCTCCTGAAATACTCTGTGCTGCTGTCTCACCCCTAGGGGTGTCTAACCCCCACCAAGTTTGTTGTAAATTGGTCTAGCCATGCTGTCTTCTGAAATACACTGTGCTGCTGTCCCATCCCTAGGGGTGTCTAACCCCCACAGAGTTTGTTCCCAGATTGTAAGTCAGATGTGTACCAAGTTTGGTGTAAATTGCTCCAGGCCTTCCACAGTTTTGCTGTCTCCTGAAATACTCTGTGCTGCTGTCCCGCCCCTAGGGGTGTCTAACCCCCACAGTTGTAAATTGGTCTAGCCATGCTGTCTCCTGAAATACTCTGTGCTGCTGTCCCACCCCTAGGGGTGTCTAACCCCCACCAAGTTTGTTGTAAATTGGTCTAGCCATGCTGTCTTCTGAAATACACTGTGCTGCTGTCCCATCCCTAGGGGTGTCTAACCCCCACAGAGTTTGTTCCCAGATTGTAAGTCAGATGTGTACCAAGTTTGGTGTAAATTGCTCCAGGCCTTCCACAGTTTTGCTGTCTCCTGAAATACTCTGTGCTGCTGTCCCGCCCCTAGAGGTGTCTAACCCCCACAGTTGTAAATTGGTCTAGCCATGCTGTCTCCTGAAATACTCTGTGTTGCTGTCCCACCCCTAGAGGGGTCTAACCCTTACAGAGTTTGTTCCAGGATTTTAAGTCAGATGTGTACCAAGTTTGGTGTAAATTGCTCCAGGCCTTCCACAGTTTTGCTGTCTGCTGACATATACCGCATTCAGATCGCAAATGCCGGATCCCACCCGGTAAAAGAAACGTGTACTTACCGGGTGGGATCCGGCATTTGCTCCCCTCTGCTGGCTTTCCGACCCGGCAATATACCGGGTCGGTTGCCATAGCAGCGGGGGGGGGGGGGGGGGGGGGGGGGCGCAGCAGGGGCGGGGGTGGAGGCGGCGCTGGGAGATGAGCTCATCTCCTGCGCCGCCTCTCCCTATGCTGTGAATGGGAACGTGTCGCTTCGATTCGGCTCCCATTCACACTGCACCTGACCCGGTATTCAACCCGGGTATAATCCTTCTTTTATACCGGGTCGCACACTGACCCGTGTCGACACGGCAATATGCCGTGTCGATACCGGGTTATTTGTGCGATGTGAAAGGGGTAATACTCTGTGTTGCTGTCCCATCCCTAGGGGTGTTTGACCCCCACAGTGTTTGTTTCCAGAGTGTAAGTCATATGTGTACCAAGTTAGTTGTAAATTGCTGCAGGCATTCCAGAGTTATGCTGTCTGCTGAAATACTCCGTGCTGCTGCCTCACCCCTAAGGGTGCTAGGGGTGTCTTCCTCTGACAGTCTAGGGTATTCAATTATCTGCAAATTCGCTGCAATTTTTCACCTGAAAATTTTTCACGCCAATCGGGTGAAAATTGCAGCAAAAACGCTCCGGTTTTCGACCTATTTAATTCCAAACGGGTTTCACCTGAAAATTCTTGCAGTGAAAAGTGCAGGTGAAAATGGGGAAATCAGCCTGTACCCCAAAACATGCTAAACTAACATAGGAAAACAGAAGAGAAGTGTATTAGAGATCACATTAGAGAGTTTTTGGGGACATAAATTGTGTGAAATGGCTGTTATATGCATTTTTTTTTTAAATGCAAAAAAATGATAGAAAGCAAGTTTTTTTGAGCAAAATAAATGCTCTCATTAAATTTGGGGTACATTAAAATGGGTATAAGTATATATTTGGGTCATTTTAGGGTACGATTACTCTCATCTGCAAGCCTAAAAACACCTGTCCCACTCATAAAGCACCCAATATACCTGTCCCATACCTTGAACCCCAATTTCCATCACTTTGTACTTTTTCACCCCAAAAATGACATGTCATTATTGGCCAATTAAAAATAATTAAAAACCTCAACGTGCCTAATTAGTCATTAAGGGGGGTGTCCCAGGAGTTCTGTACCATATCCAAACCTTTTTAACTTAAAATAGTGACTTTTCCCAAATTTTCACCTGCTTCAGAGTAGGTGAAGTTAAATTAGTGAAAAAATTATCACCGATAAATTTTCCAGGAAAATTGAATAGGCTGTAATTGCGTTTTGCGGGAAAAGTCCGATTTTTCGCGCGAAAACCGGACTTTTCACGCGAAAAGTCCGTTATCGCTGCTAATTGAATATACCCCAGTGTTTGTTGCCAGATTGTAAGGTATACGTGTACCAATTTTTGAGTACATTGCTCCAGCAATTCCGGAGTTAAGCTGTCTCCTGATATACTCTGTGCTGCTTTCTGCCCCCCTAGGGGTGCTAGGGATTTCAAATTGTTTTAGTTGCCTCCGCCGTGTTTTAATACGCTCGTATGTAAATTTCACGATCTTCGCTTGTAAACTGTGGATTTGTAATGAAAGACAGAAGGACAAATTTTCATTTTTACGTATTAGATTATTCAGTTTGCTAATACCACAGACTTTAGCTTATATAAGTAAATAGTGATCTCACTTGCTTTCTAAGGAAAGGCACAATTTGTTTTGATGAAAGTCTTATTTGCAAGGTAGAAGGACTTCATCCAAACATCTTGTCCACATTCTGACTAGTGGCAAAAGGATTAGTGATTGTATAAGCATAATCCTCCCCAGATATAGTTAGAAGAATTTAGGGATACAGTACATGGTACATACTGTAGAAATTATCTAATACTGAAAATTTGTTTTCCACAAGTACTTTTGTAAGACACTGAATCAAGGGGGTCATTCTGACCCGATCGCACGCTGCAGTTTATCGAAGCGCAGCGATCGGGTCAGAACTGCGCTGGCGGCTGCAGTACGATCGCCTCTGCCTGATTGACAGGCAGAGGCGGTCGCTGGGCAGGGGAGGGGGCAGAACGGCGGTGTTTGGCTGCCGTTTCGTGGGCGCGGTCTGGCCAACGCAGGCATGGCCGGACCGTGCGGGGGGTGGGCCGCAGCGGCTGCGTGAAGTCACACGCAGCCGCTGTGGGCCGGGGAGCGACGGGTAGCTCCCGGCCAGCACGCTAAAGCTGCGCTGGCCGGGAGCTGCTTCTAAAGTGCAGAAGCATCGCCGCAGTGCAATGCTTTTGCACTTCTGCGGGGCTCCGGCACTGACATGCGGGGCGGGATAGCCCTGTGCTGGGTATCCCCCCGCATGTCTATGGACATGATCGTAGCCCTGCAAAATATTGCAGGGCTACGATCAACTCGGAATGACCCCCCCAAGTGTATCAGATTGCAGGGCATTGCCAACATTAAACTGCTTTCTGTGGCGAACTAGCTGGAGTGAGTCTCCCTATATATGACCATGGTCAGCAGCATATGGCTGATCAACTTTTGACTTCTAATCAAAATCAGCAATATGTGGTTGTTGTAGGATTGTTCCACAGGTATTTAGCCTTGTGTTTAAAGTGATGGGTAGGAAAGAAATCATTCTAAAGGTAACTTACAGTTTTGTCATTAAGATTTGTTCCTGCTTTGTTATTTGGGTAGTTGTAAATGTTCTACTGTACAGTATGTTTAGGCCAGTTTGACATTTTGATTATTTATCTAAATTCTCGGAATTATGCTATAGCTTTTTGTTAAAACATCTTAAAATACTTCAGACCATAGTAGAAAATAATTAGATGTGGTTATCCTTTGCCTTATATTGCCCCCCAGTGGCTATTCTAGAATATGGCGGAATTTTCCAAGTTAGATTAATTCAATTGAACACTTTCTAAATAGGTTTTGTAAATTCCCCCAAATCTTTCACTGTTGTTTTTCTCTATACTGAAGTTACTATTATATCCTTCCATAGAGTTCTGTAGAAATATACATTCTTCTTTGTTTCTGGTTAGCATGACCTGGAATACAGTAAGCTTTGCAGCCCGTGTGCAGTCTCCATCCGGGCCTTCTCCTCTCTAGCCAGCAGTGCAGCGGAACGCTGAGCACAAGGGTCACTAGAGAACCTAGCACTGTACCCGAGTCCAGTGCACATGCGCAAGGCTCAGAGACAATCGTGCCTCAACTACTTTCTCTGCGATTTTTCTACTACGCATGCGCAAAGCTCCAGGAAAATTGGACGCCACACCATTTTCCTGGTGATCTGTGCAGCCGCCGACACTGAACTCTGGAGGAATAGGAATTAAAAAATTGGGTGCACACTGCACCCATTATAGATACGCTACTGGTAAAGTTGATATACTCTTTTGGAGGGTTGGCACACACATACAACTGGAAAATAAAGTACTGATTTTACGAAGTGCTAAAGCATGCAGTGATAGTGGGATTATATATATTTTTATTATCATTATTATTATTATTATTATTACTCTGTTAACTGGCAGTTTACACCAAAACACATTTAAACACCAAGTGTTACTTCCAAACGTAAAACTTTACAAATGCTAGACATTGTCAACACGTTCATGACACCACTTGTAAAGCAGGGACAGGGTCACAATCCCGGCGGTCAGGATCTCAACTATCAAAATCGCGACGTTGGCATCCCGACACCCGGGATCCCAATCAATACACTGCCGGGAGGGGGGGGTAGGTTTAGGCTGCGGGGGGAGGGTTAGACTTAGGCTGCAGGACTGGGGGAGTAGGTTCAGGCACCCCCAGGAAAGTTAGGGTTAGGCTGCAGGGAGGGCAAAGGTTAGGTTTAGGCTGTGGGGATGGGGGGTTAGGTTCAGGCACCACTGGGAAGGTTAGGGTTAGGCTGTAGGGGGATTGGGGGGGGGGGGGTTAGGGTTAGACTGCTGGGAGGGAAGGTTAGGAGGCCATCGGGGTAAGGCAAGTAAGTAGGCTTAGTGCACCCCCCCCAGGGAGGGTTAGGTTTACGCTACGGGGTGAGTGGGTTAGGTTTAGGAATCCCCCCGGGAGGGTTAGGGTTATGCTGCAGGGTGGGCGGGGGGGGGGTGGAATGTTGGGTCTAGGCTCCACCGCAGAGTGTTAGTGTTAAGATGAGGGGAGGGTTAGGTTAAGCTGTGTGGTGGGTGGGTTATGGGGCTGTTGGGGGAGGTGAGTATACTTACCATCAGGATGCTGCCGTCGTTATTCTGACTGCCGGCAAATCGAACCCAACCCTTTTATTTGCAGTCTGCATCTGCATGATAATCTTCATTTCTCTTACGTCCTAGAGGATGCTGGGGTCCACATTAGTACCATGGGGGTGTAGACGGGTCCACTAGGAGCCATTGGCACTTTAAGAGTTTGAGAGTGTGCGTTGGCTCCTCCCTCTATGCCCCTCCTACCAGACCCAGATTAGAAAATGTGCCTGGAGGAGCCGGTCACAGCTAGGGGAGCTCTACAGAGCTTCTTTAGTAAAAGTTTATTTTAGAATGTATTATTTTACAGGAAGGCTGCTAGCAACAGCCTCCCTGCTTCGAGGGACTAAGGGGACTAAGGGGGAGTAGTGTCCACCCTGCGGGGTCTGAGCCACTATCTCCGCTGACAGTACATTGAGCTCCTGAGGGGATCTAATGTTCCCCGCCACAGGCGAACGCTCACCCCGGCAGTATGCCGCCACCCTCTTACTGAGCCAGAAGATCAGAAGAGGCGAGATATGGTGACACAAGGGTAGGAGCGCAACTGTGAGCAGCTGCACTCCGGGAAGGCTCAGCGGCACACAGGGTTGGCACTTTGAGGGGCGTCCTGAGCCAGCGTCTTAAAACCCTACACTGGTCACAGACGCTAACCGGAGACTGAATCCCCAGGCTAGCGTCAGAATCCTCCGTACTCAGACGCTCACAGGGGACGGAATCCTCCGCCTTGCGACGGAGTCCTCAGGCCAATATGAAGAATTTGTGCGGGAAGATGCGCCATCTTCAAGGGGCGGAGCTTCTCCTCAGAGCGGACCCAGCAGCGTTCAACGCCATTTTCCTGCCTGCAGTTCCTGTACACAGACGCTGACAGAGCTGTCCCTCCAAGCAACTCCAGCTATCCTGTGCGGTACCAGGGGGTTGTAGAAAGGGGGGAGGAGGCGGTGAATTAGATCTGTGTAACTATTACAGTACACAGTGGTCGCTGATAAGGGGTGTCCTTTATATACAACAGCGCTGTGAGTGGGTTGGCTCTGAACTCTGTGTCTCTCTTGCCATTCTCTGGGGGGAAACTCTGTCTAACCTACTGTGTGTGTGTGTGTGTGTGTGTGTGTGTGTGTGTGTGTGTGGAGTGTTTGGGGTCTCCAGTTAGCTATGTCCAGGGACTCACATGCAGCTGAGGATATGTCCTCTCAGGATGATCTCATTCCATGTAATCAGGATTGCACTGTTGTAGCGCATATACCAGCAAGGGAGCCTGAGTGGTTGTCCTCTATCAAAACTATGATTTCTCAGATTTCTGGTAGGGTTGCTCAGAATGAATCTGCAACTCTGGTTTTACAGAATTCTATGGCAGTTTGGTCTGGTTCTGTTACCTCAGGACCCCCCTCTGTGGGTTCCCACAAACGTGCTCTTGCCCAGATCATGCAAGACGACACGGATATCGACTCTGACACGGCAGACGGTGATGGGGACATGCTCAAGGGGGCCGCCTCTCTTGCAAAAGGGGTGCAGTTGATGATAGAGGCTATTAGAGATGTGTTGAATATTACTGACACAACACCTGAACATGTTGAGGAGGCTTACTTCACTGACAATAAGAAAGCCTTGCTAACCTCCCCTGCGTCCAAAGAATTAAATGCTATTTTTGAAAAAGCATGGGAAAATTCCAGATCCCTAGGAAGGTTCTGGTTACTTTCCCCTTCCCTGAGGAGGATAGAAAGAAATGGGAAAACCCACCCATAGTGGACGCGTCTGTATCCAGACTCTCAAAAAAGGTGGTTTTACCTGTCCCAGGATCTACCGCCTTGAAGGAGCCGGCTGATCGCAAAATTGATACTACGCTCAATCCATATACACGGCTTCAGGGGCGATACTGCGTCCCACTATAGTAAAGTGGTCAGGCACGTTACTTGAGGATTTGGATACGTTAGATAAGAGTGACATTGAATTGTTTCTCCGTAACATTCAGGTTTCTGCAGGTTTTATGGTGGAATCCATGAAAGACCTGGGTTCAGTGGCTGCAGGAATTTCTTCCATGTCCGTCTCAGCTCGTCAAGGACTGTGGCTGTGCCAGTGTTCTTCCGACGCGGAATCCAGGAGAGGTGTGGAGACCCTACCCTACACAGGTCAGGTTCTCTTTGGGGAAGCATTGGATGCATGGATCTCCACGGCTACAGTGGGTAAGTCCCCTATTCTTCCCTCAGCAGCTTCTGCTATGAAGAAACATTTTTCTTCACCTGCATCTCAGTCCTTTCTGGTTACTAAACCGAGAAAGGCCAAACTGTCGAACACCTTCTTTAGAGGGGGCCGACCAAAATCCAAGAAACCTGCTGCGGAAGGTTCCCAGGAACAGAAGCCTGCTTCAGGTGCGCCAAGGTCCTCCGCATGATGGTGGACAGCGCAGCCTGGAGGTCGGGCCGTTGGGGGCGAGACTCAGACATTTCAGTCACGTCTGGGTTTCGTCCGGTCTGGATCCCTGAGGACTAGATATTGTGTTCCAGGGGTACCGGCTGGAATTTCAAGATCTCCCTCCTCATCGGTTCTTCAAATCGGGCTTGCCAGTTTTGCCGTCAGACAGGGCTACCCTACAGTGAGCCATTCAGAAGTTGGTGGAGGCACAGGTCATTGTACCAGTCCCTCCTCAAATAGAAAACACGGGTTCCTATTCGAACCTTTTCGTGGTACCGAAACTGGATGGTTCGGTCAGGCCCATTCGGAACTTAAAATCAGTAAACCCCTTTATGATGGAGTTCAAGATCAAAATGGAGTCTCTGAGGGCAGTGATATCAGGTCTTGTAGAGGGGGAATTCCTGGTATCCCTGGATATCAATGATGCGTACCTCCACATTCCGATTTGGCTGCCGCATCAAGCTTATCTCCGATTCGCACTGTTGGACTGTCATTTTCAGTTCCAGGCCATGCCATTCGGCCTCTCCACAGCACCAAGGGTAATCACCAAGGTGATGGCGGAAATTATGGTTCTCCACAGGCAGGGGGTGAACATAATTCCATATCTGGACGATCTGCTGATAAAGGCATCGTCCAAGGTGAAGCTATTACGGTCAATAGCTCTCACGACCCAGCTTCTCAGGGAACATGGTTGGATCCTGAATATCCCAAAATCACATTTGGAACCAACCAGGAGGTTGTCCTTTCTGGGAATAATCCTCGACACGGAAGTGCTGAGGGTGTTTCTTCCAGAGGAAAAAGCGTTGGTGATACAAACAATGATCCGGGATGTCCTGAAGCCAGCCCGGGTGTCGGTTCATCAGTGCATTCGCCTTCTGGGAAAGATGGTGGCCTCTTACGAGGCTCTGCAGTACGGGAGGTTTTATGCTCGGTCCTTCCAACTGGATCTGCTGGACAAGTGGTCGGTATCCCATCTACACATGCACCAGAGAATACGTGTGTCGCCAAAGGCCAGGATTTCACTCCTCTGGTGGCTGCAATTACCTCACCTTCAGGAGGGCCGCAAGTTCGGGATTCAGGACTGGATCCTTCTAACCACGGATGCCAGTCTCCAAGGAAGGTGGTCAAGTCTGGAAGCCGGCCTGCCAAAAAACATTCTGGAACTAAGAGCCGTCTACAACGGTCTTCTCCAAGCGGCCCCTCTTCTAAGAAATCGGGCCATTCAAGTGCAGTCGGACAATGTAACGACAGTGGCTTACATAAACCGACAGGGCGGAACGAAGAGCAGAGCTGTAATGTCAGAGGTAACAAGAATCATTCTCTGGGCAGAAAAGCACGCGTTGGCGCTGTCAGCAATCTTCATTCCGGGAGTAGACAACTGGGAAGTGTACTTCCTCAGCAGACACGATCTCCATCCAGGGGAGTGGGGTCTCCATCTGGAGGTGTTCAAGGGGGTAACAGATCTTTGGGGCGTACCCCAGATCGATATGATGGCATCTCGTCTCAACAAGAAGCTTCGGCGGTATTGTTCCAGGTCGAGGGACCCGCAAGCCGTGGTGGTGGACGCCCTAGTGACTCCGTGGGTGTTCCAGTCTGTGTACATGTTTCCTCCACTCCCACTCATTCCAAGAGTTCTCAAACTCATAAGGAGAACAAGAGTTCAGGCAATCCTCATCGCTCCAGACTGGCCGAGAAGGGCTTGGTACGCGGATCTTCTGGATCTACTGGTAGAAGAGCCGAGGCCTCTGCCTCTTCAGGAGTACCTGCTGCAGCAGGGGCCGTTCGCCTATCAAGACTTACCGTGGCTACGTTTGAAGGCATGGAGGTTGAACGGCAAATACTAGCTCGGAAGGGCATTCCGAAAAAAGGTCATTCCTACCCTGATACAGGCTAGGAAAGGAGTAACGTCAGAACATTACCATCATATTTGGAAAAAATATGCATCTTGGTGTGAGTCCAAGAAGTTTCCTGCGGTGGAGTTTCAACTGGGACGTTTTCTCCTCTTCCGCGGTGTGGATATGGGCCTGAGGTTAGGATCCATAAAGGTCCAAATTTCGGCCTCTTTCCATTTTCTTCCAGAAACAGTTGGCTGCCCTCCCTGAGGTTCAGACTCTTTTGAAGGGAGTTCTGCACATCCAACCTCCCTTTGTACCGCCTACAGCGCCCTGGGATCTTAATGTGGTGTTGCAGTTCCTCCAATCGGACTGGTTTGAACCTCTTCAGGAGGTTGAGGTTAAGTTTTTCACGTGGACGGCTGTCACTTTGTTGGCCTTAGCTTCTGCTAGACATATGTCGGAGTTTGGGGCTTTGTCATGTAAAAGCCCATACTTGATCTTCCATGAAGACAGAGCTGAGCTTCGGACACGTCAGTAGTTTCTTCTGAAGGTTGTGTCGGCATTTCATATCAACCAACCTATTGTGGTGCCAGTTGGGACTGACTCCTCAATTTCATCAAAGTCCTTAGATATTGTAAGGGTTCTAAAAGTCTACGTGAGGAGGACTGCTCGTCACAGAAAATCGGACTCTCTGTTTGTCCTGTATGATCCCAAGAAAATTGGGTGTCCTGCTTCTAAGCAGACGATCTCTCGCTGGATCAGGTTCACTATCCAGCATGCGTATTCTACGTCAGGCTTGCCATGTCCTACGTCTGTTAAGGCCAACTCTACTCGTAAGGTGGGTTCTTCCTGGGCGGCTGCCCGGGGTGTTTTGGCTTTACAACTCTGCCGAGCAGGTACTTGGTTGGGGTTTAACACGTTCGCAAAGTTCTACACGTCCGATACTTTGGCCTCTGAGGACCTTAAATTTGGTTCTGCATGAGCCTCCGCGCTCCCCCTCCCGTTCTGGGAGCTTTGTTATATCCCCATGGTACTAATGTAGACCCCAGAATCCTCTATGAACATAAGAGAAAATAGGATTTTAATTACCTACCGGTAAATACTTTTTTCGTAGTCCGCCCAGCGTTTCGTTATCCTGCAGTGGTTATTTAGTTCAGTACTGCTTAGTTCTTGGTAAGTACTGTTTTGTCACTTGGTAAGTAATCCTGTTCAGCCGTTGCTGATGTTTCAAGCTAGTTAGCTTGGGTTGCCTTGTGTGTGAGCTGGTGTGAATCTCGCCACTATCTGTGTAATCCGTCTCTCGAAGATGTCCGTCTCCTCGGGCGCAGTTTCTAGACTGGGTCTGGTAGGAGGGGCATAGAGGGAGGAGCCAGCCCACACTCTCAAGCTCTTAAAGTGCCAATGGCTCCTAGTGGACTCGTCTATAACCCCATGGTACTAATGTGGACCCCAGCATCCTCTACGGACTACGAGAAAAGGATTTACCGGTAGGTAATTAAAATCCTATTTTTTCATACCCAGGTGTATTCGGCATATGTATTGCAACTAGTTTTTCATCCACATATGATATGTTTTACCAGAATTCTCAAAGTTAACCTTTAGAATCTCAGTGTATAATCAGATTTAGCACCATAGTTAAACCAATTTCCTAATTTAGCAATATTTTCTAATAGACCCACTTTGCAAATTATTTTCATTTTTTTATATAATTGAAGTTATTCAGTTAGAACTTGCCATCTAAGTTTCTGACATCTGTTGCTGTGCCTTGCCAACCATGGCAAATATAATGGAGAATTTATACTGTCAGCCAGTTGCCAGAATCAGCATGTGTAGACGACAAAATCTTCACAGGTGGGTGCTACAGACTGACTAACTTTTTTTTTTAATTAAAGAAAATAGGGAATATATAAAACTAGTAAAAATATAAATGTTTAAATGTTGAGAATATTTTATATATAATAGTAAAGGTGTTGTTTAGTATTTTATATATAATATAGATATTAGTTACGATTCATTTCCTGAATCCATTGACTGTGTCTCCTATTAAAAAACAAACCCAGTACAGTGCCTTTCTTTATACCACACTCCTTATATCTTCAGCCACCCTTCCAGGTATGTTGTAAGTGATGTCTATAAAGTGTTTTTCTACCTTTTAGGAGTTAGGAGGCTTTATCATTCCTCCCTTCTTCCAGTGTAGTACTCCAGGGAGATATCCTCCCCAGAATGTGTGATAATATCAGCACCAGGATAGACTTGCATCCAGTGTGCAGCTAGTGAAAATCTACTTGCTCCATCTGTATATAACATATCGGGGTATCCAGTTAGCCGTGGTTAATTACTGCGGCTAATTGTCTCGCCGGGGGCTATCCTATTAGCCTCGATAAGCCGGCACGAGCCACGGCTTATCAGTGATTTTGTTTAATTTGCCTCAGGCAGGCGAAACCAAATCATCTGAAAACAGGGCTGTTTCTACCGAAAACACACAGGTTTCACTGAACCTGTATGTTTTCAGGAGAGAATGTATTTTTTTACAGGCGACCAAATTGGATAGCCTGTAAAAAAATACGGGTGAAAAATCGGGGAAAACGTTAGTTGTTTCTTCACCTATAATTGGATACCCCCCATTGTCTTAGTAATGCATTGGGCGGTATTCAATTCTATCTGCCCTCTTCCACACCAGTTCTGTTTCTGCTGACGGGTGTGGTATCACCATTTCAGCCCGCTACCCCTGGGGTAGTGAGGCATCCTAACCCTTTACGCAGCTAAACCTGATTACTATGGACGCAATATGCGCGATAACGGGGATCACTTTAGAAAGGATATTGGGCTTGATAGATCATTTGAGTACCACCCTTTGTGTGAAAATTGTGTGGGGTGATTAGTGAAAAACATTGGTGGTCATTCCGAGTTGTTTGCTCGTTGCCGATTTTCGCTATGCTGCAATTTGTTGCTAAATGCGCATGATACGCAGCGCGCATGCGCTAAGTTATTTAACACAAAACTTAGTAGATTTGCTGGTGTTTGTGCTGCACTTTTCAGTCGCACTGCTAATCGGTGAATGATTGACAGGAAAGGGGCGTTTCTGGGTGGTAACTGAGCGTTTTCCGGGAGTGTGCTAAAAAATGCAGGCGTGTCAGACGTGGGAGTGTCTGCAGAAACGGGGGAGTGGCTGGCCGAACGCAGGCGTGTTTGTGGCGTCAAACCAGGAGCTAAACGGATTGAGCTGATCGCAATCTAGGAGTAGGTCTGGAGCTACTCAGAAACTGCAAGGAAATACTTAATAGCAGTTCTGCTAATCTTTCGTTCGCTATTCTGCTAAGCTAAGATACACTCCCAGAGGGCGGCGGCCTAGCGTGTGCAATGCTGCTAAAAGCAGCTAGCGAGGGAACAACTCGGAATGACCACCACTGTCCTTCCTACTGCTGGGCCTTTGCAGACAAGACGTGAGTTACTTTGTTTTACTTGTAGCACACGTTTTATACAAGATTGAAAATTCCTATCTGTTTTTTAGTGTTTACTTCCAGTGGAAATGTGCATACATACTTATAAATAATGTCTTGTTTTTTGTATCCACACTAAAGAACCTTGTCTGTCATCTATTTTCCTCATGTGGGCAAGGAAGAGTGGAAAACACAGAAATGATTGCCCAGCTTGGATGTACAACTGCTGACTATTATGACAAACTTTTGAAAAATGTAAGCTCATTTTATTATTTATTACTTTATTATAATTGAAATCCTATCAGATGAGCATCAAAAATAATCATAGCCACTATGAAAGTTTGTATCATGTACACATTGAACACATTTGGAATTTCCTTGTCATTCTGAAGTTAGTACAAGCAAGCTACATGTCACCAGTTCTGTTTTTTTTTTTTCCCCAAAAAAGTTTTATTGACAGGAAGGGGTATAGTTACTAAGATTCGTAATTGTCGGGATTTGGAGGGAAATTAAACACGAATGACATCGCTAGTGTGAATTTGCAACTTTTCTGTGTTTTTTTTCCGTCTCATTTACTATGCTGTCGTTTTCTGCATTTTCGTTTTTTCCGATGCCGATGTCATTCTTAATGTCAAGCAGTGTTTTACGGGAGTGATTAGTAAAACACTGCCTGACAAAACACAGTGAATCACGGCCGTCTCTGTGAGATCCGTGCAGGGCTTCATTGTGTATATTAAGAGAAGTGAAGAAATTAAAAAAAAAATTGCGTGGGGTCCCCCCTCCTAAGCATAACCAGCCGCGGGCTCTTTGAGCCGGTCATGGTTGTAAAAATACAGGGGGAAAAACTGACTGGGATTCCCCCATATTTAAACAACCAGCACCGGGCTCTGCGCCTGGTCCTGGTGCAAGAATTACGGGGGACAAAAAACGTATGTTCAACACCAGCACCGGGCTCCACTAGTCAGAGAGATAATGCCACAGCCGGAGGACACTTTTATATTGGTCCCTGAGGCCCTGGCATTAAATCCCCAACTAGTCACCCCTGGCCGGGGTACCCTGGAGGAGTGGGGACCCCTTAAATCAAGGGGTTCCCCCCTCCAGCCACCCAAGGACCAGGGGTGAAGCCCGAGGCTGTCCCCCCCCCCCCCCCCTTCTGTGGGCGGTGGATGGGAGGCTGATAGCCTTTTGTGTAAAAAAAGAATATTGTTTTTTGAAGCAGAACTACAAGTCCCAGCAAGCCTCCCCCGCAAGCTGGTACTTGGAGTACCACAAGTACCAGCATGCGGTGGGGAAACGGGCCCGCTGGTACTTGTAGTTCTACTACAAAAAAATATCCAAATAAAAACAAAACACAGACACCGTGAAAGTAAAATTTTAATGAACATACATGCACACTTACTTACATACATACATACATACATACATACATACATACATACATACATACTTACCTATGTCGACACGAAGCACTCGGTCCTCTTGTCCAGTAGAATCCAGGGGTACCTGTAAATAAAATTATACTTACAAAAAATCCTGTGTAGATCGGTCCTCTTCTTAAAAGTTTAATCCACGTACTTGTTAAATTAAAAAACGAAATACCCGGTCCACGCACTGAAAGGGGTCCCATGTTTACACATGGAATCCCTTTCCCCAACTGGTGGGACCCCCAGTGACTCCTGTCAAAGAGGGTCCCTTCAGCCAATCAGGGAGCGCCACGTCATGGCACTCTCCTGATTGGCTGTGCGCTCCTGCACTGTCAGTCAGGCGGAGTACTGTGGATACAATGTAGCGTAGTGGCGCTACATTATATCCAATGGTGGGAACTTTGCGGTCTGCGGTAGATCGCTTGGTTAAGTGGGGTCACTCTTGTGGTTGGCCCCAGAATAACAGTTTATACCTAGCATTAGTAATAGTTTTCACTTGAAGGTACAGTATGTATAGATCTAGAAAAAAGATGAGCAGGTAAGTATGTTTTGGGGTGGTAAGATTTTACTTCTGTTAGAAAAAAATGTATAATGTATTTATTTTAGTCATGTAAATTATGTATCTTTTTAAGAGTTCCTTAAATAGATTTGTGACTAAAGAATGCACATATTCCATGGGTGTATTTATATCATTGCGGCAAAGGAGATCAAACACTTTGCTCCGTATTTTGTACTGCTAATATGAATGTGTTGTGAATATTCAGCAAGTTCTAAAATCTTGCTTTAGTTTTCAGGCAGAATCAGCAAATCAGGGATTTTTTACATGAAGAATTTCCCAGACAGATTGGCAGTTCTGGTCAGGAAAACGGCCACTAGATGTGTGGGGGCTTAAGTCTATTAACACACACGTTGTGCTAGTTCAAATAAATGAACACCTATCTGCGAAAATGACAACCTACTAATAAGTTTGACTGACATTTTTAGTTTACTATAAACACTTCAGTTACTGTATTTTAAGATTATTTTATTAGCGCAGAAATATTCAAGCTTTGCTTCATTGTATTGTCAGCTGCTTTCCTAACTCTGTCTCCACTGTGTTTTTACAGATCATTTCATCACTGATTATGCATCTTAGAAGTCAACCAGATGCAATTGCTACTGAGTATGTGGTATTTTTAATACTTCTAATTATAACTAAACTGCATGGGATGCATAGGTGTTGTGGGGGAACTTTTGGTATATCACCTTTTAAGTAATACTGTAGTTTGATTAAATATTTTAAAAGAAGATAAATGAGGTTATTCACAGTTTCATATATTTGTACTTCACATACTTTATATGTCTATGGGGTATATGCAATTCCGGGCGAATTGCGGCTTTTTTTCGCCCGTTTTTAAAGTCGACACAATTCGAACGTCGAATTCCGGCCGGCGGGTGCCGGAATTCGACATATTCAATAAAAAAACGGATTCGACAGTCCCGCTGTCGAAAAAACGGACCAATTGACGGATAAGTGCGTCCTTGATTCGACTTTTCCGACGGCGCAAAAATGGTTAAAAAACACAGAAAAAATTTGTGTGGGGTCCCCCCTCCTAAGCATAACCAGCCTTGGGCTCTTTGAGCCTGTCCTGGTTGTAAAAATACGGGGGGGAAATGGACAGGGGATCCCCCGTATTTTTAGAACCAGCACCGGGCTCTGCGTCTGGTACTGGTGCAAAAAATACGGGGGACAAAAAGCGTAGGGGTCCCACGTATTTTTTGAACCAGCACCGGGCTCCACTAGCTGGAGAGATAATGCCACAGCCAGGGGACACTTTTATACCGGTCCCTGCGGCCGTGGCATTAAATCCCCAACTAGTCACCCCTGGCCGGGGTACCCTGCAGGAGTGGGGACCCCTTAAATCAAGGAGTCCCCCCCTCCAGCCACCCAAGGGCCAGGGGTGAAGCCCGAGGCTGTCCCCCCCATCCATGGGCTGCGGATGGGGGGCTGATAGCCTTTTGTGTAAAATCAAAGAATATTGTTTTTTTGCAGAAGAACTACAAGTCCCAGCAAGCCTCCCCCGCAAGCTGGTACTTGGAGAACCACAAGTACCAGCATGCGGGGGTAAAACGGGCCCGCTGGTACCTGTAGTTCTTCTGCAAAAAAAATACCCAAATAAAAACAGGACACGCACACCTTGAAAGAAAAACTTTATTACATACATGCCGACACACACATACTTACCTATGTTCACACGCCGACTGTGTCCACGTCTCCATCTGTCGACGTCTCCAAGAATCCGGGGTACCTGAAAATAAAATTATACTCCCCTAAATCCAGTGTCCTGTTATTATTTGTAATCCACGTACTTGGCAAGAAAACAAACCGCATACCCGGACCACGGACTGAAAGGGGTCCCATGTTTACACATGGGACCCCTTTCCCCGAATGCTGAGACCCCCCATGACTCCTGTCACAGAGGGTCCCTTCAGGCAATCGGGGAGCGTCATGTCGTGGCACTCTCCTGATTGCCTATGCGCGTCTGAGCTGGCAGACAGCGCATCGCACAGCCGCACCATTATCTTCAATGGTGGGAACTTTGCGGTCAGCGGTGAGGTCACCCGCCAGCTCAGACGCGCATAGGCAATCAGGAGAGTGCCACGACGTGGCGCTCCCTGATTTCCTGAAGGGACCCTCTGTGACAGGAGTCACGGGGGGTCTCAGCATTCGGGGAAAGGGGTCCCATGTGTAAACATGGGACCCCTTTCAGTCCGTGGTCCGGGTATGCTTTTTTTTTTTTTTTTTTTGCCAAGTACGTGGATTACAAATAATAACAGGACACTGGATTTAGGTGAGTATAATTTTATTTTCAGGTACCCCGGATTCTTGGAGACGTCGACAGATGGACACGTGGACACAGTCGGCGTGTGAACATAGGTAAGTATGTGTGTGTCGGCATGTATGTAATAAAGTTTTACTTTCAAGGTGTGCATGTCCTGTTTTTATTTGGGTATTTTTTTTTGCAGAAGAACTACAACTACAGGTACCAGCGGGCCCGTTTTACCCCCGCATTCTGGTACTAGTGGTTCTCCAAGTACCAGCTTGTGGGGGAGGCTTGCTGGGACTTGTAGTTCTTCTGCAAAAAACACAATATTCTTTGATTTTACACAAGGCTATCAGCCCACCATCCGCAGCCCAGGGATGGGGGGGACAGCCTCTGGCTTCACCCCTGGCCCTTGGGTGGCTGGAGGGGGGGACCCCTTGATTTAAGGGGTCCCCACTCCTCCAGGGTACCCCGGCCAGGGGTGACTAGTTGGGGATTTAATGCCACGGCCGCAGGTACCGGTATAAAAGTGTCCCCCGGCTGTGGCATTATCTCTCCAGCTAGTGGAGCCCGGTGCTGGTTCAAAAAATAAGGGGGATCCCCTGTCCATTCCCCCCCCCCCCCCCCCCGTATTTTTTGCACCAGGACCGGACGCAGAGCCCGAGGCTGGTTATGCTTAGGAGGGGGGACCCCACGCATTTTTTTTTCGGGATTTTAACCCATTCCCACCCCTTCCCACTGAAAACCATGCTCTCTCAATTTTAGTCAGTTAAAAATATAATATTATTTTAAAAAATATATAAATAATAGTTGTAAATCCTAATAGACAAACCAAGTACCTAATCCCTTCTAATATAAATAGATATGCTATTAGCAATAAAAAAAACATGTTTTAAATTTTTTTTATTAGATTCCGCCAGCAAAGTGAGGCGGAATGAAATTGCCGAAATTACTGTCGAAAAGCACTGTTGTCGAATCGACATTCTTCAATTGAATATACTTTTGTCGAAAAGCCGCATTTTTACCATTGCAGACATGTCAAATTTGACAACTGTCGAATTTGACAACTGTCGAATTTGAAAAAGTCGAATTTGAAAAGTCCGTTTTTTGTCGAAAAGTACTGTATTGCATTGTCGAATCATTTTTTTGTGTCGAAAATGCCCCGTTTTTCGACATTTGCGGCAATTCGACCGCAATTGCATATACCCCCATATGACGCATGGCTCTCCATTTGGAGGTCTGCAGGTCAGTGCTTGGTCACTCCTTCATTATTAGCCTTATAGATGTTTTTAACAATGTTTGACATGTAAGCACAATGATAACTAATTTGTTCCTTTTCATTTACTCACTTGGACAGGACAACACAAATATGTTAAAATCTGTTTAAATGTAAATTATTGATTGTATATATTTCCGTAGTGCTGTACATAGAAAAGAGCCAAAATGGAGTATAAATAAGGCGTAGTTAGTGTATTATGAAGTGAGCCTAAGCGGAGAGATAAAACAAAAGAATGGAGGTCCCTGTTGATGTTATGATGGTGTTGTCAAGAGTGAGAGAGAGGCAAGCCTGTTGGAAGACAGTAAGGGGTCTATTCAACTGATGTCAGATCCTTTCCGACGGAAAGGATCCAACAGTTCAGTATTCAATTTGAGGCCAAATCCGACAGGTTTTGGCCGTTATCGACAATGTCAATACGACTTTTTATTAAAGTTGGATTGACATTTTCGAAAACGGACCAAAAACCTGTAGGATTTGGCCGCAAATCCAACAAAACACATGGATCCGCGGCTAATCCACCAATCCATGTGTTTTCCGACAAGTCGGAAAAACGGCAACCCTATTGAATAGGTCAAATCATGATTCGACCTAAAAAAGCTGGAAACTGCCTTCTTTCCGTAGACGGCAGTTTCGACTATAATTGAATAGACCCCTAAGACTTGAATATATTAAGATTGAAAATGAGTTTTCGGAGACATCCAAGAGAAGATAGAGGATAGGCAATTTGAAATACAGTAAAGTCGCTTACAGGAGAGGTCAGGGGAGTTCAGGTAGATTTGTGTATAATTAGCATAAAGATGGTACTGTATACTACTAGAAACTACAGTAACATTTCTCTGACGTCCTAGTGGATGCTGGGAACTCCGTAAGGACCATGGGGAATAGACGGGCTCCGCAGGAGACTGGGCACTCCAAAAGAAAGATTAGGTACTATCTGGTGTGCACTGGCTCCTACCTCTATGCCCCTCCTCCAGACCCCAGTTAGAATCTGTGGCCGGCCAGAGCTGGATGCACCTAGTGGGCTCTCCTGAGCTTGCTAGAAAGAAAGTATTTGTTAGGTTTTTTATTTTCAGTGAGATCTGCTGGCAACAGACTCACTGCTACGTGGGACTGAGGGGAGAGAAGCAAACCTACCTGCGTGCAGCTAGCTTGTGCTTCTTAGGCTACTGGACACCATTAGCTCCAGAGGGTTCGAACACAGGGCCTGACCTCGATCGACCGTTCCCGGAGCCGCGCCGCCGTCCCCCTTGCAGAGCCAGAAGACAGAAGAAGGAGATAAAATCGGCGGCAGAAGACTCCGGTCTTCATTAAGGTAGCGCACAGCACTGCAGCTGTGCGCCATTGCTCACACTGCACACCACACACTCCGGTCACTGTAGGGTGCAGGGCGCTGGGGGGGGGCGCCCTGGGCAGCAATAAGTATACCTTTTGGCAATATATACACATAATACAGTCTGGAAAACTGTATATGTGTAAAACCCCCGCCATTTTTAGTCAGAAACAGGACAGAAGCCAGCCGCTGAGGGGGCCGGGCCTTCTTCCTCAGCACACCAGCGCCATTTTCTCTTCACAGCTCCGCTGGAAGGAAGCTCCCCAGGCTCTCCCCGGCAGTATCCTGGTACACAAAGGGTGAAAAGAGAGGGGGGGGCACATAAATTTAGGCGCAAAAATTTGTATATACAGCAGCTACTGGGTAAACACTGAGTTGTAGTGTAATCCCTGGGTTATATAGCTCTGGGGTGTGTGCTGGCATACTCTCTCTCTGTCTCTCCAAAGGGCCTTGTGGGGGAACTGTCCTCAAATAGAGCATCCCCTGTGTGTGTGGTGTGTCGGTACGCGTGTGTCGACATGTCTGAGGTAAAAGGCTCCTCTAAGGAGGTGATAGAGCGAATATGTGTGTGAGAGGGTGTCTCCGTCGACAACGCCGACACCTGTTTGGATATGTGTAAGTGCTAAGGTGAATTTATTGCACAAAAGGTTAGGGAACAGACAGGAAATCTAACCATGTCTGTCCTTATGTCACAGAAACCTTCAGAGTCTCACAATGCTCACTATCCAAAATAACAAACACTGGTATCGACACGGAGTTTAACTCCACTGTCGACTACGATAATGCAAAGTTACAGCCAAGATGGCTATATAAGGTATTCAATATATGATTATTGAAATAATAGATGATTTGCATATCACTGATGACTCATCTGTCCCTGACACGAGAGTACACATGTTTAAGGGGAAGAATGCTGAGGTAAATTTCCCTCCTCTCATGAGGAAAAAGAGCGGGAATCTCCAGACAAGAGACGTCAGCTTCCCACAAGAGAATTCTCAGGCTGTATCCTTTCCCCACTAGGGCCAGGATATGTTGAGAATCTTCCCCTGGGGTGTCCTGTTTGCACAGATGGTAGCACTTGCTGTTCTCAGGGATCCTGCAGATAGCGTGCACATTCTAGTATACTACCCAGACCGGCGATTGTGTCGGCATGGGTTTATAGCGCTGTGGCAGCGTGGACAGGTACCTTATCAGCAGAGATGAGACCCTAGTATGCAATATAAATATATTAAAGATGCTGTCTTAAGTGATAGATATATAGTTATAAAGCATGCCCAAAGAGACATGAGTATACTGGGTCCTAGAGTCAAAGCTATGTCGATCTCTGCTTGACGTGTCCTGTAGAATATGCATTGGACAGATGATGCCGACTTAAGAGGCATATGGAAGGCTGAGGATTGTGTGGAGAAGGGTTCTCGGGCCTGGTCTCCACAGCTATAGCTGGTAATTCTGCTAGTTTGCCTTATATTCCTGCACAGCCTAAGAAAGCACGACATTATTAAATTCAGCCTTTCGTATAAAGAAACAAGAAAGTCTGAGGGGCGTCCTTTCTTGTCAGAGCCGGGCAGCTAGTTCCCAGGAACAGAAGTCCTCCCCGGCCCCTACAAAAATCCACCAATGTCGCTGGGGCTCCACAGGCGGAGCTAGGCCCGGTGGGGACACGCCTTCGTAAATTCAGCCACAAGTGGGTTCACTCCCTGTTCGATCCCTGGGCAATAGATATTGTGTCTCAGGGATACAAGCTGGACTGTGAGAAGATGCCCCATCACGACGGCCCTGCGGGCTTCCCCCCAAGAGAGGGAGCCAGTGTTATCTGCAATTCACAAATTGTATCTTTAACAGGTGGTGGTCAAGGGTCCCCTCCTTCAACAAGAGGGTGTTATTATTAGACCATGTTGTAATCCCGAAACCAGACGGTTCGGTCAGACCCATATTGAATTAAAAATCCCTGAACATATACCTGAGAAGGTTCAAGTTCAAGATGGAATCGCTAAGAGCGGTCAGTGCAAGCCTAAAAAGGGGGAGACTTTATTGTGAATCGGGACATAAGGGATGCATACCTTCAGGTCCCCATTTATCCACCTCATTAGGCGTACCTCAGAATTGTGGTACGGGATTGTCATTACCAATTTCAGATGTTGCCGTTTGGTCTCTCCACGGCCTCGAGAATATTCACCATGGTAATGGCGGATATGATTGTACTCCTGCGGAAGCAAGGTGTCACTATTATCACGTACTTGGACGATCTCCTCATAAAAGCGAGATCAAGAGAGCAGTTGCTGAACAGCGTATCACTTTCTCTGGAAGTGTAACGGCAACACGGCTGGATTCTATATGTTCCAAAGTCGCAGTGGTTTCCTACAGCTCATCTGCCTCTCCTAGGCACGACCCTAGGCACAGACCAGAAAAGGGTTATCTCCCGATAGAGAGAGCTCAGGAGCTCATGACACTGGTCAGGAATCTATTAAAACCAAAACAGGTGTCAGTGCATCACTGCACTCGAGTCCTGGGAAGGATGGTGGCATCATACGAGGCCATCCCCATAGGCAGGTTCCATGCGAGGACCTTCCAATGGGACTTACTGGACAAGTGGTCCGGATCACCTCTTCAGATGCATCGGTTAATCACCCTATCCCCCAGGGCCAGGGTGTCTCTCCTGTGGTGGCTGCAGAGTGCTCACCTTCTCGAGGGCCGCAGATTCGGCATTCAGGACTGGATCCTGGTGACCACGGATGCAAGCCTCCGAGGGTGGGGGGCAGTTACACAGGGAAGAAATTTCCAAGGTCTGTGGTCAAGTCAACTGACTTGCCTTCACATCAATATCCTGGAACTAAGGGCCATATACAACGCCCTAAGTCAAGCGGAGATCCTGCTTCGCGACCAACCGGTTCTCATCCAGTCAGACCGCAGGGGTTCATGTAAACCGCCAAGGCGGCACAAGGAGCATGGTGGCGAGGGTAGAAGCCACCAGAATTCTTTGCTGGGCGGAGAATCAAGTAAGCGCACTGTCAGCAGTGTTCGTTCCGGGAGTGGACATCTGGGAAGCAGACTTCCTCAGCAGGCACGACCTCCACCCGGGAAAGTGGGGACTTCATCAGGAAGTCTTCACGCAGTTTGCAAATTGATGGGAACTGCCTAAGGTGGACTAGATGGCGTCTCACCTCAATAAAAAGCTAAAAAAGGTTTTACGCCGGGTCAAGGGACCCTCAGGTGATAGCTGTGGTCGCACTAGTAACACCGTGGGTGTTCCAGTCGGTCTCTGTATTCCCTCCTCTTCCTCTCATACCCAAAGGCTGAGAATTGTAATAAAAGGAGGAGTGAAAACAATATTCTTTGCTCCGAATTGGCCAAGAAGGACTCTGTACCCGGAGCTGCAGGAAATGCTCTCAGAGGACTCAGGGCTTCTGCCTCTCAGACAGGACATGTTGCAACAGGGGCCCTGTCTGTTCCAAAATTTACCGCGGCTGCATTTGACGGCATGGCGGTTGAACGCCGGATCCTAGCGGAAAAGGACATTCCGGATGCAGTTATTCCTACGCTGATAAAGGCTAGGAAAGACGTGACAGCAAGACTTTTTCACTGTATATGGCGAAAATAGGTTGCTTGGTGTGAGGCCGGGAAGGCCCTACAGAGGAATTCCAGCGGGGTCGATTCCTGCACTTCCTACAGTCAGGAGTGACTATGGGCCTAAAATTAGGATCCATAAAGGTCAAGATTTCGGCCCTATACATTTTCTCTAAAAATGAACTGGCTTCACTGCCTGAAGTTCAGACGTTGTTCCGGGGGTGCTGCATATTCAGCCTCCTTTTGTGCCATATGTGTAATAAAAGGAGGAGTGAAAACAATATTCTTTGCTCCGAATTGGCCAAGAAGGACTCGGTACCCGGAGCTGCAGGAAATGCTCTCAGAGGACTCAGGGCTTCTGCCTCTCAGACAGGACATGTTGCAACAGGGGCCCTGTCTGTTCCAAAATTTACCGCGGCTGCATTTGACGGCATGGCGGTTGAACGCCGGATCCTAGCGGAAAAGGGCATTCCAGATGCAGTATTCCTACGCTGATAAAGGCTAGGAAAGACGTGACAGCAAGACTTTTTCACTGTATATGGCGAAAATAGGTTGCTTGGTGTGAGGCCGGGAAGGCCCTACAGAGGAATTCCAGCGGGGTCGATTCCTGCACTTCCTATAGTCAGGAGTGACTATGGACCTAAAATTAGGATCCATAAAGGTCAAGATTTCGGCCCTATACATTTTCTCTAAAAATGAACTGGCTTCACTGCCTGAAGTTCAGACGTTGTGTCGGGGGTGCTGCATATTCAGCCTCCTTTTGTGCCACCGGTGGCACCTTGGGATCTTAACGTTGTGTTGGATTTCCTGAAATCCCACTGGTTTGAGCCACTTAAGACCATGGAGCTAAAATATCTCACGTGGAAAGTGGTCATGCTATTGGCCTTAGCTTCAGCTAGGCGTGTGTCAGTATTGGCGGTTTTGTCATGTAAAAACCCTTATCTGATCTTCCATATGGACAGGGCAGAATTGAGGACTCGTCCCCAATTTCTTCCTAGGGTAGTATCATTGTTTCCTTTGAACCAGCCTATTGTGGTGCCTGCGGCTACTAGGGACTTGGAGGATTCCAAGTTGCTGGACGTAGTCCCGGCTTTGAAAATGTATGTTTCCAGAAAGGCAGGAGTCAGAAAGTCTGACTCGCTGTTTATTCTGTATGCAGCCAACAAGGTTGGCGCTCCTGCTTCGAAGCAGACTATTGTCCGCTGGATCTATAGCACGATTCAGCTGGTTCACTCTGCGGCTGGAGTGCCGCATCCAAAATGGTGAAAGCCCATTCCACAAGGAAGGTGGGCTCTTCTTGGGCGGCTGCCCGAGGGGTCTCGGCTTTACAGCTTTGCCGAGCTGCTACTTGGTCGGGGTCAAACAAGTTTGCTAAGTTCTACAAGTTTGATACCCTGGCTGAGGAGGACCTTGAGTTTGCTCATGCGGTGCTGCAGAGTCATCCGCACTCTCCCGCCTGTTTGGGAGCTTTGGTATAATCCCCATGGTCCTTACGGAGTTCCCAGCATCCACTAGGACGTCAGAGAAAATAAGAATTTACTCACCGGTAATTCTATTTCTCGTAGTCCGTAGTGGATGCTGGGCGCCCGTCCCAAGTGCGGACTCTCTGCAATACATGTATATAGTTATTGCTTAACTAAAGGGTTATTGTTATGAGCCATCTCTTACTGAGGCTCAGTTGTTGTTCATACTGTTAACTGGGTATGGTTATCACAAGTTGTACGGTGTGATTGGTGTGGCTGGTATGAGTCTTACCCTGGATTCCAAATCCTTTCCTTGTTGTGTCAGCTCTTCCGGGCACAGTTTCCTTAACTGGGGTCTGGAGGAGGGGCATAGAGGGAGGAGCCAGTGCACACCAGATAGTACCTAATCTTTCTTTTGGAGTGCCCAGTCTCCTGCGGAGCCCGTCTATTCCCCATGGTCCTTACGGAGTTCCCAGCATCCACTACGGACTACGAGAAATAGAATTGCCGGTGAGTAAATTCTTATTTTAGTTGCACTGGTCCAAGTTAGGATATATACAGTAGTGCACTCCCAAAATGGTTAATGAGACCAGTGGTGTTATGGTTTACCGTCCTGCACAGATTCTCTAAAAGTTGCCAGTAGTTTCCAAAATTCTTGTAGGTAAAGTGGGCTAAGAAATAAATGTAATTTTGTCACTCTCTTACTGTATATTTACAGTTTGTGCATCCCCTGTTTTCTCTTGGTTTATATTTTGTTGGTTCTCTAATTCAAGCATTTCTTATAACATTAATACTACTGTTTTGTTATGTAAACCATGTGCACTCTACCTTTGATAAACTAGTGAGATGTTTTTATTTTCTTGGCTATGGTTTTTGGTATTACGGGTGGTATTTATTAAAGCTTGGAGAGAGATAAAGTACCAGCCAAACAGCTTCTATCTGCCATGTTACAGGCTGTGTTTGAAAATGACAGGAGCTGATTGTTTGGTACTTTATCACTCTCCAAGCATTAATAAATATCCCCATACATGTTGCTTGGTTTATGTTTTGTTATATGTCTGTAATCGTAAATATTTCTGCTGCGGGGTACACTGAGCTCCACAAGGATAGACATAGGGGTGTAGAGTAGGATCTTTATCCGAGGCACCAACAGGCTGAAAAGCTTTGACTGTTCTCAGAATGCATAGCGCCACCTCCTCTATAACCCCGCCTCCCAGCGCAGGAACTCAGTTTTGTAGTTGGTGCTGCAGATAGCAGGCACATAACAGAGGGGCTGCTCCAGGCAGCCCTAAGAAGAGCTTTTTTTGAAGAAAAAGTGAAGACTACAAGGGCAGCAGTGGTGTGTAAATGTCAGAGAAATTCACTGCTGCAGCTCCAGCTCTCCCCAGCGGAGCTGTACACTCCCGAGCCCTGGTTGCCGGGTAACTACAGCAGGAGGCTCCGGTTTTCTTCATGGTCAGGCTCTCCGGGATCGCGTGGCCTCGCTTCGGGAGGTGGTGAGTGGGTCCCGCTTGCGGGACCCGTACTTTATCGCGATCCGGCACGGTCGGTGGGAGGCGGGCCGCGTGCGCTGGCGGGGGACACTGTGGCAGTACAGGCGATCCCACTAGATCATCAGGGCATGGGTGCAGGTCAGGTTTTCTCTCTAAACCATTTTAATAGTAACCCACAGTACCCGGTGGTTTTGCCAGCAGGGGGATAAGGCTCAGACCTGAAGCCCCTCCCCCAGCCCCAGGGCGCCATTTCCCACAAATGTTCCCGCCCTGGAGCTGCATATCTGTCTCTCCCTCACTCCCTGTCAGTGTCTGGGCGCCATTTCTCTTAGCTTCACTGTTCCTGGGACTGCTTGGGCAAATCCTCCTGTGTAAAGCCGCCTGGTTGTCAGTGCTGTGACTTTACATGACACTTAAGTATTCTACCTGCCTTTTAGACAGTGTTATTTAAGAAAGAGTGCATTTAGTCAGGGTTTTATAGTACAATTACCCTGTGATATACATCCAGTTCTTACTGTGCAGTGTTATATCTATTGACTACATAGCTATATATATAAGCTAGTCCAGTGCAGTGTTATTGTTAGTAATAACCTCTGCATTGTACAAACTGTGACTATCTGTGTGTGCATTAGCTCGCTGAGTGGTGTCCATTTCGTGTCCCTCACTCAACTTGCTATCCCTATATTCTATAACCTGAGGGGGCTTGGTGCGTCAGGTTTTATATTTATATAGGATTTTCACAAAGATATACTTTAATACGTATTTTTCTCTGTGATTTTAGTCACCATATCTCTCCTTTATCTCTGCTAGTGCTGACTACACTGCTCAGGGGTTTGGGTAAGAGGTATTGTGCTGCTGCCAATTGTACTGTGTTACCTGTTACTGCAAGTTATATCATGTCTGCTTCTGAGGGCAACGGTTCTGGGGCTGAACACACTGTCTGTGTTGCTGAAGCCACAGATCCCTATGAGGAGAATATAGCAGCTGTGGGCTCTGGTTCTGGGGGCTCCTTGCCCCCCAGTGGGACTGTGGCAAACGAGGTACATAATGACCCACCGTGGGCCGCTTTTTCCATGCATCTACACACGGACGATTTATCTGCTCAATTGAAGAAGTTGAACCAGTCCCTGACTACTAAAAAGTCTGACCCTCGCTCGCCCAAGCCCAAGGGGTCCTCTAAGCGAGCTCTTATCTCCTCACAATCCACTGCTGTCACTGACACCTCGTCTGATGAAGACGGCACTTACACTGACCCCACAGATTCTGACACAGATACTGCTGATGGGGAGGGTAGTTCACATGTGGATGTTCCTGATCTTTTGGAGGCTATTAAGTTGATTTTACAGATTACGGATGATCCCGAGCCATCCATCCCTCCTAAGAAACCAGATAGGTTCAAGCATCAGAAGGTGGTTAAACAAGTTTTACCTCACTCTGACCACCCAGTGGATATACGATAGGAACCCTGGGAAAACCTGGGTAAGACGTTTGTGCCTCAAAAGAAGATGCTGGCTCGCTTTCCCCTCGCACCAGAGCTGTCTAAAAATTGGGAAACGCCTCCTCCAGTAGACTCACATGTGGCTAGGATGGTGGTTTCCTCAGCTCTACCTTTCACTACCGTCACGTCTCTAAAAGAACCTACGGATAAACGTGTGGAGGGTTGTTTGAAAGCGATTTACACCCTCACGGGTGCTGCACAAGGTCCCACTATTGCAGCAACATGGGCTGCAGAGGCTATTGAAGCATGGGCCTTGGAGTTAGAAGCTGAAATCTCTTCTGACCATGCTAGACAATGCTTGTCATATATTGTCACAGCTTCTCGCTATATTAAAGAGGCGGCTTCTGATGCCGGTATCCTGGCAGCCAAGGCCTCTACTACGTCAGTCGTGGCTCGCCGGATATTGTGGCTGAGATCCTGGTCTGTGGATCTGGACTCTAGAAAAACCCTGGAGGTACTCCCTTTCAAGGGAGATATTCTGTTTGGGGAGGACTTAAGTAAGATAGTGGCTGACTTGGCTACTGACAAAACTGCCTGTCTGCCAAGTACCACTCCTTCTGTGTCGAAGGCTACAGGTATTTCCTTTTCGCCCCTTTCGTCCTTCAGGTAAAGCAAAAGGTCAGGCGTACAACAAGCAGACCCGCACTTCCAAACCTGGTACGCCAAAGCCCAAAAGAGCCTGGGCGGCCTGTCAGCCAGCTTCTAAGACCAATAAGCTTGCCGCATGACGGGGCGGGCCTCCCGCTGGGGGATCCCAGGGTGGGGGGTCGGCTTCTAGAGTATACCCAGGAATGGTTGAAGACCACTTCAGATGCCTGGGTACAGGAAGTCGTCACTCGAGGTTACGCCAGACCCCCTCATCGATTTTGCTGGACAGACGTCCCGTTGGGCCAGACAAAGGCAAACACTCTACATTCGGTGGTACAGACCCTCCTGGATACAGGAGTCGTAGTACAGGTGCCTCTTGCGCAGAGGGGCCGGGGGTACTATTCTCCGCTGTTTCTAGTCCCGAAACCGAATGGGTCCTCTCCGCCCATTCTCAACCTCAAGGCATTGAACAGGTTTGTGAAGGTTTCCAAGTTCCGTATGGAAACCCTTCGCTCTATAGTTCTGGCCTTGGAACCTGGGGACTACATGGTCTCCTCGGATATACAGGATGCTTACCTGCATATTCCTATAGCAGCGTCACATCAGCAATACCGAGGTTTGCGATTGGCAACCTCCATTACCAGTTTCGGGCGTTACCTTTTGGTTTAACTATGGCTCCGCGAGTCTTCACCACAGTTATGGCGGTGATTAACGGTGGTACTCCGCCGTCAAGGGGTCAGGATACTGCCGTATCTGGACGACTTGTTAATCCTGGCAAATCCCCAGAACTTCTCCTACGTCATCTGGATATGACAGTCCGGTTTCTACAAGCCCACGGGTGGCTCATCAACTGGAAGAAATCCTCCCTAATCCCTGCTCAGAGCATGGTGCACCTGGGAGCGCTATTGGACACTCACAACCAGAGGTTGTTCTTGTCTCAGGAGAAAGTCCTGAAGCTTCAGGACAGGATTCGTTGCTTCCTTTCTTGTCCGCAAGTGTCGATACATTCGGCGATGCAGGTGCTGGGCCTCATGGTCTCAGCATTCGACATGGTGGAGTATGCTCAATTCCATTCTCGCCCCCTCTAGAGGCTAATTCTGGCCAAGTGGGACGGCCTGCCTCACCGAATCTGGTCTCACATGATCTCATTGACTCCGGAGGTTCGTCTGTTGCTGCTCTGGTGGCTCCAGGACCAACAATTGTGCAGGGGCCGTCCCTTCTGGATATCCAACTGGGTCCTGTTGACGACGGATGCCAGTCTAAGAGGTTAGGGGCGCGGTGCTGGAGCAACACTTCCTTCACGGTCGGTTGACCAAGGAGGAGTCCCTCCTCTCAATCAACATTCTGCGGACAACGCCACCACAGTGGCTTACATAAATATTCAAGACGGCACTCGAAGCCGTTTGGCAATGAAGGAAGTCTCACGGATTCTACATTGGGCGGAACGCCATCTACCAGCCATATTGGCAATATTAATTCCGGGAGTCCTGAATTGGGAAGCGGACTTTCTCAGTCGTCAGGACGTACATGCCGGCGAGTGGAGCCTCCATCCAGAAGTGTTTCAACTCCTAGTGGAAAAGTGGGGCCTTCCAGACGTGGATCTGATGGCGTCTCGACACAATCACAAGGTTCCGGTCTTCAGAGCAAGGACAAGGGATCCTCAAGCAGCATTCGTGGATGCGCTGGCGGTGCCGTGGAGGTTTCGGCTGCCGTACGTGTTCCCTCCGGTGTCACTCCTGCCCAGGGTAATTCGGAAGTTCAAGCAAGAAAAAGGAATTCTGCTTCTCATAGCTCTGGCGTGGCCCAGACGGCACTGGTTCTCAGACCTGCAAGGCCTATCGTCAGAGCGTCCAATTTTACTTCCACAACGCCCAGACCTCCTCGTTCAGGGCCCCTGTGTCTACCAGGACCTAGCCCGGCTGTCTTTGACGGCGTGGCTCTTGAAGCTTCCGTCTTAAGGGCTAAAGAGTTTTCTGAGGCGGTCATTCAAACTATGTTGCGGGCCCGGAAACCGGCTTCGGCTCGGATTTACTATAGGGTCTGGCATTCTTACTTTGTTTGGTGCGCATCTAACGATTATGACGCTTCCAAGTTTAGTATAGCCAAGTTGTTGACTTTTCTTCAGCAGGGCCTGGACTTAGGCCTGCGTCTGGCCTCCCTCAAGGTTCAAATATCTGCCTTGTCGGTGTGGTTTCAGAGAAAAATTGCGACCTTACCTATGTGCATACCTTTACTCAGGGTGTGTTGCGTATCCAACCTCCCTATGTCCCGCCTGTGGCTCCTTGGGACTTGTCGGTGGTTTTGGAGGCGTTACAAGAGTCTCCGTTTGAACCTCTTGGTTCAGCTGATCTTAAGTGGCTTTCCCTTAAGGTGGTGTTTCTGCTGGCTATTGTCTCAGCTAGCAGAGTGTCGGATTTGGGTGCCTTGTCCTGTAGTTCCCCATATCTGATATTTCACAGTGACCGGGCGGTTCTTAGGACTCGTCCCGGATACTTACCTAAGGTGGTTTCTTCGTTCCACCTTAACCAGGAGATTGTGGTTCCGGCACTTGTTTCTCCTGATCTGTCTTCCAAAGAGAGGTCTTTGGATGTGGTACGGGCTCTCCGTATCTATGTAAAGAGAACTGCTTCTGTTAGGAAATCTGATTCTCTCTTTGTGCTGTTTGGATTTCACAAACGGGGCTGGCCTGCTCACAAGCAAACTTTGGCCAGATGGATTAGAATGGTGTTTGCACATGCTTATGTGAGGGCTGGCCTCTCGGCTCCTGCTCACATTACGGCCCATTCTACTCGGTCTGTGGGACCTTCTTGGGTGGCCCGCCGTGGTGTGACCCTTGAACAATTGTTCAAGACGGCTACGTGGTCATCTGTGAACACGTTCATAAGATCCTATGCCTTCGATACTGCCGCTTCCCAGGATGCTTCCTTTGGACGCAGGGTTCTTGTTCCCGCTACAGTGCGTCCCCTCCCATAAGGAACTGCTTTAGGACATCCCCTATGTCTATCCGGGAGGCGGGGTTATAGAGGAGGCGGCGCTATGTATTCTGGGAATAGTCAAAGCTTTTCAGCCTGTTGGTGCCTCGGATCAAGATCCTACTCTACACCCCTATGTCTATCCTTGTGGAGCCCAGTGTACCTCGCAGAAAGAGTTTTAACAAAGGTAAGTTCTTACCATAAATCTCGTTTTTAATAAGTATCCCTGATTTTAAAAAGAAAGTTGAAATTGAATAAATAACTCTTAAGTTGTCGTGCATACAGCATATTCCTCAAACCATAAAGAGAATTTTATCAATGTACAAAATCGGTATACGTTCTTTTATTCTTTTCTCTCACACAAACATTGCATCTATAGTCTACCAACATGACAATGATTGTTTCTGGAAGTTCAGTCAAACAGGTCCTTACAAGTAGTTTCAATTACACTTGTTTTTCTTAACTTTTTTCTGAAATTCTAAACCACATATTATTACTTCATGTTCACTGACCAGTTTTTATACATTCACAGAAACCTTTACTTACATGTTTAAGCCGTCTGACATGGTAGTTGCATCTATGAAAGTGCAAGTTTAGAGGAAAGCATTCATTCATTCTTACATATTTCTCAACAGATTGTCATCTGAGCAGATCCGCTCAGTATGTGTGATATGTATTCCCATCCTGACTTTGCCTGAAATCGCACCTTTGCTGGAAGCATTACTTCTCTATCATGGGCCTGGGTCAAGTGAGGTTCTTGATGAGCACTTTCTAGAAAGTTTGAATGATGCAATTCAGAGGTAAAGTAGACAGGTTTGGCATTAATAAAAAATGACATGAAAAGCCATTTGCAAAAGAATAATGGATATACTATTTTAATAAGTCACAAATGCACATGATTCAGTAGTTTTGTACAAATCAGGCAACTGGTCCAAAATCAGCATATGTAGCCCAATAACAGCAGTGTCCAATAGTAGTTTGATCCAAATCAAATACGGTAATTTAAAAAGCTGTAAAATATGTGCTAAACATAAAGATGTCTAGCCTCAATACACAATGCAGAGCAAAATAAATATGGGCAGAGAGATGCACATAGCTAGGAACAGAAGAAGCACAATCAAAACTCTTAGAGCGACAGTATGTGTGCAAATACTGGGAGCTTAGGAAGTAAAATCCTAGAACTAATTGCAATAATGACAAAGGATGATCTGGATGTTGCTGCTATTACGGAGTCATGATGCAATAAATGACTGGGACATATCTATACCAGGATATAGACAGAATGGGACGAATTGCAGGGATGACCCCTCTGCCTCCTATTTTTGCTCTCATCATCGTGCCGCTGGCCTGTAGAATTAGGGCTAACTCAGACTCCCAATGCAAACTCTCCCCATTCTCAAAATTGTCCTTCGTTACCATGACTAGACCTCTGACCTCCCTCCCAAACCTCTTCTGTGAGCTATTCCTTTTTGGGAAATTGTCTGGCTACAAGATTAAACATGATACATCTGAAACCCTTCCTCTACACATCCCGGGGTCCTCAAAAAACTGATCAAGCTGAATTTCGACATGTAACTGTGAAGGAGTCACCTTAATACTTCGGGATTCATATAACCAAAACTTTTGATCGTCTGTTCAGTGCCAACTATCACCCCTTGTTCAGAGCCATTGGCCAGGATTTCTTGAGCTGGAAGAATTACTTAATCTTCTTGGTGGGCAAAATTAACGCACTTGAATGTTCTCCATAAATAATTGTACTTTTTTAAGGTGCTCACAGTTTCGGCCCGAGTCCTCAACACCCTTCAATCCTCTTATATCAAAATTATTTGGAACGACAGGAGACCTCATTTCTGACGAGATGTACTGGTTAGGAGATCGACCAATGGCGGTTTGGGCCTCCCATTGCTCTCAAGATATTCTTTTGCCATTTGGCATAGTCATTTACTGTACTTGCCTGGCACTCCTCACGAGGCACTAAATGCTGGTTGGATTTGTAAAGCATATCTGTGTTTTATCTGCACTGGCTCTTGTATAGTCAAAGACTACTTATTTGGTTCCCACCAGTTCTTTCATGCTCTCCACCTTGGACATTCTCAGTAAAAAATATACTACATTGGAGTACCCCTCTCCCTAGACATCCTTGTGGCAGCACCCTTCTTTTCCTCCTGTTCAGCCCTCCCACATGGCCTCCACCATGACAGCGGCCGGCATCACCTGGTTTGGACATACTCTCAATATGTTAGCCCCTCAGTCATTTGCAGACATACAAGATCAATCTCATTTACCTTATTCTTGCTTCTACCAATACCTCCCAATAAGGGAGGTCATTCCGAGTTGTTCGCTCGCAAGGCGATTTTAGCAGTATTGCACACGCTAAGCCGCCGCCTACTGGGAGTGAATCTTAGCTTCTTAAAATTGCGAACGATGTATTCGCAATATTGCGATTACAAACTTCTTAGCAGTTTCAGAGTAGCTTCAGACTTACTCGGCATCTGCGATCAGTTCAGTGCTTGTCGTTCCTGGGTTGACGTCACAAACACTCCCAGCGTTCGCCCAGACACTCCTCCGTTTCTCCAGCCACTCCCGCGTTTTTTCCGGAAACGGTAGCGTTTTTTCCCACACGCCCATAAAACGGCCTGTTTCCGCCCAGTAACACCCATTTCCTGTCAATCACATTACGATCGCCGGAGCGAAGAAAAAGCCGTGAGTAAAAATACTATCTTCATTGCAAAATTACTTGGCGCAGTCGCAGTGCGGACATTACGCATGCGCACTAAGCGGAAAATCACTGCGATGCGATGAAATTTACCGAGCGAACGACTCGGAATGAGGGCCAAGGTTCTTTGTAACCTCTTCTCTCCCTACTGACCACTCCCCACTGCAACCATAGACCATTTGGACGATTCTGTATTTACCAGCCTGTGGATAGGGGTTCCATCTTCTATCTATACTAATTCATTTTGAACCCAATCTCCCTACCTTTGGACACTCATGAATTAGGGTGGGAACTGGGTCTTGGCTCCGCTCTAGGGGAAGACACTTCCGTCAGGGAGAACGCCTATAAGGTGTGCACTCAGTGATACCTTGTATCAGAATGCCTTCACCGGATCTACCCCAGCATCACTAACTAGTGCATTACACATAATGTGTGAGTGCCATGTGACTCGGTAGCGGCGAGTGTCTTTTTTTTGCGTTTTTTCCAACGAAAATGCGTTGTAAGTGCAGAGTAATGTAATAGGATGCACAAGCTTCTGCTGATTAAAATGATATGCAGCATGCCTATATTCTGTGTGTCACTGCGACTTAATTTGCATACAAAATGGTATGCTACTGTAACGTAGAATTTCGGATGCAGAATTACACACTGAATATAGGCATGCTGCATATTATTTTAATCAGCAGAAGCTGCTTGTGCGTCCTATTACATTACTTCTCTTTTTTGTACCCCCTTTATTACCAAACTCTCTCTTAATCTCTGCAAGTCTACCTCTCACCACTTCACGTCTAACCTTCCACTGTACCATGTGATCCCTATCACTCCCACCAACACTGTACCCCACTGCATCTCTGTGCTGGTTTGCCACTTTGGATTACCAGCTGTATTCTCCCCTTCCCCTATCCTTGACTTCTGTCCTAATTGTTCATAGATTTCCTCTATCCACCCCCCCCCCCCACACACGCACACTGTCTGTGTGTTTGTTGTTCATTGCAGTCCTGTTATGCTTTGCCGCCCCCCCCCCCCCCCTGTTATAATAAGTTGCATTGTACTTTTTATGCTGTTTTCTCTAGACCCTAATAAACTTAAACTTTACGATTTACAAAAAAAAAAAATTATAGTTACTATCTTTATTATTATCTTTAAAACAGTAGATTCTGTAACACTAAAGTCAGGGAGACAGATTGAGTTTACCAGTGATGAAAAGGGAACGTCCCATTGTGTGTAATGCTGCAGACAGAGCGAAAAAAACATAAAGGTGTATATTCAATTGCTGTCGAAACTGCCGTCTTGTCGGAAAGACGTCAGTTTTCAACCTTTTTCAGGTCGGAAGGGGTTCTGATCTATTCAATCCCCGGCTTTTTATCCGACAAGTCTGGGAACTCGACTTGTCGGAAAGCACGTGGATTGGCGGAATAGTTGCTGATCTGCGTGCTTCTGTCGGAAACGGGGGCCAAATTCGACAGGTTTTGGTCCCGTTTCCGACCATCTCAATCCGACTTTAAAATAAGTTGGATGGAGATGAGGGTGCTGAGAGGAGGAGACGGGGGAGAGCAGCGGCTACAGCATCATACACTTCTATTCCATGCTAGCTGCACAGACACTCATTACTTGCCAGACTTTATACACTGCGGGGAGACGACTGTGGAGAGACGGGAGAACAGCGGCTACAGCAGCATAGCCGGAGGATGGGGCACCGCCGCCAGACTTCACAGCATTATCCACCCGGCTCCAGCAAGCGGGACCTTGCTTGCTGGAGCCGGTTGGACGCTTCCGTGAGCGGTGGTGGTGCCCCATCCTCCGGCTACGCTGCTGTAGCCGCTGCTCTCCCCAGTCTCCCCGCTGCTCTCTCCTATCTCCCCGCTGCTCTCCCTCTCTCAGCGCCTTCATCTCAATACGACTTTTTTTTTAAGTCGGATTGAGATGGTCAGCAACGGTTCATTGAATAGGCCCTGTCGGATACATTCTGACAAATTAATGTCGGAATGGATCCAACTTTAATTGAATATACCCCAAAGTGAGGCCTGACCTTTGGATTTAGTGGTTTTAATAGAGAGCTAGTGGAGGGATGGGTTTAGGTAGCTACAGTATTATGCTCTGTATTCATCCATATGGGTAGATTGAAGTAAAGGTATTAGAAACATAGGGGGTAATTCAGAGCTGATCGTAGCAGCAAATTTGTTAGCAGTTGGGCAAAACCATGGAGGTCATTCCGAGTCGTTCGCTCGGAAAATGTCTTCGCATCGCAGCGTTTTTCCGCTTAGTGCGCATGCGCAATGTCCGCACTGCGACTGCGCCAAGTAAATTTGCTATGAAGTTTGGATTTTTACTCATGGCTTTTTCTTCGCTCAGGCGATCGTAGTGTGATTGACAGGAAATGAGTGTTACTGGGCGGAAACAGGCCGTTTTATGGGCGTGTGGGAAAAAACGCTACCGTTTCCGGAAAAAACGCGGGAGTGGCTGGAGAAACGGAGGAGTGTCTGGGCGAACGCTGGGTGTGTTTGTGACGTCAAACCAGGAACGATAAGCACTGAACTGATCGCAGATGCCGAGTAAGTCTGAAGCTACTCTGAAACTGCTACGAGATGTGTAATCGCAATATTGCGAATCTTTCGTTCGCAATTTTAAGAAGCTAAGATTCACTCCCAGTAGGCGGCGGCTTAGCGTGTGCAATACTGCTAAAATCGCCTTGCGAGCGAACAACTCGGAATGAGGGCCCATGTGCACTGCAGGTGTGGCAGATATAACATGTGCAGAGAGAATTACGTTTGGGTGGGTTATTTTGTTTCTGTGCAGGGTAAATACTGGCTGCTTTATTTTTACACTGCAATTTAGATTTCAGTTGAACACACCCCACCCAAATCTAACTCTCTCTGCACATGTTATATCTGCTTCCCCTGAAGTACACATTGGCCCTCATTCCGAGTTGTTTGCTCGCTAGGTGCTTTTAGCAGCATTGCACATGCTAGGCCGCCGTCCTCTGGGAGTGTATCTTAGCTTAGCAGAATAGCGAACGAAAGATTAGCAGAATTGCTACTAAATAATTCTTTGCAGTTTCTGAGTAGCTCCAGACCTACTCCTACATTGCGATCACCTCAGTCCGTTTAGTTCCTGGTTTGACGTCACAAACACGCCCTGCGTTCGGCCAGCCACTCCCCCGTTTCTCCAGACACTTCCGCGTTTTTCCCTGACACGCCTGCGTTTGTTAGCACACTCCCAGAAAACGCTGAGTTACCACCCAGAAACGCCCCTTTCCTGTCAATCATTCACCAGCAGTTTGTATGTTCTCCCTGCGTTTGTGTGGGTTTCCTCCATGTGCTCCGGTTTCCTCCCACAATTCAAAAACAAACTGGTATGGTAATTATCCCTAGTGTATATATGTGTGGGTGTGTAGATATGTGGTAGAGCATATAGTTTGCAAGAAATTATATTACGTCCTGTGATTGGTGCTTGATCCCATAAAGATGCAATTGTCTTACCATCTCTTTTACTCAAATAAATTGGAATAGTCAGATAGACACTGAATAAAAAAAACTATTTTTAATAAATACATAAAAACATACAGTGCATAGCAAAAATGTGTATGTGCCAATCACTGGAAATAATATAGGGGGTAATTCAGACCTGATCGCTAGCAGGTGATTTTTGCACTGCTGCGATCAGATAGTCACCGCCTACAGGAGAGTGTATTTTAGCTGTGAAAGTGTGTGAACGCATGTGTAGCAGAGCTGTACAAACAGATCTTGTGCAGTCTCTGCGCAGCCCAGGACTTACTCAGCCGCTGCGATCACATCAGCCTGTCTGGGACCAGAATTGACGTCAGGAACCCTCCCTGCAAACGCATGGACACGCCTGCGTTTTTCCAGACACTCCCTGAAAACGGTCAGTTGCCACCCACAAACGTCTTCTTCCTGTCAATCTCCTTGCAATCTCCCGTGCGAATGGATCCATCGCACAAACCCATCACTGAGCAGCGATCCGCTTTGTACCCGTGCAACGCGACTGCGCATTGCGGTGCATACGCATGCAGAGTTTGGACCTGATCACCCGCTGTGCGAAAACACACAACAGTGATCATGTCTGAATTACCCACATCATTTCTTGTATGTATAAAGAGGAGTGGTATTGTCTCTCCATTTGTCATGAGATGTAGTGGAAAGAGGACTGCACTAATATTGTGGATACAGATGTTGCAAGTGTTTAAAGTACAACTGGCACATTATGTAACAAGTGTTAAACCTCAATTCACTTAAATTTTTTTCACATGTAGTGCCATTTTTCTACCACCAGATGTCATATTGAAGCAATCGATCTACCTGTGCACTGGAAATTTCCCAGAAAAATAAATATTGACTGCGTGCATTGCTCCTCCTCTTCCATATTGATCACCAGCGCTGACAGTTTGGGCTGCTTTGCACTACAGTAGTGGGACAACAGATATGTTACAGTGGAAACAAGGCTAGACAGCAGGGCAAGTCACACTATTTAGGAAATCCTTTAATTAGTTTGAACCAGTACCATCCTGGTCGGTGGTGGGGCTAAAGCCTCTGGAGGGATGGGCTGCATAACAACAATATGACCCTCCTGATGCACACTGCTAGGTATCCTTTCACATTGCTCCCAGTATAGTTGTCAATTGGTATGTCAAATTGCACAATTGTTTTTTAAGAATTTGGTTTTTGTTTATTTTTCTCTACGAGAAAATGTTGTAGTAACCTCCTCACTGTCCTTGTTTTCTTTACTGTATTTGGGATCATTGATCTCTTGTGCATATTAGAAAATGCATAACAGAACAAAACAAAACAGGTGAAAGCATTGCTTGCAGTGTTTTGGTCCATTTCAGTCTGTTATCCACAAGTGCACAACTAATTACAATACAGTAAGTACATTCACACTGACATCCATGATGCTTTTGTTGTAGCATTTTGACTTTTTCACAGTCCATGTGTAATGTACCAGAGAGAAACTGATCTCATGGGGAGAATGTCAGATTGAGTCAGCGACCTTATCTGCGGAATCCTGAGAAATGTGCACCATTTTCCTCTTAATGAACATTCTACTTTAAAACAGCACAAACACAGTTTCTCTTACGTCCTAGAGCAGAGGTTCTCAAACTCGGTCCTCAGGACCCCACACAGTGCATGTTTTGCAGGTAACCCAGCAGGTGCACAGGTGTATTAATTACTCACTGACACATTTTAAAAGGTCCACAGGTGGAGCTAATTATTTCACTTGCGGTTCTGGGAGGAGACCTGCAAAACATGCACTGTGTGTGCCCCCGAGGACCGAGTTTGAGAACCTCTGTCCTAGAGAATGCTGGGGACTCTGTAAGGACCATGGGGAATAGACGGGCTCCGGAGGAGACATGGGCACTTTAAAAAAGACTTTAGATCTGGGTGTGCACTGGCTCCTCCCTCTATGCCCCTCCTCCAGACCTCAGTTTACTACTGTGCCCAGAGGAGATAGGGTGCATTTCAGGGAGCTCTCCTGAGTTTCCTGTCAGAAAGTATATTTGTTAGGTTTTTTATGTTCAGGGAGCACTGCTGGCAACAGACTTCCTGCATCGAGGGACTGAGGGGAGAGAAGCAGACCTACTTCTGTGAGTTTCAAGGCTCTGCTTCTTAGGCTACTGGACACCATTAGCTCCAGAGGGAGTCAGAACACAGGTCTCACCCTGGAGTTCGTCCCGGAGCCGCGCCGCCGTCCCCCTCGCAGAGCCGGAAGATAGAAGCCGGGTGAGTATGAGAAGAAAAGAAGACTTCAGAGGCGGCAGAAGACTTCATGATCTTCACTGAGGTAACGCACAGCACTGCAGCTGTGCGTCATTGCTCCCATACACCTCACACACGGCAGTCACTGTAAGGGTGCAGGGGGGGGGCGCCCTGGGCAGCATGTAAACCTCTTTTCTCTGACGTCCTAGTTGATGCTGGGAACTCCGTAAGGACCATGGGGAATAGCGGGCTCCGAAGGAGACTGGGCACTCTAAGAAAGAATTAGGACTACCTGGTGTGCACTGGCTCCTCCCTCTATGCCCCTCCTCCAGACCTCCGTTAGAATCTGTGCCCGGCTCGAGCTGGATGCACACTAGGGGCTCTCCTGAGCTTCTAGAAAAGAAAGTATATTTAGGTTTTTTATTTTCAGTGAGATCTGCTGGCAACAGACTCACTGCTACGAGGGACTTAGGGGAGAGAAGCGAACCTACCTGCTTGCAGCTAGCTTGGGCTTCTAGGCTACTGGACACCATTAGCTCCAGAGGGATCGAACGTAGGCCCAGCCTCGGTCGTCCGGTCCCGGAGCCGCGCCGCCGTCCCCCTTGCAGAGCCAGAAGCAAGAAGAACGTCCAGGAAATCGGCGGCTGAAGACTCCGGTCTTCATTAAGGTAGCGCACAGCACTGCAGCTGTGCGCCATTGCTCCCCATGCACACCTCACACTCCGGTCACTGATGGGTGCAGGGCGCTGGGGGGGGGGGGGGCCCTGGGCTGCAATATGATTACCTTACATTGGCAAAAAATACACATAATATAGTCATTAAGACTATATATGTGTAAAATCCCCTGCCATATATCCATAAAAAAAGCGGGAGAAGTCCGCCGTGAAGGGGGCGGGGCTATCTCCCTCAGCACACTGGCGCCATTTCCTCTCACAGCTCCGCTGGAAGGACGCTCCCCAGGCTCTCCCCTGCAGTTTCCAGGCTCAATAGGGTAAAAAAGAGAGGGGGGGCCACTAAATTTAGGCGCAAATACTATATATATATATATATATATATATATATATATATATATAGCTGCTATAGGGTAAAATCACTCATTATAGTGTACATCCCTGTGATTTATAGCGCTGTGGTGTGTGCTGGCATACTCTCTGTCTCCCCAAAGGACTTTGTGGGGTCCTGTCCTCAGTCAGAGCATTCCCTGTGTGTGTGCGGAGTGTCGGTACGGCTGTGTCGACATGTTTGAGGAGGAGGCTTATGTGGAGGCGGAGCAGGTGCCGATAAATGTGATGTCACCCCCTGCGGGGTCGACACCTGAGTGGATGGATATGTGGAAGGAATTACGTGACAGTGTCAACTCCTTACATAAGAGGTTTGATGACATAGCAGATGTGGGACAGCCGGCTTCTCAGTCCGTGCCTGCCCAGGCGTCTCAAAAGCCATCAGGGGCTCAAAAACGCCCGCTACCTCAGATGGCAGACACAGATGTCGACACGGATACTGACTCCAGTGTCGACGACGATGAGACTAGTGTACATTCCAATAGGGCCATCCGTTACATGATTACGGCAATGAAAAATGTGTTGCACATTTCTGACATTAACCCTGGTACCACAAAAAAGGGTATTATGTTTGGGGAGAAAAAGCAACCTGTGGTTTTTCCCCCTCTAAAGAGTTAAATGAAGTGTGTGACTGATGAAGCGTGGGTTTCCCCCGATAAGAAACTGGTAATTTCCAAAAAGTTACTAAGGGCGCACCCTTTCCCGCCAGAGGATAGGATACGTTGGGAGACATCCCCTAGGGTGGATAAAGCGCTCACACGCTTGTCAAAGAAGGTGGCACTACCGTCTCCGGAGACGGCCGCCCTAAAGGAGCCTGCGGATAGAAAGCAGGAGGCTATCCTGAAGTCTGTATATACACACTCAGGTATTATACTGAGACCGGCTATTGCTTCAGCATGGATGTGCAGTGCTGCAGCTGCGTGGTCAGATTCCCTGTCTGATAACATTGATACCCTTGACAGGGACACTATATTGCTAACTGTAGAGCATATTAAAGACGTAGTCTTATACATGAGAGATGCACAGAGGGATATTTGCCAACTGGCATCTAGAATAAATGCAATGTCCATTTCTGCCAGGAGAGTATTATGGACTCGGCAGTGGACAGGTGATGCAGATTCTAAAAGGCACATAGAGGTTTTGCCTTACAAGGGTGAGGAATTGTTTGGGGATGGTCTCTCGGACCTCGTTTCCACAGCGACGGCTGGGAAGTCGACATTTTTACCCCATGTTCCCTCACAGCCAAAGAAAGCACCGTATTATCAGGTACAGTCCTTTCGGCCCCAGAAAGGCAAGCGGGTTAAAGGCGCGTCCTTTCTGCCCAGAGGTAGGGGGAAAAAGCTGCACCAAACAGCATGTTCCCAGGAACAAAAGTCCTCTCCCGCTTCCTCTAAGTCCACCGCATGACGCTGGGGCTCCACAGGTGGAGCCAGGTGCGGTGGGGGCCCGTCTCCGGAACTTCAGCGACCAGTGGGTTCGCTCACGGGTGGATCCCTGGATTCTACAAGTGGTATCTCAGGGGTACAAGCTGGAATTCGAGACGTCTCCCCCTCGCCATTTCCTCAAATCAGCCTTGCCAACTACTCCCCCAGACAGGGAGGCGGTGCTGGAGGCGATTCACAAGCTGTACTCCCAGCAGGTGATAACCAAAGTACCCCTCCTTCAACAGGGACGGGGCTACTATTCCACAATGTTTGTGGTACCGAAACCGGACGGTTCGGTGAGACCCATTTTAAATTTGAAATCCTTGAACACTTATATAAGAAGGTTCAAGTTCAAAATGGAATCGCTCAGGGCGGTTATTGCAAGCCTGGACGAAGGGGATTACATGGTATCACTGGACATCAAGGATGCTTACCTGCATGTCCCCATTTACCATCCTCACCAGGAGTACCTCAGATTTGTGGTACAAGACTGTCATTACCAATTCCAGACGTTGCCGTTTGGTCTGTCCACGGCACCGAGGGTATTTACCAATGTAATGGCCGAAATGATGATACTCCTTCGAAAAAAGGGAGTTATAATTATCCCGTACTTGGACGATCTCCTTATAAAGGCGAGGTCCAGGGAACAGTTGTTGATCGGAGTAGCACTAGCTCGGGAAGTGCTACAACAGCACGGCTGGATCCTGAATATTCCAAAGTCGCAGCTGGTTCCTACAACGCGTCTACTGTTCCTGGGGATGGTTCTGGACACAGAACAGAAAAAGGTGTTTCTCCCGGAGGAGAAGGCCAAGGAGTTGTCATCTCTAGTCAGAGACCCCCTAAAACCAAAACAGGTGTCGGTGCACCACTGCACGCGAGTCCTGGAAAAGATGGTAGCTTCTTACGAAGCAATTCCATTCGGAAGGTTCCATGCAAGGATCTTTCAGTGGGATCTGTTGGACAAGTGGTCCGGATCGCATCTTCAGATGCATCGGCTGATAACCCTGTCTCCAAGGACCAGGGTGTCGCTGTTGTGGTGGCTGCAGAGTGCTCTTCTTCTAGAGGGCCGCAGATTCGGCATACAGGACTGGGTCCTGGTGACCACGGATGCCAGCCTTCGAGGTTGGGGGGCAGTCACACAGGGAAGAAACTTCCAAGGACTATGGACGAGTCAGGAGACTTCCCTACACATAAATATTCTGGAACTAAGGGCCATTTACAATGCCCTAAGTCTGGCAAGACCCCTGCTTCAACACCAGCCGGTGCTGATCCAGTCAGACAACAACAAAAAGCTAAAAAGATATTGCGCCAGGTCAAGGGACCCTCAGGCGATAGCTGTGGACGCTCTAGTGACACCGTGGGTGTACCAGTCGGTTTATGTGTTCCCTCCTCTGCCTCTCATACCCAAGGTACTGAGAATAATAAGAAGGAGAGGAGTAAGAACTATACTTATGGTTCCGGATTGGCCAAGAAGAGCTTTGTACCCAGAACTTCAAGAAATGATCTCAGAGGACCCATGGCCTCTGCCGCTCAGACAGGACCTGCTGCAGCAGGGGCCCTGTCTGTTCCAAGACTTACCGCGGCTGCGTTTGACGGCATGGCTGTTGAACACCGGATCCTAAAAGAAAAGGGCATTCTGGAGGAAGTCATTCCTACGCTGATTAAAGCTAGGAAAGATGTGACCGTAAGACATTATCACCGCATATGGCGAAAATATGTTGCTTGGTGTGAGGCCAGGAAGGCCCCAACGGAAGAATTTCAGCTCGGTCGATTTCTGCACTTCCTACAGTCAGGAGTGACTATGGGCCTAAAATTGGGTTCCATTAAGGTCCAGATCTCGGCTCTGTCGATTTTCTTCCAAAAAGAACTGGCTTCACTGCCTGAAGTTCAGACTTTTGTTAAAGGAGTGCTGCATATTCAGCCCCCTTTTGTGCCTCCAGTGGCACCGTGGGATCTCAACGTGGTGTTGGATTTCCTAAAGTCGCATTGGTTTGAGCCACTTAAAACCGTGGAGCTAAAATACCTCACGTGGAATGTGGTCATGCTGTTGGCCTTGGCGTCGGCCAGGCGTGTATCAGAATTGGCGGCTTTGTCATGTAAAAGCCTTATCTGATTTTTCATATGGATAGGGCGGAATTGAGGACTCGTTCCCAATTCCTTCCTAAGGTGGTTTCAGCTTTTCATGTGAACCAACCTATTGTGGTGCCTGCGGCTACTCGGGACTTGGAGGATTCCAAGTTACTGGACGTAGTCAGGGCCTTGAAAATATATGTTTCCAGGACGGCTGGAGTCAGGAAAACTGACTCGCTATTTATCCTGTATGCACCCAACAAGCTGGGTGCTCCTGCTTCTAAGCAGACTATTGCTCGCTGGATCTGTAGCACGATTCAGCTTGCAGATTCTGCGGCTGGACTGCCGCATCCTAAATCAGTCAAAGCCCATTCCACGAGGAAAGTGGGCTTTTCTTGGGCGGCTGCCCGAGGGGTCTCGGCTTTACAACTTTGCCGAGCTGCTACTTGGTCGGGTTCAAACACATTTGCAAAATTTTACAAGTTTGATACCCTGGCTGAGGAGGACCTTGAGTTTGCTCATTCGGTGCTGCAGAGTCATCCGCACTCTCCCGCCCGTTTGGGAGCTTTGTGTCGAAGTCAGAAAAATGTCTCTATGCACGTTGCCATATTTGCACCGCACACTGGTCCGTGCTGCGCATGCGTGCGCTCTCCCGTGGAGGCGCATACCCGCAATAGCGTGCACTCGCAGGCGCGGTATGCGTATTTACGGTAGAGTTTACGTAGTCGTAGCGTGCGACCCATTCGTTACAACTGTTCACAATTAATGTAGTTTATAGATCATGGTCCCTTTGATAGATTCTGAAAGTTTGGTTAAAATAGAATGTCCCTGAGCTGAGGAATCCCTCTTTGCATCGTACGAAGGGTCTAACAGGAATCATACAGCAGTGTTTGGTACCCATCGGAAGAGTATTTAATTAGCAATATTCCGGTGTTGGTTTGGAGCGTATTAATCGCTCGTGCGAATAGTTATGGACATAAGAAGTTATGTCCATTTATTTATTATTATTTGTTCTTACTTAGTCATGCATCTGAAACAGTTGGAGACAGGCATCAGTGGGTCTCAAATGTCTCTTTGACCTCAGAGATCCCCCAAACAATAGTTTGCATGTTAAGAGGGCCTCATATCTACACATGCATAAGGTAAACACAGGAATAGTAATTGAAGATCAATTGTACTCCAAATCAGTATCTTTCCCGCAGACGGAGTACAATAGCCTTTAATTACACTGAGTTTTTGAGACTCAATAAGGAGGGCCAACACCTGTGTTTACAAATGGGGCTGGATTTGTATACAGGAGAATGAGGGCTGAGATGTCATTGTCTCAACTGAAAGTGGACATCATGAATATAGAACAGAACCCAGACAGGATTCTGTTTTGTATTCGCCAAACAATCGCTCTCCAGAAGACAGGAATGTGTTAGTCATCACCCATTATTTTGCATAACCAGGGCCACTGATATGAATCAACTTATGACCTTTTGTTATGATGCAGGGCCGAATTCCTTCGGCCAATGAACAATGGGATTGTAGGGACTATGAGATTGCATTGTGTGTGGGGCATAAATAGGCAGGCCGACCACATCCAGCACTCACTCTCATCAACGGTTATCTGCTGATAGCCGGGAGCTGGATATCGAGGCGCAGGCGATCATACCCTTTGTGCGTAAGTTTCTCTCCGTAATCATTGTCTTTCTGTGAGCCAATTTCTCTCTCTCTCTCTATCTCTCTCTCTCCTCTTTTCTCTTATATCTCTCATAGTATTATAGTATTGTACTGTATTGCATTTAGGTCAGTGTAGTATTGTCTTTTTGTATTTATTGTTTAGTTCTGTGGTTAGGAAGTCCTTGTTATATTGTAGTGTATCATTTGTACTGTTATCCCCTTTTACAAGTATATTAGATATAATACAGTTAATAGGCTTTGGAACCTAAACCAGTATCTGTGTATTTTCTATAGTGTTAAGTGTTCACTTGAGCGTCGGTGACGCTCAAGCAGCTTTGTAGTTAGTCAGGTTACACAAGGTTGCACTTACACCCTGTACTCACATTAAGGTATTCAGTGTATTTCATTGGTATAAGGTTTTAACATAAAGGTATAGTGTTGTGAGCGTCTGCATCGCTGGTGACCTCCTCGTGGTCTCGAGCGTAAGCTACGCCATAGCGAATCATTACCCTAGACATAACCAATAACGTGTCCTGTGATCGCTGGGCCGCGAGCGAACGTGACGCTTGAGCGTCTCGCCTACGGCCGAGCGATCGTTACGCCAACAGCGTACCATTACGGTACTTCTTAAGTAAACAGCGTACAGTGTTCTTAGCTTCATAAAGGGTTGTTTATACGACAAAGGAATTTAGCATTGTCATTTGGTATAATCCCCATGGTCCTTACGGAGTTCCCAGCATCCACTAGGACGTCAGAGAAAATAAGAATTTACTCACCGGTAATTCTATTTCTCGTAGTCCGTAGTGGATGCTGGGCGCCCATCCCAAGTGCGGATTGTCTGCAATACTTGTATATAGTTATTGCCTAACTAAAGGGTTATTGTTCTGAGCCATCTGTTCGTGAGGCTCAGTTGTTGTTCATACTGTTAACTGGATATAGTATCACGAGTTGTACGGTGTGATTGGTGTGGCTGGTATGAGTCTTACCCGGAATTCCAAATCCCTTCCTTATTGTGTCAGCTCTTCCGGGCACAGTTTCCCTAACTGAGGTCTCTGGAGGAGGGGCATAGAGGGAGGAGCCAGTGCACACCAGGTAGTCCTAATTCTTTCTTAGAGTGCCCAGTCTCCTTCGGAGCCCGCTATTCCCCATGGTCCTTACGGAGTTCCCAGCATCCACTACGGACTACGAGAAATAGAATTACCGGTGAGTAAATTCTTATTTTCTGGCAAAATAGGATATATACAGCTAACCACTGTATATATAAAGAGCCCCCGCCAGTGTACAGTATATTTGAGCGGGACAGAAGCCCGCCGTCGAGGGGGCGGGGCTTCTCCCTCAGCACTCACCAGCGCCATTTTTTCTCCACAGCACAGCTGAGAGGAAGCTCCCCGGACTCTCCCCTGCTTATACCACGGTAGAAAAGAGGGTTTTAAAGAAGAGGGGGGGGGCACATAATTTGGCGCAGATAATATATAACAGCGCTACTGGGTAAAACATTAAATTACTGTGTTTTTTTCCTGGGTCATATAGCGCTGGGGTGTGTGCTGGCATACTCTCTCTCTGTCTCTCCAAAGGGCCTTGTGGGTGAACTGTCTTCAGATAAGAGGGTTCCCTGAGTGTGTGGTGTGTCGGTACGCGTATGTCGACATGTCTGAGGTAAAAGGCTCTCCTAAGAAAGAGATAGAGCAAATGTGTGTGTGTGGTGTCTCCGTCGACAACGCCGACACCTGACTGGATATGTGGAATTAAGTGCTGAGGTAAATTTATTGCACAAAAGATTAGAGAACAGACAGGGAATCTACCCATGTCTGTCCCTATGTCGCAGGGACCTTCAGAGTCTCAAAACTATCCAAAATAATAGACACTGATACCGACACGGAGTCTGACTCCAGTGTCGACTACGATAATGCAAAGTTACAGCCAAAACTGGCAGAAAAGTATTCAATATATGATTATTGTAATAAAAGATGTTTTGCATATCACTGATGACTCATCTGTCCCTGACACGAGGGTACACATGTTTAAGGGGAAGAAAGCTGAGGTAAATTTCCCTCCTCTCATGAAGAAAAAGAGCGGGAATCTCCAGACAAGAAACTGCAGATTCCCAAAAAGAATTCTTATGGCGTATCCTTTCCCTGCTAGGGCCAGGATACGATGGGAATCTTCCCCTAGGGTGGACAAGGCATTGACACGTTTATCCAAAAGGTAGCGCTGACTTAACAGCTATCCTCAGGGATCCTGCAGATAGCATGCAGTAAAAGTACTTTGAAGTCCATTTACACACATTCTGGTACACTAGTCAGACCGGCGATTGTGTCGGCATGGGTTTATATAGCTGTAGCAGCGTGGACAGATACCTTATCAGCGGAGATTGACACCCTAGATAAGGATACCATGTTATTGACCCTAGGATATATATATATATATATATATATATATATATATATATATATATATGTATAGGAAAACTGCAAGGACCGGCACTCCCCCTCCTGGACTTAGTGCTTGGGTGCCATCCCAAATAAGACTGGATAGTAGATAACAAAGCAGGCGGCACTCCAAGTCTGTTGAGAAATCAAGTGTATTTCACACACAAAACATGATCCGACGTTTCGGGGTCCAAGCGCCCCTTTGTCAAGTTGAACAATGACAAGTGTAATAAAATTCATACCTTATATTAGAGAAGAAAACCCGCCAAGTGTCCCGTTCACGCCCGCCCGGCCGTTTGCGGTCCATTGCTTCTTCCGTCTCCAATGTGTGACGTCACGCATTGTGCACTCCGTGCGTACGTCGTTGTCCTATCTTGTGTATCTCATAAAATGCCCATGTGGACTCCATTATGTGGGCAAATCAGTTAGAACATTGAGAGAGAGGATGGCACTTCATCGCTCGGCCATCAAACAGTCATTGGCGGGTAAGGAATCAGAGCAACCGGTGGCAAGGCATTTTGCGGCAGCCCACCACACTATGAATGACCTGCGACATATGATCATCGACCATGTCCCCAAGCACATCAGAGGAGGGGACAGAGATGGCAGCCTCTTACGATTAGAAGCCAAATGGATCTTTGAGCTAAACACTACCAATCCCCACGGACTGAACGAGAAACTGAGCTGGAATATTTTTAAATGAAATATTAGGCGTTTAGAGTAGTTGATTTATCCCAGAGTGTTAATATATTTTGCAGTAACATCCAATAGGAAAGCTTGAGTTAAGCATGACATTTTTCAAACAGCAGTTGTTTCCCTAGGTTTTGACGAAGGTAATACCTGAAGTAACCTAGCCAAATCCAGCCGGAGTAAATCCGGAATGTGATAGAGCATATCCTCATTATAACTTATTTTGAAAGTTTTTTGTCAGGCTTTTATTCATTTAACATCATCTAAACACCAGGTCCGCCTTACTGAGGGTATGACCTCAGCGGGCGGCCAGGGGTTCCTTTTGCATTCCATTTTTACATACACCGTCTTTTTGAGTGCATCTTCAGGTATCACCCTAGTCAAATCAAATGTTTACACTATATCTTTTTAATTCTTTAATTATCTTTGGTGTGGGGCTCTGTAACTTGCTAAGGTTTATGCACTTTATGTTTTCTTTCATTAGCGCCGCAGCCCGGCCGCCTCCAGCGTCGGGTAACCAGGACAACGACGTACGCACGGAGTGCACAATGCGTGACGTCACACATTGGAGACGGAAGAAGGGCGTGAACGGGACACTTGGCGGGTTTTCTTCTCTAATATAAGGTATGAATTTTATTACACTTGTCATTGTTCACCTTGACAAAGGGGCGCTTGGACCCCGAAACGTCGGATCATGTTTTGTGTGTGAAATACACTTGATTTCTCAACAGACTTGGAGTGCCGCCTGCTTTGTTATCTACTATATATATGTATATATATATATATAAAAGATGCTGTCTTATATATAAGACATGCCCAAAGAGACATTGGTCTACTGGGTTCTAGAGTCAACGCTATGTCGATTTCTGCTAGACGTGGCCTGTGGAACATGCAATGGACAGGTGATGCCGACTAAAAGAGGCATATGGAGGTTTTACCTTACAAGGCTGAGGAATTGTGTGGAGAAGGGCTCTCGGACCTGGTCTCCATAGCTATAGCTGGTAATTCTGATCTTTTCCCTTATATTCCCTCACAGCCTAAGAAAGCACAACATTATCAAATGCTGTCCTTTCGGTCGCAGAAAAACAAGAAGGTACGAGGAGCGTCCTTTCTTACCAGAGGTAAGGGCACAGGGCACAGCTAGTTCCCAGGAACAGAAGTCCTCCCCGGCCTCTACTAAATCCACCGCATGACGCTGGGGCTCCGCTAAGGTAGTCCGCCCCAGTGGGAGCACGTCTTCGACTCTTCAGCCACATCTGAATTCACTCACAGGTGGATCCCTGGGCGATAAATCTCAGGGTTATGAGCTGGAATTCGAAGAGGTGCCTCCTCGCCGGTTTTCCTTATCGGACCTACCGGCTTCTCCCCCAGAAAGGGAGATAATATTAAATACAATTCACACATTGTATCTCCAACAGGTGGTGCTCAAGGTTCCCTTCCTGCAACAAGGAAGGGGATATTACTCAACCTTGGCTGTAGTCCCGAAACCGGACGGTTCGGTCAGACCTATTTTAAAATTAAAATCTCTGAACCTATACTTGAAAAGGTTCAAATTAAAAATGGAATCGCTCAGAGCGATCATCGCCAGCCTGGAAGGGGGAGATTTTATGGTGTATCTAGACATAAAGGCTGCATACCTTCATGTTCCCATTTATCCACCCCATCAGGCGTACCTGAGAATTGCGGTACAGTATTGTCATTACCAATTTCAGGGTAATTGGCGGAAATGATGGTGCTCCTACGCAAGCAAGGAGTCACAATTATCCCATACTTGGACGATCTCCTAATAAGGGCAAGATCAAAAGAGCAGTTGTTGAACAGCGTGTCACTTTCGCTGAAGGTGTCACAGCAACACGGCTGGATTCTCAATTTCCTGAAGTCACAGTTGGTTCCTATGACTCGTCTGCCCTTCTTGGGTATGATTCTGGATACGGACCAGAAATGGGTTTACCTTCAGATAGAGAAGGCCCAGGTACTCATGACTCTGGTCAGGAACCTGTTGAAACCAAGACAGGTGTCAGTGCATCACTGCACTCGAGTCCTGGGAAAGATGGTGGCATCATACGAGGCCATTCCCTTCGGCAGGTTTCATGCGAGGACTTTCCAATGGGACCTACTGGACAAGTGGTCCGGGTCACATCTACAGATTCATCAGTTGATCACCCTATCCCCCAGGGCCAGGGTATATCTCCTGTGGTGGCTACAGAGTGCTCACCTTCTAGAGGGCCGCAGGTTCGGCATTCAGGACTGGATCCTGGTGACCACGGACGCGAGCCACCGAGGTTGGGGAGCAGTCACACAGGGAAGAAATTGCCAAGCTCTTTGGTGAAGTCAAGAGACTTGTCTTCACATCAACATCTTGGAACTAAGGGCCATATACAACGCCCTACGTCAAGCTGAGATCTTACTTCGCGACCAACCGGTTCTGATCCAATCAGACGTCACCGCAGTAGCTCATGTAAACCACCAAGGCGGCACAAGGAGCAGAGTGGCGATGGCGGAAGCCACCGGAATTCTTCGCTGGGCGGAGAATCATGTAAGTGCACTGTCAGCAGTGTTCATTCCGGGAGTGGACAACTGGGAAGCAGACTTCCTCAGCAGACACGACCTACATCCTGGAGAGTGGGGACTTCATCAGGAAGTTTTCGCACAGATTGCAAGTCGGTGGGGATTGCCACAGATAGAGATGATGGCGTCCCGCCTCAACAAAAAGCTACAGAGGTATTGCGCCAGGTCAAGAGACCCTAAGGCAGTAGCGGTAGATGCCCTAGTGACACCGTGGGTGTTCCAGTCAGTCTATGTATTTCCTCCTCTTCCTCTCATACCCAAGGTGTTGAGAATAATAAGGAAAAGAGGAGTGAGAACAATCCTCATTGTTCCAGATTGGCCACGAAGGACCTGGTATCCGGATCTGCAGGAAATGCTTACAGAAGATCCGTGGCCTCTTCCTCTAAGACAGGACCTGTTGCAACAGGGGCTATGTCTGTTCCAAGACTTACCGCGGCTGCGTTTGACGGCATGGCGGTTGAACGCCGGATCCTAGCGGAAAAAGGCATTCCGGATGAGGTCATTCCTACGCTGATAAAGGCTAGGAAGAACGTGACATCTAAACTTTATCACTGTATATGGCGAAAATATGTTTCTTGGTGTGAGACCAGGAGTGCTGCTATGGAAGAATTCCATCTGGGCCGTTTCCTTCACTTCCTACAAACTGGAGTGAATTTGGGCCTAAAATTAGGCTCCATTAAGGTTCAGATTTCGGCCCTATCCATTTTCTTTCAAAAAGAATTGGCTTCTCTCCCAGAAGTTCAGACTTTTGTGAAGGGAGTGCTGCATTTTCAGCCTCCTTTTTGTACCTCCGGTGGAGCCTTGGGACCTTAACGTGGTGTTAAGTTTCCTTAAGTCACACTGGTTTGAACCACTTAAAACGGTAGAGTTAAAATATCTCACTTGGAAGGTGGTCATGTTATTAGCCTAGGCTTCGGCTAGGCGAGTGTCGGAATTGGCGGCTTTGTCACATAAAAGCCCCTATCTGGTTTTCCATATGGATAGAGCGGAATTGCAGACCCGTCCTCAATTCCTGCCAAAAGTGGTTTCATCCTTTCATATGAACCAACCTATTGGGGTGCCTGTGGCTAAGCGTGACTTGGAGGATTCCAAGTCCCTTGTTGTGGTCAGGGCTATGAAAATTTACGTGGCCAGAGCGGCTAGAGTCAGAGAAACAGAAGCACTTTTTATCCTGTATGCGACCAACAAGATTGGTGCCCCTGCTTCAAAGCAAATTATTGCTCGCTGGATCTGTAACACGATTCAGCAGGCGCATTCTACGGCTGGATTGCCGTTACCAAAATCAGTCAAGGCCCATTCCACTAGGAAAGTGGGCTCTTCTTGGGCGGCTGCCCGAGGGGTCTCGGCACTACAGCTGTGCCGAGCTGCTACTTGGTCGGGGTCAAACTCCTTTGCAAAGTTCTATAAGTTTGATACCCTGGCTGAGGAGGACCTCCTATTTGCTCAGTCAGTGCTGCAGAGTCATCCGCACTCTCCCGCCCGTTTGGGAGCTTTGGTATAATCCCCATGGTCCTTACAGAGTCCCCAGCATCCTCTAGGACGTAAGAGAAAATAAGATTTTAAACCTACCGGTAAATCTTTTTCTCGTAGTCCGTAGAGGATGCTGGGCGCCCGTCCCAAGTGCGGACTACTTTTGCAATACTTCTATATAGTTATTGCTTAAATAAGGGTTATGTTTTAGTTGCATCGGTTTTGAACTGATGCTATGTTGTTTCATACAGTTAACTGGGTAGTTTATCACAAGTTATACGGTGTGATTTTGCCCTTGGATTAACAAAGATCCTTTCCTCGTACTGTCCGTCTCTTCTGGGCACAGTTTCTCTAACTGAGGTCTGGAGGAGGGGCATAGAGGGAGGAGCCAGCACACACCAAGATCTAAAGTCTTTCTTAAAGTGCCCATGTCTCCTGCGGAGCCCGTCTATTCCCCATGGTCCTTACGGAGTCCCCAGCATCCTCTACGGACTACGAGAATAAGATTTACCGGTAGGTTTAAAATCTTATTTTTTGTTGCATTTCTTTTTATTTTGAGTGTTCAGCTGCTGGATATAAAATGTCAACACAATATTCTGGAGCTGGTTTTGAATTCTTTATGTCAAGTGTCTTTATAAAAGAGGTGTTTTAAAAAAGTACCAACAGTATTGTTGTTATCCAGGTCCAGTTTCTAAAACTGAATATATACATTTGCACACAATAATCGTAATTTGTTGCAGTATGACTAGTTATATGGTACGCTGGTGCTGGAATACCTTCTTCAGTTTATGGAGCTGATTCAGATTTTCATGCAAGCTCATTTTACAGATGGATCCTGCGATTTTCCACTCTGCATATACTTTGTAGCTGTGCAGTATGCAACTTTGAGCAGGTACTGTTATTTAAAGTTTAATGCTTCTCAACAGTTTCGCCACTTTGTGGCTGAGTGGGTGTATCTGGCCGTTAACTGGGCAGCTAAGTATTCCAAGCACGTATCTTGGGCATATAGATAAAATTGTGAGTTAAGCAGAGATCAGCGTATGCAGAATAAACATATTTTGCATCAAGGTTAGGGCTGGTGCAAAGTTGTGCAATGAAGATACAGTAGCTACTTTCACAAGGGCACGGATAGGGACGGGCCAACTCTGAATACAGGTGGTGATCTGCATTTATTTCCTAGCTAGATCTGTGGCTAATTCATGTGTGAGTTTGAGTCAAACCCACCCTGTGAGGTGCACTGCAAATTTATTTAATCAAGTAAATGGCAGAGATACTGTAGTGTTGGGAAGTACTGGTAGCTTTTTAAATGTAATTTTATTATGTGCATGGAAAAGGTCTTATCAGAGAGTGCAAATGTGAACTAGAAGGAATGACGTTCACAGATTTAATCGGTTCATATAAATCAGATAATACATATGAAACATATACTGGTGTAAAAAATAGTAATAACATAATTATAAAAAAAAATGTAAATACTGAAGCACTAATTAGTGTATCCCCAGGGATCCTGTAAAGTGCAAAATTTGTGCCACACAGCATACGAAGTAGCTTTTGCAGTAATCAAATAGGAATTGAAGCAGTGTACGTGAGTTTCAAAAATGACACAGCATCCGAATGACCTCTTCTGTATGCTATTGATAGAGCTTAATTAGTATTTGATAGCGTGAGTACTCACAGTTCCATTATAATGATCAAAAACGTCCCTTTATACCCCTAGCGGCGATTAACCTGCTGTATTAATGTGTATGTCCATCCAAGAGTATATTGATAAACTGGTCTCTCAGAATTTGAATGTTCACAGTCAAAAGAGTCCTTCACTGCTGTGAATGAGGCGGCCGCCAGTGTAGCAATGCAGTGAGGTAGCATGTAGCTGTGTTGTCATGTCCAGGGGCGCCTGAAAGGAGAACCCTAATGCGGTTATCAGCCACTTGGGTCAGGCCGTTTGCTCAGAGGTACTACATTTTTGCCTTCAATCTCATGTTATACACGGTGAGGTAAAAAAAACTCCCAGATTTTAAAGGTTAACAAAAAGGCATGGAAATACTAATCGGAATTTTAATACATAATTTAAAAGGTCATGGCATACAGTTTATTTTTAGCTGGCTTGGAATATGATACAGATGTGATCCTTTAAGTCTTTGCCCGGGATGCAAGCATATTGCAGGCCAAAGAACACGGCATACTGTAATGTTCACGTGTGCGTGCGTACACACGTGGCTGCTGCACTCCATTGGAGTGCATATGTAAGGTCCTCTAGTGGTGCGCGGTCACAAGATGCATACGCATCACGGGAATGCCAGGGTATGCCGCAAAAATTAACAAAGATGTGTGAGGACACATCTGCATCATTTCTTGGCGTATAGCAACCTTCAGTTCATTAAAGGTTCTTGGTTAATGTTTGTAGACCTCAGCTTTCAGATGGCCAACGTAGCCAGACAAATGACAGTGAGCTTCGTCAAGAAATTGCAGCGATAACGCCGGAAATGACCCGCTGATTGATGTGAAACTTCAGAAATCAACTACAAATGTGTATCGCAAACGAAGCCCACTATCTGAACGATATCAGATTTGAAGCCAATTTCTTTATTTGCCAGATCGTTACCTACAGTACAGTTATTGGAACAGTGGGGGAGGGCATGGTGGTGGTTCAAACACCCCCCCCCCCCTAACTCCACCCCACCCCCCCCCCCCAAAGATTTGAGAGGTGCCACTCAAGTAATAGGCACGGACTGCAGTTTCTTTCTAGGGTTCCCTCGGGCAGTGTCTGGCCGGAGATGATCCCCTTTCTGGTGACGCCACCCCATCCCTCTCCACAGCCCTTCTCAGGATGCTCCGCCCCTGCACCCAGCTCCTCTAGTGTGTGCTTAGTTACTGTGAGCTGGCCCCTCCCCTGGGACCAGCCCTGTGCTCTACTCACCTCTCACATGATATGTTCCTCCCATCCTCCCTCTTTGCCTCCCCTTGCACCCGCCCAATAGAGTTCTCTGTATGGGTCTGCTATGATATTCCAGCAGACGGGATGCCGGCTTTCAGTATACCGACAACGAGGCTTTGAGTCCATTTGTAGGCTCGATGCGCTGCGGGCCCGGTGGCAAGCTTTGTTCACCACAGTTTCTATTTCCACTCGGTTGGTGCCGCGGACCCACCAAATGAGTGGGAATTAGGGGTGGGTGTTGGGATGCTGACCACCAGCAAAATGGCAGTTGTCGGGATTCTGGCATCTGACCCGGGATTTTGACTGCATCTCCTCTGTATAAATATAGATAGACATCTCTGTCATCATGTAGGTGGTGTGGCGGGTAATTCCAGTTGCCCCTGAGTAGCAACATCAATTTAGAGCCACCAAAATGGAATTATATCTTGCCCCCAACCTAAAAACATTGTGGCGCCCCTGTCTATATATAATAATATATCACCTATATGTATTGAAAATAGTGCTACTGTTCCCCAGAAGCATTCACAAGATGTGCTTTCTAGTGATTAGTCGCATCCTCAATATGGGCAACTTGTTGTTATTTTCCTCTTTCATAGTAAATGTGTGAGCAGATTTGGTGTTTTATTTTTAGCACAATAGTTTGTGTGCTGTTCTCCAGGTTAAATGCTAATAAAACATATTTCACGTCTGCTTCACATTGATTTACATTGACCACTCCCTTGTTTAAATTGTGCTATTCTGTCTAGATGAGGTTTTCCATGTTGTGTGAGAAAATGTTGTTTGTCACATACATGAAGCCTTGTTGTATACATTGTATTTACAGCACATTCCACAGAGTTATGTACAACTTAAGCAACTGGGTGGTCCTAGAGCATTGGCTTACGCTCTCAAGGTTACATTGGTGCACTGAATATGATATGCACTGTTCACCAAAGCATAAAGACCATAGTATAAAAGTTAAACTAAATACACCAGTATAAAGTATCATTTGCCTCATCAAAATAGAATTAGCCAGCTCAGATGCCCAAATAAAATGTCAAAAGAAAGTGTTTAGTTTTCATTCACTAATGTATCCAATAATATAACGTTAACTGTTAACATCCTCACTGTAATATCATCCAAGTATACCCGAAAGTGCTTGTTTGTAGAGTTGCTTTTTTACCCTCTCTTTTACATTCTGAATATACTGTAGAACACAAGGAAGGAAGTCATGTTGAATATTAAATTGTGTCTATGGCTTCACACTATTCTACAAAGTCCAGGAAGCTGCAGAAAGGAGACCTGTAGTGGTGTATAGCACAGTACAGCTAATAACAGTATTCTTATAAAGTAATTAGTGCCAACGCTACACCAGTGGTTACCTAGATGTCTGTATGGTATGTGTAAGGTGAAGTAGTAAAGTGGATGCAAGACAATTGAGAAATAACAGTTTACTTCCAATATTGTTAGCAAAATTAACCAGTTTTAGTGCTCAAAAACAAATTTGTTGCAAACTCATAAACAATGATTTTCTGCTAGCAACGTACATAGTAGCCCTATGAAATGCTGAAGAATATTCAGTCCTTTTTATGTGCTGAGCGGGAGAATTGGTTCCAAACTCAACTTCCTCAACAAGTCACTTAAATGGGGTATTTGGATGATAAGTCAACCTAGTTTAAGTGAACAGTCGACAAGGTCAGAAGGTCGACAGGTTCAATTGGGCAACATGACAATGGTGGACACAAGTTGTAGTTTTTTTTTTTTTTTTTCAACTTTATCATTCTTTTTCATTCGTTGCGGGATCACAGAATGTAATGTTTGTTTTTAAAATTGAGTCATCACTTCAGCTGGAGGACGTCAGTCTTCTGAGATGGTACTCCCTGGAGATAGCAGTAGTGATACTCTAGTGTCTGGGCACCATTTGATCAGGAAGGTGTCAAAAAGATACAGGTCACATTGAGTCATGTCCCCACGTCATTACTTTTGCAAGGGAAATATTTATTGGGATGGTTATTGAAGTATTGGAGCTTGCCTACCCAATTGGCAGCCCCCCAGACCTCCAAAGAAGGTAGGCAACTATGTTAAATACTGTATATAAATTAGTATGCAGCAGCTATTTTTTACTGTAAATTAATCTAGTATGTGCCTCTTTAGTAGAAGTTTAGATTATAGCTAAAATGTGCAAGAATAAGTGACATAATTAAAGGATAGGTGTCGATGTGTTGCTGACACACAGTTAAGCTGTTTGCTGAATTACAGTTACAATTTGATTAATTGATTTATTGGTGTGCTTCAGAACATGTGCAACGTTAGAGAAAGAAGCAGATTTTCCTGAGTAAACAGGCCCACTTTGAAGGTTTTCCGTAGAGGAGAAAGTTGGATATATATAAGTAGTGTTTAGTGGTTATTTAAGCATACACTGCTGGCACTTAAAAGTAAGGTTCTTTTTAAGCAAGTTTTAAGTTGCAAAGCTCTTTTAGGATCTATATAGAACGTCCAATTATTCAGAATTGATTTAATATCATGAGAGCTGTATGAATCTCTAAGATATTGGGGAGGAAGTCATTGGGTGTGATAAGGTTGGGAGTACATTATAAGCATAGAGGGGGATTTTGGGTTCCTTAGATCCTTGTTTTACCCCACTATGTAATGGGGCTATTACATAAGGCAAAAATCCATAAGGAAGAATTGGTCAGCGCTTCTGGAGAATAGTTCAGAGATTTCTAAACAAAATACGGAATGCACAAAATGTTTTCCTTGATCTTAAATTCCAATTTTGTATGGCTTTAAACTGTGGCGTTTGATACATGGGACAAATTTATAGGTTTGCTCATATCAGATGTCACTAGTCTTTGAAAGAAGCAATCAGTTCAAGGGAAAAGAAGACTGAAACATCTACAGAGTATTTCAGTAGAGGAATGAGAACACTTTGTGGAAGGCACTGACCTGGGCACTTGTGTTATGTTGATGAGCACAAGGCTGCATGTAACAGAAACAATGTTGTGATGTGGGTGTCATTGTGTTGAGTAGGTACATGACGCCCCTCCCCCTGAACAACATAGTAGTGCTGTGTTTACTATAAAACTGGTTATGAAATATTGATATCAAAGACAATTTTATATTAAACACATTTCCTATATCCAAGTTGTAATACTACAAAGTACTTCCTGCAGAGGGGAATGATCAACGTGGCAATAGTAAAGAAGCTTCCTACTATCTTGTTACTGATGATGTCTACCCTTGCACATAGTAGTTATGTAGCAAAGGAGCTACATATCTACTCTTTCTCCTAGGGTTTTTAGAAATCTTTGCAGGTGCCATACAACAGGTTTTTTTAATGTTTATATTGAGAAAGGAATGATGCAATATAAAATAGAAATATAGTAAAAAAAAAATCAATCAATAAACCAAATATGGCTATAAAACAAAGTTAAATGCCATAGTAACATACTATATGGAATGTAGGAAACATAGAATTTCGATAACAAGAGTGCCATGGCTGTGGCCCATATATATAACAGTGTTACATAAGTTACACACAATAACAACATAATCAGACATTGAGAAAAAGGGGGCTCTCTGGTCTGTGAGACTGAAGAACACCCAAGTTAGCATCAAAAAGTTGCCTATAGGATCAATAAGGGTGAGAGGAGAAGAGGTAGCATTGATAGAAGCAAAGTTGACTACTTAACAATATGTTTAATCCTAGAAGAGGTTTTGGATGACATCTCCAGAATGACAATCATCTCCAGATTGATGACAACCCTTTGGAAGACATATCCAGATTGTGCCAGGAGATCAGACTAAAAGCTCATCTAGTGAGATCCCTCACATGGGGGGAGCAAAGTATGGAAATACAGGCGCCAAATAGAGAGAAAAAAAGTATTAGCTCTGTACTTTACAGTCCATTTGATACAGATATGTCAGTCTAGGAAATAGTAAAACTATTGGGATAGTGTCTTTGCAAGTCCATTGGAAAAAAAAGTTGTGTTTTTTTTTTATCTGCCATCGCAAGTTTTTCTAGACGTATAGTAGCGCCCTTCGAGTGTGATCATGGGTGAGCTGAGGAGCAGAGATCCCACAATGCCCACCATCTCAGTGTATGAGGAGGAGACCAGTTGCCTGTCCCGATGCATACAAGACCCGATCATGTTCTATAAGCCACTTTATGGAAGCACACTCTTGGACTTGTTCCATTACTCAGTAGAACAAGACTCTTGGATTGCTCATTTGTGTTTGCCCCTACTCCCACATCTACCAGCTTACCATAACTGTTGGCCCTGTATATATCTCAAGTATTGCATGCACTGCACTTTGTATGAAGCAGACTATGGGGGAATTCAATTTGTTCTGAAATGTTCCAAAAAGAAAAGAAAAACAAGCTTTTACCGCAATTATTTAACTATGATTTTTCTATTTTTTTGGAGGAAGGGGGGGCAATTCAATTGTATTGCATTTTTTTTCTCCTGAAAAATTACCCATTTTCAGGTGAAATGACATAGGATTCGGGTTAAGTTCCCACCTATGTGTTTTCGCGAACATGGGGCTGTGGGGGGCCGAATTCCCCCTTTAGCTTGTTATGTTATTATGCCCTCCTCATGGTCTGGCCACACTTACTCTACAATCAAGCATTTGGAAACCCCATATAGAAATACTGTGCTTTGAGACGGTGCATCGTTATCTACATGTATTGTACAGGACAGAGTGAAGTGATCATTTCGTCATGTAATTAAATGAGACAAATGCACCTGATTGTGTGAGGATTTACAGTTGTATTTGAAAAAATATGCATTGACATATTTGTAGGTTTGTGTTTGCAGTTGACTGTCCTGTGAACCTCTGTCCTCATTAACATTGGAAGAATGGGAAACGTGCAAAGCCATCACATGACTATGGGCCTAATTCAGATCTGATCTGCCAAGGGCTGCAATCAGATAGCTGCCACCCATAGAGAGTGAAAACTTGCCCCGTGTAAGTGTGCGAATGCATGCGTACGCCGTGCGAAAATCCGTTTGCACCATCACCATCAAATGATTTCTCCAGTCTGTGTGTAGCCCAGGACTTACTCCTACAGTGCGATACAAACAGGCTGATCGGGACCGGATATGACGTCACACACACGCCCTGAAAATGCTTGGGAACGCCTGCATTTTTCCTGACACTCCCAGAAAATGGCCAGTTACCACCCCCAAACATCTGCTTCCTGTCAATCAGCCTGCGTTCAAATAGTAATCAAAAAAATGCAGGATTTGTTTTTTCCAGTTTTGGCCTGGCGCCTGCGCATTATGGCCCTCATTCCGAGTTGTTCGCTCGCTAGTTGCTTTTAGCAGCAATGCACATGCTAGGCCGCCGCCCTCTGGGAGTGTATCTTAGCTTAGCAGAATTGCTAACGAAAGGTTAGCAGTTCTGCTATTAAATATTTCCCTGCAGTTTCTGAGTAGCTCCAGACCTACTCCTAGATTGCGATCACCTCAGTCCGTTTAGTTCCTGGTTTGACGTCACAAACACGCCCGTTTCCCCAGCCACTCCTGCGTTTTTACCTGACACGCCTGCGTTTTTTAGCACACTCCCGGAAAACGCTCAGTTACCACCCAGAAACACCCACTTCCTGTCAATCACTCACCGATCATCAGAGCGACTGAAAAGTGTCGCTCGGCTCTGTGTAAAATTGCATAGTTTTGTGTGAAAGTACTTAGCGCGTGCGCCCTGCGGCCCATACGCATGCGCAGAACTGGCGGTTTTTAGCCTGAACGCAATTCTGCTAAAAACGGTAGCGAGCGAACAACTCGGAATGACCCCTAATGATTCATACTCATGCGCAGTCATTCGATAATCGTCCACTTTGCCATTTTGCACAACAGCGATCAGGTCTGAATTAGGCCCAATGAGAGGAAGATTTATCATAACATCAAACTTAGGGGGGGGGAATTCAATTAGCCGCAGTAAATTGCTCCCCAGGGGAGAAAGTTACCACTATCTGGTTTGTTTGTTTTTTTGTTGTTTTTTTGAGCAACCCAGATGTAGGTGAAAGAAAATCCCTGCTAACTGGCCCATTTTCGCGATCGCGGCCGCTAAACCACATGGATCCACGTGTTTTCGTGAAAACAGCCTGTTTGTTGTTTCTTTTATTTGGGGGGGGGGTTGTCAATAAATGATTAGGCCCAATTGAATTTCTAACTTAAGGGGCAAAGGAAAGATACTTTTTAATATTATGTGGAGATCTAAAGAAACAAATCCTACAGTATTTGGTTGCCTTTATGGCAATTTCCACTACCTTACTCAGGGTAAGGAGTGCCAGTAAAACACAATATAAGGGGAATGGACTGAGCTGTATGTGGGTTCCAAGCTCAAACTAAGAAAGAATGGAGAGGCTGGCTGAATTATGATCAAAATAATTTAAAAAGCATAATAATAAATTTAGTGTGTGTGTGTTCTAATATTGCCATCTAGTGGCAGAATCACTGCTGGCAAAAACTGTACCTCTGTAGGCTAAAGAAATATAGATCAAAATATATATTTTTCTAGCTCAACCTAGTGTTCAGTATAAGATACTGGCAGCAAACCGGATCGGATGGGAGTTGTGAAGCATAAGAGTACCTATCTAGTCATCCAGTCTAAGCAAACTTTAACTGTTGTAACTAAGTAACTATTGTTACGCAATGAAAAATTCGGACTAGCCAATTGTAAGGTAGACATTTTAGGTTTCTGCATTGTTTGGAATCGGAGCAATATATGCATGTTCAGTCATACAGGCCACGGGCCTATAGAGGACGATACATGAACCCCCTCACCTTTTTCCAAGTTCATTACCTTAACATTACTTGATTGTCGACACGGACATACATCCTGGGGCACACCGATCCAGTCACCACACCATGGAGCACTCTGTAAGCCTGCAATTTCCATCAGGAGCACAATCCTGGCTCAGTATACCTTCTATCTGCGGACCCCACATGGGGAACAGTGCTACCCGGCATCGCAGATCTGAAGCAAACCGACTCTATCTTTATACCACTGAGCGGGAATGCACAGATCTGTTCAGTGAGCCTGCAAACACACATAAGCTGCAGGAGCTCCATCCTAGCTTTACAAACTCTCCATCAGTGGACCCACTCGGGGATCAGGTATTTGCTGCTTTCGGTGTGTAAGCCCACTTACAGGACAGCGTTACAGGAATAACCTATCTACATCAATATATGATGTATAAGGACTACATTGGGATAAAAAATTCTCTTCCTCCTGGTGTTATATGACACTCATTAGTACTATGGTTTTTCCAGCTTCATAGAGAAATTTAGCTTATATAGTATGTGCAAAGTGATCTGTATGTGGTATCATTATTATATATATTTTTATAAATTTGAATATAACATTTGATTGTTATCTCACACTGTCTTTATTAGATTCCTTGAATATACACCTGTTGCGCTGTTCAATATTATGTTTGTGTATCCTGTGAATGATTGACTGTGTTAAAGACTGCAGATATATCAATCAGAATAAGTATGCATAAATGGCCTTTGTATTTAGCAATAAGTATGTCATTGACTATAATGAAAAAACAAAAATTTACAATTTACGCCCAAATTACGCCTAAAAATAGCAGCTTAATCCCCCCGTGTTACATTGTTACTCAAATATAATACCAACTATAAAAATGGAGATGCTAAAAAGCACTGTTTCTCCTAGAAATATCTGCTAAATGAAGGAAATTACCAATGTTCTTCAGTCCTCTAGATGTATATTCTTTCCCTTATTCTCAGTACATAAGGAGGAAAGAAAAATAATGGAGTGGTGAAAATTCCAAATCAAATTCTTGTAGGCATCAAGAACTTCTTGGGCACTCACCTGAAATAGGTAGTATATGTTCACATAAAAGTACTTTTCGGTGTCTTAGGGTAGCCCAGTTTCAAACCTCCATCACCACACCTGTTTTAGCCAATATATTTTACGTCTCTGGTGATCCCTCAAAGAACTTTTATCTCCACCTGCCCTCAACAACCCGAGATGGAAAAGGAACAGGGAATCCACAAATACCCCTTTCAGATCTCCAATGCCGGATCCCACCCGGGAATTGGAAACGGGTCCTTCCCGGGTGGGATCCGGCATTGAAGACTCTCCTTCCCCTTTCGCTGGCTGTCCGACCCGGCAATATGCCAGGTCAGTTGCCATAGCGGCAGAGGCAGCGCTGGGAGATGAGCTCATCTCCGCGCCACCTCTCCCTATCTAGTAAACGGGTCCTAGGTCGCATCAACCCGGGAATCCGTTTACACAGCCACTGACACGGTATTCAACCCGGGAATAACACTGCTTATAACCCTGGTTGAATTACCAGGTCAGGCGACCCGGGAGTTCGGACTTGGCGCTTTCACACCACACACTGACCCGTGTCGACCCGGCAATATGCTGGATCGATACCGGGTTATTTGTGCAATGTGAAAGGGGTAAAAGATAGCTTGGTGATGGGGGGGTCTCCCAACAGCTCTCCACAGTCCACTAATGTGTTTTCAAAGGATACCTAATCCTAAACATGTCTCACGCTCACTTCCAATCTACTCATTTGGGCCTTTAATGTCTCCTATTTCAGCTATGCTTGTCCTCTACCTATCACTGTACTCCAATGTTTTGTCCTAGAAACCTATAATTTGCCATCAATATTTATGTTCATTTAGTGGACATTTTTCAGTCTGGCAGCATTTAGTGCTTTAGTTGACCCCCTGCATATGCCTAGCAACATATGCAGGGGGTCAACCTTAATTCCTGACTCAGCAATGCGATCGCAATTTTTTGGAGATCGCATCGCTGGTCGCCGATTAGCATGCTAGGCGGCCTTGCCCTGCACTTGGTGGCCTCCAGCATGTGATAGAAGCAGTATCAGATTTTGCTATTTAGCAGAATCTGCAACTGATACTGAATAGGGTCCCTAGTTCTGACATTTTTTTCTTGAAGTAAGGATTTTTTCTACCATGCAGGAAGTGCAAACTAAAATATGCATCAACTCCTATAGGAGACCTGTATTAACACGGATTTCTAATTGAATAGCAGAAAGTTGTGGCCGCGGGTTATTTAAGGAACCCATGGCTAATTGCATTTTTGCCTAAGTCAAGAGTTTGACCATCCACTAATATTCCTGTTACTAAAATTACTCTTTATAGTAACGGGTATATCAGTGGACAGGAATAAAAAGGACCGTGCAGGGAAGGAATAGGTTCAATGGTTTGTTAAGATTGAGCCCATAGCTGGTAACAGCAATTAAAATATAATTTCAGCTGGTAGTGGAGTACCAGTATGTTGCATGCAACCATTTTGGGATGCGTCTAGCATCCCGGCTGTGGGGATGCCTGTGACCGACGCCTAAATCCCGACAGCATTCATGAGACAGGCGCCGGATCACGACAGCCAGCATCCCGAAGGTGGGGGTTAGGGCCCAGGGGGGGAGTTAGGGTTACGCACTAGAGGGGGTGGTTAGCTTTAGTCACCACCCCCCGAGGGTTAGCCATATTCGACACTCCCTTAGGGTTAGCCATATTCACCAGCCAAGGGTTAAGGAAGGATACAAATACTTGATGTGGGAATCTTTGGTGTTGGGATGGTGCTTTTGGTCATGTGACCACTGGCTTCCTTACCGCCAGGATTTCGTATGTATTCCACCATTTTATGTGATGTTGTTCTCTAAGAGCAATTGAGCTTGTATTTTGCAATTCTATAGTATTCTAAATAAAGGAAAGAAACAGTAAAAACTTGTTGTATATAGCTATAGTGAAAAATACATTTTTACTGGAATAAATGCTATAAGGATAGATTTTTTGATGCATTTACAAAATGTAATCCATTATTTAAAGGGAAAAAAAACACATACTGTATCTGTGTTATGAAGGTTCCCTGGAGACATGTTTTTGATGTCACATAATGCATATAGAGTAACAGGCTGGAAATGTCTTTCTTCATTTGTGATGATGTCCGTCACAAGAAATGATTAGTTTTAAATTGGTTTGTGTTTTTCTTACAAATGAAGGAAGAAGATTGTGCTAAGTGAATCAGCAGTATTAAGCCTGTGGCTTCGTCATTTGCCAAGCCTCGAAAAAGCTGTGCTGGATCTATTTCAAACATTAATTGCCCTCCAAAGCAAATCATTGAACGAAATGGAGCAGATTATAAAAGATTCATTCTTGGTAAGTGCTCCAGTCTCGCAGCATGCAATAGTTTATATTTTCATGAAATGATTTAAAGGACTATTTGCATGATTGTCTTTAATGTATACAATACCTTTTTCCAAAATACGTCTTTCTGTAAGACTGTTTTATCTTTAAAGTTGTCTCCTCATAGTAATACATTTCTGAGAACTGTACTTTCTCATTGGTCATAAATGTATTGCATATTATATTATTAATATTGCATCAAGTAAAAGGATAATTAGAAGATTAATGTTTTAAGTGCTCTGAATGTCTGAAAAAAAGATAATTGTGTCAACAACTTTTAATAGTTTAAATCCATTTGTTGTCTTTTTTAGGCCCTTGAATAAGTAAACAAAAGTATAAGAATGATTGACAATATGCAAAGTCACAATCATACACAGATTATTTTTCCCCTGAGTCATTTGGACATTGTAATTTGAGAACCTAGATGTGTTAGAGAGGAGGTGGTCATTTCATTTAAAAGATGAAGTAGTTAGCAAGGCATTGCAATTCTGAAGAGTGAGTAGAGTAGATGAAATAATTTCAGACAATTGATGCTTCAGAATATAGTGTAGTTTTAGAGGGTGTGGAATGGAAGGTAGATAGTAATTAGGTCGACAGTGTCTAGGTCGACAGGGTCTTTAGGTCGACAGGGTCTTTAGGTCGACAGGTCAAAAGGTCGACATGAGTTTTTTATGTTTTTTTGTTGTCGTTTTCTTTGTAGTGACCGGGAACCCCAATTAGTGCACCGTGTTCGCTCGCCATGCTTCGGGCAAGGTGCCTCGCGATCGTGGTCCACGTGGATCGTTAAGTATGAAAAGGTTCAAAAAAAGAAAAAAATCGTGAAAAACTCATGTCGAACTGTCGACCTAGAAACCCTGTCGACCTAGTTACTGTCGACCAATAGTGGTCAACCTAGTTACTGTCGACCTAGAGACCGGATCCCAATTTTAGAGGTAGAAGAATTATGGTTTGTGAAATGCAGCACATAGAAGGTTTAGTTGATAGGTCTATGGCATAATTTGATGTATTGGATATTTGATGGAGCAGTGTAATCTTTTTTTTGGGGAGTCACATACAGGACCATAAGTAGTGGTGAAGTCATGTGCTTACACTGGCACAGCTGAACTTGGTTTTACATGGAAGCCTGAATTTGCAGGAGGTTTGAATTCAATGGTGCAAAGGTTTATGCTGACCCACTGGAGCTGTTAAGCTGATCAAGAATTTGCTTGAGAAGTATGCCTACTATAACACCAACATGAAGAAAATATTATTTTGTTCTGCAGAGATCAAGGCTATATTCACAAAGGAGTGAGTCCTTTTCTATTAAATAAACAACTTTAATACTCTAGAATGAATCTAGTGTGTGTGCTTGTAATGGGATCCAGTCCTGCCAGTCACTATACTGACGCCAGGATCCCGGACGATTCAGAGCCCGACAGTCAGCATGCCGACTAACAGGGACTATTCCCACGACACCCATAGAGTGGTAATAGAATCCGTGGCAAGTGCAGCGAGCCACTGAGCCCGATGTGTGGCGAGTGCAGCGAGCACGAAAAGAGGCATAGTTGCGCTCCCAGCCCCCGCCCCACCCCGATGACAATCTAAAGATCGGGATTCCAGTGTCGGTATGGTGACCGGCGGGATCCCAAACGCCGGTCACTCGAACCCAACCCCTTGTAATGGAACTCATTTTGCACTTTCTAGTTGTATGAATCTAGTGTGTACTGTGTATATGCTTATAACAATACAACTTTCATACCAAATTCCCGAGTCCAGCCTGGGTCACTGAATATGGGTTTCAAGCTACAGTATGCCAATGCATCTTGAAAACCGTTTACACCGCAGGCTGGACCCGGGTTATTGCCAGGGCTTCTCAGCCGGCGCTTGGAGATGACATATACTCCAAGCCAGCTCACCATAGGGTGTTACGGGACCTGGGTCGGGTGACCCGGGACACTGTTCACACTGCCCTATAACCCGAGTCCTTCCCAGGACCAAACCTGTTTGCTACCTGGTTGGAGTCCCAAGTCACTGGACCCGGGTTATTTTTCGAGGACCCTTTCACAACGAGCCGCTACCCGGGTTAATACGGCAATGTGAAAGGGGTATTACATATTTTGCACCTTCTAGTTGCATTTCTGCTGGGACACACATTTCTAGGTGCATGTGGAACACAGTAACATTTTTGGAACATTTGAAATAATACAGTATGTAATAAAGACTGGTCTGATATATTCTCGCTCTCATTAATGCATAATATAGAATAAACAATGTGTATTTATGACTAATATAAACAATTTAAAATTAATGGATGTGGTGGTCCTAAAGTAGAATCAATTTGAACAGTTTCCACTATGCACAGCTTCAGATGTATTTGCAAACTTACAAAGACACAGATTTATTTACAAAGGGCATTTGAAAGAACCATGAAGTGAGGATGCAGCCTGAAATGCTCTCAGTGGACAAGTAAAGTGCACTTGAGGTTTGTGGACTTTCGTAATGTGGTCCGCAGAAATCTACCTTGTGAAGATATTCCTTATGCCCTAGAGTTATACAAATGTAAAATAGGTGTTTCTGGGTACACTGGTATTCCACAGGGAATAACATCGGGGTGTAGAGTTGGATCTTGATCCAAGGCACCAACAGGCTAAAGCTTTGACTGTTCTCAGGATGCACTGCACCACCTCCTCTATAGCCCCGCCTCTAGGCACTGTAGCTCAGTTTGCAAGTTGGTGCCTGCAGTGCTGGTCACTAACAGGTGGGGCTGCGCTAGGCAGCCCTGAAAAGAGCTTTTTAGAAGACTTCAAGGGCCGCAGCACTTTCTATGTCTTTATAACATGCTGTGCTGCGGCTCCATCACCTCCCTCAGCGGCGCTGCATACTCCCACGGCCTGGTTCCCGGGTACTTGCAATGGTGACACACTGGTTTTTCAGGCACACCACCGCTGTCATTCTCCAGGATCACGTGGCTGCACTAAAGGGGGGAGGTAAGGTAAATCTCAATTTGGTCGCGGTCCCAGGAGACGGACGCGCCGCTGTCGTGGGCACTGTGTCGCACGGGGACCCCACTATATCCACCAGGGCAAGGAGCACAGGTCAGATTTATTAAAATCCGTTTGCAAAAGGCTCCACAGTACCCGTTGGTGAAGTTCAGCAGAGGGGATAAGGCGCTGACCTGTAGCCCCTACCCCAGCCCTGGGCGCCATCTACTGCTGGTGTTCCCGCCCTGGAGCTGCATCTCTCTCTCTCCCTCACTCCCTGAAGAGATTTTGGAGCCATTACATAGCTGGGCTGATCTCCGGGACTGCTGGGCACTGTATCCTCTGTAAATCCACCTGTATCATCAACACTGTGCATTTACAGACACTTAAGTATTCTACATGTCATTTTAGACAGTGTTAGTTAAGAACAAGTGTACTACTATCTGAATATTTAGTACAAGTATTCTGTGATATACATCCAGTGTTTACTGTGCATTGTTATATATGTATACATACATACCTATATGTAATTACTAGTCCAGTGCAGTTTTATTGTTTATATGTGATAATTCCTGCATTGTACCTGTGACTGAGTGTGCCTGTAGCTGCTGTGTGGATTCCACTCTTGTGTATCACACATTTGCTATCACTATATTCTGTACCCTGGGGAACTAGGTGCGTCAGGGTCTCATATAATATATAGCGCTACACAGGGTATACTGTTTGTATTTCTCACTGTGCTTTTCACTCACCCCACACCACTTAAATCCTCTGTGCTCTGTATTTACTGTCACAAAACACAGGGGATTATGTGCTGGTTTTTGTGTTTGTCTAGCTATATTGTACTATTACGTCCTAAAGCTACATCCCATATGATGTCTGCTACACAGGGCGGGACATCCGTGGACGCTCCTGCATCATGCAGTGCTGTCACACGGATTCACCAGTGGGGGAAGTGTTAGCTGCTGGTTCAGGCGCTGGGGGTCATACATCTCCCAGTCCGTCTGTGGCACCTGTGGTCAATCAGGACCCACCTTGGGCAGCTTTTTCAAATATGCTGACTACGCTTGTAACGCGCCTCACGCCCCCTGTGGGGTTCCTGTGCCATTACAGCCACATATTGTTCCTGTAGTTAATCCGCCATGGGTGAATACTTTGTTTACCCAGTTACAGCAATTAAATCAGGCTTTAGTTAGACAAAAGTCCACCCCACGTCCCTCTGGGGCCAGTGGGTCATCTAAGCGGGCCATTTCTTCCTCACAATCCACTAATATTTCGGATAATTCTTCCGATGAGGATGGGGAATATACTGATCCGTCAGTCACTGATACAGTTGCTTCTGATGAGGAATCTGCAACCCAGGTTGATGTTCCTGACCTTGTGGAAGCTCACAAGCTGATTGTCCAAATTTATGTTGACATTGAGCCTCCTGTTACATCTAAGAAACATGCTAAGTTTAAACGTCAGTAGGTTGCTAAAGTAGTTTTACCACATTCTGACCTTTTAATTGACATACGTCAGGAATCCTGGTCATCCACAGGAAAGACATTTTCCCTGTCTAAAAAAATGCTAGCTCGTTATCCTATCCCTGCGGAGTTGAGTAACAAGTGGGAAACTCCACCACCGGTGGAATCTCATGTCACCAGTCTTGTAGTCTCATCTACTCTGCCTATCACCACTGTTACCTCACTGAAGGAACTGACAGATAAGCGTGTGGAGGGATGCCTGAAGTCTATTTACACTCTTACCAGTGCTGTACATAGACCCACTATAGCTGCCTCTTGAGCGGCAAAAGGAATTAAAGCATGGGTTCAGGCAATTGAGGATGAGCTACCTCAGGATTTTTCTGACACTGCCAGACAATATCTGTCGTATATTACCACAGCCTCTCACTATCTTCAGGAGGTGGCCTCTGATGCAGGGGTCATGGCGGCCAAGGCATCTACTATGTCTATCCTGGCTCGCCGGATTCTGTGGTTGAGGTCCTGGAAAGTGGGCCTGGACTCTAAAAAGACCTTGGAGCTACTCCCTTTCAAGGGAGACTTCCTGTTTGGGGAGGATCTGAATAAAATTGTGACTGACTTGGCGACAGCCAAGACTGCATTTCTTCCAAATACAAATCCTTCTGCTCAGAAGGCTAAGAGTACCACTTTTCGTTCCTTTTGACCTCCAAGTAAAGCAAAAGGTCAGACGTACCCGAGACAGGCTCGTACTTCCAAAACCACTAAGCCCAAATCTAAACAATCCTGGGCCACCCGTCAGCCTGCTTCCAAACAAGACAAGCCCGCTGCATGATGGGGCGGGCCTCCCCCTGGGGGACCCCAGGGTGGGAGGCTGACTTCTGCAGTTCAGTGCGGGAAGTTGTCTCTCACGGGTACGCAATCTCTTTCAAGAGGCGTCCCCCTCGCCAGTTCTGTTCAACGGTTATCCCCTTGGATCCGTTGAAAGCGCAAGCTCTACACCTGGTTGTACAATCCCTCCTGGAAACAGGAGTGGTAGTGCCGGTACCTATGTCCCAGAGAGGCAGGGGATACTATTCGACCCTGTTTCTAGTTCCAAAACCGAATGGGTCTTTCCGGCCTATCCTCAACCTCAAATCATTGAACAAGTTTGTAATAGTGTCCAAATTCCGTATGGAAACTCTGCGCTCTATTGTGCTGGCCATGGAACCCGAGGACTATATGGTATCCCTGGACATACAGGATGCTTACCTGCACATACCTATTGCCATTTTGCATCAGCAGTATCTGTGGTTTGCTATTGGCAACCTTCATTTTCAGTTCAAGGCTCTGCCATTTGGACTGGCCACGGGACCTCGGCTTTCCTCCGTCGTCAGGGAATCAGGGTCCTGCTGTATCTGGACGACTTGCTGATTCTGGTGAACTCCCAAGATGTCCTCCTCAGTCAACTGGAGATGTCGGTCCAATTCCTACAAGTCCACGGGTGGCTCATCAATTGGAAGAAGGTCCCTGCTCGGAGCATGGTGCACCTGGGGGCGCTACTGGACACACACAGCCAAAGACTGTTTCTGTCTCCGGAGCAGGTCCTGAAACTTCGGAAAAAGATCAGATGCTTCCTCTCTCGCTAGAGAGTGTCGATACACTCGGCAATGCAAGTACTAGGCCTCATGGTGTCGGCTTTCGACATGGTAGAGTGCGCTCAATTTCATTCCCGCCCTCTGCAGAGGTTAATCTATTCCAAATGGGATGGCCTACCTCATCGGATCAGGTCTCAAATGATCTCCTTGACTTCGGAGGTTCGTCTGTCACTGAGCTGGTGGCTACAGGACCAACAGTTGAGCAGGGGCCGTCCCCTCTGGATCTCCAACTGGGTACTCCTGACTACGGACGCCAGTCTGTGAGGTTGGGGCGCGGTGTTGGAGCAACACTCTCTCCAGGGTCGGTGGACCAGGGAGGAATCTCTCCTCCCGATAAACGTTCTGGAATTTCGGGCAGTGTTCAATGCGTTGACACTGGCCCTGCCTCTGGTACAGAACAGGCCTGTTCAAGTACAGTCTGACAACGCCACCATGGTGGCATACATAAATCATCAAGGCGGCACTCGAAGCCACATGGCAACGATGGAAGTGTAAAAAATCCTCCAAAGGGTGGAATGCCATCTGCCAGACATATCGGCAGTGTTCATTCCGGGAGTCCTCAACTGGGAAGCGTACTTCCTCAGTCGTCAGGACGTGCACGCCAGAGAGTGGAGTCTTCATCCCGAAGTCTTTCAACTTCTAGTGGACAAGTGGGGCCTACCAGACGTAGACCTGATGGCATCGCGACACAATCACAAGGTTCCGGTCTTCGTGGACCCACTGGCAATTCCATGGAACTTTCGGCTGCCATATTCCCTCCGGTGTCACTCCTGCCCAGGGTAATACGGAAGTTCAAGCAAGAAGGAGGAATACTACTTTTAGTCGCTCCAGTGTGGCCCAGACGGCATTGGTTCTCAGACCTGCAGGGTCTCTCGTTAGAGCATCCTCTTCTACTTCTTCAATGCCCAGGCCTCCTCGTTCAGGGCCCTTGTGTCTAGCCAGACCTGGCCAGACTGGCTTTGATGGTGTGGTTCTTGAAGCATCACTCCTGAGAGCAATAGGATTCTCTGAGGCGGTCATTCAAACTATGTTGAAAGTCTGTAAACCAGCTTAGGCTCGGATTTATTACAGGGTCTGGAATTCTTCACCTGGTGTGCTGCTAAGAATTATGATACATATACTTTCAAAACTTCCAGACTGTTGGCTTTTCTTCAACAAGGCCTAGACTTGGGCCTTCGTCTGGCCTCCCTCAAGGTTCATATATCTGCCTTGTCGGTGTGGTTTCAGAGAAAAATTGTGTCTCTTCCTGACGTTCACACTTTCACTCAGGGCGTTTTACGGGTTCATCCTTCCTATGGCCCTCATTCCGAGTTGTTCGCTCGCAAGCTGCTTTTAGCAGCTTTGCACACGCTAAGCCGCCGCCTACTGGGAGTGAATCTTAGCTTATCAAAATTGCGAACGAAAGATTAGCAAAATTGCGAATAGACACTTCTTAGCAGTTTCTGAGTAGCTCCACACTTACTCGGCATCTGCGATCAGTTCAGTGCTTGTCGTTCCTGGTTTGACGTCACAAACACACCCAGCGTTCGCCCAGACACTCCTCCGTTTCTCCAGCCACTCCCGCGTTCTTCCCAGAAACGGTAGCGTTTTTTCGCACACACCCATAAAACGGCCAGTTTCCGCCCAGAAACACCCACTTCCTGTCAATCACATTACGATCACTAGAACGAAGAAAAAACCTTGTAATGCCATGAGTAAAATACCTAACTGCATAGCAAATTTACTTGGCACAGTCACACTGCGGGCATTGCGCATGCGCATTAGCGACTAATCGCTCCGTTGCGAGAAAAAAATAACGAGCTAACAACTCGGAATGACCCCCTATGTCCATCCTGTGGCTCCATAGGATCTGTTTGTAGTCTTGAATTCCCTGCAAGAGTCTCTAGTTGAACCTCTTGAGTCTGTGGACCTTAAATGCCTTACGCTTAAGGTCGTATTTCTGTTGGCTATTGCCTCTGCTAGGAGGGTGTCGGACTTAGGCGCTTTGTCCTGTCGTCCACCCTTTCTGATTTTTCACCGTGACCGGGCTGTTCTTTGATCTCGCCCTGGTTGTTTGCCTAAGGTGGTATCATCTTTTCACCTTAACCAGGAGATTCTGGTTCTGGCCTTCACCTTTTCTGGTCTATCTTCCAAAGAAAAATCTTTGGATGTGGTACGGGCGCTCCGTGTTTATGTGGAGAGGACTGTCTTCATCAGGAGGTCAGATTCCCTTTTTGTACTTTTTGGTTTTCACAAACATGGCTGGCCTGCAAATAAGCAAACCTTGGCCAGATGGATTAGAATGGTGATTGCACAAGCTAATGCGCAGGCTGGGCTCCCAGCGCCTGCTGCTATCAAGGCCCAGTCTACTCGGTTGGTTGGACCTTCTTGGGCGGCCCGTCGTGGCACGTCCGCAGAACAATTGTGCAAGGCGGCTATGTGGTCCTCTGTGAACACGTTCATCAGGTTCTATGCCTTTGATACTTCTGCCTCCCAGGCTGCTTCCTTTGGACGCCGGGTTCTTGTGCCCACTACAGTGTGTCCCCTCCCATGAGGAACTGCTTTAGGACATCCCCAATGTTATTCCCTGTGGAATACCAGTGTACCCCGCTGCAGAAAAGAAGATTTATGGTAGACTTACCATTGTTAAATCTCTTTCTGCGAGGTACACTGGATTCCACAGGGTGCCCACCCTGACGCACTTAGCTTCTTTGGGTTTGTATAGCATTAGCCGCTAGTCCCTTCTCCTGTCGTGAGAATGTGCACAACAGGCCCCTTGCGGGCTTCGTGGAGAGCTGCGCTCGCCACAGTTTCTATTCCCACTCTATGGGTGTCGTAGTCACCCATGAGTGGGAATAGTCCCTGCTAGTCAGCATGCTGATTGTCGGGACTGTCGGGATTCTTAGGTGGCGAGATGTAGGGGGAGGTATTGTGACCAGTAGTCTCATCCTGTGGGAGCATAGCTTCCCGCTACCCCTGGTAACTGGCCTCCACCAGCTCCTCCTTCCTATTGTGGGTAGCGGGAGGATTGCTCTCCTGTTACCTTCATAAGAAAACTGTTTTCTGTGTAGAGGGAGCGTGCCCACTATGTACTCTCTGCTGGAGTACGCAAATGGTCTATGAGGACACATCTGTATCTCCTATGCATTTTGCAGTATACATGTTACCACTTGGTAAAATAATCACATGCCACGGTCTGGTCTACCATTGCTTTGCAGATTAATACACAACTCGACCTGTCCTGTGCTCTGAAAACCAAATACCAACCCAGTTGTGCCAGTTGGCTGCAACTGAATCCTGGTAAAACAGAGGTCGTTATGATAGGAGCTCACCATCAAAGGGCAAGACTGCAGCATAGCCAACCAACTGGAGTTATGCTTGGGGTTTCAGAATTACAAAACACTGAGCATGTGTGGAATCTTGGTGTTGTCCTGGTGTCAGGGTCTAGGGACTCACCCACGCGCAGGATCTCCGGGACTGCCGGTGCGGGTGCTGGCGGTATACTACAGTGACACGCTGCCGGTCTTTGCTCCTAGCAGAGGCAGGGGGACTCAAACTGGTGTCTGTAGTAGGCAGTTTGGGGGCGTTGGGCATGCTTGACCGGAGGCCGGGATCCCGGCGGTCAGCATACCGATGTCAGAAGGATCCTGGCATCGGTATGCTGACCGCCGGTATCATAACTACATCCCACTCGGGGAGCGGGGACAGTGAGTAGAGGCAAGTGCTTCCTTGTGTGTCTGCATTCCTGGGCATTGCCATGTTGGAGACCAAAACTACGCACTTTTAGCCAATAGCATTTCTCCTGAGTTTCTCATCCAATCCTGGCTTGTCACTTCCCTTTAAAAGGGGTTTGGACCATGGTAACACTGCCAGTACTTAAGTTGCTAATCATGGTCAAGTCTCTCAGCTCTGTGCTCCTGCAGGTGATCCTGTACTCCACCCTGATTGCTAAATCCCTGAAGGCTTCTAGCCCATTTCTTCAGTGTCTCATTGTTCTCTCTGCTGCAATCAAAGCCAGAGCGTGGCCCAGCGCCGCTCCCTGTGGATCGTCCACCCATTGAGCAGTGTTTCACAGGGGGTCCTGTGCCGCTGGAAGTTTCACTGGTTCTCTATACAGTTACCCAACTTCAGTCATCAACAGTTCATGTTTACACGCATTGCCTGATCCAGCTTCAGCTTCCAGCAGTTCCTGTTTTCAAGCATCTCCTGTCTCAGCTTCAATTTTGAGCAGTTATTATTTTCAAGCATCTCTTCTCTCAGCTTCAGTTCTCAGCAGTTCATGTTTTTTAGCATCTCCTGTTTCCATTTCAGTCATCAGCAGTTCATGTTTCCAAGCATTGCCTAATCCATTTTAAGCTTCCAGCAGTTCTCTTGTTTCAGCTTCAGTCTTCAGCAATTCGAGTTTCCAAGTATACTGTTTTCACAGTCTGAGTTCTTCAGTCACGTTTACCAAGTATTCCGTTTCCACAGTTTGTGTTCCTCAGTTACGATTTCCAGTTATTGTCTTCAAGGCACAGCATTTCAGGATTTCCAATCTCATTTCTTCAAGTCACAGCATTCAAGGATTTCTAATCTCATTTATTCAAGCCGCAGCATTTCAGGATTTCCAATCTCATTTCTTCAAGTCACAACATTCTAGGATTTCTAATTTCATTTATTCAAGTCGCAGCATTTCATGATTTCCTGTCTCACTTCTTCGAGCCACAGCACTGCAGGATTTCTAGACTCACTTCTTCTAGCTGCAACATCCCAGGGTTCCTACTTACTTCGTCCAGTCTTCAACATTCCAGAGCTTCCAGTACCACTTATCCAGTCTTTTGCAGTTCTGGTTTTCAGGACTCTTACATTTCAGCATCCAGTCTGTTTGCAGTTCCAGTATTTAAGACTTTCTCATTTCAGTATTTAACCTATTGCAGAACTTGTTCACTCTTGCAGTATATTGTCTCTTACAGTCAAATAAATACAAAGTCTACATTATTTGAACTTCCACGTACTTCTGCGTGTTCTATAGTTTCATGAGTATAAATTACATTAGGCCTCCTCGCTTTCAACCTCCTGTGATCGCATCCTCCCCAGCTGTTATCCGCTCGTCAGAGCCCTATCCCAAGCCTGACCTGACACCTGGATAGTGACTTGACACTCAAACATCAGCTATCAGCCTCAATCAAATCCTATTTTTTTCATCTGGGGTGTATAGCCTGAATCAAGATCTTAATTCCCTCAGAAGATCTGCCTAAAGGACCCTATACAGTACAGATTGCAATCTGTTCTTTTGCATTCTGGGGACCGCCCATCGCAGGGCAAGGCCGCCCAGCATGCTACCCGCCGCCCACCAACTGTGACCACATTTGCAATGTGACCTGAATAAGGCCCAAAGTCATACATGCATTATCACGCTTAGACTACTGCAGTGCCGTCTACCTGGGTCTCTCAGCAAAACATTAACACCACTTGCAGCTGGCACAAAATGCAGCTGCCAGCCTGTTAACTGACCAGCCCTGTTCCAACAACATAATACTCATTCTTTACTCCTTCCATTGCTGCCTGTAAAATGACAAATCTATTTCAAGATTGGCTTACTGATTTTCAAAGCTGTGCTTAACCAGGGTCCAAGGTACCTCTAGCAGCTTCTGATTCCTTACTGCCCCTCTCGATTACTGTGATCTGTAGATGAATGACTATAAGCAGTACCTAGAATCTTCCTGAAGTCATTTTGGGGTTCAGCTGTTAGCTTAGCCCTGTGGAACTGGCTGCTCTGCACAGTTTGAGAGTTCTCCACTCTGGAATACTTCAAAAACAGACTGAAGACTTACCTGTTCACTATTGTCCCTCTAATTCCTAAAAAAGAAAATACAACCAAAATGCTTAGTTCTCTTCTCTGTTAAGCTTATTTTGTATATTGTGAGTTTTAAATGCAAATGTAAAGCACTTGGTTGGGTACAGGATCCCAGTGCAGAGAATGCCGGCGAAGATCGACACCAGCGTCCCGACAGTCATAATCTTGACAGTTGTACAGTAAGCATTTTAACCTTCTCCCCTCCCTCCCCCTAACCCTCCTTTCCATCAGCCTAACCCTTACCTCCCTACCCCCACAGCCTAAACTTAGACCTCCCTTCCTGCAGCTAACCCTAACCTCCCCTCCTGCATCCTAACCCTAACCCTGCTCCCCGCTGCCTAACCCTAACCTACCTCTGATACTTACGTTATATTGGCTGTCGGGATTCCGGCGTTGGGGCTGGTGTTCTGTCCAAGTGCCCGGATGCCAACTACATCCCTTGAGTCCTACTGGGAGAAAAGTGCTATATAAGTAACAACAAGTAGTAGTAATATTATAACCGTCATTCACTTGGGAAGTACCCTGATTTTATAGACTCCTTCCATTAGAAAATTACATCCCCAATAGGCCCTACCAAATGGCCCACAAATCCTTGTACTTATTTTAAAAGCAGGTGCAATAACAATAGTGTTGTCATGAAGCTATGGCCTGCAGTTTAGCAATTTTGTAACATTTGTAATCTAGCACTTTTGTAGATTACTTCTATTGTTTTAAGCATTGAAGCAGTAATATATGTGTGGTGGAAAAGTTACAGTTTAGGGAGATAAGTTGATAGACTAAATAAACAGGTTTGAGATACTTTTATTATCCTTTATTTATATTGTGCCACATGGGGTCCACAGCACCCAATTGCAGAGTACGTAAACAAATAAGCAAAACAAGACAACAGTGACTTACATTTCAAGACAAGTACAGGGTATATAAACATAGCTGCGTCAGAAGGCAACACTGAAAGAAGTATAAGGGTGGCAGAAAAAAGAGGGATTTGGTGCCATCATAGGGAGTATTGAAACAAAGATATGTTAAGTAAAAGACAGAAAAGCACATGAGGGAAGAGGGCTCTACTCGTGAAAGCTTACATTCTAAAAGGAAGGGGCACACAGACAGGAGGACACAGATAGGTTAGAAAGTGAGCGTGGGACAGAGAGCTTAGGATGAGAGACAGCTGCGTTTGGTGAAGAGTGAGAGCCCAATTGAAGTTTTGTAGAGATGTGGAGAGACTGAGGGGGACAGGTAGAGAATTCCAGAGAAAGGGAGCAACATGTGGAAAATCTTGGAGGTAGGAGTGGAAGGAGTTAATCAGTAGGCAGGAGACGCTGTGTTTATTAGCGCAGCGAAGAGGACGGGCAGGAGTGTAAAGGGAGATAAGGTCAGAGATGTAAATGAGAGAGGAGTGGGTGAGGACTTTGTGAGTGTGAGAAACTTGAAATGGATTCTGTAGGGGAAGGGGAGACAGTGAAGGGCTTGTAAGAGAAGGGAGGTGGATGCAGTATGTTTGGTGAGAAAGATAAGCCTGGCAGCGCCATTGAGGATAGACTGGAGTGGAGAAAGGCATTTGTCAGGGATGCCAGATAGGAGAATATTACAGTAGTCCAGTCTGGAGATGACCAGTGAGTGGATAAGGGTATGTGGCATCCTGGGTGAGAAAGGGTCTGAGGGTTTGAGATGAAAATGACAAATTTGTGAGAGGTGCTGAATGTGGGGCTTGAAGGAGAGGGAGGAGTCAAGGATAACTCCAAGATATTGCACTTGGGGGCTAGAGGAGATAGTAGTGCCATCAATTGATAATGAAATTATGGGAGGTGAGGTTGTGTAGGAGGGTGGGAACATAATCAGCTCAGGCCGTGTCCTTTTAGCAGTGATACTTTACAGCTGCTAATAGGATCGCCGGGGCTATCCTATTAACTCCAATGCCAGCATCCTTTTCTCCTGATGCCGGCGTTTATTGCGGATTATGCTTCGTGATATTCGGCCAGTCAAAACTTTTGAATATCGCAAAGCATAATCCCCGATAAATGCCGGCATCAGGGCTATTAGGATACCACCCTTTGACATATTAAGTTTAAGAAAGCGCTGGGACATCCAAGAAGAGATAGCAGAGAGACAATTGGATACACCACTGAGGAAAACAGGAGAGAGGTCAGAGGAAGAAAGGTAGATTTGAGTATCATCCGCATAAAGATGATATTGTGGGATGTAGTTATGTGACCGGCGGTAAGGAGACTGCCGGTCACATTACCTCCCCCTGCATCCCACCCTCTCACAATCCCGACAGTCGGCATGCCGACCAACAGGGACTATTCTCACTCATGGGTGTCCACGACACCCATAGGGTGGGAATAGAACATGCGGCGACCATACGGGGCTTCTTGCGCTCGCCCCCCGCTGGCATTCCGCAGCCGGGATCACAGCGGAGGTATGCTGACCGGCGGTCTCCTGACTGCCGGTAACGCATACCACACCCAATATTGTAAGTCAAAAGAGCTAATAAGCTCATCTAAATAGGTTGTATAGAAAGAGAAATGGAGAGGACCAAAAACAGAGTCTTGGGGGACACCTACAGTTAGTAGAAGAGGGGGGGGGGGTTGAGTCATGAGAGTAGTGGCCCTTGAATTTAGCAGAAAAGAAGTCATTGCAGACTTTAGTGAGGGCAGTTTAAGTGGAGTCGAGAGGACGAAAGCCAGACTGGAATGAGTCAAGCAGTGAGTGCGAGGAAAGAAAGGCATTAAGGTGGTTGTAGACAATAGCTCAAGGAGTTCAGAGGCAAAAGGGAGGAGAGAGATGGGTCGATAGTTGGAGAGAGTGTGTGGATCAAGTATAGGTTTAATAAGAATAGGGGAGATGAGTGCATGCTTGAAGGCAGAGGGGACAGTGCCTGATGCAAGGGATAGATTGAGGAGGTGGGAAAGATGGGAACAGGCATCAAGTGGAGAGGGGGGAAGAATGGATGAGCGCCATGACTTCCTCACCAGATACATGAGAGAAAGATGTCACAGTTGGTAAGAGAGATAGGGAGGGAAAAGAGGTGGTTGGTTTCTGATGGTTTGGTGGGATGTGATCTCCTGACGTATGAAGTAAATTTTGGATGTGAAGTAAGTGGCAAAGTTAAGAGCAGAGGTGGGGGTGGGCAGACGAGGGAGTTGAGAGTGGTAACGAGGCAGCGGATGCTCAAAGACTGGGAGGAGATGAGGTTCTAGAAATATTACTGTTTAGCAAGGTAAAGGACAGTACTGAAGGATGAGAGCATAAGTTTTGAAATGGAGGAAGTCTGCCTTAGAGCGTGATTTCCCCCACTGTCGCTTGGCAGTACGTGAGCATTTTTGTAGATAACTGGTGCATTTGGTGTGCCAGGGTTGAGGTGTTGATCTGCGAGGGTGAATAGTGATCGGTGGAGCGACAGAGTCAAGAGCAGAAGTAAGGGATGCATTGTGTAGGGAAGTGGATTGTTCAGCGCATGAGAGAGGTGAGTCGAGCACAGATGATAGGGAAGTGGTGTTGATAGCCTCAATGTTACGTTTAGTGATATACTACATATATGGTTGATAAGTGCACTTTTAATTCTGTGTCAGTCTGATTGACCAGAATATTGGGGGTAATTCTGAGTTGATCGCAGCAGAAAGTTTGTTAGCAAATGGGCAAAACCATGTGCACTGCAGGGGGGGGGGGGGGGGGGGGGACAGATATAACATTTGCAGAGAGAGTTAGATTTGGGTGGGTTATTTTGTTTCTGTGCAGGGTAAATACTGGCTGCTTTATTTTTACACAATTTAGATTGCTGATTGAACACACCACACCCAAATCTAACTCTCTCTGCACATGTTAAATCTGCCCCCCTGCAGTGCACATGGGCCCTTATTCCGAGTTGTTCGCTCGCTAGCAGATTTTAGCAGCGTTGCACACGCTAGGCCGCCGCCCCCTGGGAGTGTATTTTAGCTTAGCAGAATTGCGAATAGAAATTTCTTAGCAGTTTCTGAGTAGCTCGAGACTTACTCCTACACTGCGATCAGCTCAGCCCGTTTCATTCCTGGTTTGACGTCACATACACGCCCTGCGTTCGGCCTGCCACTCCCCCGTTTCTCCAGACACTCCCGCGTTTTATCCTGGCACGCCTGCGTTTTTCCGCACTCTCCGAGAAAACGGTCAGTTTTTGCGCAGAAACACCCACTTCCTGTCAATCACACTCCGATCACTTCAACGATGAAAATTCTTCGTTCGGACGTGAGTAAATCTACAAAGTTTTGTGCTAAAATACTTAGCGCATGCGCACTGCGTACCATGCGCATGCGCATTTTCGCCTTAATGGCTCCGTTGCGAAAATTGGCAACGAGCGAACAACTCGGAATGACCCCCATGGTTTTGTCCAACTGCTAACAAAGTTCCTGCTGCGATCAACTTGGAATTACCCCCATTGTTTCATGCAGATACCAAAATAACTACCCAATGCTTGAAGGAGAGGCTATATAAAACACATGTGATTTAACTGACAAATGTAATTAATACTGCTTTGTCTGCAAGCTCAACCATCCAAATCAGATCAGTCATTGAAGCAGGGTATTGTGTCCTTTGCTGCTAATGTGCTGTATGCTACATTGGTGTAACTTAAAAAAAGGACTCAGCACTGACACCCTCAGTCATGATAAATTTGGCCAAGATAAATACGAGAAACACATTATGGTTATCCCTCTCCTATCTGGTGATTGGGAGCCAGACACAGATCTGAACTATTGTAAGGCTAGCACAATAAACAAAGAGTTGCTTAAATCAGCTTTTCACCTACTTCATATATCTAGGAATTCTTGGAGAGTAACAGCAGTACCTCATAGCATCCCTAAGTGGTGAGACTATTACTGGAGTTGTTGATTCTACTGTAAACTAATTATACAATGAATGGACAGATGAACATTTTGCTTTTTCTCCACAAGACACATTCTGTATTCAATTGTCTTGAGATCTCTCCTTAAGGACTTCTATTTTCATATTGCGATTAAGTGACTTGCTGGAACAATGGGGGTAATTCCAAGTTGATCGCAGCAGGATTTTTGTTAGCAATTGGGCAAAACCATGTGCACTGCAGGGGAGGCAGATATAACATGTGCAGAGAGAGTTAGATTTGGGTGGGGTGTGTTCAATCTGCAATCTAATTTGCAGTGTAAAAATAAAGCAGCCAGTATTTACCCTGCACAGAAATAAAATAACCCACTCAAATCTAACTCTGCACATGTTATATCTGCCTCCCCTGCAGTGCACATGGTTTTGCCCAATTGCTATCACAAATCCTGCTGCGATCAACTTGGAATTACCCCCCATGTTGTTTGCTCAGGTTCGGTATGGATCTGAGATGGCAGAATGCCAGCAACGGGGCGAGCACTGCGCTCGCCACAGGATCTATTCCCACTCTGTGGGTGTGTAAATAGCCATGTTGCGTCGGAATTCCAGGCTTCGGTATTGCCGGCTGTCAGGATTCCGGCATCTGTAATCCTGACCGCCGGGATCCCGACAGCCGGTAAAGTAAACGCATACTGTTTGCTCCATTGGCTATAATAGCATCTGGCTAATATTATGGTTGGTGTGTTGATTATATTTATAGAGGAACAATATAATTTTTACTTCACTATTAATTAATACTTGCTTCCTGAGTTGTTTTTCTGCATTAAGAGACTTTGCAGTATACATATTAGAAAACGAGAGTACTCTGAATGGTATCCGGATGATAGATCATCAATGTATTGGTCGACATTCAATAGGACAACACCATGTGGTTGAAAGGTACAAAAGGTTGACAGATGAAGTCAACATAACAATGCTTGATTTACTATCCCCGTGGACATCTATTGGGAACAGTAACATGTGCAAGTGGAGCAAGCCACTGTGTCCAAAACGTTGTGAGCAAAGCGAGCACGTGAGGTTACACACACATTTGTACTGATGGTGGTCACACAATGTGAAATATACAAGATTTGTCCCAAAACCCCAAAAAAGGTGATGACCATTGTAATGTCAACTTTTCTCTAACGTCCTAGTGGATGCTGGGAACTCCGAAAGGACCATGGGGAATAGCGGGCTCCGAAGGAGGCTGGGCACTCTAGAAAGATTTAGGATTACCTGGTGTGCACTGGCTCCTCCCACTATGACCCTCCTCCAAGCCTCAGTTAGATTTTGTGCCCGGCCGAGGTTGGATGCACACTAGGGGCTCTCCTGAGCTCTTAGAAGAAAGATAGTCTTAGGTTTATTATTTTCAGTGAGACCTGCTGGCAACAGGCTCACTGCAGCGAGGGACTAAGGGGAGAAGAAGCGAACTCGCCTGCTTGCAGCCGGATTGGGCTTCTTAGGCTACTGGACACCATTAGCTCCAGAGGGATCGACCGCAGGCCCAGCCTTGATGTTCGGTCCCGGAGCCGCGCCGCCGTCCCTCTTACAGAGCCAGAAGCAAGAAGATGGTCCGGAAAATCGGCGGCATGAAGACATCAGTCTTCACCAAGGTAGCGCACAGCACTGCAGCTGTGCGCCATTGCTCCTCTCACACTTCACACTCTGGTCACTGAGGGTGCACGGCGCTGGGGGGGGGGCGCCCTGAGGCAGCAATAAAAACACCTTGGCTGGCAAAAATACCTCAATATATAGCCCCAGGGGCTATATATGAGGTAAATACCCCTGCCAGAATCCAGAAAAAAGCGGGAGAATAGGCCGCGGAAAAGGGGCGGAGCTATCTCCCTCAGCACACTGGGCGCCATTTTTCCCTCACAGTTCCGCTGGAAGGAAGCTCCCTGGCTCTCCCCTGCAGACTACTCTACAGAAAAGGGTAAAAAAGAGAGAGGGGGGGGCATTTAATTTGGCGCAGTATATAGTTTATATTAAAAAGCAGCTATAAGGGACATAACTCAGTTAGTCCCTGCCTTATATAGCGCTCTGGTGTGTGCTGGCATACTCTCACTCTGTCCCCCCAAAGGGCTTTTGTGGGTCCTGTCCTCTATATTGAGCATTCCCTGTGTGTGTGGAGTGTGTCGGTACGGCTGTGTCGACATGTTTGATGAGGATAATGAGGTGGAGGCGGAGCAGATGCCTTTAGAAGGGATGTCACCCCCTGGGGGGCAGACACCTGAGTGGATGTGCTTATGGAAAGAAATGAGTGCACGTATAGACTCATTACATAAGAAATTTGACGACATGCCGACTGCGGGACAGCCGAGTTCTCAGCTCGTGCCTGTCCAGGTGTCTCAAAAGTCATCAGGAGCTCTGAAACGCCCGCTATCTCAGATGGCACAAGTAGATGTCGACACGGATACTGACACCAGTGTCGACGACGAGGAGTCAAATTTAATGCCCATTAAGGCCATTCACTGCATGATTGAGGCAATGAAAGAGGTGTTAAATATCTCTGATTTACATCCAGGTACCACAAAAAAGGGTATTATGTTTGGGGAGAAAAAACTACCTGTAGTTTTTCCCCCGTCAGATGAATTAAATGAAGTGTGTGAAGAAGCGTGGGCTTCCCCTGATAAGAAATTGGTAATTCCTAAGAAGGTACTAATGGCGTTCCCTTTCCCGCCAGAGGATAGGTTACGTTGGGAAACACCTCCTAGAGTGGATAAAGCGCTCACACGTTTGTCTAAAAAGGTGGCACTACCGTCTCAGGATACGGCCGCCCTTAAGGAACCTGCTGATAGAAAGCAGGAGGCGATCCTGAAGTCTGTATATACACACTCAGGCATTATACTTAGACCAGCTATTGCGTCAGCATGGATGTGCAGTGCTGCCGCTGCGTGGTCGGATAAACTGTCAGAAAATATTGACACACTAGACAGAGACACGATTCTGCTAACAATTGACCATATCAAAGACTCAGTCTTATATATGAGAGATGCACAGAGGGAAGTCTGCCGGCTGGCATCTAAAATAAGTGCATTGTCCATCTCTGCTAGGAGATGCTTATGGACTCGCCAGTGGACTGGAGATGCAGATTCCAAAAGGCACATGGAAGTTTTGCCTTATAAGGGGGAGGAATTATTTGGGGATGGTCTCTCCGACCTAGTTTCCACAGCAACGTCTGGGAAGTCAGCATTTTTACCCCATGTCCCCTCACAGCCTAAGAAGGCGCCATTTTATCAGGTTCAGTCCTTTCGGACCCAGAAAAACAAGCGGGGAAAAGGAGGGTCTTTTCTCTCTAGAGGCAGAGGTAGGGGAAAAAGGCTGCAACAAACAGCAGGTTCCCAGGAGCAAAAGTCCTCCCCCGCTTCCTCTTCCAAGTCCGCCGCATGACGGTGGGGCTCCACTGGCGGAGCCAGGTACGGTGGGGGCCTGCCTCATGAAATTCAGCGATCAGTGGGCTCGCTCACAGGTGGATCCCTGGATCCTTCAAATAGTATCTCAGGGGTACAAGCTGGAATTCGAGGCGGCTCCACCCCACCGGTTCCTAAAATCTGCCTTGCCGATTGCTCCCTCAGACAGGGAGGCGGTGCTAGCAGCGATTCACAAGCTGTATTCCCAGCAGGTGATAATCAAGGTACCCCTACTTCAACAAGGCCGGGGTTACTATTCCACACTATTTGTGGTGCCGAAACCGGACGGTTCGGTGAGACCCATTTTAAATTTGAAATCCTTGAACACATACATAAAAAAATTCAAGTTCAAGATGGAATCGCTCAGGGCGGTTATTGCAAGCCTGGAGGAGGGGGATTACATGGTATCCCTGGACATCAAGGATGCTTACCTGCATGTCCCCATTTACCATCCTCACCAGGAGTACCTCAGATTTGTGGTACAGGATTGCCATTACCAATTCCAGACGCTGCCGTTTGGACTCTCCACGGCACCGAGGGTATTTACCAAGGTTATGGCGGAAATGATGATACTCCTTCGAAAAAAGGGAGTTTTAATTATCCCATACTTGGACGATCTCCTAATAAAGGCACGATCCAAGGAACAGTTGTTAGTGGGAGTAGCACTATCTCAGGAAGTGCTGCGCCAGCACGGCTGGATTCTGAATATCCCAAAGTCACAGCTGGTCCCGACGACACGTCTAATGTTCCTGGGAATGATTCTGGACACAGTCCAGAAAAAAGTGTTTCTCCCGGAGGAGAAAGCCAGGGAGTTGTCTTCTCTAGTCAGAGACCTCCTAAAACCAAAACAGGTATCGGTGCATCACTGCACGCGGGTCCTGGGAAAGATGGTAGCTTCTTACGAAGCAATTCCATTCGGCAGGTTCCATGCCAGGATTTTTCAGTGGGACCTGTTGGACAAGTGGTCCGGATCGCATCTTCAGATGCATCGCTTGATAACCCTGTCCCCAAGAACCAGGGTGTCTCTTCTGTGGTGGCTGCAGAGTGCTCATCTTTTGGAGGGCCGCAGATTCGGCATACAGGACTGGGTCCTGGTGACCACGGATGCCAGCCTACGAGGCTGGGGGGCAGTCACAAAGGGAAGAAACTTCCAAGGACTATGGTCAAGTCAGGAGACTTCCCTTCACATAAATATTCTGGAACTAAGGGCCATTTACAATGCCCTAAGTCAAGCAAAATCCCTGCTCCTACACCAGCCGGTGCTGATCCAGTCAGACAACATCACAGCAGTCGCCCATGTGAATCGACAGGGCGGCACAAGAAGCAGGATGGCAATGGCAGAAGCCACAAGGATTCTCCGATGGGCGGAAAATCATGTACTAGCACTGTCAGCAGTGTTCATCCCGGGAGTGGACAACTGGGAAGCCGACCTCCACCCGGGAGAGTGGGGACTTCATCCAGAAGTCTTCCAAATGATTGTAAATCAGTGGGGTCGTCCACAGGTGGACATGATGGCGTCCCGCCTAAACAAAAAACTAGAGAGGTATTGCGCCAGGTCAAGAGACCCTCAGGCGATAGCTGTGGACGCTCTAGTGACACCGTGGGTGTACCAGTCAGTTTATGTGTTCCCTCCTCTACCTCTCATACCAAAGGTATTGAGAATAATAAGAAAGCGAGGTGTAAACACAATTCTCGTGGTTCCGGATTGGCCAAGAAGAGCGTGGTACCCGGAACTTCAAGAGATGATCTCAGAGGACCCGTGGTCTCTGCCGCTCAGACAAGACCTGCTACAGCAGGGGCCCTGTCTGTTCCAAGACTTACCGCGGCTGCGTTTGACGGCATGGCGGTTGAACGCCGGATCCTGAAGGAAAAGGGCATTCCGGAGGAAGTCATTCCTACGCTTATTAAAGCTAGAAAAGAGGTTACAGCAAATCATTATCACCGCATATGGCGGAAGTATGTTGCATGGTGTGAGGCCGAAAAGGCCCCAACAGAGGAATTTCAACTAGGTCGATTTCTGCATTTCCTGCAAGCAGGAGTTAATATGGGCCTAAAACTAGGCTCCATTAAAGTACAGATCTCGGCTCTGTCGATTTTCTTTCAAAAAGAACTAGCTTCAGTACCTGAAGTTCAGACATTTGTGAAAGGAGTGCTGCATATTCAGCCCCCATTTGTGCCTCCTGTGGCACCTTGGGATCTCAACGTGATGTTGAGTTTCTTAAAATCACATTGGTTTGAGCCACTAAAAACCGTGGATCTGAAATATCTCACGTGGAAAGTGGTCATGTTATTGGCTTTGGCTTCAGCCAGGCGTGTGTCAGAATTGGCGGCTTTATCATGTAAAAGCCCTTATCTGATTTTCCATATGGATAGGGCAGAATTGAGGACTCGTCCCCAATTTCTCCCAAAGGTGGTGTCAGCGTTTCACCTGAACCAGCCTATTGTGGTGCCTGCGGCTACTAGGGACTTGGAGGACTCCAAGTTGCTAGACGTTGTCAGGGCCCTGAAAATATATGTTTCCAGGACGGCTGGAGTCAGAAAAGCTGTTTATCCTTTATCCTGTATGCACCCAACAAGCTGGGTGCTCCTGCTTCTAAGCAGACTATTGCTCGCTGGATTTGTAGTACAATTCAGCTTGCTCATTCTGTGGCAGGCCTGCCACAGCCAAAATCTGTAAATGCCCATTCCACTAGGAAGGTGGGCTCATCTTGGGCGGCTGCCCGAGGGGTCTCGGCTTTACAACTTTGCCGAGCAGCTACTTGGTCAGGGGCAAACACGTTTGCAAAATTCTACAAATTTGATACCCTGGCTGAGGAGGACCTGGAGTTCTCTCATTCGGTGCTGCAGAGTCATCCGCACTCTCCCGCCCGTTTGGGAGCTTTGGTATAATCCCCATGGTCCTTTCGGAGTTCCCAGCATCCACTAGGACGTTAGAGAAAATAAGAATTTACTCACCGGTAATTCTATTTCTCGTAGTCCGTAGTGGATGCTGGGCGCCCATCCCAAGTGCGGTTTATCTGCAATACTTGTACATAGTTATTGTTAACTAAATCGGGTTATTGTTGAGCCATCTGTTGAGAGGCTCAGTTGTTTCATACTGTTAACTGGGATTCATATCACGAGTTGTACGGTGTGATTGGTGTGGCTGGTTTGAGTCTTACCCGGGATTCAAAATCCTTCCTTATTGTGTACGCTCGTCCGGGCACAGTGTCCTAACTGAGGCTTGGAGGAGGGTCATAGTGGGAGGAGCCAGTGCACACCAGGTAGTCCTAAATCTTTCTGGAGTGCCCAGCCTCCTTCGGAGCCCGCTATTCCCCATGGTCCTTTCGGAGTTCCCAGCATCCACTACGGACTACGAGAAATAGAATTACCGGTGAGTAAATTCTTATTTTTGTAACTGTTGACCTTTCTCACCAGTTGACCTAATGCATACCAACCAAGAAGCAGGCAGGGCGCAAGGTTGCGGGAGCAGCATGCACAATCGCGCTGAAAAGGTAGATAAATATACGTATTTGCATTAGCGGGTGCAGGGCCTGGTTAAGGGTTCCAACCGCCCTAGGCTAATACAGAAGTTGGCGCCCTTCCCCACCACCAATTTTTATTGCTTATAGAAAAACAAAAACAGCTGCCTGTCCCCCTATACAGCGCAAACTGCTTGCCCTCAGAGTTATTATTGTGAGTGCTGCCGGTGTTGGAATTATGGAAGTAAGGTGCTTTGCTTAGAACTGTATCTTATGGATGGCATCTGTGCATTATGTGTGCAATCACTCACTACAATAGCTCATTTAGCAATATATATAGTATATTAAGCACAGTAGACACCCCTCACACAACGCGCGCAAACCAGTCACCCATCCAATTACCCACCCCTGCCCCCTTACTTCCTCACCTGACACCGGGCACTGAGGAGAAAAGTGCACGTTTGGTCAGGCTCTTAGGAGCTGTTATGAGCAGTTAGCGCCGCAGCAGCTCCCCTGGACTCGACGCTGTGAGAAGCAATCCTGGTTCCCGGCCACTACAAGCTCTAAGGGCAGCAGCAGCCTGACATGGAGTTATGGAGCTCACAAGTGAAATAAACTGGTTGGCATGAATTAGCCTGGCCGGTAGCAGAGCCGGGAGAGCATATCTCCAGCCGGCACCTCCCTGCTGAGTGGGGTGCACCGGCTCTGGCAGGTGGGTACAGTGTGTGGTGTCATGACGCACGTGATGTCTGCTGCACCCCCCCCCAGGACTCAGCGCTCCAGGCGGAAGCCTGATCCGCCACACCCGCTGCTCTCCCCCTAAGATACAGTGCTCCAGGTTGCAGCCTGATTAGCCTATTGGGTGATCAGGCCTTGCGCCGGTGCGTGCGTATGCATGCGTCCACTGTTTAAACCAAATGCAGTCGCAAGCAGGGGGACTAGGATGCTGCCTGCGTACGGAGGGTGACCCAGCAGCACTTTACAGGACAGGGTAGCTACGCTACCCATAGTTCTAACCGGCTTTAAGGGGCAGCAATCACAGGTGTGTGTGTGTAAGCACGCACTCGCGATTAGTAGCACAGGAAAGGGCTGGTGGTGGTGTGCGTTCCCGTGATGCGTATGTGTCGAGTTCCATTATTATGATCACCAGCTAATAGCCAGAGTAATCACCGTGTGCAGCATGGACAGCAGCTAGACAAGCAGAACTGTCATTTTAGACACACGTCTGGTAGCCCCCAGGTTCATTTTGACAGTGAGCTGCTCCACTGTAGTGTGTCTGTCGGCCCTCACACACCATTTCAGCCGTCTTTCACCTCTCACATCAATGGCGCTCCTCAGTTCCTATGTCGGTTATTCGCAGTGGTGTCATTGGTCCAGTCACGATACACCTTCACCACAGCAGAACGTGAACAGTTCACAAACTGCACTGTTTCAGAAATACTGCCACCCTTGGCATGAAAGCCGATAATCATCCCTTTTCTGCTGCGGAGTACACTGGGCTCCACAGGGAATAACATCGCGGTGTAGAGTAGGATCTTGATCCGAGGCACCAACAGGCTCAAAGCTTTGACTGTTCCCAGAATGCATAGTGCCGCCTCCTCTATAACCCCGCCTCCGTGCACAGGAGCTCAGTTTTGTAGTTGGTGCCATGCAGTGCAGGCATACAACAGGTGGGCTGCTCCAGCAGCCCTCAGAAGAGCTTTTTTAAGTGAAATCTGAAGACTTCAAGGGCTGCAGCAGAGACACTGTGTGTGTTAGATGTCAGTCAGACATCTCCTGCTGCAGCTCCATCACCTCCCCCACCGGCGCTGTATACTCCTGTGCCCTGGTTGCCGGGTACTTACAGCGGAGGCTCCGGTTTGCTTCAGTCAGTCACACACCCCGCTGCAGCTCTCCAGGATCGCGTGGCCGCACTTTGGGAGGAGGTAAGAGGGTCCCCCAGGCGGGATTCGCTGGAAACCGCGATCCGTCACGGCCAGTGGGAGGCGGGCCGCGCATGCTGGCGTGGACACTGTGGTAGTACAGGGACCCCACTAGACCACCAGGGCAAGGGCACAGGTCGGTTTTACTAAAAAAAATGTTTCTTACATAGCCCAAAGTACCCGGTGGTGAAGCCCAGCAAGGGGATAAGGCTTTGACCTGTAGCCCCTCCCCCAGCCCTAGGGCGCCATTTAGAGTAAATGTTCCCATCCTGGAGCTGCACATCTCTCTCTCCCTCACTCCCTGTCACCCTTTGGGCGCCATTACCCCAAGCTGAGCTGATCCTGGGACTGTTTGGGCAAATCCTGCTCTGTAAAGCTGCCTGCATGTCAGAGCTGTGCATTTTACAGGACACTTAAGTATTCTACATGTCTGCTGACAGTGTTAGTTAAGAAATAGTGCATTTAGTCAGGGTTATTTAGTACAGTATCCTGTGATATACATCCAGTTTTTACTGTGCATTGTTATATCTATTGTTTATATAGCTGTACTTAGTACTACTTTGTATTGCTAGTTCAGTGCAGTGTTATTGCGTGTCATAATTTCTGCATTGTACATCCATTTTGTGTATCTCACTCAGATTGCTATCCCTATATTCTGTACCCTGAGGGGGCTAAGGTCGTCAGGGTTATTGTTTAATATAGGTGTTTCACAGGATATACTTACTGTGTAATTTTCTCTGTGATTTTCAGTCACAATGTACCTCTTGAATTCCCTGTTTGTGCTCATACACTGCACAGGGGGTTCTTGTTAAGGTATTAAACTGCTGATATTGTTCTAGGTTGCCCGTGAATTGAGCTTTCAGACATGTCAGATACAAGGGGCGACGGAGCTGAGGCTGATCCGACATTGCGTGGTGGTGACGCTGCAGACATATTAGAGGAAAACATAGCAACAGGTTCTGTGGGTTTCCTACTCCCCCAGTGGAACTGTAGCAACGGGGGTTCATTACGACCCACCTTGGGCTACTTTCTCCACGTTATTAAGTACGCTGGTAACTAGACTTACGCCCCCTATAGGACCTCCTGTGCCAGTACAACCGCTTATTGTCCCTGCGGTTAATCCGCCTTGGGCAGCTCAACTGTCTGCTCAGTTACAGCAATTGAACCACTCACTGACTAAACAGACGTCTAACCCTCGCCCGCCTAAGACCAAGGGGTCCTCTAAGCGGGCCATTACTTCCTCACAATCCACCCACGTCCCAGACACCTCGTCTGATGAAGAAGGCGTATATACTGACCCCACAGACACTGACCCAGATAATTCTGATGGGGAATCGGTCTTTCGGGTGGATGTTCCTGACTTATTAGAGGCTATCAGGCTAATTCTTCAAATTACTGATGACCCCGAGCCTGAGGCTACCTCTAAGAAACCGGACAGATTTAAACGTCAGAAGGGAGTTAAACAAGTTTTACCTCATTCTGACCATTAGTTGAAATACGTCAGGAATCCTGGGAAAATCCAGGAAAGAAATTCACAGCTGTGCATCGGCCCACTATTGCAGCAACATGGGCTGCAGAGGCTATTGAAGCGTGGGCTCAGGAGGTGGAAGCAGAGCTGCCATCCAACTTTTCTGATAATGCTAGACAATGTCTCGTATATTGTCACAGCATCTCATTACATTAAGGAGGCGGCTTCTGATGCCGGTAGTCTGGTGGCCAAGGCTTCTACTACGTCCATTTTTGGCTCGCCGGATTCTCTGGTTACGGTCCTGGTCTGTGGATCTGGACTGAGTTGCTCCCTTTTAAGGGAGACATTCTTTTTGGAGAGGACCTCAACAAGATAGTGGCTGACTTAGCTTCTGCTAAAACAGCGTGTCTACCTAGTACTGCTCCTTCGGTACCGAAGGCTAAGAGTACTTCCTTTCGCTCCTTTCATCCTTCAGGTAAAGCAAAAGGTCAGGCGTACCCGAAACAGGCTCGCACTTCCAAAACCGCTAAGCCCAAACCTAAACGGGCCTCGGCTGCCCGTCAGCTTGCTTCCAAAACGGACACGCCTGCTGCATGACGGGGCGGGCTTCCCTCTGGGGGGATCCCAGGGTGGGGGCCGACTTCTAGGATTTACCCAGGAATGGTTGAAGACCACTTCCGATGCCTGGGTACAGGAAGTCATCACTCGAGGTTACGCCGTATCCTTCAAGAATCGTCCCCCTCATCGATATTGCAGACGTCCCTTCGGATCAGGTGAAAGATAAAACTCTTCATTCGGTGGTACAGTCCCTCCTGGACACAGGAGTGGTAGTACAGGTGCCTCTGGCTCAGAGAGGCAAGGGGTACTATTCATCGCTGTTCCTAGTCCCGAAACCGAATGGGTCCTCTCGGCCCATTCTCAACCTCAAGTCCTTGAACAGATATGTGAGAGTCTCCAAGTTTCGTATGGAAACTCTTATCTGCATATTCCTATTGCAATGTTGCATCAACAGTATCTGAAGTTTGCTGTTGGCAACCTCCATTACCAATTTCGGGCATTGTCTTTTGGATTGACCACAGCCCCGCGAGTCTTCACCAAGGTCATGGAGGTTGATCCTGGCGAATTCCCCAGAAATTCTCCTACGCCATCTGGATCTGACGCTCCAGTTTCTGCAAGCCCACGGGTGGCTCATCAACTGGAAGAAATCTTCCCTGGTCCCTGCGCAGAGCATGGTGCACCTGCGGGCGTTGTTAGACACTCACAACCAGCGGTTGTTCTTGTCTCAGGAGAAGGTCCTGAAACTTCAGGACAGGATTCGATGCTTCCTATCTCGTCCGCAAGTGTCGATACATTCGACGATGCAAGTGCTAGGTCTCATGGTGGCGGCTTTCGACATGGTGGAGTACGCTCAATTCCATTCCCACCCCCTACAGAAATTGATTCTTGCCAAGTGGGACAGCCTGCCTCACCGGATCAGGTCTCACATGATCTCCTAGTCTCCGGAGGTCCGTCTGTCACTAAGTTGGTGGCTTCAGGACCAACGATTGAGCAGGGGTTGTCCCTTCTGGATCTCCAACTGGGTCCTTCTGACGATGGATGCCAGTCTGAGAGGTTGGGGCGCGGTGTTGGAGCAACACTCCCTTCAGGGTCGGTGGACCATGGAGGAGTCTCTCCTCCCGATAAACATTCTGGAACTGCGGGCGGTGTTCAATGCTCTGAACTTGGCCTAGCATTTAATACAGAACAGACCTGTTCAAGTACAGTTGGACAACATAAATCATCAAGGCGGCAGTCAAAGCCGCATGGCAATGAGGGAAGTATCCAGAATTCTTCAGTGGGCAGAGCATCATCTGCCAGCCATATCGGCGGTGTTGATCCCGGGAGTCCTAAACTGGGAAGTGGATTTCCTCAGTCGTCAGGACGTACACGCCGGAGAGTGGAGACTCCATCCAGAAGTATTTTAACTCCTAGTGGACAAGTGGGGCCTCCCAGATGTGGACCTGATGGCGTCTCGCCACAATCACAAGGTTCTGGTCTTCGGAGCAAGGACAAGGGATCCTCAAGCACCGTTCGTGGACGCTCTGGCAAATCCACTGAACTTTCGGCTGCCGTACGTGTTCCCTCCGGTGTCACTCCTGCCCAGAGTAATAAGGAAGTTCAAGCAAGAAGAAGGAATCCTACTTCTGATCGCTCCAGCGTGGCCCAGACAGCATTGGTTCTCAGACCTTCAGGGCCTCTCGTTGGAGTGTCCTCTTCTGCTTCCACAATGACCAGACCGCCTCGTTCAGGGCCCTTGTGTTTACCAGGATTTGGCCCGTCTGGCTTTGACGGCGTGGCTCTTGAAGCTTTCGTACTAAGTGCCAAGGGTTTTTCTGAGGTGGTCATTCAGACAATGTTGAAGGCCCGTAAGCCACCACCTTCTCGGATTTACCATAGGGTCTGGAATTCTTACTTTGCTTGGTGCACATCTAATTATCATGACGCTTACAAGTTTAGTACGGCCAAACTTTTGGCCTTTCTACAACAGGTCCTGGACTTAGGTCTTTGTCTGGCCTCCATCAAGGTTCATATTTCTGTCTTGTCGGTTTGGTTTCAGAGAAAAATTGCCACTCTGCCTGATGTTCATACATTCACTCAGAGTGTGTTACGGATTCAACCTCCTTACATCCCGCCTGTGGCTCCTTAGGATGTGTCGGTAGTATTGGAGGCTTTACAGGAGTCTCCGTTTGAGCTTCTTGAATCGGCGGACCTTAAGTGGCTTTCCCTTAAGGTATTGTTTCTACTGGCTATTGCCTCTGCTAGACGGGTGTCAGATTTCGGTGCCTTGTCTTGTAGGTCCCTCTGTCTGATTTTTCACTGTGACCCGTCCCGGGTACTTACCTAAGGTGGTGTCTTCTTTCCACCTTAATCAGGAGATTGTGGTTCCCACCTTTGTCTCTCACGGATTGTCGTCCAAAGAGTGGTCTTTGGATGTGGTACGGGCTCTCCGTATCTATGTGAAGAAGACAGCTTCCATCAGGAAGTCTGATTCTCTCTTTGTTCTGTTTGGTTTTCACAAACGTGGCTGGCCTGCTAACAAGCAGACCTTGGCCAGATGGATTAGAATGGTGATTGCACATGCTTATGTACAGGCTGGCCTTTCAGCTCCTGCTACCATCGAGACCCATTCTACTCGGTCTGTTGGACCTTTTTGGGCGGCCCGTCGTGGTGCGACCCTTGAACAATTGTGCAAGGCGGCTACGTGGTCCTCAGTGAACACATTCATAAGGTTCTATGCCTTTGATGCATCCGCCTCCCAGGATGCTTCCTTTGGACGCCGGGTTCTTGTGCCCGCTACAGTGCGTCCCCTCCCATGAGGAACTGCTTTAGGACATCCCCGATGTTATTCCCTGTGGAGCCCAGTGTACCCCGCAGCAGAAAACGAGATTTATGGTAAGAACTTACCATTGTTAAATCTCTTTCTGCGAGGTACACTGGGTTCCACAGGGCACCCACCCTGACGCACTTAGCTTCTTTGGGTTGGTATGGCATTAGCCGCTGACACCTTCTCCTGTCGTGAAAATGTGGTGTATATGGCTACTAACGGTTGTTGTCTCTTTTTGCCTGCTACTGCATTGGGCTGGTTAACAAAACTGAGCTCCTGTGCACGGAGGCGGGGTTATAGAGGAGGCGGCGCTATGTATTCTGGGAACAGTCAAAGCTTTGAGCCTGTTGGTGCCTCGGATCAAGATCCTACTCTACACCCCGATGTTATTCCCTATGGAGCCCAATGTACCTCGCAGAAAGAGATTTCACAACGGTAAGTTCTTACCATAAATCTCGTTTTTGCAACTCGGATAAATCACCCCTTTTACCAATGACAGCAATGAGTTATATGTACTTAGATGGCCTATCGCACACCTTATATACCCACCAAGACAGCGCACGACACGTGACGTACTTCATGGGATATATATATATATATTTGGCACTCCCTCTTATTAACCCCCCCTCCCGTGCGGGGAGCGTTTACCTCCGGTTCCCTGCGGAGACTCCTACTGGAAGAAGGCGGCCGCCGGCACTGCCGTGTGAGGCCACATGTCCTATCCTGGTCGGCACTTCACTCTTCAGGGATGCATTACTAGGAGGAGGCGTGGCCATGCTGGGATTGCTAGGACATCCCCAGCTCCTCCCAGTAATGCATCAGTGAAGGACAGGGGGCAGCACGCTGCGGTGCCTGCGGCAGTCTTTTAAAGTGGGAGTATCAGCGGAGCTCCGGAGGTTAGCGCTCCCCAGCGCCTGCCCCTCTTTCATGTTTGGGGGCTGGGGGCATGCTGCCCCCTTGACACCCCCTTCCTCATTCCAATGCCACAGATAGATAGATAGATAGATAGATAGATAGATAGATAGATAGATAGATAGATAGATAGATAGATAGATAGATAGATAGTATTAGGACCTAAAATGTATTGACTGCAAAACTCAGCCTGCATATGGCATTAAAGGAAAAGTATTGTATTGAGTCTTAATGTGTTGTATGAAATGAAACATAGCTAACAAAATTGAGCTGTCTGGCGTCAGTGTAAATGAATGCCCATGTTTGTGTACAAGCATGTGTTTCTTATTATATCAGTGTGCATGAGAGCATTTGTGCTGTGCTCTGCTGTCACTGCGCATGATCTGTGCTCCCAGTCTATCGCTGGCACAGTGGAGTAGCAGCATTATGTGTCGTCTCCATCCTCTGCCTGCCTGCTCTGCAAAGTATGGAATGACAGGTGAGATGGACGGACAAAAATCATTAAACACACCCCTCTCTTCTCCACAGTCAAGACAATGAAAATGGTTTTAAATTGTAAATCGGGCAGCCACATAAGAGAAATAACATACCAGTGTTTTAGACACCCCTAACCCATCCAAGTCAAGTTCCTCCTTTGTCTAGAATTTGCGCCTGTCCTATCCCTTAAGAGGCAGGAAGGCAGTGCTGGATACAAGGGACTGTGCACTTTAATATCTCCTTGGGATGTGTTAAGGCGGCACTGTTTCAAAACTGTAACCTAAACATTATGAAGGTTTAATATGAAAAAAAAAATTATGTTTAGTATTAATGTTCTCTGCGTGAACCATATATTGTTACATTAATATTCTTGATTAAATTATAATGTATTGTGTGACATAATGGTGATTACACTTACAACGATACTATATTCCTGCCATAAATGTATAATTTATCAATAGCTATACCTCTATGATAAGTTTCAAAGAACTATGGGGGTCATTCTGACCTGATCGCAAGCTGACGTTCATCGCAGCGATCAGGTCAGAAGTGCGCGTACGCCTGCGCATGACTGACAGCCGACGGCTGTTGTTGCCTAGCAATCGCCTCTGCCTGATTGACAGTCAGAGGCGGTCGCTGGGTGGTAGGGGGTGGCACGGCGGCATTTCGCCGCCGTTCTGTGGGCACAGTCCAACCAATGCAGGCATGGCATGACTGCACGGGGGCAGGCCGCAGCGGCTGCGTGACATCACACGCAGCTGCTGCGACCCGGGCAGCGACGAGTAGCTCCCTGCCAGCACGCAAAAGCTGCGTTGGCTGGGAGCTACTCCTGAAGTGCAAAAGCATCGCCGCTGTGCGATGCTTTTGTACTTCTGCGGGGGGGCCTGACATGCGGGGCGGACTAGCCCTGTGCTGGGCATCCACCAGCATGTCAGTGTGCCTGATCGTAGCCGTGCAAAATTTTGCAGGGCTACGATCAGGTCTGAATTAGACCCTATGTACAATCTGCACAGTACAAATTTTGTATGACCTATGTACTTTCATGGAGAAGAAACCTGATATTCACTCTATTATACTTTGGTTTGTCAGAGTAATTACAGTGTGATGGTCTAGTAACTCCTATTTTATGTGGTGTGTTGTTAATTTTGTTTCCTGTCCCTTGAGATTGAAACAAAATTAGTTATAGAAACGCTAGAATCTCTGGGAAGTTATAAAATTGTGAAATAAAGATACTGTGCATTTTAGTTTCCTCTATAATAAGTTGACCTACTTTATACTATCTGAGATTGTAATTCTGGACTCCGATTTTTTTTTTATTGATTTTTTTTACATTTCAACTTAGGTGAGAAAATATAAAATACCTATACATGATCTGTATGTTAATTAACTGTTCCAAAAAATAAAATCAACTTAAACAGGAAACATAACATTATTCTTGTCTGCATGTGTTACCTTGATTAACACATTTAGTGCATAGTAAATGTTGGCCAGAGTACAAAACAACTTGTGTTAAAAAAATTTTTTTTTTTTTAAATAGTGTTTTAAGAACCACATGTTTTTTATGTTCTTTGACATATGGAAGAAAGTGTATGTGCAAGATTGTCACAACAGGGAAATGTTAAAAATACAATTTTCACCTCTATATTTTGGAAGTTATGAAAAGTAGTTTTTAGGGTGTTTAGTGACAAGAACTAAAGTAAAATCAAAATCTGTTTAGGAGACATTGGTAATATATAATATGTATAATATAATATCAATCATTGCTGCCATGGCATAATCACTAACATTGGCTCTTCTGTATTGTAATCAATAAGCCATCAGAATTTATTGGTATTATATGCAATTTTAAACTTGGACTTGTATACACACTTAAAGACAAATTTAAACTGTAGTATTAGGACCCCTAACCTTACCAGGCTACTTTCTTAATATTAAGTCCCTGTCTTATCCCTCATCTAGGTGGGAGAGTAATCTTACAGGGCCCAGAGGTGAAGAGGGCTCAACATTTTAATCTTGGGCCTTCCATCCTGCTCTTCTGATCATGCATTGGGGATTGAGCAAGCCTCTAGAACAGGCACGTCCAAACTGCGGCCCTCCAGCGGTTGTGAAACTACATATCCCAGCATGCCCTGACACAGTTTTGCTGTCAGAGAATGCTAAAGCTGTGTCAGGGCATGCTGTGATGTGTAGTTTCTCAACAGCTGGAGGGCTGCAGTTTGGACATGCCTGCTCTAGAAAGATGGAGCAGAATCCCATTGCCCTCCCCCAGACTTGTATATGGAGAACAGCCATGTTGTGTGTGTCCCCTGCATTTTGATGCATCCTGGGTCTTTCTATGCCGTAAAGCCAGTACTGTACATTTGTCAGACTAAAGCCCCCATATATCAGCAATCAGTTCTGGCAATATTAAATCAGGTTTTTAAACATGTTTAACTTCACAGATCATTAGGGACTGTAGATTGCTAGGGTATGGTAACAATCAGCAGATTTGCAGACCATTACTAGCAGCAGGCAAGCCGTATTGATCGCACGGGGCACCCGCTGCGGCACTTGCTGGCTCTCCTAAACTGCTCCACCTTCTACCTTCAATAGTACTCCGCTCGTGGGGCGGAGTTTTGTGGAATGATGTGGTTGTGTTGTGATGTCACGCTGCAACCGTGTCATACCACGAAACTCCGCCCCATGGAGTAGTATGGGAGGGAGGAGGGGGAGCAGGATAGCAGCGCTGGCGCCCTCCAGCGCCTACACACCCCTGGCAACGAGCATTACTCTTTGCAACAAGCATGGCACCCAGTGCATGAAACCCCTGGCAACAAGCATGACACCCAGCACATGAAATCCATGGCAATGAGCATTACACCCAGCGCATGAAACCAATGGCAACAAGCGTGACACCCAGCGCATGAAACCCCTGACAACGAGAATGACACCCAGTGCATGAAACCCCTGGAAACGAGCGTGACACTCAGCGCATAAAACCCCTGGCAACGAGCATGACACCCAACACATGAAACCCCTGGCAACGAGCATAACACCCAGCACATGAAACCCCTGGCAGCTAGCATGACACCCAGCACATGAAACCCCTGGCAACGAGCATAACATCCAGAGTATGAAACCCCTGGCAGCGAGCAGGTAATTTAAAGATAATTAGAAGCTTTACTATAGGGTATCACGAGCATTGCGGTGTATGGCAAAATCTAGTGCAGGGGGCATAATATGGTGCAAGGGGCATAACTGTGTGGGTCTTAATATAGTTGAATGTTTTTTGCTTGTTTGTTTCTGTGGTGGCTGAGGTCTGTTGTTGCAGGGTCAAAGACTGGGGTGTAAGGTAGTCTTTCCCTGTGAGGCCACGCCCATTTAAGGAGGCCACACACCCTCATCAGATTTTTATGGGGGGGGGGGGGGCATTTTTTAATGTATATTGGGGAGGGGGGTCGCATTTTTTTACTGCTAGTAAAATGTTGAGCCTTTCAAGATTGGTAGATCTGTATTTACTGAAAATGATGTGCACTCACAGAGTCTGATTTTTTTTTTTTGTGATTGCTGATGTATTGGCACCATAACAACGTAAATTGAATGGCTGATTTCCCGAGCCAACGGATCTGTTAGTACATTAAAGAGGTGATCATAGTTTTTTTATATGTGTACCTTGTTTATCAAAATATTTATTTTGGTTCTAACAAACTCTTTTCTGGACTGCCTTGTTTTAATTCATGTTGAACAGTGTTTTACTTTAGCTGGTGTACACTTTTATATTTTCCATTTCGGGGCTTTTGTGCAGTGCACCCACTTAATAGACATTGCCATGTATACTTCACAGAGCAAGACAAAAAATAAAAACTCTCATATATTTTTTCTACTGACATTGCAGCTTTTCACAAAATTAGAGTGTAAAAATATCCCACAGTGTTTATATCCCACATAATTTAGTAAATTAAAGGGGAAAAACATCCATGCTTAATATGTGTAACAAGTTTCATTTGGCAGTTATTCATATAGCACATGCATATTCTGTAGTGCTTTACAGAGAATATTTGGCCATTCAAATCAGTTCCTACAGTGGGAGCTTACAGTCTTCATTCCCTACCACATGTATACGTGCACACACTAGGTATAATTTGTCAGGAGCCAATTAACATATCAGTATATTTTTAGATTGTGGGAGAAAACAGAAGCATGCAGAGGTAGAATATACAAACTCCACACAGTTAAGGGCTGTGGTGGGTGTGGAACCCAAGACCTCAGTGCTGTTAGACAGCAATCCTAAACATTACACCAACCGCGCTGGCCAAAAGTTTGAAGAGCATTTTTGCACATTGCAGGGTCTTGTATTGGGTCATAGCAGATTTTCTATATGTGTCTGTGAAGGGTGTAGTAGGGTATGCCGGTGGCCGGGCTCCCGGCGACCCGCATACCGGCGCCGGAATCCCGACCGCCGGCATACCGACAGCTGGTCGAGCGCAAATGAGCCCCTTGCGGGATCGCTGCAGGCACGGTGGCGCGCTACGCGTGCCACGCTATCTATTCTCCCTCCAGGGGGGCGTGGAACCTCAAGAGGGAGAAAAGATGTCGGTATGCCGGCGGTCGGGATTCCGGCACCGATATGCTGGTCGTCGGGAGCCCGGCTGCCGGCAAACAGAAGACCACCCGTCTGTGAAAGTTGGATACATAAATAGAATTCGACATTGAGACATATATTGCCTATTTTGTGTGGCAGATACAGTATACAGGAATCTAGGCAGTGGGTTTCCAAATACTTATGATGAATGTTATCTTCAAACAATGTTTTCTCCATCAACAATGCTGCCTCTTTATGCCTATACACAGTGGTCGAAGTGTGGTGGTATGTAGCGGTATGACATACCGGCACTTCGATCACACTGACACGGAAGTTGGAGAGGCTGTACAGCGGGGGGGTGTCTTTGATGCTGCTGTGTGATAGATATACACTCAGGAGCCCTGTAGAGTGCTGTCTGCCTATGTAACTGTCCAAGGGCCTAATTCAGACCTGGTCGCTGCTGTGTGTTTTCACAGCAGCCGATCAGGTCTGAACTGCACATGCGCCAGCGCATTCTCTCATTCTTTCTCTCTGTCTTGGCTCCCCCTATTCCTTCTCTCTCTTCACCCCCTATTCCTCCTCTCCACTCCCCATATTCCTCCTCTCTCTCTCTCTACCCCCCATTCCTCCTCTCTCTCCACTACCCCTATTCCTTCTTTCTCTCTTTCTCTCTGCTACCCCTATTCCTCCTCCCTCTCTTCCTTTCTCTTTCTGTCTCTCCACCCCCTGTTCCTCCTCTCTTTCTCCACCACCCTGTTCCTCCTCTCTCACCCTATTCCTCCTCTTTCTTTCTTCGTTCTCTCTCATTTCCCCCTATTCCTTCTCTCTCCATACTCCTACTTTGTCTCTCCTATATTCCATTTCTCTTACGTCCTAGAGGATGCTGGGGTCCACATTCGTACCATGGGGGTATAGACTGGTCCCTTGGGAGCCATGGGCACTTTAAGAGTTTAATAGTGTGGGCTGGCTCCTCCCTCTATGCCCCTCCTACCAGACTCAGTTTAGAAAATGTGCCCGGTGGAGCCGGTCACACCTAGGGGAGCTCCATAGGAGTTTTTCTAGTTTTATCTTTTTAAATAGAGTTAGGCACAGGGAGGCTGCTGGCAACAGCCTCCCTGCTTCGTGGGACTTAGGGGGGAGTAGTATTCAACTCTCTGAGGTTAATGGCCACTATCTCCGCTGACAGGACACTGAGCTCCTGAGGGTGATGATCGCAAGCCTCCGAGGCGACCGCTCACTCCCACAGCACGCCGCCACCCCCTAACAGAGCCAGAAGACGTCGTGGTGAGTAGGTTGCCGGTGGCCCGACAAGCGGGGAGCCGGTGAGTATGGCGGCATCAGGGTTGGAGTGCAGCGCTGACACTGCGCTCCGGTGGGCTCAGAGGTACTGAGGTGCGGCGCTGTGAGGGGCGCCCTGGGCCAGCGCATTACCCTTACTGGTCATCTGGGCTATCAGGGATGTGTTTCTGCTGCTAGCACTCTTTTTACCTCAGGCCAGTATAATCCTAAAGTGCGGGAAGACACGCCATGTCAGGGGGCGGAGCTTCTCCTCAGAGCGGATCCAGCAGCTCACCAGCGCCATTTTCTCCCTGCAGATCTTACACAGAAGACGCTGACAGGGAACGCTGACCCTCCACATAACTCCAGCTATCCTGTGCGGTACCAGGGGGTTATAGAAGGGGGGAGATAGTGTTAGTCACTATTTTGCACTGTGTAGCCTATTAAGGTTGCACAGTCAGCGCCAGGCTTTTATGATATAACTGCCTACTGGGACGCTGTTTGGGTGCTGGCTCCATTAACTCTGTGTCTCTCTGAAGGTACTTGGGGGAAACTGTGTCTGACATTTTCGTGTGTGTGTGTGTGTGTGTGTGTGTGTGTGTGTGTGTGTGTGTGTGTGTGTGTGTACATATTTCTCACATTACCATGTCCAGGGACTCTGTCTTGTGCTGCAGAGTATGTATCTTCCCCAGAGGAATTCATTTCATGTACTCAGGAATGTAATGTCATGTCTCAGCCTTCTGAATCCGAGCCATTGTGGGTGGCTTCAATTAAGGGGATGATACCCCAGATTTCATCTAGGATAAATCATAATGAGACTGAAACGCAGGTTTTGAGAAAATCTGTGGAGATTTTGTCTGATTCTGTTCCCACAGCCTCCTCAAACTTCCCTGGTATATGCCCAAAGAAGCATGCTCTTGCCCAAATTATGCAAGTTGACACGGATACCGACTCTGATACGGGAGACGGTGATGGGGATATGTGGGGGTGTGAGGCATCCCTTGCAAAGGGGGTGCAGCTCATGATTGAGGCCATTAGGGATGTGTTACACATTACTGACAAAGCACCTGAGCAGGTCGAGGAGGCTTACTTTATGGATCATAAGAAAGCCTCCCTGACTTTTCCTGCATCTAAGGAATTGAATGCATTATTTGAGAAATCCGTGGAAAGCCTGGAGAAAAAATTCCAGATCCCAAAGAGGGTTCTTGTGGCTTTTCCTTTTCCTGAGGAGGATAGGAAAAAGTGGGAAAACCCCCCTATACTAGACGCCTCTGTATCTAGACCAGGCATTCCCAACCTCGGTCCTCAAGGCATACTAACAGTCCTGGTTTTAGTGATCTCCAGGCTTGAACACAGGTGACTGAATTAGTACCTCAGTTATTTTGCGTTAACCATCTGTGCTGAAGCCTGGATATCACTAAAACCTGCACTGTTAGTGTGCCTTGAGGACCGCGGTTGGGAATGCCTGATCTAGACTGTCTAAAAAGGTGATTTTACCGTTCCCTGGGTCTACTGCTTTGAAAGAACCAGCAGACCTCAAGATTGAGACTACGTTCAAATCAATATACACTGCTTCAGGTGTGGTGCTAATGCCCACTATTGCCTGTGCATGGATTTCTAAAGCCATAGTAAAGTGGTCAAGCACATTACTAGAGGAATTGGATTCTATGGATAGAAGTGACATTGAAATGTTTTTACGTCACATACAGGATTCTGCAGGTTTCATGGTGGAGGCCATGAAGGACCTGGGTCATCTGAATGCAAGGATGTCTTCCATGGCTGTCTCGGCATGCAGGGGACTCTGGCTGTGCCAATGGTCTGCATACGCGGTATCCAAGAGGTGTGTGGAGAACCTACCCTTCACAGGTTAGGCTCTATTTGGGGAAGCTTTGGATGTGTGGATCTCCACGGCAACCGCGGGTAAGTCAACCTTTCTTCACTCAACTACTCAGACATCGAAGAAATCCTTTTCTACATCTACAATGCAGTCATTTCAGACCGCAAAGGTTAGGAAGTCCAAGCCCCCTACCACCTTTTTCAGAGGTGGTCTGGGAAAATGCAGAAAACCTGTACCTGCTGGTTCCCAGGACCAGAAGCCTGGCTCTGTTTCCTCAAAATCCTCAGCATGACGGTGAACCTCCCAGCCTGGAGAGCGGGCAGGTGGGAGCGAGACTCAGACTTTTCAGTTACGCCTGGGTGTCATACGACCTGGATCCCTGGGTACAGGATATTGTGTCCCAGGGGTACAGACTGGAGTTTCAAGAGCTCCCGCCTCACAGATTCTTCAAATCAGGCTTACCAACTTTGCTGACAGAAAGGGCTATCCTACAGGAAGCCATTCAAAAATTGAAAAAGGCAAATGTCATTGTTTCAGTTCCACCTCATCTGGAAATCAAGGGTTACTATTCAAACCTATTTGTGGTACCGAAACCGGACGGTTCGGTCAGATTAGTTTTGAACCTGAAGTCGTTAAACCCTTATTTGAGGGGATTCAAGTTCAAAATGGAGTCTCTGAGAGCGGTGATCTCAGATCTGGAGGAGGGGGAATTCCTCGTATCCCTAGATAGCAAGGATGCGTACCTCCACATTCCGATTTGGCTGCCACACCAGGCTTATGTCAGATTTGCACTGTTGGACTGTCACTATCAGTTCCAGGCACTGCCATTCGGCCTCTCCACGGCACAGAGGGTGTTCACCAAGGTGATGGCAGAGATGATGGTACTCCTCCAGGGACAGAGAGTGAACATAATTCCATATCTGGACGATCTGCTGATAAAGGCATCGTCCAGGGAGAGGTTGTTACAGTCCATTGCTCTCATGGCTCAACTGCTCACGGATCATGGATGGATCCTGAATCTTCCAAAGTCACATTTGGAGCCGACAAGGAGATTGTCTTTCCTGGGGATGATCCTCGACACGGAAGTGCAGAGGGTGTTTCTACCGGAGGAGAAGGCGATGGTGATACAAACAATGGTCCGGGATGTCTTGAAGCCTGCCCGGGTATCAGTTCATCAGTTCATTCGCCTTCTGGGGAAGATAGTTGCCTCCTACGAGGCTCTACAGTACGGAAGATTTCATGCACGGTCCTTCCAACTTGATCTCCTGGACAAGTGGTCGGGATCTCACCTGCACATGCACCAGAGAATACGTCTGTCGCTGAAAGCCAGGATTTCACTCCTCTGGTGGCTACAAATGCCTCACCTTCTCGAGGGCCGCAGGTTCGGGATTCAGAACTGGGTCCTTCTAACCACGGATGCAAGTCTCAGAGGTTGGGGCGCTGTCACCAAAGGGGAAACCTTCCAAGGAAGGTGGTCAGGTGTGGAATCCATTCTTCCAATAAACATTCTGAAACTAAGAGCCGTGTACAACGGCCTTCTACAAGCGGCACATCTTCTGCAAGATCAGGCCATTCAGGTGCAGTCGGACAATGTAACGACGGTGGCCTACATAAACCGACAGGGCGGAACGAAGAGCAGGGCTGCAATGTCGGAGGTAACAAGGATCCTCCTTTGGGCAGAAAGACATGCAGTGGCACTGTCAACAATCTTCATTCCGGGAGTGGACAACTGGGAAGCGGACTTCCTCAGCAGACACGATCTCCTTCCGGGAGAGTGGGGCCTCCATCCGGAGGTGTTCACAGAGGTGACAAATCTTTGAGGTGTACCATAAATAGACATTATGGCCTCCTACCTCAACAAGAAGCTTCGGAGGTACTGTTCCAGGTCGCGAGACGCACAGGCAGTGGTGGTGGACGCCCTGGTAACTTTGTGGGTGTTCAAGTCAGTGTATGTGTTCCCTCCACTTCCACTTCTAAAACTCATAAAGAAAACAAGAGTTCAGGTGATCCTCATTGCTCCGGACTGGCCAAGAAGGGCTTGGTACGCGGATCTTCTGGAGTTACTGCTGGAAGATCCAAGGCCTCTTCCTCTTCGAGAGGACCTTCTGCAACAGGGGCCATTCGCTTATCAAGACTTACCATGGCTACGTTTGACGGCATGGAGGTTGAACGCCGGATCTTAGCTCGGAAAGGCATTCTGGCCCAGGTTATTCCTACCCTGATACAGGCTAGGAAAGGAGTAACGTCAAAGCATTACCATCGCATTTGAAAAAAGTATGTGTCTTGGTGTGAATCCAAGAAGTTTCCTACGTTGGAGTTTCAACTTGGACGGTTTCTACTCTTCCTGCAAGCAGGTGTGGATGTGGGCCTGCATTTGGGCTCCATAAAGGTCCAGAATTCGGCCTTATCCATTTTCTTCCAGAAACAATTGGCTGCCCTCCCTGAGGTTCAGACTTTCTTGAAAGGGGTTCTGCACATCCAGCCTCCCTTTGTGCCTCCTGCGGCACCCTGGGATCTTAACGTGGTGTTGCAGTTCCTGCAATCGGCTTGGTTCGAGCCTTTTCAGGAGGTTGAGGTCAAGTTTCTTACCTGGAAGACTGTCACACTGTTTGCATTGGCATCTGCTAGACGTGTGTCAGAATTGGGGGCATTGTCCTTCAAGAGCCCCTACTTGATTTTCCAGATATAGCTGAGCACAGGACGCGTCAGCAATTTCTTCCTAAGGTTTTGTCGGCTTTTCATATCAACCAACCTATAGGGGTGCCAGTGGCTACTGACTCCTCAGTTATTTCAAAATCCTTGGATGTTGTGAGGGCTTTGAAGATTTATGTATGAAGATTTATGTAAAGAGAACTTCTCGTCACAGAAAGTCGGACACTCTGTTTGTCCTTTATGATCCCAACAAGGTTGGGTGTCCTGCTTCTAAGCAGACGATTTCTCGCTTGATCAGGTTCACTATTCAGCATGCGTATTCTATGGCAGGATTGCCGTGTCCAAGATCTGGAAAGGCCCACTCTACTCGTAAGGTGGGTTCTTCCTGGGCGGCTGCCCAGTGTGTCTTGGCTTTACAACTTTGCCGAGCGGCTACTTGGTCATGGTCGAACACGTTTGCTAAGTTCTACAAGTTCGATACTTTGGCCTCTGTGGACCTAAAGTTTGGTCAATCAGTTCTACAGGAGCCTCCGCGCTCTCCCTCCCATACTGGGAGCTTTGGTTCATCCCCATGGTACTAATGTGGACCCCAGCATCCTCAAGGACGTAAGAGAAAATAGGATTTTAATTACCTAACGGTAAATCCTTTTCTCGTAGTCCATAGAGGATGCAGGGCGCCTGCCCAGCGCTTCCTTATCCTGCAGTAGTTACTTGGTTCAGTGCTGCCTTGTTACTTGGTTAAGTACTGCATTGTTACTTGTTTAGCTGTTGCTGACGTTGTTCAAGCTGGTTTGCTTGGTTTGCCTTGTATGTGTGAGCTGGTGTGAATCTCACCACTATCTGTGTATTTCCTTCTCTCGAAGTGTGTCCGTCTCCTCAGGCACAGTTTCTAGACTGAGTCTGGTAAGAGGGGCATAGAGGGAGGAGCCAGAGCACACTATTAAACTCTTAAAGTGCCCATGGCTCCCAAGGGACCCGTCTATACCCCCATGGTACTAATGTGGACCCCAGCATCCTATACGGACTACGAGAAAAGGATTTACCGGTAGGTAATTAAAATCCAATTTTTTCCTCCTCTCATCTCCCCCATTCATTCTCTCTCTGCCATCTACCTCAATTCCTCTTCTCTGCCCCTCCCGTCTCCCTCTCTCGCCTACCTCCTCCTATTCCTCCTCTCTCTCTGCCATCTCCCTCTATTCTTCTCTCTCTCCTGTCTCTCTCCTATCTCCCTCTTCTTTCTCTCTCTCCCATCTACCCTTTTTACTCCTCTTTCCCGTCTCCCCTATTCTTCCTCTCTCTCCATTCTCCACCTAATACTCCTCTCTCTGTCACGTCTTCCACTATTCCTCCTCTTGTTCTCCTGTCTCTGGGAGAAGTCTGTGCCTAGAGCCAGACGCTGATGCCAAGGTAGACCTGTGTGCTCTGTGTGCTTTAAATACCAGGGCCTATCTTTAGTCCAGGTGCGGCCCTGCCTATATGCGTGGCTTTTTTTATTTAATTTATATAGGGGAGTTCTATCGGTGCCTATGTGTATGGTTTTTTTTAAAGTGGGTGCCTATGTGTTCGTGTGTTTTTACCTGCAGCGGCCAGTGTTTGTGTGTGTGTCTTTTTTTCCTGTGGGGGCCTATGTGTATGTTTTTCCTACCGCTGATTAGGTGTGTGGAGTTTTTTTCATGGAAAGCTTATGAGTTTTATTATTGTCCTGTGGGGGCCCATTTGTTTGTTTGTTTTTTCATACAAAGCCTATGCATTTTATTATTTACCTATGGGGTCCTATGTGTTTGTTTATTTCATGTGAAGCCTATGCCTTTTATTATTTTCCTGTGAGGGCAAAAAAAAAAATATTTCATTTGAAACCTATGCCTTTTATTCACAAAGTAGCTTACATGCATACTGCATCTGTTCACAGTGTTGGGAGAGCTTTGGGGCTGACCTGCATCTCGATGAGTGCTGGCCAAAAGGAGGTGTGACTTAAGGGCACACAGCCTTTTGAGTGGCCACTCCATCTCTTCCTGCGCACGCAACATTGCACCCTAGGATCCCTTTAAAATTTCCATACCACCACTTTGAAATTCCCACTTCCACCACACTGCTTATACAGTAGATTAAAACACAAGCCAAAACTGGCAATATTGTATGGGTGGCATTATAAAGAGAGTGAGTTATTATGAAATCCATTTGTAATGAATGTACTTTGGTGCAGCTAATTTTCCTAGTGATAATGGTAAGGGCTATAGAGCATCAATAATCTGTACAAAAATCTGCAGCATCAGTCAGACAATATTGCAAATCATACAAGATACTGTACCATCTGCGCATAAAACACAAGTATGAATGGAGCTGCCGAAAGGCGGTGCAGACAGCATTTCATGTCGATTTATATGTATATATATATACTGTATGTGTTTGTGTGGGTGTGGTATGTTTCCCTGGCGCTTGGGATCCCGGCGCCCAGCATACTGGCGCCGGGATCCAGACCGCCGGAATGCAGGCAGTGGGGTGAGCGCAAAAGAGCCCCTTGCAGGCTCGCTGCAGGCACGGTGGCGCACTGCGCACGCCGCGCTATTTATTCTCCCTCCAGGAGTGTCGTGGACACCCCAAGAGGGAGAATAGTTGTCGGTATACCGGCGGTCGGGATTCCAGCATCGGTATGGTGAGCGCCGGGATCCCGACAGCCGGTATATCAAGTGCCACCCGTTTGTGTGTCATATTTATATATGTTGAGTATTATGCTACATGTTCACGTTCTGATTCATGCTATAGGATGTGGGAAATGTCATATGGCCACCATATGGAATACAATAAGGTGTGCATATTATGTAGCATTAAATTATATTGTTATTTTAGGATTCATTTTTTGGGATGACAGTATTGTACTCAAATCTTTGAAATAGAGCTAAAGTTTTAGAGAAACATTACCATGTTATGTAAGATAAACTATACTTACACGTTGCACATATTTTGGCTGATTCAGAGTTGCATGTACAGTGTGTCTGTTCCACCATCGGATTTTGTGATTTTTGGCTGTGCATATGTAACTGAGCAACTACGGGCAATTCAGAATCATAAGCATTTCAGCCGCTTAGGCGTTCGCAAATAGGCTAAGTGTACTGAGGGTGTATTGTAAATTATGTGTAGGTAGAGTAGGTGAACGTATGTACATATCTGTCTGATTTTGGATGGATCTCCTGTACCAAGGATAGGAATGGTGCAAATGTACGATGATAGTGAGGACTACTATTTTGTGGCCAACTCTGAATACAAGCTGAGATACTGCATTTATTTCCTAGAACCCAATGCGGTCATATTATTTCTTTTTATATACTCTGCGAGGAATGAACACTGTGATTTAACAGGTAATCCGCAAGAAACTAGATCTCCATTATTGGTTACCCCTTCCTATCTGAGGGGTCCGAGACCACTTCACACAGTATGAGAAACTGGATCTCTATTACTGGTTTTCCTGTAAAATCTCAACACACTTCTAAGCACTGAATCACACTCCGTGACACATTTAACAATTGTTAGATCACCCAAAAGTATACATTTGTTGCATAAAATGAAAGTAACTTTGCAGATGGTATAATACATACACTGTGATTACACGTTTTGTGTACTTTATGCAAAAACAAAATAGGCCTATCCAAGTTTATCAAAACATATTTTCAAAATTGCCGTTTACATATAATGAAAGAACAAAGTATAGCAGTAGATAAATGAGCTCAGTGCCTGATCAACTATTAGGCTGTCTAGGCTGCAGCCTGGGCCACTGGGACATGGGGAAGCTGGCACAGCAGTTGAACACATCTTAGTTAGCGCTTGCACCTCACAATGTGGCGGACATTTTCAGGTCATGGCTCTCCTGTGTGGGGGAGCTTGGAGAGATGGAACGAGTGACCTGGACTACAGATAAGTACATGTAGAGAGTGAACAGTGGAGCAGTTTACAGATGTGTCCCCCACAGTATTGCTACGTATAGCAGCCTTCTGTGCTGAAACCGCAATGCGTATGCTGCGAGGCATGCCACTCTGTATACATTGCTAGCCGGCTCCCATAGACTTAAATGTGCCTGCTGGCTCCCCTTGAAGTGAATGCATAGTGGGAGCGTACGCCCCGCTATGTGGCAACTCGTGCAGCCGCAATCTAAGAGGACACATCTGTACACATCTTTCACACTTGAGACACAGGAATTTGCCAGATCTAGCAAGCCGGCAAATTCACGAGTCTCGGCCCCGACCCTGGTAAAGACTTAGGGTCCGATTCAGACCTGATCGCTAGGCTGTGTTTTCTCACAGCCTGCGATCAGATCTGAACTGCGCATGCGTAAGCACCGCAATGCGCAGGCGCGACAGACCGCAGCAACGGGTATCGCCGGTTAGTGACGGGATGGTGTGAAAATTCCAAACGCATCGGCGATCGCAAGGAGATTGACAGGAAGAGGGCGTTTGTGGGTGGCAACTGACCATTTTCAAGGATTGTCTGGAAAAACGCAGGTGTGTCCAAGCATTGGAGGGGAAGGTGTCTGACGTCAAATCCGGTCCCTGACAGGCTGATGTGATCGCAGCGGCTAAGTAAATCCTGGGCTGCGCAGAGTTTGCACAAAATGAGTTTGTGCACCTCTGCTACACATGCGATCGCCAACTTGCACAGCTAAAATTCACTCCCCATGTAGGCTGCGACTATCCGATCGCAGGGCTGCAAAAAGCGCTGCCCAGCGATCATGTCTGAATTACCCCCCTAGTCTCGGGTTGTTTGCATTCAGATTTAGCAAAACCCGGATTGATGCGCATTCACGTGCAAGAACCCAGGATTTCCAAGTATGTGTGAAAGGGATATTATAAGGGCCAAATTGATTTTGATAGCAGCTAAGGTAGTGTGAAGGGTAAATGGGTTGGTTGGTTGGTTGGTCGGTCGGTCGGTCGATCGATCGATCGATCGATCGATCGATTGATTGATTGATTGATTGGGAGGTGGTTGACTTGATCTTAACAACTAAGTGGTGATAATACTTTTGAAGGATGGTTGGGGTGCAAGGATAAAAAGAAAACATTGTCACAACAATTGTATTAATTATTATTATGTTCTTGCACCGAACATAAGAAAATATAAACAAGAAATTCTCCTGTGCTTCCCTGATCCATTGACTTCTGCGCTGCCTCAGATTATTCTGTTCGGGAAATTCTCTCACCTACGTGGGGCAGTGCCCTTTTCCCACATGAAAATAAAAGATAGTGTTTGAGCAGCGCGCTGCTTGGCGGCACCGCTCGTAGCCCCCCTAATTATGAGTCTGAAGACAGTGCTAAAAATGGTTGAAATAGCTTCATAAATATAAAATCAGTTGATTAATAAAATTTGGTGAAAATGAAAACTACTATTGGCAGTGTTATGTTAAAATTTAAAACTATGAATAAAAGAAATTGGTATAAACAACCAATACTTATGCTGGGCATACACGCTACAGTTATCTGGCCGATCCTCCCTATATCACTGTATCAGCCAGATAATTGCAGTGTGTATGCGGACAACTGATCCGAAAATATCAATCGGTCGGACATTGTAGATCATCCAGCATGTCTATCCGATACGATATTTTCTAAAAGCTTATAAAACAGAGAATTGGTGATGTTGCTCGTAGCAACCAATCAGATGCTGTGTCTCATTTCTCTATTGCCTTTTAGAAAATGATAGACAGCATGTGATTGCTATGGATAACTTCACCAATTCTCTGTTTCTGCTGCGGGGTACACTAGGTTCCACAGGGAATAACATCAGGGTGTAGAGTAGGATCTTGAGCCGAGGCACCAACAGGCTAAAAGCTTTGACTGTTCCCAGAATGCATAGCGCCGCCTCCTCTATAACCCCGCCTCCGTGCACAGGAGCTCAGTTTTGTAGTTGGTGCCATGCAGTGCAGGCATACAACAGGTGGGCTGCTTCAGCAGCCCTCAGAAGATCTATCTTAAGTGTAGCTTGAAGACTTCAAGGGCTGCAGCAGAAACACTGTCAGTGTTAGATGTCAGTCAGACATCTCCCGCGCCCTGGTTGCCGGGTACTTACAGCGGAGGCTCCGGTTTGCTTCAGTCAGTCACAAACACCGCTGCAGCTCTCCAGGATCGCGTGACCACACTCAGGGAGGATGTAAGAGGGTCCCCCAGGCGGGACCCGCTGGAAACCGCGATCCGGCGTGGGAGGTGGGCCGCGCACGCTGACGTGGACATTGTGGCAGTACAGGGACCCCACTAGACAACCAGGGCAAGGGCACAGGTCGGTTTTACTAAAAAACGTTTGCTAAATGGCCCGCAGTACCCGGTGGTGAAGTCCAGCAAGGGGATAAAGGCTTTGACCTGTAGCCCCTCCCCCAGCCCCAGGGCGCCGTTTGGAGTAAATGTTCCCGCCCTGGCGCTGAATCTCTCTCCCTCACTTCCTGTCAGCGTTTGGGCGCCATTTCTAGCAAGCTGAGCTGATCCTGGGACTGTTTGGGCAAATCCTCCTCTGTAAGGCCGCCTGCATGTCAGCGCTGTTCATTTTACAGGACTCTTAAGTATTCTACATGTCTGCTGACAGTGTTAGTTAAGAAATAGTGCATTTAGTCAGGGTTATATAGTACAAGTACCCTGTGATTTACACCCAGTCTTTACTGTACATTGATATAGCTATTGAGTGCAGTTTTATTGCATGTCATAATTTCTGCATTGTACAATGTGACTATGTGTGTGTGCATATAGCTGCTGCGCGACTTCCATTTCGTGTATCTCACTCAGATTGCTATCCTATATTCTGTAACCTAAGGGGGCTAAGTGCGTCAGGGCTATACTTTAATATAGGTGTTTCACAGGATATGCTTGTTGTGTATTTTTCTCTGTGATTTTTAGTCACCATATACCTCTTGAATTCTCTGTTTGTGCTGATACACTACACAGGGGGTTCTTTTCAGGTATTGAGCTGCTGATATTGTACTGGGTTGCCTTGAATTGAGCTTTCAGATATGTCAGCTACAAGAGGCGATGGAGCTGGGGCTGATCCCACATTGCGTTGTGGTGACGCTGCAGACACGTTAGAGGAAAACATAGCAAAGAGGGGTCAGGTTCTGGGGGTTCCTTACCCACCAGTGGGACCGTAGCAACGGGGGTTCAAAATGACCCACCTTGGGCTACTTTCTCCACGTTATTAAGTATGCTGGTAACTAAATTTACGCCCTCTATGGGACCTCATGTGCCGGTGCAACCGCTTATGGTCCCTGCGGTTAATCCGTCATGGGCAGATCACCTGTCCACTCAGTTGCAGCAATTGAACTAATCACTGACTAAACAGAAATCTAACCCTCGCCCGCCTAAGACCAAGGGATCCTCTAAGCGGGCCATTACTTCCTCACAATCCACCCACGTCCCAGAAACCCCGTCTGATGAGGATGGCGTATATACTGACCCCACAGACAATGATCCAGATACTTCTGATAGGGAATCTGTCTCACAGGTGGATGTTCCTGACTTATTTGAGGCTATCAGGCTAATTCTTCAAATTACTGATGACTCAGAGCCTGACGCTGCCTCTAAGAAACTGGACAGATTTAAACGTCAGAAAGTTGTTAAACAGGTTTTACCTCATTCTGACCATTTAGTTGACATACGTCGGGAATCCTGGGAAAATCCAGGAAAGAAATTCACACCTCACAAGAAGATGCTAGCTCGCTACCCCCTTGCTGCGGAGTTAAGTAAAAATTGAGAAACACCCCAGCCATTGGATTTGCAAGTGGCGCGGCTGGTGGTATCCTCAGCTGTACCTGTAACTACCGTCACCTCGCTGAAAGAACCGATGGATAAGCATGTGGAGGGTTGTTTAAAAGCGATTTACACCCTAGCAGGTGCTGTGCATCGACCCACTATTGCAGCGACATGAGCTGCTGAGGCTATTGAAGCATGGGCTCAAGAGGTGGAAGCGGAGCTGCCTTCCAACTTCTCTGATAATGCTAGACAATGTCTCTCGTATATTGTCACAGCCTCTCATTACATTAGGGAGGCGGCTTCTGATGCAGGTATTCTGGCGGCCAAGGCTTCTACTACGTCCATTTTGGCTCGCCGGATTCTATGGTTATGGTCCTGGTATGTAGATCTGGATTCTAAGAAAACCCTGGAGGTGCTCCCTTTTAAGGGAGACATTCTTTTTGGAGAGGACCTCAATAAGATAGTGGCTGACTTAGCTTCTGCTAAAACAGCGTGTCTACCTAGTACTGCTCCTTTGGTGCCGAAGGCTAAGAGTACTTCCTTTCGTCCTTCAGGTAAAGCAAAAGGTCAGGCGTACCCAAAACAAACTCGCACTTCCAAACCCACTAAGCCCAAACCTAAACGGGCCTGGGCTGCCCGTCAGCCTGCTTCCAAACCTGACAAGCCTGCTGCATGACGGGGCGGGTCTCCCTCTGGGTGATCCCAGGGTGGGAGGCCGACTTCTAGGGTTTATCCAGGAATTGTTGAAGACCACTTCCGACGCCTGGGTATGGGAAGTCGTCACTTGAGGTTACGCCATATCCTTCAAACATCGTCCCCCTCATCGATTTTGCCTAATAGACGTCCCTTCGGATCAGGTGAAGGCAAAAACTTCATTCAGTGGTACAGTCCCTCCTGGACACAGGAGTGTTAGTACAGGTGCCTCTAGCTCAGAGAGGCAAGGGGTTCTATTCACCACTAGTCCCAAAACCGAATGGGTCATCTCGGCCCATTCTCAACCTCAAGTTCTTGATCAGATATGTGAGAGTCTCCAAGTTTCGTATGGAAACTCTTCGCTCTATTGTTCTGGCCTTGGAACCCGGGGATTATATGGTCTCCCTGGACATACAGGATGCTTACCTGCATATTCCTATTGCAATGTCGCATCAGCATTACTTGAGGTTTGCTGTTGGCAACCTCCATTACCTATTTCGGGCTCTACTTTTTGGTTTGACCACTGCCCCGCGAGTCTTCACAAAGGTGATGGCGGTAATGACGGCTGTACTCCGCCGTCAAGGCGTCGGGATCCTTCCGTATCTGGACGACTTGTTGATCCTGGCGAATTCCCCAGAAATTCTCCTACGCCATCTGGATCTGACGCCCCAGTTTATGCAAGCCCACGGGTGGCTCATCAACTGGAAGAAATCTTCCCTGGTTCCTGCTCAGCATGGTGCACCCTGGGGGCGTTGTTGTACACTCACAACCAGCGGTTGTTCTTGTCTCAGGAGAAGGTCCTGAAACTTCAGGACAGGATTCGATGCTTCCTATCTCGTCCGCAAGTGTCGATACATTCCGCGATCCAAGTGCTAGATCTCATGGTGTCAGCTTTCAACATGGTGGAGTATGCTCAATTCCATTCCCGCCCTCTGCAGAAACTGATTCTTGCCAAGTGGGACAGCCTGCCTCCCGGATCAGGTCTCACATGATCTTCTTGTCTCCGGAGGTCCGTCTGTCACTAAGCTGGTGGCTGCAGGACTAACGATTGAGCAGGGATCGTCCCTTCTGGATCTCCAACTGGTCCCTTCTGACGACGGATGCCAGTCTGAGAGGTTGGGGCGCGGTATTGGAGCAACACTCCCTTCAGGGTCGGTGGACCAAGGACGAGTCTCTCCTCCCGATAAACATTCTGGAACTGCGGGCGGTGTTCAAAGCACTGAACTTGGCCCAGCAATTAATACAGAACAAACCTGTTCAAGTACAGTCGGACAACGCCACCACAGTGGCGTACATAAATCATCAAGGCGGCCCTTTGAAGTCGCATGGCAATGAGGGAAGTATCAAGGATTCTTCAGTGGGCAGGGGTCGTCCCTTCTGGATCTCCAACTGGATCCTTCTGATGACGGATGCCAGTCTGAGAGGTTGGGGCGCGGTGTTGGAGCAACACTCCCTTCAGGGTCGGTGGACCAAGGACGAGTCTCTCCTCCCAATAAACATTCTGGAACTGCGGGTGGTGTTCAAAGCACTGAACTTGGCCCAGCATTTAATACAGAACAGACCTGTTCAAGTACAGTCGGACAATGCCACCACAGTGGCGTACATAAATCATCAAGGCGGCACTCGAAGCCGCATGGCAATGAGGGAAGTATCAAGGATTCTTCAGTGGGCAGAACGTCATCTGCCAGCCATATCGGCAGTCTTCATTCCGGGAGTCCTAAACTGGGAAGCAGAGTTCCTCAGTCGTCAGGACATACACGCCGGAGAGTGGAGCCTCCATCCAGAAGTATTTCAACTCCTAGTGGACAAGTGGGGCCTCCCAGATGTGGACCTGATGACGTCTCGACACAATCACAAGGTCTTCGGAGCAAGGACAAGGGATCCTCAAGCAGCGTTCGTGGACGTGCTGGCAATTCCATGGAACTTTCAACTGCCATATGTGTTCCCTCCAGTGTCACTCCTGCCCAGAGTAATAAGGAAGTTCAAACAAGAAGGAGGACTCCTGCTTCTGATCGCTCCCACGTGGCCCAGACGGCATTGGGTCTCAGACCTTCAGGGTCTCTCTCTCTCGAGAGAGAGAGAGAGAGAGAGAGAGAGAGCATCCCTTTCTACTTCCGCAGAGCCCAGATCTCTTCGTTCGGGGCCCCTGTGTATATCAGGATTTGGCCCGGCTGGCTTTGATGGCGTGGCTCTTGAAGCTTCCCTTCTGAGGGCCAAAGGATTTTCTGAGGCTGTCATTCAAACCATGTTGAAGGCCCGGAAACCGGCTTCTGCTCCGATTTATCATAGGGTCTGGAATTCTTACTGTGCTTGGTGCGCATCTAACAATCCTGACGCTTACAAGTTTAGTACGGCCAAACTTTTGGGCTTTCTACGACAGGGCCTGGACTTGAGCCTTCGTCTGGCCTCCATCAAGGTTCATATTTCTGCCTTGTCGGTTTGGTTCCAGAGAAAAATTGCGACTCTGCTTGATGTTCATACATTCACTCAGGGTGTTTTACGGATTCAACCTCCTTATGTCCCACCTGTGGCTCCTTGGGACTTGTCGGTGGTTCTAGAGGCATTACAAGAGTCTCCGTTTGAGCCTCTTGAATTTGCAGACCTTAAGTGGCTTTCTCTTAAGGTTTTGTTTCTGCTGGCTATTGCGTCTGCTAGATGGGTGTCGGATTTCGGTGCCTTGTCCTGTATGTCCCCCTATCTGATTTTTCACCGTGACCGGGCGGTTCTTCGAACACGTCCCGGGTACCTACCTAAGGTGGTGTCTTCTTTCCACCTTAATCAAGTAATCTTGGTTCTGGCCTTTGCCTCTCCTGAATTATCTTCCAAAGAGAGGTCTTTGGATGCGGTACGGCCTCTCCATATCTATGTGAAGAGAACTGCCTCCATTCGGAAGTCCGATTCTCTCTTTGTACTGTTTGGTTTTCACAAATGTGGCTGGCCTGCTCACAAGCAGACCCTGGCCAGATGGATTAGAATGGTGATTGCACATGCTTATGTACAGGCTGGCCTTCCAGCTCCTGCTACCATCAAAACCCATTCTACTCGGTCTGTTGGACCCTTGAACAATTGTGCAAGGCGGCTACGTGGTCCTCGGGGAACACCTTCATAAGGTTCTTTGCCTTCGATATTTCCGCCTCCCAGGATGCTTCCTTTGGATGCCGGGTTCTTGTGCCCGCTACAGTGCGTCCCCTCCATGAGGAACTGCTTTAGGACATCCCCGATGTTATTCCCTGTGGAACCCAGTGTACCCTGCAGCAGAAAACAAGATTTATGGTAAGATATTACCGTTGTTAAATCTCTTTCTGCGAGGTACACTGGTTTCCACAGGGCGCCCACCCTGACGCACTTAGCTTCTGTGGGTTTGTATGGCATTAGCCGCTGACACCTTCTCCTGTCGTGAGAATGTGGTGTATGTGGCTACTAACGGTTGTCGTCTCTTTTACCTGCTACTGCATTGGACTGGTTAACAAAACTGAGCTCCTGTGCACGGAGGCGGGGTTATAGAGGAGGCAGCGCTATGCATTCTGGGAACAGTCAAAGCTTTTAGCCTGTTGGTGCCTCGGATCAAGATCCTACTCTACACCCCGATGTTATTCCCTCTGGAACCCAGTGTAACTCGCAGAAAGAGATTTAGCAACGGTAAGTTCTTACCATAAATCTCGTTTTTTAGAAGCTTTAGTAAATTTATCCCTAAGTTTCCGGTCAGCCACATCGGGCTGTGTATGCCCTGTCACAGCCTACTGACAGACAATATCTCCTACTTGGGGATGGAGCATCGATATCATGTGACATGCACTGTGGGATATCTCACAGTGTATGTCCAGGATATCGGCGGTGGCAGATAAAATGCCTGTCACTCCGACAGGTTTTATCTGCCTGTGTATACCCAGCATTAGTTACAGTACCTGTGCTGACATAAAAAAATAAATTAAGGAAAAAAACAACACACAGACAACACTAAATGGATGTAAAGTAGACCTAAATAGATATAACTTGTTTGTTTAAAAAATACAAAATAAGAGCCACTTGGTTTAGAAGGGCGCACTTCCTTAGAGGGTGTAAAGTCTGTTTTTGAATCTCCATATATGTTAATGCTTTCCTCAATCTTTAGAACAGACAGGTACATTTCAGATTGTGCTCGCACATGTTATACACAGAGTGATTGACGGGAAGGGACCGTTTAGGGGAGTTAACCTGGGAGTGGCAGCAAAAAACGCAGCTGTGTCATGGCCATTTTCGAGGCTTGTATTTGCCTTCAGCTGCAATAATGTATGTAGAGAAAAATGACACCAGCATCGCTACTGCCGCAATCAGTTAGCGTAGCCATAGGCTAGCCATAGGAGTCGATGTACCTCATTATTGCGTTGGTGCTGTGTATGCAGTTGCTGAGGACTTTGTGGTGGCTCCAGTGGTCTATCTTCTTTCCTGGGCAGCAGCTTCACTTGCAATGATTAGCTGTTCCGTAAACTAGAAAAACACAGCTGTGTAGGCATTTGCTTACAAACATGAATTAGGCCCATAGTACAAGAAACTGTGGGTCTCCATTACTGGTAAAAGAGACATTTATAGGTACAGTATGTTCTCTCTTTCCTAAATAATACAGAGGCCACAAAGTTTGTTAGGAAAACCGGAACTGTATTAAGAGTAAAAAAAAACAGTTGGAAAACATTCACCGGCCACAAAAATGTAAACAGTTTAATAAATATTTATATGGTTATTTCTCCCTTAACAATTTCTTTTTTTATATATATATATATATATATATATATATATATATACACTGCTCAAAAAAATAAAGGGAACACTAAAATAACACATCCTAGATCTGAATGAATAAGATATTCTTATTAAATACTTAGTTCTTTACATAGTTGAATGTGCTGACAACAAAATCACACAAAAATGATCAATGGAAATCAAATTTATTAACCCATGGAGGTCTGGATTTGGAGTCACCCTCAAAATTAAAGTGGAAAAACACACTACAGGCTGATCCAACTTTGATGTAATGTCCTTAAAAAAAGTAAAAATGAGGCTCAGTAGTGTGTGTGTGTCCTCCACGTGCCTGTATGACCTCCCTACAATGCCTGGGCATGCTCCTGATGAGATGGCGGATGGTCTCCTGAGGGATCTCCTCCCAGACCTGGACTAAAGCATCCGCCAACTCCTGGACAGTCTGTGGTGCAATGGATGGAGCGAGACATGATGTCCCAGATGTGCTCAATTGGATTCAGGTCTGGGGAATGGGCGAGCCAGTCCATAGCATCAATGCCTTCATCTTGCAGGAACTGCTGACACACTCCAGCCACATGAGATCTAGCATTGTCTTGCATTAGGAGGAACCCAGGGCCAACCGCACCAGCATATGGTCTCACAAGGGGTCTGAGGATCTCATCTCGGTACCTAATGGCAGCCAGACTACCTCTGGCGAGCACATGGAGGGCTGTGCGGCCCCCCCAAAGAAATGCCACCCCACACCATTACTGACCCACAGCCAAACCGGTCATGCTGGAGGATGTTGCAGGCAGCAGAACATTCTCCTTGGTGTCTCCAGACTCTGTCACGTCTGTCACATGTGCTCAGTGAGAACCTGCTTTCATCTGTGAAGAGCACAGGGCGCCAGTGGCGAATTTGCCAATCTTGGTGTTCTCTGGCAAATGCCAAATGTCCTGCACGGTGTTGGGCTGTAAGCACAACCCCCACCTGTGGACGTCGGGCCCTCATACCACCCTCATGGAGTCTGTTTCTGATCGTTTGAGTAGACACATGCACATTTGTGGCTTGCTGGAGGCCATTTTGCAGGGCTCTGGCAGTGCTCCTCCTGTTCCTCCTTGCACAAAGGCGGAGGTAGCGGTCCTGCTGCTGGGTTGTTGCCCTCCTACGGCCTCCTCCACGTCTCCTGATGTACTGGCCTGTCTCCTGGTAGCGCCTCCATGCTCTGGACACTACACTGACATACACAGCAAACCTTCTTGCCACATCTCGCATTGATGTGCCATCCTGCATGAGCTGCACTACCTGAGCCACTTGTGTGGGTTGTAGGGAGGTTATACAGGCACGTGGAGGCCACAGACACTACTGAGCCTCATTTTGACTTGTTTTAAGGACATTACATCAAAGTTGAATCAGCCTGTAGTGTGTTTTTCCACTTTAATTTTGAGGGTGACTCCAAATCCAGACCTCCATGGGTTAATACATTTGATTTCCATTGATAATTTTTGTGTGATTTCGTTGTCTGCACAGTCAACTATGTAAAGAACAAAGTATTTAATAAGAATATTTTATTCATTCAGATCTAGGATGTGTTATTTTAGTGTTCCCTTTATTTTTTTGAGCAGTGTATATATATATATATATATATATATATATATATATATATATATATATATAGGACCTGATTCAGAGGTAGACGTTATGTACATGGAGCTGAGCCAAAAAAAAAATTGAATTTATGTTTGTTTGTTTGTTGTTTTGTTTTTTTGCTACTGCATTTTGCATGAAAAAAACCTACAAAGCTCTTTGTACTATGGGGGTCATTGAGATCTGATCGTAGATGTGCTAAATGTAGCACATCCACTATCATTTACTCTGACATGCGGAGGGGGGGGGGGGGGAGCCCAGCACAGGGCTAGTCCGCCCCGCATGTCAGGCCCTAACCCCCCGCACAGGTGCAAAAGCATCGAATGGCAGCGTTGCATTTGTACCTGGCGAGTAGCTCCCTGCCAGCGCAGCTCCTGCACGTTGGCAGACTGCTACACGCCACGTCCTGGGTCGCAGAGGCTGCGTATGACGTCACGCAGCCGCCCCCCCCCCCCCCCCCCCCCCCAACGGTCCAGACACGCCTCCATTGTCCGGACCGTGCCCCGCCAACGGCATTCTAATGCCGTTGACACGCCCCGCGACTGCCTCTGCCTGTCAATCAGGCAGAGGTGATCGCAGCCCAGATATGCTTTTAGTATCTCACTGGGTTCCCAGGGGGCGCATACGTAGGGCGAGCGCACGCCACAAAAGAATTTAGACTGCGATCGCTGCTGCTGCTACAGCGATCTAGTCTGAATTAGCCCCTAAGCCTTGGAGCTCTATTCAGCAAGAAAGTCGATATTGCCCTGATCATTACCAATATTGGCACAAAAATAAAAAGTTAAAACATTTTTTACAGGCTATTCAGCATAAAACTTCAAAAGAACAGGGGTTGCGGGTAACAGCTGTTTCTGCGTAGTTCTAGAAGGCTTTGTTTACAGAAATTTAAAAACAAAACCTTTTTTCTTGTTCTGCGTATGCTCAGTCATGCTTTTCATTAACAATGCAAATGGTCTCCTATTCGCATTGTTAAGTCTGCAATGTAACAAGCGCCAATTGATAGCCCAGTTGGCGCTCGTCATAATATCCTGCAGGTACTGATGGGAAAAATTACCTTTGTTCCTGCATTTTTGGTCAACATTAAGGATTTTCTTTATATAACACTATTTTTATATAAAGATTTTTTGGGAAGTTTAACAATTTTATGCTTGCTGAATAGCATAAAACATTAAACCATAGAAGAGACATACTTGCCTACACTTCCTCATTCTGCAGGAGACTCCTTGAAATAGAAGCAATCTCAGATGTAGCAGTACACGTCCGCGCTGATAGGTGTTACTTTCACATCTCCCTGAAATGCTTTTTCAAAAGTAGGCAAGTATGCTTTAAGTCGGGCTCTGTTGTATAATCTGGGCAGAGTCAAGGTCCGCAGAAGCATGGCCGGAACACCAACTGTCAGTGCAGTGCTATACGCTGGAAGTCCAGCTGCACGTAGTGAGGTTAATAATTCCACTCATACTGTTTAGTCATTTTGGACGGGTTGGTATTGGGTGACCGGTGGTTGGGAGACCGGCGGTCACCATACTGATGCCGGGATACCGTCTGTCAGATGGCCAGCAGGGGGGGGGGGGGGGGGGGGGGGTGAGGGCAGTGCACAGGTTTACCACAGGTTCTATTCGCACTCTATGGGAATAGTGCCTGTTGCTTGGCATTCCAACCGGCAGGCTAGTCAGTGCTCGGGATGCCGGTGCTGGTATTGCAACCGCTGGTCACATCACCGCATCCCTTTTGGACTTGAGGAGCCTGCACACTGCAAGTGTCTGGTTGTTTATTTATTGTTCCTCTCCCTGATATTAGTTCGAGACCATACATACCTCAGTCCTTTTCTAGGTCACTAAGCTATGCAATAGTGAAAATGCGATTCGGTTTTTGTGTGATGCCAGAACGTACAGACAGACTAAATTTCACTTCTTTTTTTTGTCTCAATGATCCATAAATAGTCCTTAGAAGTATAATTCTCAACAACAAAAAATGTCTATGTACAGACACAACCCTTACAGTTTTATTATATGTATAGATTTTTATTGTAGGGTTTCCCTATTTATCTTTGGCTATGTTAGACTTTGTGTGTACCCAATCTCCACTGTTATGTTGTTTATTACTGTTACAGTGTTTCAGTGATAACCTCATTTAACCACTTGCCTGGCATGGTCGCATCAGATGCGACCATGCCTGCACGTGCTTTATCTGACCTGGTCGCACAGGATGCTACAGTGTCATCACCATGTTGTTATAAAAACGCCAAAAGACGTGCATTGGTGGAGGGGTCCGGCAGGGGCCCCAGTTTGCTACCCCTCCCCAGTATGCCTGTGCTGTAGCCAGTATCAGTGGTGCCATCTTCCCAGTGATCTCTTTGGGAAGACGGTGCTGTACATACAGTAGAAAGCAAAGTCTCTGGCACTGCTCCTGATTGGCTGCTGGTCCGTGAGCTCTGATTGGCTCACGAACCGGCGCCTGATTTAAGATACCCGCGCCGCTGCCAGAGACCGGACTGAGGAGCAGGAGAGGCGCGCGCTGCGCTCTCCTGCCCTCGCAAGCAAGGTGGTCGGGCCTCAAAAGGACCCCTGCCCGACCCTTTGCTGCGGGCCACAAAAGGATGCGTAGAGTATCAGAATGTGTTTCACGGCACTGCTAGACCAAAGTTTCTTAGTGAGAAATTCAGGAAAAAATATAAAATGAAGTAAATTGTGTTTATAATATGTCATCCTTAGGTTCAGTTATGTAGTGAGGGACTGGTTTTGCCAATTAAATTCAGTATAAATAATTTGAATTAGTCATGGACCACCAAACTACGGCACCTCTGCAAGGCCGCCCTTACCCCCACCCTATTCCCAGAGGCACCCCAGGGTGTCACGGCCCCCCAGTTTGGAAACTACTGACATAAAATAAACTTTTATTTTTAACTACATGTAATACACCTTAGATCTCAGTTCCTATAAGGTTTTAAATCCTTGCATACAGTAAATTACACATATTTGAAAATCCTACACCAGGCACAAGTAGTCATTCAGATGCGTTGGGTATGGTTGACCGGCAGCCAGGATCCTGGTGGTCAGCATACCAACGTCGGGATAACTGGCTGCCAGAATGCCAGCATGGGGGCAAGCGAAACGAAGCTCCTTGCGGGCTCGCAGCGTTCTCCACATTGTGGGCTCAGTGGCTTACTGCGCTCGCCACAGGTTCTATTCCCACTCAATGGATGTCATTGATACCCACGAGTGGGAATAGTCCACGGCCCCCTGCCGGCATTCTGGTGGCCGGGATCCCGGCGGCAGTATGCTGACCGCCGGGATGATGACTACATCCCATTTAGATGACTATGTGGGAGTTTTATCATTATTATCCTATTTGTATGTAAAAAGTGTGGAAAGGGGAGAGCGCTACTGTGCAGATTCCATTCTGTTCCTTCAGGGAGGCTTCACTCCCTGTACCAAGATGGCTGCTGTCCTAAGTACTGCACATAAGTGCGGAGCCATCTTGTCAATGTCTTAGCGCATCACAGTGGGAGACAGTAGTTTTTTACTTAACTCCTCAGAGACCTGAGATTATCAGAGATCCACAACACTTCCAGTGATCCTGCACTGCTATCGGTTGCATACATTCATCAGCTGGGGAGCCGAATGGCACCCCTCTCGTCTCAACCTCCGCTCAGTGAGAACCAGTGTGTAACAGTGATTATGTGGGATTCATATAAATATTTTATGCAATTCACAATACGAGCTTATCATCTTCAGAGTGTTGGAGAATTATTATACATTTTTATTTTTTGGTTAGATATTTTTCTCTGACGTCCTAGTGGATGCTGGGGACTCCGTAAGGACCATGGGGAATAGACGGGCTCCGCAGGAGACTGGGCACTCTAAAGAAAGATTCAGGACTATCTGGTGTGCACTGGCTCCTCCCCCTATGACCCTCCTCCAAGCCTCAGTTAGATTTCTGTGCCCAGCCGAGCTGGATGCACGCTAGGGGCTCTCCTGAGCTCCTAGAAAGAAAGTATAGTTTGGTATAGTTTAGGTTTTCTCTATCGTCCTAAGTGGATGCTGGGGTTCCTGAAAGGACCATGGGGAATAGCGGCTCCGCAGGAGACAGGGCACAAAAAAGTAAAGCTTTACTAGGTCAGGTGGTGTGCACTGGCTCCTCCCCCTATGACCCTCCTCCAGACTCCAGTTAGATTTTGTGCCCGAACGAGAAGGGTGCAATCTAGGTGGCTCTCCTAAAGAGCTGCTTAGAGAAAGTTTAGTTTAGGTTTTTTTCTTTACAGTGAGTCCTGCTGGCAACAGGATCACTGCAACGTGGGACTTAGGGGGAAAGTAGTAAACTCACCTGCATGCAGAGTGGATTTGCTGCTTGGCTACTGGACACCATTAGCTCCAGAGGGATCGAACACAGGCCCAGCCGTGGAGTCCGGTCCCGGAGCCGCGCCGCCGACCCCCTTGCAGATGCTGAAGCGTGAAGAGGTCCGGAAACCGGCGGCTGAAGACTCCTCAGTCTTCATAAGGTAGCGCACAGCACTGCAGCTGTGCGCCATTTTCCTCTCAGCACACTTCACTGGGCAGTCACTGAGGGTGCAGAGCGCTGGGGGGGGGCGCTCTGAGAGGCAAATATAAACCTTATACAAGGCTAAAAATACCTCACATATAGCCCATAGGGGCTATATGGAGATATTTAACCCCTGCCTGACTGGAAAAATAGCGGGAGAAGAACCCGCCGAAAAAGGGGCGGGGCCTATCTCCTCAGCACACGGCGCCATTTTCTGTCACAGCTTCGCTGGTCAGAACGGCTCCCAGGTCTCTCCCCTGCACTGCACTACAGAAACAGGGTAAAACAGAGAGGGGGGGCACATTAATGGCTATATATATATATATTAAAGCAGCTATAAGGGAGCACTTAATATAAGGATATCCCTTGTATATATAGCGCTTTGTGGTGTGTGCTGGCAGACTCTCCCTCTGTCTCCCCAAAAGGGCTAGTGGGTCCTGTCTTCATTAGAGCATTCCCTGTGAGTTTGCGGTGTGTGTCGGTACGTGGTGTCGACATGTATGAGGACGATATTGGTGTGGAGGCGGAGCAATTGCCAAATATGCAGATGTCACCCCCCAGGGGGTCGACACCAGAATGGATGCCTTTATTTGTGGAATTACGTGATGGTTTATCTTCCCTTAAACAGTCAGTTGAGGACATGAGGCGGCCGGACAATCAATTAATGCCTGTCCAGGCGCCTCAAACACCGTCAGGGGCTGTAAAACGCCCTTTGCCTCAGTCGGTCGACACAGACCCAGACACGGGCACTGATTCCAGTGACGACGGTAGAAATTCAAACGTATTTTCCAGTAGGGCCACACGTTATATGATTTTGGCAATGAAGGAGACGTTACATTTAGCTGATACTACAGATACCGTAAAACAGGGTATTATGTATGGTGTGAAAAAACTACAAACAGTTTTTCCTGAATCAGAAGAATTAAATGACGTGTGTGATGAAGCGTGGGTTGCTCCTGATAAAAAGTTGATAATTTCAAAAAAGTTATTGGCATTATACCCTTTCCCGCCAGAGGTTAGGGCGCGCTGGGAAACACCCCCTAAGGTGGACAAGGCGCTCACACGCTTATCCAAACAAGTGGCGTTACCCTCTCCTGAGACGGCCGCACTTAAGGATCCATCAGATAGAAAGATGGAAGTTATTCAAAAGAATATATACACACATGCAGGTGTTATACTACGACCAGCTATAGCAACTGCCTGGATGTGCAGTGCTGGAGTAGTTTGGTCAGAATCCCTGATTGAAAATATTGATACCCTAGATAGGGACAATGTTTTACTGTCGTTAGAACAAATAAAGGATGCATTTATCTATATGCGTGATGCACAGAGGGATATTTGCACACTGGCATCTCGGGTGAGTGCTATGTCCATTTCAGCCAGAAGAGCCTTATGGACACGACAGTGGACAGGCGATGCGGATTCAAAACGTCACATGGAGGTTTTGCCGTATAAAGGGGAGGAGTTATTTGGAGTTGGTCTATCAGACTTGGTGGCCACGGCTACTGCCGGGAAATCCACTTTTTTACCTCAAGTCACTCCCCAACAGAGAAAGGCACCGACCTTTCAACCGCAGCCTTTTCGCTCCTACAAAAATGAGAGAGCAAAGGGCTTGTCGTACCTGCCACGAGGCAGAGGAAGAGGGAAGAGACACCAACAGGCAGCTCCTTCCCAGGAACAGAAGCCCTCCCCGGCTCCTGCAAAAACCTCAGCATGACGCTGGGGCCTCTCAAGCGGACTCGGGGACAGTGGGGGGCCGTCTCAAAAATTACAGCGCGCAGTGGGCTCACTCGCAGGTAGACCCCTGGATCCTGCAGATAATATCTCAGGGGTACAGGTTGGAATTAGAGACGGATCCTCCTCATCGTTTCCTGAAGTCTGCCTTACCAACCGTCTCTTCCGAAAGGGAGAGGGTGTTGGAAGCCATTCACAAGCTGTACGCTCAGCAGGTGATAGTCAAAGTACCCCTATTACAACAAGGAAAGGGGTATTATTCCACTCTATTTGTGGTACCGAAGCCGGATGGCTCGGTAAGGCCTATTCTAAATCTGAAGTCCTTGAACCTCTACATAAAAAAGTTCAAGTTCAAGATGGAGTCACTCAGAGCAGTGATAGCGAACCTGGAAGAAGGGGACTTTATGGTATCCTTGGACATCAAGGATGCGTATCTACACGTTCCGATTTACCCCGCACACCAGGGGTACCTCAGGTTCATTGTTCAAAACTGTCACTATCAGTTTCAGACGCTGCCGTTCGGATTGTCCACGGCGCCTCGGGTCTTTACCAAGGTAATGGCCGAGATGATGATTCTTCTTCGAAGAAAAGGCGTATTAGTTATCCCATACTTGGACGATCTCCTAATAAGGGCAAGGTCCAGAGAACAGCTGGAGACAGCTTTAGCACTATCTCAAGAGGTGCTAAGACAACACGGGTGGATTCTGAATATTCCAAAATCCCATTTAATCCCGACAACTCGTCTGCTGTTCCTAGGAATGATTCTGGACACGGTTCAGAAAAAGGTTTTCCTTCCAGAGGAAAAAGCCAAGGAGTTATCCGATCTGGTCAGGAACCTCCTAAAACCAGGAAAAGTGTCAGTACATCAATGCACAAGAGTCCTGGGAAAAATGGTGGCTTCTTACGAAGCAATTCCATTCGGCAGATTCCATGCAAGAATATTCCAAAGGGATCTGTTGGACAAATGGTCAGGGTCGCATCTGCAGATGCACCTGCGAATAACCCTGTCACCAAAGACAAGGGTGTCACTTCTGTGGTGGTTGCAGAAGGCTCACCTATTAGAAGGCCGCAGATTCGGCATTCAGGATTGGATCCTGGTGACCACGGACGCCAGCCTGAGAGGCTGGGGAGCAGTCACACAAGGAAGAAACTTCCAGGGAGTATGGACGAGTCTGGAAAAGTCTCTTCACATAAACATTCTGGAACTAAGAGCAATCTACAATGCTCTAAGCCAGGCGGAACTTCTCCTGCAAGGAAAGCCGGTGTTGATTCAGTCGGACAACATCACGGCGGTCGCCCATGTAAACAGGCAGGGCGGCACAAGAAGCAGGAGTGCAATGGCAGAAGCTGCCAAGATTCTTCGCTGGGCGGAGAATCACGTGATAGCACTGTCAGCAGTGTTCATCCCGGGCGTGGACAACTGGGAAGCAGACTTCCTCAGCAGACACGATCTTCATCCGGGAGAGTGGGGTCTACATCCAGAAGTCTTCAACATGTTAATAGACCGTTGGGAAAGACAAATTGTAGACATGATGGCGTCTCGCCTCAACAAGAAACTGGACAAATATTGCGCCAGGTCAAGAGATCCACAGGCGATAGCTGTGGACGCACTGGTAACTCCTTGGGTGTACCAGTCAGTGTATGTGTTTCCTCCTCTGCCGCTCATACCAAAGGTATTGAAGATCATACGGCAAAGAAGAGTAAGAACAATACTAGTGGTTCCGGATTGGCCGAGAAGGACTTGGTATCCGGAACTTCAAGAGATGCTCACGGACGAACCGTGGCCTCTACCTCTGAGAAGGGACCTGCTACAGCAGGGTCCCTGTCTTTTTCAAGACTTACCGCGGCTGCGTTTGACGGCATGGCGGTTGAACGCCAGATCCTAAAAAGGAAAGGCATTCCAGAAGAAGTCATTCCTACCTTGATTAAGGCACGGAAGGAAGTCACCGTGAAACATTATCACCGCATTTGGCGAAAATATGTAGCGTGGTGCGAGGATCGGAGGGTTCCGACGGAGGAATTCCAACTGGGTCGTTTCCTACATTTCCTGCAATCAGGATTATCTATGGGTCTCAAATTGGGATCCATTAAGGTTCAAATTTCGGCCCTGTCAATATTCTTCCAAAAAGAATTGGCCTCTGTCCCTGAGGTCCAGACTTTTGTCAAGGGAGTACTGCATATACAGCCTCCTGTGGTGCCTCCGGTGGCACCGTGGGATCTAAATGTAGTTTTAGATTTCCTCAAATCCCATTGGTTTGAACCATTGAAAAAGGTGGATTTGAAATATCTCACATTGAAAGTGACTATGTTACTAGCCCTGGCCTCTGCCAGGAGAGTATCTGAATTGGCGGCTTTATCTTATAAAAGTCCTTATCTAATCTTCCATTCGGATAGGGCAGAACTGCGGACTCGTCCGCATTTTCTCCCTAAAGTGGTATCAGCATTTCATCTGAACCAACCTATTGTGGTGCCTGCGGCCACTAGCGACTTGGAGGACTCCAAGTTGTTGGACGTTGTCAGAGACTTAAAAATATACATTTCAAGGACGGCTGGAGTCAGAAAATCTGACTCGCTGTTTATATTGTATGCACCCAACAAGTTGGGCGCACCTGCTTCTAAGCAGTCGATTGCTCGTTGGATTTGTAACACAATTCAACTTGCACATTCTGTGGCAGGCCTGCCACAGCCTAAAACTGTAAAAGCCCACTCCACAAGGAAGGTGGGCTCATCTTGGGCGGCTGCCCGAGGGGTCTCGGCATTACAACTCTGCCGAGCAGCTACGTGGTCGGGGGAGAACACGTTTGTAAAATTTTACAAATTTGATACCCTGGCAAAGGAGGACCTGGAGTTCTCTCATTCGGTGCTGCAGAGTCATCCGCACTCTCCCGCCCGTTTGGGAGCTTTGGTATAATCCCCATGGTCCTTTCAGGAACCCCAGCATCCACTTAGGACGATAGAGAAAATAAGAATTTACTTACCGATAATTCTATTTCTCGGAGTCCGTAGTGGATGCTGGGCGCCCATCCCAAGTGCGGATTATCTGCAATACTTGTACATAGTTATTGTTAACTAATTCGGGTTATTGTTAAGGAGCCATCTTTAAGAGGCCCTTTCTGTTATCATACTGTTAACTGGGTTTAGATCACAAGTTGTACGGTGTGATTGGTGTGGCTGGTATGAGTCTTACCCGGGATTCAAAATGCCTCCCTTATTGTGTATGCTCGTCCGGGCACAGTACCTAACTGGAGTCTGGAGGAGGGTCATAGGGGGAGGAGCCAGTGCACACCACCTGACCTAGTAAAGCTTTACTTTTTTGTGCCCTGTCTCCTGCGGAGCCGCTATTCCCCATGGTCCTTTCAGGAACCCCAGCATCCACTACGGACTCCGAGAAATAGAATTATCGGTAAGTAAATTCTTATTTTTTATTTTACAGTGAGACCTGCTGGCAACAGGCTCACTGCAGCGAGGGACTAAGGGGAGAAGAAGCGAACCTACCTAACTGGTGGTAGCTTGGGCTTCTTAGGCTACTGGACACCATTAGCTCCAGAGGGATCGAACACAGGACCCGACCTCGTCGTCCGTTCCCGGAGCCGCGCCGCCGTCCCCCTTACAGAGCCAGAAGCAAGAAGGTCCGGAAAATCGGCGGCTGAAGACTTCTGTCTTCCTCCAAGGTAGCGCACAGCACTGCAGCTGTGCGCCATTGCTCCTCATGCACACCACACACTTCGGTCACTGATGGGTGCAGGGCGCTGAGGGGGGGGGGGGCTGGCAAACTAACACCATATATAGCCCCAGTGGCTATATAGGTGTAAATTAACCCCTGCCAGACGTTTTAAAATAGCGGTAGAAAGCCCGCCGAAAAAGGGGCGGAGCCTTCTCCCTCAGCACACTGGCGCCATTTTCCCTCACAGCTTCGCTGGAAGGATCGCTCCCTGGCTCTCCCCTGCAGTCCTGCACTACAGAAAGGGTAAAAAAGAGAGGGGGGGCACAATTTAGGCGCAGTATACAATATATATGCAGCTATAAGGGAAAACACTTTTATAAGGTGATATCCCTGTGATATATAGCGCTCTGGTGTGTGCTGGCATACTCTCCCTCTGTCTCCCCAAAGGGCTTTGTGGGGTCCTGTCCTCTGTCAGAGCATTCCCTGTGTGTGTGCTGTGTGTCGGTACTGCTGTGTCGACATGTATGATGAGGATAATGATGTGGAGGCGGAGCAAATGCCTGTGAATGTGATGTCACCCCCTGCGGGGTCGACACCTGTGTGGATGGACTTATGGAAGGAATTACGTGACAGTGTCAGCTCCTTACATAAAAGGTTTGACGACATAGGACAGCCGGCTTCTCAGCTTGTGCCTGTCCAAGCGTCTCAAATGTCATCAGGGGCTGTAAAACGCCCGCTACCTCAAATGACAGATACAGATGTCGACACGGATACCGACTCCAGTGTCGACGACGATGAGACTAGTGTACCCTCCAATAGGTCCACCCGTTACATGATTGAGGCAATGAAAAATGTATTACACATTTCTGATAATACCCCAGGTACCACAAAAAAGGGTATTATGTTTGGTGAGAAAAAACTACCAGTAGTTTTTCCTGCATCTGAGGAATTAAATGAGGTGTGTGAGGAAGCGTGGTCTTCCCCAGATAAGAAATTAATAGTTTCTAAACGGTTATTGGCAGCGTACCCTTTCCCGCCAGAGGATAGGTCACGTTGGGAAACACCCCCTAGGGTAGATAAAGCGCTGACACGCTTATCAAAAAAGGTGGCACTACCGTCTCCGGATACGGCCGCCCTAAAGGAACCTGCTGATAGAAAGCAGGAACATACCCTTAAAGCTATATACACACATACCGGCATTATATTGAGACCCGCTATTGCATCGGCTTGGATGTGCAGTGCTGCAGCTGCGTGGTCAGATTCTCTGTCGGATAACATTGATACCATGGATAGGGACAATATTTTGCTGACGATAGAGCATATAAAAGACGCCGTCTTATACATGCGTGATGCACAGAGGGATATTTGCCGGCTGGCATCAAAAATAAGCGCTATGTCCATTGCCGCCAGAAGGGGGTTATGGACTCGGCAATGGTCAGGCGATGCCGACTCGAAGCGGCACATGGAAGTTTTGCCCTATAAAGGGGTGGAACTTTTTGGGGATGGTCTGTCAGACCTCGTTTCCACAGCTACTGCTGGGAAATCGACCTTTTTGCCACAGGCTACCCCACAGCAAAAGAAAGCACCGTATTATCAGGTACAGTCCTTTCGGCCCCAGAAAAATAAGAGGGCTAGAGGCTCATCCTTTCTGCCGAGGGGCAGAGGTAGGGGGAAAAAGCTGCAGCACACAGCTAGTTCCCAAGAGCAGAAGTCCTCCCCTGCGTCCGGTAAGTCCACAGCATGACGCTGGGGCTGCTCAGGCGGACCCGGGTACAGTGGGGGCCCGTCTCAGGAATTTCAGCACACAGTGGGCTCTCTCACAGGTGGATCCCTGGGTCCTTCAAGTAGTGTCTCAGGGGTACAGGCTGGAATTCGAGACGTCTCCCCCCTACCGTTTCCTAAAATCTGCCTTACCGGCAACTCCCTCTGCCAGGGAGGCAGTGTTGGTGGCTATTCAAAAACTATATTCACAGCAAGTGATTGTCAAGGTACCCCTCCTTCAACAGGGAAAGGGTTACTATTCCACAATGTTTGTGGTACCGAAACCGGACGGTTCGGTGAGACCCATCTTAAATTTAAAAGCCTTGAACACTTATATCAAAAGGTTCAAGTTCAAGATGGAATCGCTCAGGGCGGTTATTGCGAGCCTGGACGAGGGGGATTACATGGTCTCCCTGGACATCAAGGATGCGTACCTGCATGTCCCTATTTACCCTCCGCACCAGGAGTACCTCAGATTTGTGGTACAGGACTGTCACTATCAGTTCCAGACGCTGCCGTTTGGGTTATCCACGGCACCGAGGGTCTTTACCAAGGTAATGGCCGAAATGATGATACTCCTTCGCAAGAAGGGAGTTTTAATTATCCCATACTTGGACGATCTCCTGATAAAGGCGAGGTCCAAAGAACAGTTGATAGTGGGGGTAGCACTTTCTCGGGAAGTGCTACAACAGCACGTCTGGATTCTCAATATTCCAAAGTCACAGCTGGTCCCGACGACACGTTTTCTGTTCCTGGGAATGATTCTGGACACAGACCAGAAAAGAGTGTTTCTTCCAGTGGAAAAAGCAGAGGAGTTGTCATCTCTAGTCAGAGACATCCTAAAACCAGGACAGGTGTCGGTACATCAATGCACACGAGTCCTGGGAAAAATGGTAGCTTCGTACGAAGCAATCCCATTCGGAAGGTTCCACGCAAGGACGTTCCAGTGGGACCTGTTGGACAAATGGTCCGGGTCCCATCTCCAGATGCAACAGCGGATAACCCTGTCGGCAAGGACCAGGGTGTCGCTGCTGTGGTGGCTGCAGAGGGCTCATCTACTAGAGGGCCGCAGATTCGGAATACAGGACTGGGTCCTGGTGACCACGGATGCCAGCCTTCGGGGCTGGGGTGCAGTCACACAGGGAAGAAATTTCCAAGGACTGTGGTCAAATCGGGAGATTTCGCTTCACATAAATATTCTGGAGCTAAGGGCCATTTACAATGCCCTAAGCCAAGCAAGGCCCCTGCTTCAGAACCAGCCGGTACTGATCCAATCAGACAACATCACGGCGGTCGCCCATGTAAACAGACAGGGCGGCACAAGAAGCAGGATGGCGATGGCAGAAGCCACAAGGATTCTCCGATGGGCAGAGAATCATGTGTTGGCACTGACAGCAGTGTTCATTCCGGGAGTGGACAACTGGGAAGCAGACTTCCTCAGCAGGCACGACCTCCACCCGGGAGAATGGGGACTTCATCCAGAAGTCTTCCAAATGCTGGTAGACCGTTGGGAAAGACCACAGGTGGACATGATGGCGTCCCGCCTCAACAAAAAGTTGAAAAGATATTGCGCCAGGTCAAGGGACCCTCAGGCGATCGCTGTGGACGCTCTAGTGACACCATGGGTGTACCAGTCGGTTTATGTGTTTCCCCCTCTGCCTCTCATTCCCAAGGTACTGAGAATAATAAGAAAGCGAGGAGTGAAAACTATACTCGTGGTTCCGGATTGGCCAAGAAGAGCTTGGTACCCGGAACTTCAGGAGATGCTTGCAGAGGACCCTTGGCCTCTGCCGCTCAGACAAGACCTGCTGCAGCAGGGACCCTGTCTGTTCCAAGACTCACCGCGGCTACGTTTGACGGCATGGCGGTTGAACACCGGATCCTAAAGGAAAAGGGCATTCCGGAGGAAGTCATCCCTACCCTGATCAAAGCCAGGAAGGATGTCACCGCAAAACATTATCACCGCATTTGGCGAAAATATGTTGCGTGGTGTGAGGCCAAGAAGGCCCCGATGGAGGAATTTCAGCTGGGTCGATTCCCGCATTTCCTGCAAGCAGGGGTGACGTTGGGCCTCAAATTGGGGTCCATTAAGGTCCAGATTTCGGCTCTGTCGATTTTCTTCCAAAAAGAACTGGCTTCACTGCCTGAAGTTCAGACGTTTGTCAAAGGAGTTCTGCATATTCAGCCTCCTTTTGTGGCCCCAGTGGCACTTTGGGATCTCAATGTGGTTTTGGAATTCCTGAAATCACATTGGTTCGAGCCACTTAAGACTGTGGATTTGAAATATCTCACGTGGAAAGTGGTCATGTTGTTGGCCCTGGCTTCGGCCAGGCGAGTATCAGAATTGGCGGCTTTGTCTTGTAAAAGTCCTTATCTGATTTTCCATATGGATAGGGCAGAGTTGAGGACTCGTCCTCAGTTTCTCCCAAAGGTGGTCTCAGCTTTTCACTTGAACCAACCTATTGTGGTGCCTGCGGCTACTAGGGACTTGGAGGATTCCAAGTTACTGGACGTAGTCAGGGCCCTGAAAATGTATGTTTCCAGGACAGCTGGAGTCAGGAAGACTGACTCGCTGTTTATCCTGTATGCACCCAACAAGCTGGGTGCTCCTGCTTCTAAGCAGTCTATCGCGCGCTGGATTTGTAGCACTATTCAGCTGGCGCATTCTGCGGTGGGATTACCGCAGCCTAAATCAGTGAAAGCCCATTCCACAAGGAAGGTGGGCTCATCTTGGGCGCCTGCCCGAGGGGTCTCGGCTTTACAACTTTGCCGAGCTGCTACTTGGTCAGGGGCAAACACGTTTGCAAAATTCTACAAATTTGATACCCTGGCTGAGGAGGACCTGGAGTTCTCTCATTCGGTGCTGCAGAGTCATCCGCACTCTCCCGCCCATTTGGGAGCTTTGGTATAATCCCCATGGTCCTTACGGAGTCCCCAGCATCCACTAGGACGTCAGAGAAAATAAGAATTTACTCACCGGTAATTCTATTTCTCGTAGTCCGTAGTGGATGCTGGGCGCCCATCCCAAGTGCGGATTGTCTGCAATACTTGTAAATAGTTATTGTTACTATAATCGGGTTGTTATTGCGAGCCATCTGTTCAGAGGCTCCATTGTTATCATACTGTTAACCGGGGTTCCTATCACGAGTTATATGGAGTGATTGGTGTGGCTGGTATGAGTCTTACCCGGGATTCAAAAATCCTTCCTTATTGTGTCAGCTCTTCCGGGCACAGTTCCTAACTGAGGCTTGGAGGAGGGTCATAGGGGGAGGAGCGAGTGCACACCAGATAGTCCTGAATCTTTCTTTAGAGTGCCCAGTCTCCTGCGGAGCCCGTCTATTCCCCATGGTCCTTACGGAGTCCCCAGCATCCAATATGGACTACGAGAAATAGAATTGCCGGTGAGTAAATTCTTATTTTTAATTATTTCAAAATGTAACTGGACCCTCTATTGTTATTCTCCCCCCCCCCCCCCCCCCCCCCGTTCACTTTAAAATAGTTATAAAGGAGAAAATTATCTAAAAGCAATTATATAGTAAGACCATTTTCCTTACTGTGTAAGCTGCAGAACTAGGTGTCCTGTTAGTTGCTTTTTATTTTACCCTTGTATGCCTTACTGCCATGTTTTGCTTATCGCACAGTGTAACCTATGTAGTTCACCCAACATGGCTGCCTCGCCTGGTACTCTCTTGTGTAGAATAAACAATGCATGGTTCTGAACTCTCCTAATATATATGTCTCCCCAAATATGTGTCATTTCTTCACCTTTTGAGATAATTTATTTATAAAGACAACTTAAAGCAAAATATATTTAAGAAATAAATGTCTATTTTTATTTTAAGTAAAATTTAGCCACTTCTTCTTCTTCTTCATCATCTTCTTCTTCTGCTTCGTCTTATGATGATGATGATGATTATTATTATTATTTTGTAATTATTCATATTATTATTTACTCTGCATTATAAAATTGGTAATTTCGGACTAAGATTGGTCCAGTAATCTTACAAATTTGTCCTATAAGAGGAACAAGATGGCGGGAGCCTCATGACTCATGAAGAGTCATCCTTCAGCACTCAGGAGAGGAAAAAAACCCTTGTGGAGGAAACCTCTGGGGACCCATGGCTGAAGGACTGCCCGTCCCTCTAGGCATTAAGAGACTATGCAGAGTTTGCCCAGACTACCCGCCCACCCACTAAACTTTCCTAACCCAGTCATCCCTTCTGTCGCCTCAAATCTGCTATTTTGACCTATTTACCCAGCCGGAGAAAAACACATCTACACGTCAATGGTGAGAGAGTGAAGAAAGAGAGCCAGAGATGAATGGGAGTGAGTGGGGGGCAGTCACAACCACCATTGCATTCATTTCTGATGCTAACAGGGATTACAACTGTACAAATGTAGCCATTCTTGTCGTGGCTACATCTTATGGCTATTGCGCCTTATTAGCCGCGACCGTACCGCGTACGTACGTACGTACGTCTAAGTCGTGTGTGTGCCCCGGTCGCATGGATGGGAGCGGCAAATGCCGCAGCTCGGCACGGCTAGGCACAGGCGCGCATAGCTGCGCCGAGGGTGCACTTTTTAGCATGGCTACATCTGTATATAGTATTGGATATTCCCCCTCTAGATCCACTGGGATGGTAAAGTACAGTATGAACAAGTCGGTTTCAATAAAAAAAACATGAAAACTCATGTCGACTTTTTGACCTGTTGACATTTTAAATGTCGGTATTTTAAATGTTGGTATTTTACCATGTTGGAAATTTGACCTTGTCGGGATTTTGACTGTTGGGATTTTGATTGTAGGTAAATTGACCGCATCCCGTTTTGGTAGTGTCATGGCCGTGTTGCTGAAAGTAGTTGCGTACAGAGGGGCTAATTCAGACCTGATCGTAGCAGCAAATTTGTTAGCAGTTGGGCAAAACCATGTGCACTGCGGGGGAGGGGGGGGGGGCAGATATAACATGTGCAGAGAGTTAGATTTGGGTGGGGTGTGTTCAAACTGAAATCTAAATTGCAGTGTAAAAATAAAGCAGCCAGTATTTACCCTGCACAGAAACAATATAACCCACCCAAATCTAACTCTCTCTGCACATGTTATAGCTGCCCCCCCCCCCCCCTGCAGTGCACATGGTTTTGCCCAACTGCTAACAAAATTGCTGCTACGATCAGGTCTGCATTGCCCCCCAGAGGTGCTCAGCTGCTGTCAATAAGAGGCCATACTCACACGGAGGAACTGCAACTACTAGGTGGTAATGCAGTGTGTATAGACGCTGTATACCAAGGAAGGGCTTTGTAGCAGCATTAGCATACCTCCCAACTGTCCCGATTTTCGCGGGACAGTCCCATCTGTTTGGGACTGTTCCGCTGTCCCACCCGCGGGCTGCAGTGGGGGGGGGGGGGGGGGTTAGTTGGGAGGGTACTGCACTCGCTGCTCTGCTTAGCAACAGTGACTAGTCTATTCAGTGGAGACAGATGGAGAGGGCATGCCCCTTCAGTGATGAAAAAGGGGTCATGGCTCGCGATCGCGGGCCCTCCTGCGAAGCCATGCCCCTTTTCATAGGCCTAGGCCACTTTTCGGTGGAGCGCGCGGCTTTGCCGCACGTGTGTCCATCTTCCTAGAGTGAGAAAGTTGGGAGGTATGGCATTAGTTTAAAGCCGCAGACATGAATATAACAAAACACACTATTGTGGCTGACTCAGCATCCAACTTTGAACCAGGCCCATTATGTTGTACCGTGTACTATGGGCCTGAGATAGACACAGTGCACAGCATCTTTCTGTGTCTAAATATGCTAATGCTGCTGAAGACGTCTTATATAAATAGACACCTCTTCCAAGCTTCTGTGATCTGCTGCTGCATCAGTCGGCCATCTGAGTAACCCTCCAGTTACGCAGGATGGTTGGTGTTTTCACTCAGCCGTGGGGCAGAAAATTCAATAGACACAGATCCTGGTCTCTGCACTCCAAGAAAACGCTACCCTGTGCCACCCCATCTCCACCACAAAACGGGATGCACTTTGTTTGCACCTGACACTTTAGTGTAAATATACATATATTATCTATATCATATATAAATAAAAGTGCAGTTATTTGAAATTCAGTAATATATACTGTAGTTCTCTCAGCTACTATCAATCAGTCTGGAACTGTTTCTATATCAAAAAGCAATTCATTCTCACATACACTAGGTGGCAATGTTTGAAAGAAAACATTTCATACAAGTTTTCATTGTTACATAAAATAGGTGTATGTAATATGTCCCATAAAAAAAAGAAAGAAAGAAAAAATATTTATGGAGCATTGGGTGATTTATTCCATTTTAGCAATGTATAATAGACTAATAAACTATAAATGTAAACTTTTCACCTAATTAGACAATTTTATCTGTATGCATTGGTCCTGCTGTTCGACAAAATTTTATTCTACCTGTTACATAAGCCCAGGTCCAAAATCTGAATTTACTTCTACCAAGATCTCAGAGTTAACTGTGTAAACCTGGCTCAAGCTGTAGAACCCCCACAAATTAGAAACAAAAGAGACGGATCTCTTGAAAAAGTTTGATACAGTATGCTTTACTTGTTGCTGGAAACATATTGTGATTTGCAAAATAGTATGAGGACCAATTCCAAACTTGTCCCCGGTCAGATTGGGAAAACAACACCATTAGAAAACCTGTTTCTCATTGGAGATTAAGCCTTTTTTAACCCTTGTCTTTGAAAATTGTTGAGATTTTTACAGTGCAAGGTGTCTGCATTATTTTTGTAGGCATTTTGGGTGCGCATTAAAGGGTTATGAGTAACATCAGTATACATTTTCTGTAGGGACAGTCAAATCCATTAACTATCTATTAGTTGTGCAACATTTATATAAATGTCATGCAGGGAAGTTAAAAATAAGACACAGCAGTGTATAGAGTGTTTCAAACTCATTTAGTAGTGCAAGGAAGGATTGTGGCGTTGTCTTCAACTCTTCTACTGTATTTTACTACTGTCCAACTCTGACTGCAATATATATTAATTAGCAATAACAAATTTAATGTAGTAAATGTATATTAATATATTTTAATTGGTAATAACAAATGAGAAAAGAAATGTTTGTTAAATTTCAATGAATATAAATAAATATGCAACGAAGTATGCATTTAATAAATTAAAAAAGGGCTTTAACATAAACATAGCTTATAACTAAAGAATACTGTAAGCTATATACAGTTCTTTTTTTCAGTTTAACAAAAAAAACTTTGTTTTCAGAACAGAAATAACATTGCTTTTTTGCTTTTTGTTGTGGGGTTCTTTTTGGGGTGTGGTTCATTAGGTCGACATGAGTTAGGTCGACATGATCATTAGGTCAACATGGTCATTAGGTCGACATGTGCTAGGTCGACTTGGAAAAACGTTAACATGAGTTTTTGGACTGGTTTTGGTGTTGTTGTCTTCGTAAAATGACCGGGAACCCCAAATAGTGCACCGTGTCCCCTTGCATGGCTCGCGCTTTGGGCAAGGTGCCTCACTCCGCTGCGCTCGGCACAGGTTACAATTCCCAATTGTAGTCCACGAGGATCGTTAAGTATGAAAAAGGTCAAAAAATAAAAAAATTGTAAAAAACTCATGTCGACCTCTTTCCATGTCGACCTAGTACATTTCGACCTAATGACCATGTCGACCAAACGACCCAATGTATGTCGACCTAACTCATGTCGACCTAATGACAGCCATCCGTTTTTTTTTGGGGGGGGGGAGATGGTCAACAACACTATGGGGTATATTCAATTGAAGTCGGATCCATTCCGACATTCATTTGTCGGAATGGATCTGACCTGGGCTATTCAATGTAATCTCAATTCGACTTTAAAAAAAGTCGAATTGAGATGCGGGAGCTGAGACGGGGGAGAGCCGCGGGCAGACGGGGGAGAGCAGCGCTACAGCAGTGGGCGGCGTAGCCAGAGGATGTCACAGCCACCGCTCACGGCAGCATCCACCCGGCTCCAGCAAGTGAGGTCTCGCTTGCTGGAGCCGGGTGGACGCTGCTGTGAGCGGCGGCTGTGACATCCTCCGGCTACACCGCCCGCCTCTGTAGCGCTGTTCTCCCCCGTATGCCCGCGGCTCTCCCCCGTCTTAGCTCCCGCATCTCAATTCGACTTTTTGATGTTTGAGATTGATTTCTAGGGAACTACAATACACAAACCTTAATATTTTGGAAAGGAACCCTTTGGTGCAGAGAGCAGGAAAAAAATATACAAATAAACGTGTGTGTGTGTGTGTGTATATATATATATATATATATAGAGAGAGAGAGAGAGAGATGTTTGGTTAGTAAAGATAGTTTGTGCTCTCTTTTGTTTAGTGAAAGTCAAATAGTAGTATTATATTTTCGCAATACTTGTTTGTTTAACAATCACCAAATAGGTTACTTTTCACCTTCATATTATACCAAAATTAGTGTACTCTAAATGTTCGGCCACAAAGACCTTGCTGATATTTGGCATGATAAATTCAATAAATGGAATTCTGACATAATAAATGTTGGAGGAAAATGTATGTACAGTACATGGAGAATGTGTTACAATATTTCACATACAGTGGTGCTTGAAAGTTTGTGAATCCTTCAGAATTTTCTATATATCTGCTGAAATTTGGCCTAAACCTACCTCAGGTTTTAACACGTCCTAAAAGTAAATAAAAAGAACCAAATCAAACAAATGAGACCAAAAAAAAAAGTAGATGTGCTCATTTTTTTATTAAGGAAATTTATCCAATATCATGTGAGTGGCAAAAGTATGTGAACCTTTAGGTTTAGCAGATATTTTGAAGGTGAAATTAGAGTCAGGTATTTTCAATCTATGAGGTGTGAGTGGACAACCTGTTTTTTTAAAAGAACAGGGATCTATCGAAGTCTGATGTTCACAACACATGTTTGTGAAAGTGTATCATGCCACGAATAAAGGAGATTTCTGGGGACCTTAGAAGAAGAGTTGTTGATGCTTATCAGTCTGTAAAATATTACAAAACCATCTCTAAAGAGTTTGAACTTCACCAGTTAACAGCCACACAGATTGTGTATAAATGCAGGAAATTCCAGACCATTATTATCCTCCCCAGGAGTGGTCGACAAACAAAGGTCATGCCAAGAGCAAGGTTTGCAAGGCCACAAATGAACCCAGGGTAACCTCTAAGTATGGTGGCTAGGGAGGCCAATCCCGGGCCATTTTTTCAATCCCAGGTATCGGGATTGAAAAATGGTCAATCCCTTTTATTTTCAATGTCGGGCAGCGTTGAGCCTCTTCAGCAGGCTCCAACGGTGCCCGGCTCCCCCTGTCCCTGGCTGTGCGCACTGAGCAGCGCGACTTGATGGCAGAGGCCATGCTGCGCTGCCTCACATCAGCTATGTGCGCCGCCCAGACTGACCACACCTCACCACAGTTCTCCATAAGTGTACCAATCCTCCCACCTACCTGAATAGAGGATGGTTAGTTATGGTGGGGTGGGGTGGGGGCTGGGCAGGTGGGACATTGACAACCCAATCCTGGAAATCCCGGGATTGATTGTTTTTTAATCCCAATCCCCAGGATTGAAAAAACAGCCCGGGATTGGCCTTCATATTTCTAAACAACTAAAGGCCTTACCGACATTAGCTAATGTTCATGAGTTTACCCTCTGGAGGACATTGAACAATAATGTTGAGCAAGGCAGGATTGCATGGAAAAAGCTGCTGCTCTCCAAAAATAACACTGCTGCCTGTCTGCAGTTTGCTAAAGATCATCTGGACAAGCCAGAAGGCTATTGGAACAATGGGCCTAATTCAGATCTGATCGCTGCTGTGCGTTTTCGCACAGCAACCGATCAAGTCAGAACTGCGCGTGCGCCGGTGCATGCTAGACAGTCGATGGCCATCTCAGTCCTGCGATCCAATCAGGCGGAGGGGGTGGGCTGGTGGCGTTTGCCCGCCGTTTTAAGGGGGCGGGTCGCGCGGCTGTGTGACGTCACACGCTGCCGCTGCAACCCAGGAAGCGACGAGTAGCTCCCTGCTAGCGCGCAAGAGCTGTGCTGGTAGGGAGCTACTCCTCACGTACAAAAGCATCGCCCCTGTGCGATGCTTTTGTACCTGTGCGGGGGGGGGGGGGGTAGGGCCTGACATGCGTGGTGGACTGGCCCTGTGCTGGGCGTCCCCCCACATATCTGAGTAACTGATCGTTTTTGCACGGCTATGATCAGGCTACGATCAGGTCTGAATTAGGCCCAATGTTTTTTGGACAGATGAGTCCATAATAGTGCTTTTTGTTTTAAATGAGAAGCGTTATGTTTTCAGAAAGGAGAACAATGCATACCAGCATAAAAATCTCATGCCATATGTGAAACACGGTGGTGGTGGTGGTGGTGGTATCATGGTTTTGGCCTGTTTTGCTGCATCTGGCCCTTATTGACTTGCCATTATTGAGGGGACAATGAATTCTGAATTATACCAGAATTTTCTAAAGGAAAATGTCAGGACACCTGTCCATGAGTTGCTTCTCAAGAAAACGTGGGTCATGCAGCAAGACAATGACCCAAAGCACACAAGTAATTTGACCAAAGAATGGTTAAAGAAGAATACATTTAAAGTTTTGGAATGGCTAAGTCAAAGTTCTGTCCTTAATCCAATGGAAATGTTGTGGAAGGATCTAAAGCGAGCAGTTCTTGGGAGGAAACCCACCAACATAACAGAGTTGAAGCTGCTTTGTATGGAGTAATGGGGGGAAATTCCTCCAAGCCAATGTTCAGGTCTAATCAACAATTACTGCAAACGTTTATATGCAGTTATTGCTGCACAAGGATGTCATTGCAGATACTGAAAGCAAAGGTTCACATACTTTTGCCACTCACAGATGTGTGATATTGGATAATTGTATTCAATAACAAAAAAATTAGCATGTCTAATTTTTTTTGTATCATTTGGTTCTCTTTATCTACTTTTAGGACTTGTGTGATAATCTGAGGTAGTTTTAGGCCAAATTTCAGCAGAAATATAGAAAATTCTGAAGGGTTCACAAACTTTCAAGCCCCACTGTGTTTTGGGTGGAAAAAAATGATGTTTCAAGCTTTGTGTGTAACAAGTGTAGCCTGTTACTGTACATTGTATCCTTTTTATTTTAGGAAATAGGTAACTTGTTTTACTGTTTCGTATACAGAACCTATTATTGCACACTTGTATGTGTCTTTCACATCCAAAAAAGAGAGGACGCAGTTAAGATCATAGCAGTAGACTTTTGTGTCCTCAAATTCTCTAAACGGTGACATTAATGCATTTTTCATGGCACTGGAAAGATTGGATGTCTTCTATACTTCTGGAAAAGTAGCCAGTTTAAAAAACTCCTTTTTCTGTAGCCTCTGGGAGTCATGTAAGCTGCATCCTGTTTTTAGCAGGAAGACATTCTATTTGTCTTTGCCAGTAATATCAGAACTTCAAATCTACGTAAATGCAGCTGACGTCAAGCCTACAGTACCTTCAGCTATTTATTTTATTATCACTGAGGCTCGTAATATTGCAAAATTACACAACTGGAACTGAACAAGCTGGATATATGGACTTCATTTCACATATTATGATCACTATTAATATTTTTATATATTATCTATATATTATGCAACACTTTAAAGTTCATTTTAATCATTCACATCAGCCCCTACCCCAATTTATTTTGCCACATGGACACATACAGTACTGTACACACGCCTTTTTGTCAGCAGGCAATTACCTTTGTCTTTGAAGTAGGGAGGTAATCAGTGCACATAAACACAGGGAGAACCCACAAACACCACACAGCAATACATTATATATAATATTTAACATAAACATCTTATACCGACAGAGATGCCAACAGATAAGCCCATATACACTGCTATAAACTACGCGAGTAATAGTACAATGTCCATTACACACTGCACCACATGCTCTCTCCTTTTTGTTCCTTTACATTTCTATATAAGCAGAGAGATCTCTACATTTGACACCAAAATATTTTGGAGAATTGGAGTATTCACCGAAAACGGATTATTTTGTAGAAGTAGAGGTTAACCTGCCCCCCCCCCCCCCCCCTATTCTTATTAGGTAGAGTCAGTGCTAGGGTGTTCGGCACCCTCCTGCAAACTAAATTTGTGCCCTACCTCTCACACCTCCTAAAGGAACAATGAGCACCACAAAGGGGGTGTGGTCTCACACAGAAGAGGTGTGGCCACAGATTTGTAACCCTTATTGTAATTACATTGCACAGAGTCCCCTTACAGACATAATGCCCACCACAGTAATAGTGCCCCTTACACACGTAATTCCCACCACAGTAGTAGCTACCCTTACGTACATAATGCTCACCATAGTAGTAGCACCCCTTACGAACATAATGCCCACCACAGTAGTAGCACCCCATACGAACATAATGCCCACCGCATTATTAGCGAGAGGGGACGGGACAACTCAGAGCAGCCTTTACATTAGTGTATGCCCTTTGACAGGACAAAGCAATGTACTGGGCCCCAAACCCCCACTGTATGCATGGTTGCCCACTGTATTACTGTATGCATGGCTGCTGCTGCTGCTGTCCCCCCACTCTGTGCATGGCTGTTGCTGCTATCCCTCCCCCCCCACTCTATGCCTGGCAGTTGCTGTCCTCCCCTTTCCCACTCTATACATGGCTATTGCTGTCCTCCCCTTCCCCAATCTATGCATGGCTGCTGCTGTTCCAGGACACACACACACATACACCCCTCCAACCCGTTGCATGGCTGCTGCTGCCCTCTCACCCACGCTTGCTTACGGGAGTCGGAGGTAACAATCACCCGGCCACCGGACAGCTAGCTCTCAAAGCACTATGGGAACTGCTGAGGCAGAGCTACACAAGGATACTGGTGAGATCCCGTGTGCCATGGCTGCAAGCGGTGGGGGTGTTTGGGCACTACTACCGTGACTATGCTGGAGTGGAAGGGGGTGTTCATCATGGTAGGGGTTTCGGGCATTACCACAAGCGGGCCACGACTACATGCCTGACTGATTCTGCTGTGGCCGGGCAATTACCATCCAATTACAACTGACGGAACGCAGTTCTGCCCCGTTCTGGCCCACTTTAACCCCTGCTTTTATGTAATTCACTTGTGTTTTTCTCCCTAGCCTCAAGCTGCATGTCACCCGGCCATCTTTAGAGTTACTGATGACATATTCAGGTAAGCACTTGTTACAGTCAGCAGCTATGTTGCATTTACTTAAATGAATATTATCTGTATTATGCAAAGGATACTTTATCAGTCTGATAGTATTCTATTCAAAAACAATATTCCAGTCATAGGAGGAAAAAAAACCTTGAATACGTTGCTGTGTCAACCATTCTTCACGAAAAAATAAAATAGTGAATATGAAACTGTTTCTTACAATAAGTCATTACTTGTGGTTAAAAATCTACTTTTTGACTTACTGTAGTTTTTATATCGTTATATACATAAAACTGGCCATCAGTGTACACACTTTAAAGGGTATCTGGTCGGGATTCCTGCAGTCAGAATACCGACTGCGGAATCCCAACACTACTCGGAATGCCGACACTGGCATCCCGAATAGGCTCAGCCTGGCGCCGGAATTCTGACCGCTGGGATCCCAAACAAGCATCTGCCGGTCCGCCGGAGAGGTAAGCCACAGAGGGGGGGGGGGGGCTTAGGTTTAGGATGCAGCGGAGTTAGGTTTAGGCTGCGGTGAGATGGGTTAGGTTTCGGCACCATCAGGAAGGGTTAGGTTTAGGCTGCTAGAAGGGAGGGTTAGGTTTAGGCTTCTAGAAGGGAGGGTTAGGGGGCCAGTAGGGGAAGGTAAGTATACTTACCTTCCCCTGTCGGGATTCTGATCATCTGGATGCCTCGTTCGGTATTTAGACCGCTGGCATTCCAACCACCAGCATTTCAATCACAAACCTAAATTAAGTTGTATTGTGCTGTAAAACTTTTGTTTCTCTGACGTCCTAGTGGATGCTGGGACTCCGTCAGGACCATGGGGGAATAGCGGCTCCGCAGGAGACAGGGCACAAAATTTAAAAGTTTGACCACTAGGTGGTGTGTACTGGCTCCTCCCCCTATGACCCTCCAAGCCTCAGTTAGGTTTTTGTGCCCGTCCGAGCAGGGTGCAATCTAGGTGGCTCTCCTAAAGAGCTGCTTAGAAAAAGTTTGTTAGGTTTTTTATTTTCAGTGAGTCCTGCTGGCAACAGGCTCACTGCAACGAGGGACTTAGGGGAGAAGAAGTGAACTCACCTGCGTGCAGGATGGATTTGCTTCTTAGGCTACTGGACACTAGCTCCAGAGGGACGATCACAGGTACAGCCTGGATGGGTCACCGGAGCCGCGCCGCCGACCCCCTTGCAGATGCCGAATAGAGAAGAGGTCCAGAAACCGGCGGCAGAAGACGTCTCAGTCTTCATGAGGTAGCGCACAGCACTGCAGCTGTGCGCCATTGCTCTCCGCACACTTCACACCAGCGGTCACTGAGGGTGCAGGGCGCTGGGGGGGGGCGCCCTGGGCAGCAATGTAATATACCTATTCTGGCTAAAATATATCACATATAGCCCCTGGGGCTATATGGATGTATTTAACCCCTGCCAGGTTCCAAAAATACCGGGAGAAGAAGCCCGCCGAAAAGGGGGCGGGGCCTATTCTCCTCAGCACACAGCGCCATTTTCCTGCCCAGCTCCGCTGCGAGGAAGGCTCCCAGGACTCTCCCCTGCACTGCACTACAGAAACAGGGTAAAAACAGAGAGGGGGGGCACTTATTGGCGATATTTATAATATTTGAGCTGCTATAAAGGGAACACACTTATTAAGGTTGTCCCTATATATATTTATAGCGCTTGGGTGTGTGCTGGCAAACTCTCCCTCTGTCTCCCCAAAGGGCTAGTGGGGTCCTGTCTTCTATCAGAGCATTCCCTGTGTGTCTGCTGTGTGTCGGTACGTGTGTGTCGACATGTATGAGGACGATGTTGGCGTGGAGGCGGAGCAATTGCCTGTAATGGTGATGTCACCCCCTAGGGAGTCGACACCAGAATGGATGGCTTTGTTTATGGAATTACGGGATAGTGTCAGCACGCTACAAAAGTCTGTTGACGACATGAGACAGCCGGCAAACCAGTTAGTACCTGTCCAGGCGTCTCAGACACCGTCAGGGGCTGTAAAACGCCCTTTACCTCAGTCGGTCGACACAGACCAAGACACTGACACTGAATCCAGTGTCGACGGTGAAGAAACAAACGTATTTTCCAGTAGGGCCACACGTTATATGATCACGGCAATGAAGGAGGCTTTGCATATCTCTGATACTGCAAGTACCACAAAAAGGGGTATTATGTGGGGTGTGAAAAAACTACCGATAGTTTTTCCTGAATCAGAGGAACTGAATGAAGTGTGTGATGAAGCGTGGGTTACCCCAGATAGAAAACTGCTAATTTCAAAGAAGTTATTGGCATTATACCCTTTCCCGCCAGAGGTTAGGGCGCGCTGGGAAACACCTCCTAGGGTGGATAAGGCGCTCACATGCTTATCAAAGCAAGTGGCGTTACCGTCTCCTGATACGGCCGCCCTCAAGGATCCAGCTGATAGGAGGCTGGAGAATACATTAAAAAGTATATACACACATACGGGTGTTGTACTGAGACCAGCAATCGCCTCAGCCTGGATGTGCAGTGCTGGCGTGGCTTGGTCGGAGTCACTGTCTGAAAATATTGATACCTTGGATAGGGACAGTATTTTACTGACTATAGAGCAGTTAAAGGATGCATTTCTTTATATGCGAGATGCACAGAGAGATATTTGCACTCTGGCATCAAGAGTAAGTGCGATGTCCATATCTGCCAGAAGAAGTTTATGGACGCGCCAGTGGTCAGGTGATGCGGATTCCAAACGACATATGGAAGTATTGCCGTATAAGGGGGAGGAATTATTTGGGGTCGGTCTATCGGATCTGGTGGCCACGGCAACGGCCGGAAAATCCACCTTTTTACCCCAGGTCACCTCCCAGCAGAAAAAGCCGCAGGCTTTTCAGCCGCAGTCCTTTCGTTCCTATAAGAACAAACGAGCAAAAGGACATTCCTATTTGCCTCGAGGCAAAGGAAAGGGTAAGAGACTGCAACAAGCAGCTCCTTCCCAGGAGCAGAAGCCCTCCCCGGCTTCTACAAAGGCGTCAGCATGACGCTGGGACCTTACAAGCAGACTCAGGGGCGGTGGGGGGTCGCCTCAAACATTTCAGCGCACAGTGGGCTCACTCGCAGGTGGACCCCTGGATCCTGCAGGTAGTATCTCAGGGTTACAGGTTGGAATTCGAGAAGTCCCCTCCTCGCCGTTTCCTAAAGTCTGCTTTGCCAACGTCTCCCTCCGACAGGGCGACGGTATTGGAGGCCATTCACAAGCTGTATTCTCAGCAGGTGATAGTCAAGGTACCCCTCCTACAACAGGGACAGGGGTATTACTCCACGCTATTTGTGGTACCGAAGCCGGACGGCTCGGTAAGACCGATTCTAAATCTAAAATCTCTGAACCTGTACATACAAAAATTCAAGTTCAAGATGGAGTCACTCAGAGCAGTGATAGCGAATCTGGAAGAAGGGGATTTTATGGTGTCCTTGGACATCAAGGATGCTTACCTTCATGTTCCAATTTGTCCTTCACACCAAGGGTACCTCAGGTTCGTGGTCCAAAACTGTCATTATCAGTTTCAGACGCTGCCGTTTGGATTGTCCACGGCACCCCGGGTCTTTACCAAGGTAATGGCCGAAATGATGATCCTTCTTCGAAGAGAAGGCGTCTTAATTATCCCTTACTTGGACGATCTCCTGATAAGGGCAAGATCCAGAGAACAGCTGGAGGTCGGAGTAGCACTAACCCAAGTAGTGCTCCAACAACACGGGTGGATTCTGAATTTTCCAAAATCCCAACTGATCCCGACGACACGTCTGTTGTTCCTAGGGATGATTCTGGACACTGTTCAGAAAAAGGTATCTCTTCCGGAGGAGAAAGCCAGGGAGTTATCCGATCTAGTCAGGAACCTCCTAAAACCAGGAAAAGTATCTGTGCATCAATGCACAAGAGTCCTGGGAAAAATGGTAGCTTCTTACGAAGCGATTCCATTCGGCAGATTCCATGCACGAACTTTTCAGTGGGATCTGCTGGACAAATGGTCCGGATCGCATCTGCAGATGCATCAGCGGATAAAATTGTCCACAAGGACAAGAGTGTCTCTGCTATGGTGGTTGCAGAGTGCTCATCTGTTAGAGGGCCGCAGATTCGGCATACAGAACTGGGTCCTAGTGACCACGGATGCCAGCCTGAGAGGCTGGGGAGCGGTCACACAGGGAAGAAACTTCCAGGGCGTGTGGTCAAGCCTGGAGACGTCTCTTCACATAAATATACTGGAGCTAAGAGCAATCTACAATGCTCTAAGCCTGGCAAAACCTCTGCTTCAGGGTCAGCCGGTGTTGATTCAGTCGGACAACATCACGGCAGTCGCCCACGTAAACAGACAGGGCGGCACAAGAAGCAGGAGGGCAATGGCAGAAGCTGCAAGGATTCTCCGCTGGGCAGAAAATCATGTGTTAGCACTGTCAGCTGTGTTCATCCCGGGAGTGGACAACTGGGAAGCAGACTTCCTCAGCAGACACGATCTGCACCCGGGAGAGTGGGGACTTCATCCAGAAGTCTTCCACATGATTGTGGTCCATTGGGAAAGACCAATGGTGGACATGATGGCGTCCCGCCTCAACAAAAAACTGGACAGGTATTGCGCCAGGTCAAGAGACCCTCAGGCAATAGCTGTAGACGCTCTGGTAACACCATGGGTGTACCAGTCAGTGTATGTGTTTCCTCCTCTGCCTCTCATACCAAAAGTACTGAGAATTATACGGCAAAGGGGAGTAAGAACGATACTCGTGGCTCCGGATTGGCCAAGAAGAACTTGGTACCCGGAACTTCAGGAGATGCTCACGGAAGATCCGTGGCCTCTACCTCTAAGACGGGACCTGCTTCAGCAGGGACCGTGTCTATTCCAAAAAAGGCCCCGACGGAGGAATTTCAACTGGGTCGATTCCTACATTTCCTGCAAACAGGATTGTCTATGGGCCTCAAATTACGGTCCATTAAGGTTCAAATTTCGGCCCTGTCGATTTTCTTCCAGAAAGAATTGGCTTCAGTTCCTGAAGTCCAGACTTTTGTAAAAGGAGTACTACATATACAGCCCCCGGTTGTGCCCCCAGTGGCACCGTGGGATCTTAATGTAGTTTTGGATTTTCTCAAATCCCATTGGTTTGAGCCACTCAAATCGGTGGATTTGAAATATCTTACATGGAAAGTAACCATGCTACTGGCCCTGGCTTCAGCCAGGAGAGTGTCAGAATTGGCGGCTTTATCGTATAAAAGCCCATATCTGATTTTCCATTCGGACAGGGCAGAACTGCGGACGCGTCCTCACTTTCTGCCTAAGGTGGTTTCAGCGTTTCACCTGAACCAGCCTATTGTGGTGCCTGCGGCTACTAGCGATTTGGAGGATTCCAAGTTGCTGGACGTTGTCAGAGCATTGAAAATATATATTTCAAGGACGGCTGGAGTCAGAAAATCTGACTCGCTGTTTATACTGTATGCACCCAACAAGCTGGGTGCTCCTGCTTCTAAGCAGACGATTGCTCGTTGGATTTGTAGCACAATTCAACTTGCACATTCTGTGGCAGGCCTGCCACAGCCTAAATCTGTCAAGGCCCATTCCACAAGGAAGGTGGGCTCATCTTGGGCGGCTGCCCGAGGGGTCTCGGCATTACAACTCTGCCGAGCAGCTACGTGGTCAGGGGAGAACACGTTTGTAAAATTCTACAAATTTGATACCCTGGCTAAGGAGGACCTGGAGTTCTCTCATTCGGTGCTGCAGAGTCATCCGCACTCTCCCGCCCGTTTGGGAGCTTTGGTATAATCCCCATGGTCCTGACGGAGTCCCAGCATCCACTAGGACGTCAGAGAAAATAAGATTTTACTTACCGATAAATCTATTTCTCGTAGTCCGTAGTGGATGCTGGGCGCCCATCCCAAGTGCGGATTGTCTGCAATACTTGTACATAGTTATTGTTACAAAAAAATCGGGTTATTATTGTTGTGAGCCGTCTGTTCAGAGGCTCCTACGTTTGTCATACTGTTAACTGGGTTCAGATCACAAGTTGTACGGTGTGATTGGTGTGGCTGGTATGAGTCTTACCCGGGATTCAAAATCCTTCCTTATTGTGTACGCTCGTCCGGGCACAGTATCCTAACTGAGGCTTGGAGGAGGGTCATAGGGGGAGGAGCCAGTACACACCACCTAGTGGTCAAACTTTTAAATTTTGTGCCCTGTCTCCTGCGGAGCCGCTATTCCCCCATGGTCCTGACGGAGTCCCAGCATCCACTACGGACTACGAGAAATAGATTTATCGGTAAGTAAAATCTTATTTTCTCTTATGTCCTAGAGGATACTGGGACTCCATGGAGTATAGACAGGTCCACTAGGAGCCTTGGGCACTTTAAGAATTTGCTAGTGTGCACTGGCTCCTCCCTCTATGCCCCTCCTACCAGACTCAGTTTAGAAAATGTGTCCGGAGGAGCCGGTCACGCTTATGGAAGCTCCTGAAGAGTTTTCTGCATTTATTTTGTCTGTTTGTTGTTTTCCTGCAGGACTGGATGGCACCAGCCTGCCTGCTTCGTGGGACTTAGGGGAAGGAACGGCCCAACCTCTTGAAGGGTTAATGGTCCCGTTCCTCGCTGACAGGACACTAGCTCCTGAGGGAACTATTCGCAAGCCCCACCACGGCGAGCGTACATTCCCGCAGCACGCCGCCACCCCTAACAGAGCCAGAAGAGTGGTGAGTACTAAACCGGCGTCCCAGTTAGCGGATCGCTGGCCATTATGGCGGCATGAGGGTACGAAGACGCACAGCTTCTAACCAGGGCGGACTGCGTCTCCAGACTCAGTACACAACTGTGTCTAAGTACACTGTACACAGTACCCACACTGGTAAACAAAGCCTTAAAGCGGATCTGACTCCATCTTAAGCACTAAATTACCTCAGCCAGTATAAAAAAGCGGGAAGACCGTGCGCCATTGAGGGGGCGGTGCTTCACTATGAGCGGATCCAGCAGCTCACCAGCACCATTTTCCCTCTGCAGTGGACACAGATGCTGACTGACATGGATGCGCAACTCCTCCGGTGTGACCCCAGATTACCTCAGCGGTACCAGGGGTTCGTAGCAGGGGGGGAGCGATTATTAGTGTACTAAATCCCCAATCTGGGTACTTAGTCTGTGACCCGGCTAAGCTTGACATTAGCTATAAGGGCGCTGTGTGTGTTTGCTCCAAAATATCTCTGTGTCTCCCTGGAAGGGCTCTTTGTGTGTTAATTGTGCTTTTAACCTTTTCCTGTATGTGTGCTGTCACATTTACAATATGTCAGGCAAAGAGTGTGTTTCATGTACAGCAGAGTGTTCCTCTTCCCCAGGGAGCTCATTACTATGTACCCAGTGTGGTGCACCTTCCCAGAATAGCGGGGCTGAACCAGTGTGGCTAGATTCCATTAAAGGAATGATTTCCAATATTTCTAATAAATTGTCTCTGTTCATAAACTCATGCAATACTTTAAACAGTCTGTGGATGAGTTTATGAACAGAGACTCAGTCCCCAAACCAGCGTCTCAGTCCCCTGCCATTTGTCCACAAAAATTAACTCTGGCCCATATCCTGCAGTCTGACTCTGACGCTGAGGGGTCAGACATGGAGGAGGGTGAGGTGGATTCAGAAGGGGGGATGCTGCTCTGTCACAGGGAATAGAGGCTCTTATTGAAGCTATCAGAGACATTATACAAATTTCTGATAAGGTGACAGAGGAGTGTGAGGAATCTTATTTTAATGTAAAAAAGTAGTCCCCAGTCACAATTCCTGTGTCAAAGGAATTGAATACCCTGTTTGAAGAACCGTGGGTTAATCCTGGTAGGAAATTTCAAATCCCTAAAAGGTTACTCTCATCTTTTCCTTTTCCTCCTGAGTATAGGAAAAAATGGGAAAGTCCACTGATAGTGGAAGCATCAGTGTCCAGGCTGTCACGAAAGATTGTATTGCCTGTCCCTGGTGCAGCCTCCCTAAAGACATGGCTGATCGTAAAATTGAGACTACACTCAAATCCTTGTACACAGCTGCTTCAAAATGAAGTCTGTACAGTTCCAAAATAGCCAAACAATTCTTTCATATTCTTAAATTTCAAAACGTAAGTTTCACTTATGCTGGGGTCCACATTAGTACCATGGGGTATAGACGAGTCCACCAGGAGCCATGGGCCCCTCCTACCAGACTCAATTTAGAAAATGTGCCCGGTGGAGCTGGTCACAGCTAGGGGAGCTCCTAGAGCTTTTCTGGTTTTATTATTTCTCTGACGTCCTAGTGGATGCTGGGGACTCCGTAAGGACCCAGGGGAACAGCGGCTCCGCAGGAGACTGGGCACAAAAGTAAAGCTTTAGGACTACCTGGTGTGCACTGGCTCCTCCCCCCATGACCCTCCTCCAAGCCTCAGTTAGATTTTTGTGCCCGAACGAGAAGGGTGCACACTAGGTGGCTCTCCTGAGCTGCTTAGTGAAAAGTTTAGTTTTAGGTTTTTTATTTTCAGTGAGACCTGCTGGCAACAGGCTCACTGCATCGAGGGACTAAGGGGAGAAGAAGCGAACTCACCTGCGTGCAGAGTGGATTGGGCTTCTTAGGCTACTGGACACCATTAGCTCCAGAGGGATCGAACACAGGCCCAGCCATGGAGTCCGGTCCCAGAGCCGCGCCGCCGGCCCCCTTACAGAGCCAGAAGCAAGAAGAGGTCCGGAAAATCGGCGGCAGAAGACATCCTGTCTTCACCAAGGTAGCGCACAGCACTGCAGCTGTGCGCCATTGCTCCTCAGCACACTTCACACTTCGGTCACTGAAGGTGCAGGGCGCTAGGGGGGGCGCCCTGAGCAGCAATAAAAACACCTTGGCTGGCGAAAATACATCACATATAGCCCCCAGGGCTATATGGATGAATTTTAACCCCTGCCAGAATCCATAAAAAAGCAGGAGAAAAGTCAGCGAAAAAGGGGCGGAGCCTATCTCCTCAGCACACTGGCGCCATTTTCCCTCACAGCTCCGTTGGAGGGAAGCTCCCTGGCTCTCCCCTGCAGTCACTACACTACAGAAAGGGTTAAAAAAGAGAGGGGGGCACTAATTAGGCGCAGTATTAACAATACAGCAGCTATAAGGGGAAAAACACTTATATAAGGTTATCCCTGTATATATATAACGCTCTGGTGTGTGCTGGCAAACTCTCCCTCTGTCTCCGCAAAGGGCTAGTGGGGTCCTGTCCTCTATCAGAGCATTCCCTGTGTGTGTGCTGTGTGTCGGTACGTTTGTGTCAACATGTATGAGGAGGAAAATGATGTGGAGGCGGAGCAAATTGCCTGTAATAGGGATGTCACCCCCTAGGGGGTCGACACCTGAGTGGGTGAACTGTTGGAAGGAATTAACAGTGTCAGCTCTTTACAAAAGATAGTGGTTGACATGAGACAGCCGGCTACTCAGCTTGTGCCTGTCCAGACGTCTCATAGGCCGTCAGGGGCTCTAAAGCGCCCGTTACCTCAGATGGCAGATACAGACGCCGACACGGATACTGACTCCAGTGTCGACGGTGAAGAGACAAATGTGACTTCCAGTAGGGCCACACGTTACATGATTGAGGCAATGAAAAATGTTTTACACATTTCTGATAATACGAGTACCACCAAAAGGGGTATTATGTTCGGTGAGGAAAAACTACCTGTAGTTTTCCTGAATCTGAGAAATTAAATGAGGTGTGTGATGAAGCGTGGGTTTCCCCCGATAAAAACTGATAATTTCTAAAAAGTTATTGGCATTATATCCTTTCCCGCCAGAGGTTAGGGTGCGTTGGGAAACACCCCCTAGGGTGGATAAAGCGCTCACACGCCTGTAAAAACAAGGGCTCTACCCTCTCCTGAGATGGCCGCCCTTAAGGATCCTGCTGATAGAAAGCAGGAGGGTATCCTAAAATGTATTTACACACATACTGGTGTTATACTGCGACCAGCAATCGCCTCAGCCTGGATGTGCAGTGCTGGGTTGGCGTGGTCGGATTCCCTGACTGAGAATATTGATACCCTAGATAGGGACAGTATATTATTGCCTATAGAGCATTTAAAAGATGCATTTCTATATATGCGTGATGCACAGCGGAATATTTGCCGACTGGCATCAAGAGTAAGTGCGTTGTCCATTTCTGCCAGAAGAGGGTTATGGACACGACAGTGGTCAGGTGATGCGGATTCCAAACGGCATATGGAAGTATTGCCTTATAAAGGGGAGGAGTTATTTGGGGTCGGTCTTTCAGACCTGGTGGCCACGGCAACAGTTGGGAAATCCACGTTTTTACCCCAGGTCGCCTCTCAACATAAGAAGACGCCGTATTATCAGGCGCAGTCCTTTCGTTCCCATGAGGGCAAGCGGGCAAAAGGTTCCTCATTTCTGCCCCGTGACAGAGGAAGAGGAAAAAGGCTGCAGAAATCAGCCAGTTCCCAGGAACAGAAGCCCTCTCCCGCCTCTGCCAAGCCCTCAGCATGACGCTGGGGCTTTACAAGCGGACTCAGGCACGGTGGGGGCCCGTCTCAAGAATTTCAGCGCGCAGTGGGCTCACTCGCAAGTAGACCCCTGGATCCTTCAGGTGGTATCTCAGGGGTACAAATTGGAATTCGAGACGTCTCCCCCTCGCCGTTTCCTAAAGTCGGCTTTACCGACGTCTCCCTCCGACAGGGAGGCAGTTTTGGAAGCCATTCACAAGCTGTATTCCCAGCAGGTGATAATCAAGGTACCCCTCCTGCAACAGGGAAAGGGGTATTATTCCACACTGTTGTGGTACCGAAGCCGGACGGCTCGGTGAGACCGATTTTAAATCTAAAATCTTTGAACACTTACATACAGAAGTTCAAATTCAAGATGGAGTCACTCAGAGCAGTGATTGCGAACCTGGAAGAAGGGGACTACATGGTGTCTCTGGACATCAAGGATGCTTACCTTCATGTCCCAATTTACCCCTCTCACCAAGGGTACCTCAGGTTTGTGGTACAGAACTGTCACTATCAGTTTCAGACGCTGCCGTTTGGATGGTCCACGGCACCCCGGGTCTTTACCAAGGTAATGGCCGAAATGATGATACTCCTTCGAAGGAAGGGAGTTTTAGTTATCCCTTACTTGGACGATCTCCTGATAAGGGTAAGATCCAGAGAACAGTTGGAGGTCGGTGTAGCACTATCTCAGGTAGTGTTGCGGCAGCACAGTTGGATTCTCAATATTCCAAAATCGCAGCTGGTTCCGACGACTCGTCTTCTGTTCCTAGGGATGATCCTGGACACAGTCCAAAAAAAAAAAAAAAAAGGTGTTTCTCCCGGAGGAGAAAGCCAGGGAGTTATCCGAGCTAGTCAGGAACCTCCTAAAACCGAGCCAAGTCTCAGTGCATCAATGCACAAGGGTCCTGGGAAAAATGGTGGCTTCCTACGAAGCAATCCCATTCGGCAGATTCCACGCAAGAACTTTCCAGTGGGACCTGCTGGACAAATGGTCCGGGTCGCATCTTCAGATGCATCAGCGGATAACCCTGTCACCAAGGACAAGGGTGTCCCTCCTGTGGTGGTTGCAGAGTGCTCATCTTCTAGAGGGCCGCAGATTCGGCATTCAGGACTGGGTCCTGGTGACCACGGATGCCAGCCTGCGAGGCTGGGGAGCAGTCACACAGGGAAGAAATTTCCAGGGCTTATGGTCAAGCCTGGAGACATCACTTCACATAAATATCCTGAAGCTAAGGGCCATTTACAATGCTCTAAGCTTAGCAAGACCTCTGCTTCAAGGTCAGCCGGTGTTGATCCAGTCGGACAACATCACGGCAGTCACCCACGTAAACAGACAGGGTGGCACAAGAAGCAGGAGGGCAATGGCAGAAGCTGCAAGGATTCTTCGCTGGGCGGAAAATCATGTGATAGCACTGTCAGCAGTATTCACACGACCTCCACCCGGGAGAGTGGGGACTTCACCCAGAAGTCTTCCACATGAGTATAAACCGTTGGGAAAAACTCGACAGGTATTGCGCCAGGTCAAGGGACCCTCAGGCAATAGCTGTAGACGCTCTGGTAACACCGTGGGTGTACCGGTCAGTGTATGTGTTCCATCCTCTGCCTCTCATACCCAAGGTACTGAGAATTATAAGATGGAGAGGAGTAAGCACTATATTCGTGGCTCCGGATTGGCCAAGAAGGACTTGGTAACCGGAACTTCAAGAGATGCTCACGGAGGATCCGTGGCCTCTACCTCTAAGAAGGGACCTGCTCCAGCAAGGACCCTGTCTGTTCCAAGACTTACCGCGGCTGCGTTTGACGGCATGGCGGTTGAACGCCGGATCCTGAAGGAAAAAGGCATTCCGGATGAAGTCATCCCTATCCTGATCAAAGCAAGGAAGGATGTAACCGCAAAACATTATCACCGCATTTGGCGAAAATATGTTGCGTGGTGCGAGGCCAGTAAGGCCCGACGGAGGAATTTCAACTGGGTCGATTCCTACATTTCCTGCAAACAGGAGTGTCTATGGGCCTGAAATTGGGGTCCATTAAGGTTCAAATTTCGGCCCTGTCAATTTTCTTCCAAAAAGAACTAGCTTCAGTCCCTGAAGTTCAGACGTTTGTAAAAGGGGTACTGTATATACAGCCTCCTTTTGTGCCTCCAGTGGCACCTTGGGATCTCAATGTAGTTTTTGGGTTCCAAAAGTCACATTGGTTTGAACCACTTAAATCTGTGGAGTTAAAATATCTCACATGGAAAGTGGTCATGCTGTTGGCCCTGGCCTGGGCCAGGCGCGTGTTAGAATTGGCGGCTTTATCCTGTAAAAGCCCTTATCTGACTTTCCATTCGGACAGGGCGGAATTGAGGACTCGTCCTCAGTTTCTCCCTAAGGTGGTTTCAGCGTTTCACCTGAACCAACCTATTGTGGTGCCTGCGGCTACTAGGGACTTGGAGGACTCCAAGTTGCTAGACGTTGTCAGGGCCCTGAAAATATATGTTTCCAGGACGGCTGGAGTCAGAAAATCTGACTCGCTGTTTATCCTGTATGCACCCAACAAGCTGGGTGCTCCTGCTTCTAAGCAGACTATTGCTCGTTGGATTTGTAGTACAATTCAGCTTGCACATTCTGTGGCAGGCCTGCCACAGCCAAAAATCTGTAAATGCCCACTCCACAAGGAAGGTGGGCTCATCTTGGGCGGCTGCCCGAGGGGTCTCGGCTTTACAACTTTGCCGAGCAGCTACTTGGTCAGGAGCAAATACGTTTGTAAAATTCTACAAATTTGATACCCTGGCTGAGGAGGACCTGGAGTTCTCTCATTTGGTGCTGCAGAGTCATCCGCACTCTCCCGCCCGTTTGGGAGCTTTGGTATAATCCCCATGGTCCTTACGGAGTCCTCAGCATCCACTAGGACGTCAGAGAAAATAAGAATTTACTTACCGATAATTCTATTTCTCGTAGTCCATAGTGGATGCTGGGTGCCCATCCCAAGTGCGGATTGTCTGCAATACTGGTACATAGTCATTGTTACCAAAAATCGGGTTATTGCTGTAGTGAGCCATCTTTTCTAGAGGCTCCTCTGTTATCATGCTGTTAACTGGGTTTAGATCACAAGTTATACGGTGTGATTGGTGTGGCTGGTATGAGTCTTACCCGGGATTCAAAATCTTTCTTTATTGTGTACGCTCGTCCGGGCACAGTATCCTAACTGAGGCTTGGAGGAGGGTCATGGGGGGAGGAGCCAGTGCACACCAGGTAGTCCTAAAGCTTTACTTTTGTGCCCAGTCTCCTGCGGAGCCGCTGTTCCCCATGGTCCTTACGGAGTCCCCAGCATCCACTACGGACTACGAGAAATAGAATTATCGGTAAGTAAATTCTTATTTTTTTTAAGAGATGTTAGGCACAGGGAGGCTGCTGGCAACAGCCTCCCTGCTTCGTGGGACTTCGGGGAGGAGTAGCGTCCAACCATTGAGGTTATGGCCATTATCTCCGCTGACAGGACACTGAGCTCCTGGGGGTGAGGATCGCAAGCCCCCGAGGTTCCCGCTCGCTCCCGCAGCATGCCGCCACCCCTTAACAGAGCCAGAAGTTCACGGCGGTGAGTAGGACACCGGTGACCCGACAAGCGAGGAGCCGGTGAGAATGGCGGCATCAGCGGAGGGCTCAGAGGCAGACAGTGCGGCGCTGTGAGGGGCGTCCTGGGCCAGCGCTATACCCTACAAACTGGTCACTAGCTTTCAGGGAGTCTGTCTACTGCCAGCTTTTATTACCTCAGGCCAGTATAAAGATTTAAAAGTGCGGGAAGACGCACCATTACAAGGGGGCGGAGCTTCTCAGAGCGGATCCAGCACTCTTCAGCGCCATTTTCTCCCTGCAGATCAAACACAGACATGCTGACAGGGAGCGCTGACCCTCCACATCACTCCAGCTATCCTGTACGGTACCAGGGGGTGTAGAAGGGAAAAGAGTGTTTTATTTACAACATTAACTGAGTAATCTATTAAGGTTTCTCAGTCAGCGCCAGGCTCTTATTATTATAACTGCCTACTGAGAGATGTGTGTGCTGGCTCCTGAACTCTGTGTCTCTCTGAAGGTACTTGGGGGAAACTGTGTCTGCCATTTTCGTGTGTGTGTGTGTGTGTGTGTGTGTGTGTGTGTGTGTGTGTGTGTGTGTGTGTGTGTGTGTGTGTGTGTGTTATATATCTGACATTACAGCGACTCTGTGTCTGGTGCTGCAGAGTATGTATCTTCTCCAGAAGAGTCTATTCCACGTACGCAGGAATGCAATATACTGTCTCAGCCTTCTGAATCCAAACCCCATTGGTGGGCTTATATTAAGGGGATGATATCCCAGATTTCATCTGGGATAGCTCATTATGAGACTGAAACACAGGTTTTAAAACAATTTGTCGTATTCAACTCCCACTACCTTATCTAAATCCCCTGGTATATGCCCCCAAAAGCATGCTCTTGCCCAAATAATGCAAGTCAACATGGATACCGACTCTGATACAGGGGACGGTGATGAGGATATACTGAGTGGGGAGGCCTCCCTTGCTAAGGGGGTGCAGCTCATGATTGAGGCTATACGGGACGTTTTACACATTACTGACAAAGTTCCTGAACAGGTCGAGGAGGCTTTTTTTACTGACAATAAGAAAGTCTCCCTTACCTTCCCAGCGTCTAAGGAATTGAACGCATTATTTGAGAAATCCTGGGAAAACCCGGAGAAAAAATTCCAGATCCCAAAGAGGGTTCTTGTTGCCTTTTCTTTCCCTGAAGAGGATAAGAAAAAGTGGGGAAAACCCCCATATAGCAGATGCTTCTGTATCTAGATTGTCTAAAAAGGTGGTTTTACCTGTGCCCGGGTCTACCGCTTTGAAAGAGTCGGCAGACCGCAAGATTGAGACTACGCTCAAATCCATATACACTGCGTCAAAAGTGGCACTAAGGCCCACTATCGCTTGTACATGGATTTCTAAAGCCATAGTAAATTGGTCAGGCACGTTAATAGAGGATTTAGATACTATGGACAAAAGTGACATTGAAATGTTTTTACGTCACATACAGGATTCTGCAGGTTTCATGGTGGAGGCCATGAAGGACCTTGGTAATCTGAATGCACGGACATCTTCCATGGCTTTCTCGGCACGCAGGGGACTCCGGCTGCAACAATGGTCTGCGGATGCGGAATCCAAGAAGAGTGTGGAGAACCTACCCTTCACAGGTCAGGCTCTATTTGGGGAGGCTTTGTATGCGTGGATCTCCACGGCAACCCTCCACGGCAACCGCGGGCAAGTCACCTTTCCTTCCCTCAGCCACTCCAACGGCAAAGAAGTCCTTTTCTACGTGTACGATGCAGTCCTTTTAGACCGCAAAGGTTAAGAAGTACAAAGCCTCTTCCACCTTCTTCAGAAGTGGTTGGGGAAAATCCAGAAAACCTGCATCGACAGGTTCCCAGGAACAGAAGCCGGCTTCTGTTTCCTCAAAATCCTCAGCATGACGGTGGACCTCCCAGCCTGGAGATCAGACAGGTGGGAGCTCGTCTGCGAAATTTCAGTCAGCTCTGGGTGTCCTCAGGGCTGGACCCCTGGGTGCAAGATATTGTATCCCAGTGGTACAGACTGGAGTTTCAAGAACTCCCACCTCACAGATTCTTCAAATCGGGCTTACCAGCTTTGCTGACAGAAAGGGCTATCCTGCAGGAAGCCATTCAAAAATTGGAAAAGGCAAATGTCATTATTCCAGTTCCACCTCATCTGGTAAATGAGGGTTTTTACTCCAACCTATTCGTGGTACCGAAACTGGACGGTTCGGTCAGAGCAATATTGAACCTCAAATCGTTTAATCCTTATTTGAGGGAATTTAAGTTCAAGATAGAATCTCTGAGGGCGGTAATCTCCGGTCTGGAGGAGGGGGAATTTCTGGTATCACTTGATATCAAGGATGCATACCTTCAGATTCCAATTTGGCCGCCATATTTGCTCTGTTGGACTGTCACTATCAGTTCCAGCTGCTGCCATTCGGCCTATCCACAGCACCGAGGGTGTTCACCAATGTAATGGCAGAGATGATGCTACTCCCCTGCAAGCAGGGAGTGAACATAATCCCATATCTGGACGATCTGCTGATAAAAGCGTCGTCCAGGGAGAAATTGTTACAGTCCATTGTTCTCACAACTCAACTACTCAGGGATCATGGGTGGATTCTAAATCTTCCAAAGTCACATTTGGAGCCAACAAGGAGATTGTCTTTCCTAGGGATGATCCTTGACACGGAAGTGCAGAGGGTATTTCTACCGGTGGAGAAGGCGTTGTTGATACAGAAAATGGTCCGGGAGGTCTTGAAGCCTGCCCGGGTATCGGTTCATCAGTGCATTCGCCTTCTGGGGAAGATGGTGGCCTCCTACGAGGCTCTACAGTACGGAAGATTTCATACACGGTCCTTCCAACTGGATCTCCTGGACAAGTGGTCGGGATCTCACCTACACATGCACCAGAGAATTCGTCTGTCGCCGAAAGTCAGGATTTCACTCCTCTGGTGGCTGCATATGCCTCACCTTCTCGACGGCCTCAGGTTTGGGATTCAGAGCTGGATCCTTCTAACCACGGATGTAAGTATCAGAGGCTGGGGCGCGGTCACCCAAGGGGAAAACTTCCAAGGAAGGTGGTCAAGTCTGGAATCCATCCTTCCGATAAACATTCTGGAACTAAGGGCCATGTACAACGCGTTTGGGCTCCATAAAGGTCCAGATTTCGGTCTTGTCCATTTTCTTCCAGAAACAATTGGCTTCCCTCCCTGAGGTTCAGACTTTCTTGAAAGGGGTCCTGCACAGCCAGTCTCACTTTGTGCCTCCTATGGCACCATGGGATCTTAACGTGGTGTTGCATTTCCTGCAGTCGGATTGGTTCGAGCCTCTACAAGAGGTTGAGGTCAAGTTTCTCACTTGGAAGGCGGTCACACTGTTGGCATTGGTATCTGCTAGACGTGTGTCTGAACTGGGGGCTTTGTCTTACAAGAGCCCATACTTAATTTTCCATGAAGATAGAGCTGAGCTCCGGACGCGTCAGCAGTTTCTTCCTAAGGTTGTGTCGGCTTTTGATATCAACCAACCTATTGTGGTGCCAGTGGCTGCTGACTCCTCAGTTACAGTACCTCAAAGTCCTTGGATGTTGTGAGGGCTTGGAAGATTTATGTGAAGAGAACTTCTCGTCACGGAAAATCGGACTCTCTGTTTGTCCTATATGCTCCCAATAAGATTGGGTGTCCTGCTTCTAAGCAGACGATTTCTCGCTGGATCAGGTTCACTATCCAGTATGCTTATTCTACGGCAGGATTGCCGTGTAATAAATCTGTTACGGCCCACTCTACTCGTAAGGTAGGTTCTTCCTGGGCGGCTGCCCAGGGTGTTTCGGCTTTACAGCTTTGCCGAGCGGCTACTTGGTCAGGGTCGAACACGTTTGTTAAGTTCTACAAGTTCGATACTTTGACCTCTGAGGACCTACAGTTTGGTCATTCAGTTTTGCAGGAGCCTCCGCGCTCTCCCTCCCGTACTGGGAGCTTTGGTACATCCCCATGGTACTAATGTGGACCCCAGCATCCTCTAGGACATAAGAGAAAATAGGATATTAATTACCTTTCGGTAAATCCTTTTCTCTTAGTCCGTAGAGAATGCTGGGCACCCGCCCAGCGCTTCGTTCTCCTGCTATAAGTTACTTAAGTTCAGTACGGCCTTGTTACTTGGTTAGGTGCTGCATTGTTACTTGTTTAAGTACTGTTGTTCAACTGTTGCTGACTTGTTCAAGCTGGTTTGTTTGGTTTGCCTTGTCATATGTGAGCTGGTGTGAATCTCACCACTATCTGTGTATTTCCTTCTCTCGAAGTATGTCCGTCTCCTCGGGCACAGTTTCTAGACTGAGTCTGGTAGGAGGGGCATAGAGGGCGGAGCCAGCCCACTCTGTTAAACTCTTAAAGTGCCCATGGCTCCTGGTGGACCCGTCTATACTCCATGGTACTAATGTGGACCCCAGCATCCTCTACAGACTACGAGAAAAGGATTTACCGGTAGGTAATTAAAATCCTGTTTTCTCCTCTCTCTGTTCACTTCTCATTCGGAAATTATATCTCAGATACAAAAAGGAAACATGAGGGGTCCAATAGTGTAATACAGTCTTATAGAGAGTAAAACAAAGCACATATATGGCTGCGTACCTTAGGTGTATAATCTCGTTAGCGGTATTTATGTTTCTGTCTCCCAGGGACCATCCAACGTGGTTGAAGAACATTCCTGTGTACATGCAGGTAGGCATCAGCAGCACCCCCACACTTAACTATGTATAAGTATCTGAGATATAATTTCTGAGATATAATTTCCGAATGAGAAGTGAACAGAGAGAGGAGAAACTTACGGTTTGAAATTTAAGAATATTAAAGAATTGTTTGGCTATTTTGGTACTGCACAGACTTCATTTTGAAGATTTTCATCCATCGTTCTGGGAGACGTGAGAACTTTTGCGTTATTTGAACTTTATGCTTACCACAATAAGAGTTTGCGCTAGACCTTACTTCCTTTACTAATCCAATATCTCTTTGCCCCACAGGTGGGCAAAAAAGGTCTTAGCTGCACTCTGTTTTGAGGCACCAAACTTTCCCTATATTGTATTGAACTAGACATTAAAGTTTGCTCTGCTGTATTAGACTTTCGTAACTGACCTAATTGTTTTCACTGGTATTAAGTATAAAAGCACAGGCCTGCAGAGACAACTGAAAGCCTCAGACTATGAACATGTACAGTATTTGTTGAGCAGTTTATTTTAAACATAAGCACCTACTCAGTTGTCTGTCCATGTGGTATCCCATATTCATTAATCATCAAAAAGCAACAACGGAAAAAAATAACAGAAAGTGAATGTTAAGAACACAATGCAGACAAAAAGTAAGAAATATCACAATTAATGATATGTATATATTTCTAAAGTGGGCAATTTGGAGTATTTGTTTTTTAAAGGAAAAGCTTGGGATATCTATACACAATTGCATAAGACAATCACTATACAATGTTTCTGTTCAGTTAAATCTGCAAATGATAGTTAAAGCCCATACACACAGTGAGATTTGGGCTATGCCCGATTCTCACTTTGCGACAGGGGCTAGGTCGGCATCGCAAGCACATAGGGGGTCATTCCGACCCGTTCACTCGCTGCGTTTTAACGCAGCAGAGCGAACGGGTCCCTGCTGCGCATGCGCCGTAGTGCGCATGCGCTGGCGCCATAGTGCACCTGCGCATGCAGGACGGCCGAAGGCCGTAGCAGGACAGCGATCACCTCTGCCTGATTGACAGACAGAGGCGATCGATGGGCAGGAGGGGGCGAAACGGCTGAGTTTGGCCGTCATTTTGTAGGCGCAGTCCGGCCAACGCAGACGTGGGCGGGCCGCAGCAGCTGCGTGACAGGGAGCGAGGAGTAGATCCCGGCCAGCACGCTAAAGATGCGCTGGCTGGAAGTTACTCCTGAAGTGCAAAGGCATCGCTGCTGTGCGATGCCTTTGCACTTCTGCGAGGGGGGCCGGACTGACATGCGGGGCGGACTAGCCCCGTGCTGGGCACCCCCCGCATGTCAAGAAAGATGATTGTAGCTGTGCTAAGTCTAGCACAGCTACGATCAACTCGGAATGACCCCCATAATGAGTGTGCTTGCGATACTGACTATGGGGGTCTTTCCGAGTTGATCGCTCGCTGACGCAGCGATCAGGTAAAAAACGGCAAAACTGCGCATGCGTACGTGCCGCAGTGCGCACGCGCGACGTACTTTCACACAAAACTATGCAATTTTACACAAGGTCTAGCGACTATTTTCCGTCGCTCTGTTGATCGGTGAGTGATTGACAGGAAGTGGGTGTTTCTGGGTGGTAACTGACCGTTTTCCGGGAGTGTGCTAAAAAACGCAGGCGTGTCAGGAAAAAACGCAGGCATGCCTGGGGAAACGGGGGAGTGGCTGCGCAGAACACAGTGCGTGTTTGTGACGTCAAAGCAGGAACTAAACAGACTGAAGTGATCGCAAGGAAGGAGTAGGTCTGCAGCCACTCTGAAACTGCTTGAAAAAAATTCTGCACTGTTCTGCTAACCTTTCGTTCGCACTTCTGCTAAGCTAAAATACACTCCCAGAGGGCGGCGGCTTGGAGTTTGCACTGCTGCTAAAAGCAGCTAGCGAGCAATCAACTCGGAATGAGGGCCTATGTGCGATTTTGGCTAAGTGTCAATTTTGACTATCTCTTCTATAGAGATAGTCAAAATTGACTTGCCTGCACAGTCTGTCTAGCCTTGCGATGCCGACAGCGCGGGACCACGAATCGGGATCGCAAGGTGACTTTCACCTTGCGATCTGCACTAACTTTTCTTACGATTTTGACTATATAGTGAAAATCATAAGAAAATATCTCACCATGTGTACACACCATTACACTAAAATACTGTTTTAGAAAAAAAAGACTAATGTATTTGAAATGAGTAGCCGTATTGCTAGGCTGTCTCCACTACTGTATATCTACAAGGAGGCTAAGCAGCGTATATTTGTCTGCAAAGTTTATTCTATTTGCACTACAGACTTATTAAACTTGACCTTCACTTCAAGGTTGCTTGAAAGTTACATGGATATAAATCATCTACAGTAGATTTTATGTAAACAAATCTGTCAATGGTTTGTCTGGTGCGTATTTTTGTACCAGAATAAATGATTTCCTGGAAGTATCTTTGAGTTGGCCTGGAAATGCCTGCAGGTGCTTTTGCAATAAAAATTTCACAATTTCACATCCTGCAGCAGCACTGATATCACATGTTCCTTATACTGTACTTTTCCTTGAAGAACATTTTAGGCAACAGGTTTGAAATGCCTTCAGTATAACACTTTAGCATCCCGCCAGTCTACTACGTTCAAAACCAGTGTGCGTACTGTCATTTCTATTATATATTTTTGTACTGCACTGGTGCCAGTAGTGCTAAATGCTAGTACTTACAGTATGGTACTCTAAGGGAGAGCATGCCTTGGCAGCTATTTAAATTGGTAGTGATGGGATTGAAAGGACCTGTAGCGTGCCAGTAAAAAAAAAAAAATCTATTATTAAGCAATTATTAACCCCTACAGCCCAGAAAAGGCCTTAGTGCTATTAGCATATGGCTTGTTTCTTCTAGGGGAATGACCGACCTTGGGCTGGCTGGTACTATGGCTGGGAGACCCACAGTGTTTATCCCTCATAAGCCTGTTATAACCTAGTGCTGCTTAGAAGAAGATGTAGAGTTACCCAATTTTCTTAGAACCCTCGATATATCCACTATCAGATTTAGAATTAAAGGCCTAGTGTTGGTTAGAATTTTGTGGGGGTGGATGGGATGGCAATTTTTTTTTTAAACTATTTTTACAAAATAATATATGGAAAGCTGCAATGATCCCAGGGAACCATTCCTGCAACAGTAGTAAACCACAGCATTTTTGCATGGTGGTTGTAGAACATGGATTGACGGCAGGTTCAGATTAGTAGTTCAAAATGACCTTTAATTAATACAGTGGTTTGACCATGAACCTATTGCCAATTTGCCATGAATGCCAACGCTTTCTAAAACCAATCTTTAGTAAATTTAGCGGTATGCACAGTGGGAATCTATGTGTTCAGCAAAATGTAACTTAAATGTGTCACTTAATATATAATATATACAGGATCTTTTGATTTGTGATGTATATGTACAATGTAATTCTTCTCGTTTTTTCAAGAATTTGTTATTTTTTATGGAATATTGGCAAATTAATTTATTTACACATATAACTTAGGATAGAAATTATTTAATTATACTATAATAAATAATTTAAAAGATATTGAGATAGCACTTCACCCAGAAGATTGTCTGTATTCGTCAGTGTCCTTTTTGCGGCATGCTTCCTTAAACCACACTCTCCATATCTCAGGTGGCAGCTGTATGTTTCTCCTTGTAGACCATTGTTGTAATGTCCGAGATGAATTTAATACTAGAGAGTGAGAAACAAGCGCCCTCTAGCATAGTAGTGTAGTAACCAAAGTAGAAAGGCTGCACTTTGATGTGCTGATTTATCACTGTGCTAGGTACGCATATTGACCCATTTCTACTGTTGGTTATTAAACTACTACACTTGAGGACACTTGTTTATCACTCTCTTTTAGTAATCAATAAATAAACCTGTTTATTTGAAAACGGCAAAAGAAAACAATGAAAGTAGTAGTATGTAACATATTGTGCTATGCTGTGGTAATGATTAGGGCTGGGTAGGACGATAGGTACTCTATACCAATGTAATGTTATCAGATAGTTGGCAGATGATGTTTGTCAGATATTGCTATTAAGTAGGATGACATGTGAGCGATTTTGTCTGGCATAATTCCAGCTTTCCCTTTGGTATGAGTTGCCTGTGAGGTACTACAGTTCATCTTACGTTCTCTCCATTGTACTGGATTAAAAACTGTAGTGTTCTGTGTGGCAATATCCTTAGTGTATGTATTACCTGTACTGTTCTATTCCAAGTCTAATATTAAATTATTTTTTCAAATACTTAGGAGCGCCCTTCTGCAAAGTGAGGGGAACAATAAAGTAATGACGATCATACGGTTATTTACACATTGCTTCATCCAGGAATACAGTAAGGATAATCTTCAGGTACTGTACTCTTGTGATTTAGACTATACCAGCAGTGCCTACCCACCATTGCGAGTCATTATTATTTTTGTTCATTCATACTTTTTTTCTTTCCCATTTTTCTGTCTTAATATCATCTGTAGTAAATTTATTTTTTCTTTTCTTATTGGTTACCAGTTCCTTTAGTTTGTAAATACCCTGTTGTAACCCACATTACGTGTCTTATTACTGTCATCAGTTTTGAGTATGATTTAATTAGTAGCATTACTGATACGGGAGAGACTCACGCATAACTGACCATGTAAGAAGGCCTCTCTGCGACACCACACCGACGGCATTAAAGGAGTGGCCTTGTGCTTTGTTTATTGTCATATCCTAACAGGAAATTGTAAACTCTTAAATTCAAATGGCAATAGGCGGATTCGGGGAAAGGGGGTGCACCACAGAAGATGGAGCCTGTCACAATCCTGAGTAGCCAGCCAGGAGCTGCAAAATGGCCACTGCCCATCTGCAGTCAGGGACAGGCAGGTGATGGCCATTGCACCCCACAACACTGACTGGCACCCCCCACATCCCCCATGCCAGCACACACTTTTGCATACTGTGTTGCTACACTTGAATAAAATAACAATGTTCCTAAATGACAAGGGGTGCCCCATAACCCCTGTGTGCATCTAACCCCTACCCACCTCATTACCTGCTCTGTGGCATGACAACAGATACTGTTTGCTGCTTTGAGTATTTTGTTAGCTAATTAGCCAATTAACATGATAGTGAGATGATTCACAGCCTATGTTACTCAGAGGATCTCCAGGAACATTTCAGTGAAAACCATATCAAAATCGGATCAGTAGTTAACGAATTTATCCCGCACATTCTTACAAACAACAGTTTTATATATAGATATGTGTGTGGTGTATGTATATGTGTGTGTATTGTGTGGGGTGTGTGTGTGTGTGTGTGTGTGTGTGTGTGTGTGTGTGTGTGTGTGTGTGTGTGTGTGTGTGGCCAATTAACATGATAGCAAGATGATTCATAGCCTATGTTACCCCATAACTGCTCACTCTCTAATTTGTAGCCTAATTGCATTCTACTTTTTGGCCACAAGATGTCCTCACACTTTATTTTATTTACATTTTGTATGCTAATGATTCATAGTCTATGTTACTCAGAGGATCTCGGTAACATTTCAGTTAAAACCCCATCAAAATCGATTTAGTAGTAGAGAGAGAATGCTCTATTCACTAACTGGAATGTTGCCTATGTTGTTGTGCAAGTTGCAAAAGGAGCTTGCCATGGACTCATCCCTTTGATGTGAAACACCATTATGTTCTTTGTTCCACTGCTGACTGATCTGTCATTGGTACTTTTGGAGAAAACTGAAGCAATTCAGTAGACACTCAGCACACACACACTGCAATAGCTGTAATACAAACATGTGACTGTGTTTGTAATGCGTTTTTGCATGCTCTAGTTAATGGCTAAAAACTGCGTTACTTTTAACACATTATTTTTTAATGAAATTCATTCAGCCCTATACATTTAGAAGAAAGGGCTGTCAGTTCACAGGTTCTTAGTGACTGTTAGGCATAAAGGCAGTCACTGTAATTACAGCTCTGGAGCCAGACTTTTATCTGTTTCCTTAAATGTGTAAGTCAGATACATGGGAGAAAGATGTCAGAGTTGGTGAGAGGGAACGGAAGGGGTGGCAAGGGATGGGTGGTGGCTGGTCTGGTGGGATGTGATGTCCTGACGTATGGAGTCAATCTTGGATGTAAAATAAGTGTCAAAGTCAAGAGCAGACAACGAGAAGGGAGAGGAGGTGGTAGTGGGCAGAGGAGGGAGTTGATAGTGGCAAAGAGGCTCCAGGGGTTGGAAGACTGGGTAGAGATGAGAATTTTGAAGTATGATTGTTTAGAGAGGGAAAGGACAGCACTGAAGGATGAGAGCATACATTTGAAATGGAGGAAGTCTGCCTTAGAGTGTGATTTCCTCCACTATCGCTCAGCAGTACGTGAGCATTTTTGAAGATATCTGGTGCATTTGGTGTGCCAGGGTTGAGGTGTTGATCTGCGAGGGTGAATAGTGGTTGGTGGAGCGACAGAGTCAAGAGCAGTATTGTATAGGGATGTGGCTTGTTCAGGGCATGTGTGAGAGAGAAGTGAGTCGAACAGGGAGCATAGGAATGAGGTGTCAATAGCCTCAATGTTACGCTTAGTGACGGTAGCCTTAGGAGGGAGAGATGGGGAAGCAGAGAGATAGGTTGAAAGAGATCAGGTGGTGGTCAGAGAGGGGAAAAGGGGAATATGAGAAGTCAGAACTATCGCAGCGGTGAGTGAAAACCAGATCCAGTGAGCTCCCGTTCACATGGGAGGGTGAGGTGGTCCATTGGGAGAGACCAAGTGAAGAGGTGAGGTTAATGAGTTTAGAGGCAGGTGATTTTGTGGGCTTATCGATAGGGATGTTGAAATCACCAAGGATAATGGAGGGGATCCTGGTAATTGGGCATAGTACTATAATTTTAATGGATTCCTTTAGCTCTGGCCAAGTACAGTTTATACATGTTTATAAAAAAATTCTAAAGTAAAGGCCCCCATACACTACAGTGATATGTCTGAGGCTGAAGTCAGAGGCGATTTCCCTTTAACTCTCCCATGAGCTTCCCATACTGGTTCCATACTATTTCATACGATTTGGTACATGTGTGGCTTTTTTCGCATGCGATATATCACGCAGCGACATATCGCAGGCAATTTATCGCAATGCATTCACATGTACCATAAGATATATCTGATGGGCTAGATTAGGGTGCTAGGGGGGCTGGCCCAAATAGGCATATAAATAACAGCAGCCATTTTAGCCATGTGCACGCTGCTGCTCTGTGATTAGTGAGGCTGGTTTTTACCTTCCGAGCGTTCCACATTGCTACTGTGCTTTGTTTTGTTTGGTTTTTCTGAACAAAGTGCTCTTTATCCTGTTCTGTGGTGGATTCCTACAGGTATCAACTTCTGTTAGCCTATGGCTATATGAAGCTGAAACGTGACAGGGATCTGAAACGGAAGAGGCAGAGGTCTGTTTGGAGCAAGGAGTGGCTGATGAAGAGGGGACCTCTCTCTCACATGTCGCTCCTAACCGAGATTAGGGATAATAACCCTGAAGATTATCGCAACTACCTTCGAATGGGTGACGATACCTTCCAGGAGTTGCTGGGCCTTGTAACTCCCTACATCGAGAGGCAGGACACCAAGATGCGGAGGGTCATCACTGCTGAGGAGAGGCTGACTGCTACGCTGAGGTAGCTGGCTACAGGGCAGTCGCTGGAGGACCTGTAGTTCGGGTCCCTCATCCTCCCCCCCCAGACTTTGGGTTGGATCATCCCTGACACCTGCAAAGCCATTGTGAAGGTGCTGTAGGACCAGTATTTAAAGGTAAATAAAATACACACCACACCTGTTAAGTTACTTTTAAACTGTTTATAGATAAAAGGTGTTTTGTTTTTTTCTTTCTTTTAAACAACTGTGCAAATGTATGCAATTATTTGCCAACATGGCAAATAGAACTTTATGCAATTATTTGCCAACATGGCACATAGAAATGTAAAAAATATATCACAATTTGGAAATATACAGTACACTCAGAGACTTGACTTGTGCAAAAACTGCAGGTTACAGCATCTAAAAGTATATAGCCTTTTATATCTGCTATATACATGGAGGTGCAAACCTCATTGGAGGGCACCAGAGCCAGTTTACCCTTGGAGGTTTTTCGAGTGCCAGCCACAAAAGGGTATATATATATATATATATATATATATATATATATATATATATATATATACGTTCAGGAATCAGAGGCGGCACTCAGAGACTGGTAAACAAGTGAACAAACTGTATTCTAGTGAGGTCAACGTTTCGGGGTTATAACGGGTATTTCAGCATTGTGCTGATGGCAGTGGTGAATGCCAACTATGAATTCATCTTCATTGACGTTGGCAAAAACGGATGTGCATCAGACGGTGGGTCGCTGAAGAATACCACCTTCTACGAGCGGCACACCACAAAGACCCTGAACTTGCCATCTAGGGAGCAAACCAAGCATGGCCTTAATTTTGTTTTTGTGGCTGATGAGGCATTCGCACTCCACGAAAACATTATGAAGCTGTACCCCCAAAGGCACCTGACAAGGAAGAGTCTACAATTATAGGCTATCCCGGGCACGCCGAATTGTAGAGAACACTCCTGACGGCTATCAATTTGCAGGTGGAGAAAATAGATTGGGGGGTGACTGCATGCTGTGTCCTGCATAACTATTTGCACAGCAAAACCACCCAGCATAGGACACTGCCCAGAGCAGCGCCAGGAGACCCAGACCCTGAACACCCAGCCAAGACTTCACCATTTTCCTCTGTGGAACCACCTCCACTCCATTCTGGGGCGAATCTATGGGCAAAACAGGTAAGGGACGAGTACCTGGCCTATTTTAATGGGGTGGGTGCAGTCGATTGGCAGGAGACCAACATTTAAGTGTACTGTGTTGGACTGATGGTGGAACTTGTAAAAACGTAAAAACGTATTCAAAAAAATATACTTACAGATGCAGAGAAAGATAGGTCACCATCTTCAGGCTCTTGTGTGGCAGTCTGAGGGAGGGAGGTGAAACCTGTCCGGGTAGGCTCCTGGTCCAGGACAAACTACAGCATGAGGTAGTAGCAGAGCGAGGTCTTGTAAACCTGGGAAGAACCTGCTCCAGACCTTTTGGACTGTTCCATATTTTGTGTTCTTTCAGGAACACAGTACGCAGGTTCTGTATCTTTTTCTTGACCCAATCATTGTTAGCACCGGACACAAACGGCCTGCAGTACTCCACTAGCTCCTCCAAGGCCGCATTCCATTGCACTTCATCGGAATACCCCTTAGCTTTGACCTTCCATAGACATTCATGGCCACGGTACATGTTTAGTAGGCCGATTATGAAGTCTATTTCTTGATCCAGAGACATATCTGTAATGGAAAAAAAGTGGTGCACAAACTGTTATATTTTGTGTTTTACAAATGGTTTTACTTAAGGTATATGGTTATATGGGTAAATGTTTATATGGTTAAATGTTTTTTTTGTTAAATGGTTTTTAAATGTGTATAATATATGTTTCTCTGACGTCCTAGTGGATGCTGGGAACTCCGTAAGGACCATGGGGAATAGCGGCTCCGCAGGAGACTGGGCACAAAAGTAAAAGCTTTAGGACTACCTGGTGTGCACTGGCTCCTCCCCCTATGACCCTCCTCCAAGCCTCAGTTAGATTTTTGTGCCCGAACGAGAAGGGTGCACACTAGGTGGCTCTCCTGAGCTGCTTAGTGAAAAAGTTTAAGTTAGGTTTTTTATTTTCAGTGAGTCCTGATGGCAACAGGCTCACTGCATCGAGGGACTAAGGGGAGAAGAAGCGAACTCACCTGCGTGCAGAGTGGATTGGGCTTCTTAGGCTACTGGACATTAGCTCCAGAGGGACCGATCACAGGCCCAGCCATGGATGGGTCCCAGAGCCGCGCCGCCGGCCCCCTTACAGAGCCAGAAGACAGAAGAGGTCCGGAAAATCGGCGGCAGAAGACGTCCTGTCTTCAACAAGGTAGCGCACAGCACCGCAGCTGTGCGCCATTGCTCTCAGCACACTTCACACTCCGGTCACTGAGGGTGCAGGGCGCTGGGGGGGGGCGCCCTGAGACGCAATAAAAACACCTTGGATGGCGAAAAATGCATCACATATAGCTCCTGGGCTATATGGATGCATTTAACCCCTGCCAGTTTTCCTTGAAAAAGAGGGAGAAAGGCCGCCGAGAAGGGGGCGGAGCCTATCTCCTCAGCACACAAGCGCCATTTTCCCTCACAGCTCCGCTGGAAGGACGTCTCCCTGACTCTCCCCTGCAGTCCTGCACTACAGAAACAGGGTAAAACAAGAGAGGGGGGGCACTAAATTGGCATAAGAATCTATACAGCAGCTATATAAGGGAGAAACACTTATATAAGGTTGTCCCTATACATTATATATAGCGCTCTGGTGTGTGCTGGCAAACTCTCCCTCTGTCTCCCCAAAGGGCTAGTGGGGTCCTGTCCTCTATCAGAGCATTCCCTGTGTGTGTGCTGTGTGTCGGTACGTTTGTGTCGACATGTATGAGGAGGAAAATGGTGTGGAGGCGGAGCAATTGCCTGTAATAGTGATGTCACCCCCTAGGGAGTCGACACCTGACTGGATGGTCTTATGGAAGGAATTACGTGATAGCGTCAGCACTTTACAAAAGACTGTTGACGACATGAGACAGCCGGCAAATCAGCTAGTGCCTGTCCAGGCGTCTCAAACACCGTCAGGGGCTCTAAAGCGCCCGTTACCTCAGATGGTCGACACAGACCCAGACACGGACACTGACTCCAGTGTCGACGGTTAGGAGACAAACGTGACTTCCAGTAGGGCCACACGTTACATGATCATGGCAATGAAGGAGGTTTTGAACATTTCTGATACTACAAGTACCACAAAAAAGGGTATTATGTGGGGTGTGAAAAAACTACCCGTAGTTTTTCCTGAATCAGATGAATTAAATGAGGTGTGTGATGAAGCGTGGGTTTCCCCCGATAAAAAACTGATAATTTCTAAAAAATTATTGGTATTATACCCTTTCCCGCCAGAGGTTAGGGCGCGTTGGGAAACACCCCCTAGGGTAGATAAAGCGCTCACACGCTTATCAAAACAAGTGGCCGCCCTCAAGGAACCAGCTGATAGGAAGCTGGAAAATATCCTAAAAAGTATATACACACATACTGGTGTTATACTGCGACCAGCAATCGCCTCAGCCTGGATGTGCAGTGCTGGGGTGGCTTGGTCGGATTCCCTGACTGAAAATATTGATACCCTGGATAGGGACAGTATATTATTGACTATAGAGCATTTAAAGGATGCATTTCTATATATGCGAGATGCACAGAGGGATATTTGCACTCTGGCATCAAGAGTAAGTGCGCTGTCCATTTCTGCCAGAAGAGGGTTATGGACGCGACAGTGGTCAGGTGATGCGGATTCCAAACGGCATATGGAAGTATTGCCGTATAAAGGGGAGGAGTTATTTGGGGTTGGTCTATCGGACCTGGTGGCCACGGCAACGGCTGGGAAATCCACCTTTTTACCCCAAGTCACCTCTCAGCAGAAAAAGACACCGTCTTTTCAGGCTCAGTCCTTTCGTCCCCATAAGGGCAAGCGGGCAAAAGGCTCCTCATTTCTGCCCCGGGGCAGAGGAAGGGGAAAAAGACTGCATCAGGCAGCCTCTTCCCAGGAACAGAAGCCCTCCCCCGCTTCTGCCAAGTCCTCAGCATGACGCTGGGGCCTTACAAGCGGACTCAGGCACGGTGGGGGGCCGTCTCAAGAATTTCAGAGCGCAGTGGGCTCACTCGCAAGTGGACCCCTGGATCCTGCAGGTAGTATCTCAGGGGTACAAATTGGAATTCGAGACGTCTCCCCCTCGCCGGTTCCTGAAGTCTGCTTTACCAACGTCTCCCTCCGACAGGGAGGCAGTATTGGAAGCCATTTACAAGCTGTATTCCCAGCAGGTGATAATCAAGGTACCCCTCCTGCAACAGGGAAAGGGGTATTATTCCACGCTGTTTGTGGTGCCGAAGCCAGACGGCTCGGTGAGACCTATTTTAAATCTGAAATCCTTGAACACTTACATACAAAGGTTCAAATTCAAGATGGAGTCACTCAGAGCAGTGATAGCGAACCTGGAAGAAGGGGATTATATGGTGTCTCTGGACATCAAGGATGCTTACCTCCATGTCCCAATTTGCCCTTCTCACCAAGGGTACCTCAGGTTTGTGGTACAGAACTGTCATTATCAGTTTCAGACGCTGCCGTTTGGATTGTCCACGGCACCCCGGGTCTTTACCAAGGTAATGGCCGAAATGATGATTCTTCTTCGAAGAAAAGGCGTCTTAATTATCCCTTACTTGGACGATCTCCTGATAAGGGCAAGGTCCAGGGAACAGTTAGAGGTCGGAGTAGCACTATCTCAAGTAGTGTTACGACAGCACGGGTGGATTCTAAATATTCCAAAATCGCAGCTGATTCCGACGACACGTCTGCTGTTCCTAGGGATGATTCTGGACACAGTCCAGAAAAAGGTGTTTCTCCCGGAGGAGAAAGCCAGGGAGTTATCCGAGCTACTCAGGAACCTCCTAAAACCAGGTCAAGTGTCAGTGCATCAATGCACAAGGGTCCTGGGAAAAATGGTGGCTTCTTACGAAGCGATTCCATTCGGCAGATTCCACGCAAGAACCTTTCAGTGGGATCTGCTGGACAAATGGTCCGGATCGCATCTTCAGATGCATCAGCGGATAACCCTGTCTCCAAGGACAAGGGTGTCTCTCCTGTGGTGGTTGCAGAGTGCTCATCTTCTAGAGGGCCGCAGATTCGGCATTCAGGACTGGGTCCTGGTGACCACGGATGCCAGCCTGAGAGGCTGGGGAGCAGTCACACAGGGAAGAAATTTCCAGGGCTTGTGGTCAAGCATGGAAACGTCATTTCACATAAATATCCTGGAACTAAGGGCCATTTACAATGCCCTAAGTCAAGCAAGGCCTCTGCTTCAGGGTCAGCCGGTGTTGATCCAGTCGGACAACATCACGGCAGTCGCCCACGTAAACAGACAGGGCGGCACAAGAAGCAGGAGAGCGATGGCAGAAGCTGCAAGGATTCTTCGCTGGGCGGAAAATCATGTGATAGCACTGTCAGCAGTGTTCATTCCCGGAGTGGACAACTGGGAAGCAGATTTTCTCAGCAGACACGATCTCCACCCGGGAGAGTGGGGACTTCATCCAGAAGTCTTCCAATTGATTGTAAACCGTTGGGAAAAACCAAAGGTGGACATGATGGCGTCCCGCCTCAACAAAAAACTAGACAGGTATTGCGCCAGGTCAAGGGACCCTCAGGCAATAGCGGTGGACGCTCTGGTAACACCGTGGGTGTACCAGTCAGTGTATGTGTTCCCTCCTCTGCCTCTCATACCCAAGGTACTGAGGATTATAAGACGGAGAGGAGTAAGAACTATACTCGTGGCTCCGGATTGGCCAAGAAGGACTTGGTACCCGGAACTTCAGGAGATGCTCACGGAGGATCCGTGGCCTCTACCTCTAAGAAGGGACCTGCTTCAGCAAGGACCCCGTCTGTTCCAAGACTTACCGCGGCTGCGTTTGACGGCATGGCGGTTGAACGCCGGATCCTGAAGGAGAAAGGCATTCCAGATGAAGTCATCCCTACCCTGATCAAAGCCAGGAAGGATGTAACTGCACAACATTATCACCGTATTTGGAGGAAATATGTTGCGTGGTGCGAGGCCAGGAAGGCCCCGACAGAGGAATTTCAACTAGGTCGTTTCCTGCATTTCCTGCAAACAGGACTGTCCATGGGCCTAAAATTAGGATCCATTAAGGTTCAAATTTCGGCCTTGTCGATTTTCTTCCAGAAAGAATTGGCTTCAGTTCCTGAAGTCCAGACTTTTGTAAAGGGGGTACTGCATATACAGCCTCCCTTTGTGCCTCCAGTGGCACCCTGGGATCTCAATGTGGTTTTGGGATTCCTAAAATCACATTGGTTCGAACCACTTGCCACAGTGGATTTAAAATATCTCACATGGAAAGTGGTAATGCTGTTAGCCCTGGCTTCAGCCAGGCGTGTCTCAGAATTGGCGGCTTTATCCTATAAAAGCCCTTACCTAATTTTTCATGCGGACAGGGCAGAATTGAGGACTCGTCCTCAATTTCTCCCTAAGGTGGTTTCAGCATTTCACTTGAACCAGCCTATTGTGGTGCCTGCGGCTACTAGGGACTTGGAGGACTCCAAGTTGCTGGACGTAGTCAGGGCCCTGAAAATATATGTTTCCAGGACGGCTGGAGTCAGAAAATCTGACTCGCTGTTAATCCTGTATGCACCCAACAAGCTGGGTGCTCCTGCTTCTAAGCAGACTATTGCTCGTTGGATTTGTAGTACAATTCAGCTTGCACATTCTGTGGCAGGCCTGCCACAGCCAAAATCTGTAAAAGCCCATTCCACAAGGAAAGTGGGCTCATCTTGGGCGGCTGCCCGAGGGGTCTCGGCTTTACAATTTTGCCGAGCAGCTACTTGGTCAGGGGCAAACACGTTTGCTAAATTCTACAAATTTGATACCCTGGCTGAGGAGGACCTGGAGTTCTCTCATTCGGTGCTGCAGAGTCATCCGCACTCTCCCGCCCGTTTGGGAGCTTTGGTATAATCCCCATGGTCCTTACGGAGTTCCCAGCATCCACTAGGACGTCAGAGAAAATAAGAATTTACTTACCGATAATTCTATTTCTCGTAGTCCGTAGTGGATGCTGGGCGCCCATCCCAAGTGCGGATTGTCTGCAATACTTTTACATAGTTATTGTTAACTAAATCGGGTTATTATTGTTGTGAGCCGTCTTTTCAGAGGCTCCTCTGCTATCATGCTGTTAACTGGGTTCAGATTACAGGTTGTACGGTGTGATTGGTGTGGCTGGTATGAGTCTTACCCGGGATTCAATATCCTTCCTTATTGTGTACGCTCGTCCGGGCACAGTATCCTAACTGAGGCTTGGAGGAGGGTCATAGGGGGAGGAGCCAGTGCACACCAGGTAGTCCTAAAGCTTTTACTTTTGTGCCCAGTCTCCTGCGGAGCCGCTATTCCCCATGGTCCTTACGGAGTTCCCAGCATCCACTACGGACTATGAGAAATAGAATTATCGGTAAGTAAATTCTTATTTTTTAAAATAAAAAACATTTTTGTAAATACTTTCCTCATTACATAAACATCAATGGTACAGCATGGGGGTACAGTGACGGTGAAAACACATGGCCATTAGGGGATTAAAATGACTTTGGGCACACAGAAACACATGGTACAGCATGGGGGTACAGTGTTGGTGAAAACACATGGCCATTTGGGGGATAAAATGAGTTTGGGCACACAGAAACACAAGGTGCAGCATTGGGGTACAGTGGTGGTGAAAACACATGGCTTTAGTGGGTAAAAATCACTTTGGTGCCACAGAAACGCAGGGTGCAGCTTTGGGGTACAGTGGCGGTGAAAGTACATGGCTTTAGGGGGTAAAAATCACTTTGGGCACACAGAAACACGTGGTGCAGCATGGGGGTACAGTGGCGGTGAAAACACATGGCCATTTGTGGGTTAAAATGACTTTGGGCACACTGAAACACATAGTGCAGCATGGGGGTACAGTGGCGGTGAAAACCTTTAGGGGATTAAAATGACTTTGGGCACACAGAAATAAATAAAATGTGTACAATAATTTATAATACATTGGTGGTCAGTGTGATTACATTGGTGGTCAGTGTGATTACATTGGTGGTCAGTGTGATTACATTGGTGGACAGTGTGCTAGGTGGACAGTGATTGGTGGTCAGTGTGGAAATACATACTTGGGCCAATAAAATATCCGATATGATTGGATTTATCTGGTGAGCTCTCCTGCTGCGTCGCTGCTGCTGCCGCTGATGGGGGTGTCCTCGAGAATGCCAGTCAAACTTCCTACGATATATTGCAGGCAATATATATCGCAGGCACAAAAAAACACACCTTTTTCCATACAATTCCAGGCGATTATGATATATCACGAGTGCAGCACTAGCGATCTAGGGGATCCGACACGACAATCACGGGAACGTGCATCGGATCGGAAACACCTCCAAAATGCCTAATTCCATCCAATATATCGGCCCGAATGCCTGGAATTGGATGAAATCGGGCATTATCGTTCTAGTGTATTAGGCCCTTTACACAAACATTAATAAGTAAACACTTGTGTAAAATAAACAACCCCAGTACTTTCTTTTTTATATGACCTGAATAACAGCATTATTTTAGGTGAAATATGCAAACAATTGTAATTCATTTACTTCAAAAATAAGGAAAAGTTTGCATGTAACTGTGTATGTGATGAAATAGGCATATTTGTGCATAACTGATTACTCTGCTCGTCTGATTATTTTGTGGTTAGCAAAATATTAGTTCAATATTTAAAGTTTGCAGATCAGTTGTACAGTTGATTGAAGATTTAAAAGTCACTATGCTACAATGTAATAAGAGTATCATTAGTTTGAGGTCTGCACATAAAGGGCCTAATTTTTAGGTGTGAGTAAAGCAAAAAAGAACAAGTAACTGCAGCTGGACAAACCACGTTGCAATGAAAGGAGTGCAAGCACTTTTATTATTTAGTTGTGCATGCAGGGGAAATACTGGCTGTTTTTGTTTATAACCAACAAATAACATTCAGCTTTAATTTTACACTGCAGTTTAGATTTGAGTTTGGACGCCCCCCTCTCAAATCTGAATCTCTGCACATTTTATATCTGCCCCACCTGCAGTGCAACATGGTTTTGCCAAGCTGCACAGAAATACCCCTTTTACACCGCCAGCTAGTAACACGGGTTATTGCTCATGAACGTGCATAACCCGTGTTGCTGGCTGGTGTAAAAGGGTTGAGTTGGAATAGTCCGGGTCGAGTGACCCGGTATTCCAACTCGGAAAGTTTGCGGGGTTGAACACGTGTTCAGCCCGGCAAACTGTGCAGTATAAACGGTAGCCGGGTCGATGCGACCCGGCTTCCCGTTTACACTTTATGTGCGGGCGGCGCTTGGAGATCATGTGATCTCCAAGCTCCGCCCCCGTTGCGTCACCGGCAACGTCACCAACCTGGCAATATGCCGGGTTGGTGACTCCGGTCTGAATGGGGGCTGACGCGGGTTGCAGCCGGGTAGCTCCCTTGTCGGGGTTCCCTGCTGCAACCCGCTACACTTGGTTTAAAAGCGGTATTACTTGTTTGCTCCCAAAGTGATCATTTCCTCATACCAAATAAGAGATAATTACAAACAATTGGACCCTGCCTTAACTAATTCTTATCTGGATAGTTAATACTATCTGGCAATCAAAATTAATACCCAACCCTATAATACAATAGTTATGTATTAAAGATGCTGGTCTGTTCCTGAACTATTTACACATTTGCTTTTTAGTTGTCCAAATAAATCTATAAGGAACATTTCCTTTCCCCATAGCAGCTGCATGGACTGCTTATGTCATTAGTTATGCTTGTGCATCCAACTGCCAGATAACGCCTGCAATGGATTGCAACGTACATAAGTGAAATAGCCAATATCATTGAAGTGCTGCGTCACCAGTAATTCTAGGCTGTTCTAGTTATGGTAGCTGTGAATGACCTCTGCTGCAGGTGATAGCTGCTTTACAGTGTTTGAAAGATAAAAAAGCAAGACTATCTCATTTAGATAAACATGTGCTGATCTGCAGTCACCGTGGACGCGTTTACTTCTTCCTACGGCATTAAGTAGTCTGCTGTATATTTTACCCTCAGGTGCAATATTTGACAGGATACCTAAAATATGTTTTATGTCAGCTTGAAAAGTTTGACTGCTATAGCTGCAGGCACCACGGTACTGAGACTGACGTTGCAGATGTCTGCGTGTAGATTATTTGTTTCTGAATCGGTTTGCGTGGCAGAAGTATTACACATCCTCAGGTCATAGATTTCACTTCTAACTAAAAAATAAATATATACAGTATTTTAATGGGAGGATTAATGTCAATGGAAAGTATGTTTTACAATCTATGTGTTTTGCATAATTTTTAAAATCATTACAAAATGGTCAGCGAGGAAGATGATGCGGAGGCATTTTTGAGAATTTAGTACTTCTGTGTGCAACAGTAGAGCCGTGGGACCCCCACAACATCCTTATTCCAGTTACCCCAATGTAGTGCAGATTCTTTTATGGTGACCCCAGAATATGACAGATCCCATGCAAATGTGGAAAGAGGAAAATGGTGGGGAAAGACTGGGTAATGTAGTGTGCTCCCTGTTAGGTGCGTGCATTTCCCTCTTCCAAGGCAGAACAGCATGAATATGGACATACCTCCCAATAGAGAGAACAAATTCCCTCACATCTATGGGTGTATGAGATCAGTGTGAAAAATCACAGATACGGCAACTTTGGATGCGTCTCTCTGTAAGGCCCTTAGCACTACAGACTGATGTCCAGCTTGTATGGCACATGGACTGCCTTTATCCAGTAGTGCTGAAAATCTCTAGACAACAATGGGGCAATTATACAAATGAGCATGGATTAATTATAACATTATTTAACACTGTCCACCAATGATATCACACATGCGCCGGCTATATTGGATAGAGCTAAAACTACTCTGGACACAACAAACATCTCAGTCATGTTTTAGAAAAGCAGTTTTTTTCTGTTTGTTATGAGTTATGATACATGTATTATGTTTTATACCTGTACAAACACACAGCAGTTATCTGAGTGAAGCCAAAGACAGCTAGTTACAAAAATATCCCCTTAAGAAGAGTTGTATAGGTAATTGAAGAAGGAATCAGAGTTATTTATACAGAAAAATAATGTACCAGACAACTTGAGTTAGGAAAATGTACAAGGACTTTAAAATCATAGACAGAATTCATCTTTGGTATACTGACATACTTGGCTTTAATAATCTTTAACTTTTTTGTGTTGCAGATTCACTTTTGCTGTTTTACTGCTAAGGACTAACTAGTGAAACTCGTCCTAAGCATTGCAGGATTTTAAGGGATGGAGGCGGAACTTAGCCTAAAAATTCCCCCTTATAGCTGTCACCTGTACCCCAAAGTGGTTATTGTGATCAATATACAATATAAACCTGCACTGCAAAAGGATAGTAGAGCCAACGGATAAAAGTGGTTCACTTAACGTGTTTGATTTCCTTGATTCTGGCACTTGCACACTCGTGGGGCACACTATTGTGTAGTGATCGCCAGACAATAGTAGCCTTTACTACAGAAAGTGTTAAGAAGTCTAGAGATTGGGAATCTTCTTGTGTCCGGGTTTTTTTTTTTTTTTACCAAAAATGCGTCTTAGTCACAACACAATGTGTTGTATACAGACTCAGTCACACACAATATACAAGTGTCATATATCAATTAATCAGCATTCTCCTTATGCATCCTACTGTAGTTGCGACTGAGATTAATTTATGTAAAAAGAAAATAGACATCCAACGTTAATAGACTGCTACAGGACCTGGCAGCTCACTTCCGCCATGCATCTCCCGCTGTGTGGCATATTGAGGCTAGATGTATGAGGACGCGTCTGTATAACATGAGGTATATAAGGACAAAAAATACTCCTTTAGTGAGACAGAAAATAATTTTCTTGAATGGTGAATGAGAGGAGGGTAGAGAAGAGGGGCAAGTGGCCGAGAGAGTGTTGGGAGGAACCGCTGGGGAGTAGGTTATAAGGAAATAGAACAAGTAAGAGGTGGGGAACAGTTGAGTTTCAAAAGGCTAAAATCTCCAATAGGCCAATGATCAAGAAAGGGGTATCCAAAGGTTATAGAATGAGATCAAAGGTATGTGTTCCATATTCTGGAAATGACAGCATGTAAAGTAAAGGCGAGGGATTGTTTCCAGATGACAGCTGAAACAATGAGGTGAATTTACTAAGATGGGAGTTCTATTTAAGATGAAATGTTGTCCATAGCAACCAATCAGATTCCAGGTATTAACTTCTACAAGGTGCTAGATAAATGAGAAGTTGAATCTAATTGGTTGCTATGGCAACATCCCATCTTAAATAGAACTCCCATCTTAGTAAATTTTCCCCATTGTGTCTAATTATTGTATGTTGATGATGGGATGTGGAAGGAATGTATATAGAGAGAAAAGAAAATATTTACAAATAAATGGGATATCTACCAGACCGCTAACCTCCCACCAGAGTGGTATGACTTTGGGACAGCTTCACCATATATTAGGAAATTAGCCCTCCAAGTGACACATGATGACAATATTTAAACACTGCTGCTCCTTACGTTTCTTTTCAATTACATAAGAATAGTAAACTGTGACATAAATTCTCAAAATCACAAATACAAACCCCTTTCTTACTATTAACTAATCATGGATGCGTCCGAACACACTAGTCCCGCGTAGAACACTGCGGGACTAGTGTGTGTATTAGAATTATAAACCTTAGAACAAACTGAAGAAGGGCTGCAAACACTTAAAACTATCATATAGGGAAAGCAAGCAACAGATCATACTTGTTAAGTTTACTCTCACTTTTATGTTTTTAACCGTAATCAAGAATAGTAGTAATTCATGCAAGTACGTTTTTTAAACTTATCCTATCACTCAGATTACCTCTTAAATCAATGCATGGAACCAGGAAGGGAGAAGCTACACCAGCACTAGATATCTTCAGCATGTCTGATGCAGAACACGTGGCTGTAACAGAATCTTAGTGAATATGATGTCAGGAGGGGTAGATACCACTGTGATGATGATGATGATGATGATGATGATGATAAAAGTGTACTGTAGATGCAGTATACTGTATCTACATTTTATACCCCTTTTCCACTGCCGCTATAACCTGGGTTATTGCAGTGATAACCCAGGTCGCGGATAGTGGAAAAGGTTTAATCCAGGTCCAGTGACCCGGGAATCAAACCCAGCTAGCTTTCAGGGTTGCTCCCGGATAGGACTGTATAAATGTGTAAATTGGGTCATCCGACCCGGCTTTTGTTTACAGCATAGGAAGATCCACAGTGGTAACGCTGCTTCCTGCAGCGATGACACTATCTGGTGGTGGGGCCAGTGATGTCAGGGGGTGGAGACGGAGTCTCTTACTGCAGCTGAGACTCCTGCCTGGAGTAATTCTGGTGAAAAGGGGCCAGTACCAGGTCTGACAGGGTTTACAACTGTGTTCCAAATCGCAGGTCAGACCAGGGATTTAGGTGGAAAAAAAGAGATATTAGTAATGTCTTTGACACTATTCCATATTGACCCTGATAAATTAATTAGAAAGCTTGTGATAGGATTTAGAAGTAGTTTTCTGGATAAAATGTTGAAAGATGTTACAAGTGGAACACAAAAAAAGCCATTCGGGAAATGGTGAAATTAATAAAATGGCCTTTATGAAGTGGCATGTATGCTGGCTATACAAATGTGTATTGCATGGGTACGCCCTGATAAAGACATCACTTTCCAACTGATCAGTTCCACATACTATTTCTGTTGGCATGGACAGCGTACAACGTCTCACTGTCTACCCCATCTGTGTCACCCCTGCCCCTCCCCTTTAGAATGTAAGCTTTCACGAGCAGGGCCCTCTCTCCTTATGTGGTTTTTCATCCCTGACTTAACCTATCTTCGTTTCAATACTCCCTTCGACAGCACTAAATACCTCCATTTTCTGCCACCCTGATACTTATTTCAGTGTCTTCTGCTGACGCAACTATGTCTATATACCCTGTACTTGTCCTATATTGTCTTGAATTGTAAGTTACTGTTTTTTTGTTTTGCAAATTTGTTTATGTACTCTGTTATTGGGCGCAGCGGATCCCATATGGCGCCTTATAAATAAAGGATAATAATAATACAGTAGATGTCTTTTGATTTCTGTCCTGCTTTTATGCCATGGCATTATGGTAGAACAAATACTTATCTAAAAGAATTTAACAATACACATATGGATGGATGTTTTTGTGATAATGTACACTTACATTTCTGCAGCAGGTTACATTGGTTTCCACAGGGAAAACATCAGGGTGTAGAGTGGATCTTGATCCAGAGGCACCAGCAGGCTAAAGCTTTAGCTGTCCCAGGATACACTGGGGCCTACTCTATAACCCCGCCTCCAGGCACTGAGAGCTCAGTTTCTAGTTGGTGCCTGAAGCAGCAGGTCACCTAACAGGAGGGCTGCACTGGGCAGCACTGAAAAGCCTTTCTACAGAAGATCTCCTATCTCTGGCTGGGCTGTCAGTGCTGTATGTCAATGTGACATTCAGTGCTGCAGCTCCATCACCTCCCAAGCGGCGTCGCATACTCCCGCGGCCTGGTTCCGGGTACTTGCAGCGGAGAAGTCACGGCCTAGGCACGGAGTCGCAGACCGCTCTCCTGGTTCACGTGGCTGCTACGAGAAGGATGTAAGAGGGTCCTCCAGACAGGATCCGCCATTAAATTGCGTTCCGAGTGGGACCTAGGGAGATGGGTCGCTGTGCTGGCGTGGACACTGTCACTGGGCAGGGACCCCACTAGACCACCAGGGTAATGGAGCACAGCTCGGGTGTACTAACGTCCCATTTAATAAGGCTCGCTAGTACCTGGGGTGGAAGTCCAGCATAGGGGAGCCGGCGCTTGATCTGTAGCCTCTCCCTGGCTCAGGGCACCATCTCCTCGCAGATTTCCCACCCTAAAGCTGCCTCACACTCTCCCTCACTCCCTGACTGAGACACTGAGCGCCATCTTCTGAGCATAGCTGCTGCTGGTCTCCGGGATTGCAGTGCAAGGTCTCCCTTGTAAAGCCACCTGTACACAGCGCTGAGACTCTACAAACACTTAAGTATCCTACATGTGTTTATACAGACAGCGTTAGTTGAGAAAGGGTGTACCTTTTACGGAATATATTGTACAAGTATTCTGATATATCCTCCGGTCACTGACCGCACTGTGAGATAGATAGGTAGATAGATAGATACTAGTCCAGTGCAGCTTTATTGTAATAATAATTTCTGCATTGCCTCTGACTGTGTGCCTGTATCTGCTGCGTGGTTTCACTCTCAGTGTTTCCCACATATAACTGTCACTATATTCTGTTCCCTAGGCTAGGTACGTTTGGGTCTTATAATATAGTATTACACAGTATTTATCAAATACGTATATTCTGCTGTGATACAGTCACATAATGCCAGGTTCTATTGGCAGGTATTGTTTTTTTGTCTGGCTTCATCGTACTATGGGGGTAATTCAGACCTGATCGTAGCAGCAAATTTGTTAGCAGTTGGGCAAAACCATGTGCACTGCAGGGAGGGGCAGATATAACATGTTCAGAGAGAGTTAGATTTGGGTGGGGTGTGTTCAAACTGAAATCTAAATTGCAGTGTAAAAATAAAGCAGCCAGTATTTACCCTGCACAGAAACAATATAACCCACCCAAATCTAACTCGCTCTGCAAAGGTTATATCTGCCACACATCAGTGCACATGGGGGGTAATTCCAAGTTGATCGCAGCAGGAATTTTGTTAGCAGTTGGTCAAAACCATGTGCACTGCAGGGGAGGCAGATTTAACATGTGCAGAAAGAGTTAGATTTGGGTGGGTTATTTTGTTTCTGTGCAGGGTAAATACTGGCTGCTTTATTTTTACACTGCAAATTAGATTGCAGATTGAACACACCCCACCCAAATCTAACTCTCTGCACATGTTAAATCTGCCTCCCCTGCAGTGCACATGGTTTTGCCCAACTGCTAACAAAATTCCTGCTGCGATCAACTTGGAATTACCCCCATGGTTTTGCCCAACTGCTAACAAAGTTGCTGCTATGATCAGGTCTGAATTACCCCCTATAGTAGCCCAGTTGTTGCATTTATCTTAGAATATCTAACAGAAAGGGCAGTAAATCCGTGGAAGCTCCTGCATCATGCAGAGCATGCTCCAAGTATTTACCAGAAGGGGAAGTGTTGTATAGGATACGATCATTAGGTCGACAGTCAATAGGTCGACCACTACTGGTCGACATGCATTAGGTCGACATGCGGTTTTTACATTTTTTTCTTAATTTTTTTTTTTTACTTTTTCATACTTTACGATCCACGTGGACGACGATTGGTAATAATAACCTTGCCCGAAGCATGGCAAGCGAAGCGAGGCACCTTGCCCAAAGCATGGCGAGCGGACACGGTGCACTAATTGGGGTTCCCCATCACTTTACGAAGAAAACAACACCAAAAAGTAAAAACATCATGTCGACCTTTTTGCATGTCGACCTTGTTCATGTCGACCTAATGACCATGTCGACCGATAGTGGTCGACCTAATGACTGTCGACCTAAGTGTGGTCGATCTAATGACCCATACCCGTGTTGTATGATGGTCTGTGTATTACTTGTGCACCTCCCAGTCAATCTGCAACTCCTGCATCTACTCAGGAGCCACCCTGGGCTGTGTTCACCACTCTGCTGGGTACTTTGGTGGAACGCCTAGCACCCCTATGGGACCACCGATGCCACTACCACCACAAATTGTCCCTATGGTCAATCCGCCTTAGGCGGAAAATTTGTCTAACCAACTGCAGCAACTGAATCAGTCTCTGGTTAGACAGAAATCTACTCCAGGTCAGTCCTAGTGCCTGGGTCTTCTAAGCGGGCTGCTTCCTCGTCACAATCCTCAAACCTCTCTGATGTTTCATCTGAAGAGGAGGGGGAGCATACGGTCCTGTCAGACACTGAATCCTGTGTTACTGATAAGGATTCTCCCTTGCAAAATTATGTCCCTTCCTTAGTGGTTGCCCTTAAGCATATCCTACAAATCACTGATGGTGAGGATTCCACTACTGTAGCAAAGAAAACTGATAAGTTTAAACAACAGAAGGTGGTAAAAACTGTATTACCCCATTCTGATCATTTAGTGGACATCAGATGGGAACCCTGGTCTAATCCAGGGAAGAAATTTCCTCTGCCTAAACGGGCCTTGGCTCGCTATCCTCTCCCTGCAGAGTATTGTAACAAATGGGAGACTCTACCCCCGGTGTATTCTCATATCACCCGCGACGTGGTGTTGTCCACTCTGCCTGTCACCACTGTCACTTCACTGATCTACTCCCTTACAGGAGCTATTAATAGACCCACTATAGCTGCCTTTTGGGCTGCAAAAGGTATTGAGGCATGGGTTCAGGCATTAGAGAAAGAGCTGTCCGAGGATATTTCTGATAATGCCAGAGAATACCAGTCTCACAATACCACCGCCACCTATTACATTCAGGAGGCATCCTCTGAGGTGGGAGTATTGGCAGCCAAGGCATTGGACACGTCTGTCCTGGCTCATCGCATACTGTGGTTGAGGTAATGAAAAGTGGACCTGGACTTCAAAAAGACCTTGGAGGTACTCCCCTTTACTGGGGACATTTTGTTAGGAGAAGACCTAAATAAAGTGGTGTCTGAATTAGCAGCTGCTTTTCTCCCAACTACTAATCCTTCTGCACAGAAGGCAAAAGGTACCACTATTCGTTCCTTTCGGCCTCAAGGGAAAGCAAAGGGTCAGTCATACCCGAGACAATCTCGTGCTCCCAAAACCACCAAGCACAAGGTGAAACAATCCTGGGCAGCCCATCAGCCTGCTTCAAAACATGACAAGCCTGCTGCATGACGGCGGCGGGCCTCTGGGTGGGAGGCCGACTTCTACAGTTCTCCCAGGTCTGGTTAAAGACCACTTCAGACGCATGGGTATTGGAAGTTGTCTCTCACGGGTGCGCTGTCTCCTTCAAGAGACGTCCCCCTTGCCAGTTCTGCACTACGGCTCTCTCTTCGGATCCGTTAAAGGTGCAAGCTCTACAAATGGTTGTGAGTTCAGGAGTGGTTATGCTGGTACCTCAGTCCCAGAGAGGCAGAGGTTACTACTCGACACTGTTTCTGGTCCCGAAACCCAAGGGGTCCTTCTGGCCTATTCTCAACCTCAAATCTCTGAACAAGTTTGTGAGAGTGTACAGGTTTCATATGGAAACGCTGCACTCAATTGTGCTGGCTATGGAACCCGGAGACTATATGGTATCCCTGGATATACAGGATGCATATCTGCATATTCCTATTGCCATGTCGCATCAGCAGTTCCTTCAGTTTGCCATTTGCAACCTTCACTACCAATTCCAGGCTCTGCCATTTGAACTGGCTACGGCTCCCCGGATCTTCACCAAGATCATGGCCATGATGACGGCCCATCTCCGTCGCCAGGGAGTTAGAATCCTGCCGTACCTAGACAACCTGCTGATTCTGGCAAATTCCCTCAAAGTCTTCCTCAGTCATCTGCAACTGACGGTGACCCTCCTGCAATCCCATAGGTGGCTAATCAATTCGAAGAAGTCCTCGCTGGTCCCAGCTCAGAGCATGGTGCACCTGGGGGCACTCTTGGACGCACACAGTTAGAGACTGTTTCTGTTTCCAGACAAAGTACTGAAGCTTCAGGACTTGATAAGATGGTTCCTTCGTCGCCCCAGAGTGTTGATGCAAGTACTTGGCCTGATGGTTTCGGCCTTCGACATGGTAGAGTACACGCAATTTCATTCCCGCCCACTACAACGGTTAATCCTTTCCGAGTGGGACGGCCTAACTCATCGGATCAGATCTCAAATGATCTCTTTGACTCCGGAGGTTTGTCTGTCGCTGACCTGGTTGCTCCAGCAATTGAGCAGGGGCCGTCCCTTCTGGGTCCCCGACTGGTTCCTGCTGAAACTGGATGCCTGTCTGAGGGGATGAGGAGCGGTGTTGGAGTAACACTCTTTTAGGGTCGTTGGACCAAGGAGGAATCACTCCTCCCGATATTCTGGAGCTGAGGGCAGTGTTCAATGCATCTGTTGCCCTGCCTCTGGTACAGAACTGGCCTGTTCAAGTACGGTCAGACAACGCCACCACGGTGGCATACATAAACCATCAAGGCGGCACTCGAAGCCGCATAGCAATGATTGAAGTGTCAAAAATCCTTTGTTGGGTGGAACGTCATCTGCCAGCCATATCGGCAGTGTTCATTCAGGGCGTCCTAAACTGGAAAGCGGACATCCTCAGTAGCCAGGACGTGCACGCCGGAGAGTGGAGTCTTCATCCAGAAGTCTTTCAACTCATAGTGGACAGGTGGGGCCTACCAGACGTAGCCCTCATGGCGTCTTGACACAATTACAAGGTTCCGGTCTTCGGATCTCGGTCCAGGGATCCTCAGGCAGTGTTCGTGGACGCACTGACAGTTCCATGGAATTTTCAGCTGCCCTACGTATTCCCTCTGGTTTCACTCCTGCCCAGGGTCCTACGGAAGTTCAAATAAGAAGGAGGAATGCTACTTCTAGTCGCTCCAGCGTGGCCCAAATGGCATTGGTTCTCAGACCTGCAGGGTCTGTCGACAGGGAGTGCCCTACTTCCTTAGCGACCAGACCTCCTCGTACAGGACCCTTGTCTCTATCCAGACCTGGCCAGACTGGCTTTGACGGTGTGACTCTGGAAGCATCACTCCTGAGGGCCAAAGGATTTTTCGAGGCGGTTATTCAAACTATGTTGAAGGCCCGCAAACCGGCCTCTGCCTGGATTTATTACAGGGTTTGGAATTCTTCACTTGGTGTGCTGATAAGAATGATGCCTATAGATTCAGAACTTCCAGAATGATGGCTTTTCTGCAAAGCGGCCTAGACTTAGGTCTTCGTCTGTCCTCCCTCAAGGTTATATATCTGCTTTGCCGGTATGGTTTCAGAGAAAAATTGCGTCTATACCTGACTTTCATACATTCACTCAGGGTGTCCTACGGATTCAGCCTCTCTATGTTCCTCCTGTGGCTCCTTGGGATCTGTCTGTTGTCCTGCGTGCCCTACAAGAGTCTCCATTTGAACCTCTTGAATCGGTGAACCTGAAATGCTCATGGCTATTGCATCTGCAAGACGGGTGTCGGACTGAGGCGCTTTGTCCAGTCGTCCACCCTTTCTGATATTTCATAGTGATCGGGCGGTTCTACGAACTCGCCCAGGTTATTTTCCTACGGTGGTGTCATCTTTTCACCTTAACCAAGAGATTGTGGTCCCGGCCTTTATCTCTTCAGACTTGTTTCCCAAAGAACGTTCTTTGGATGTGATAAGGGCTCTCCGTATCTATGTGGCGAGGACTGCCTCTATCAGGAGGTCAGATACCCTTTTTGTCCTGTTTGGTATCCACAAACGTGGCTAGCCTGCGAATAAGCAAACCTTGGCCAGATGGATTAGAATGGTGGTTGCACAAGCTTATGCGCAGGCTGGACTCCCAGCTTCTGCTTCTATTAAAGCCCATGCTACTTGGTCTGTTGGACCTTCTTGGGCGGCCCGCTGCGGCGCGTCCACAGAACAATTGTGCAAGGCGGCTACGTGGTTCTCTGTGAACACATTTCTTAGGTTCTATGCCTTTGATACCTTCGCCTCCCAGGATGCTTCTTTTGGACGCCGGATTCTCACATCCACTAAGGCGTGTCCCCGCCCTTGATGAATTGCTTTAGGACATCCCCAATGTTATCCCGGTGGACCCAATGTACCGCGCAGAAAGAGAGTTAACAATGGTAAGTCTACTATAACTATCCTTTTTTCTTCCTTGTTGCTACACCATTTACTAGAAGAACACAGACTTAGATTACTCTTTTATTCATTTTGTTTTAGCTTTCACTTTTAGGCATAGATTTTGATTATTCAAAATTGGCCTGTAGCACTCCAGCTGCTGTGGCCCTGTCACAGTTTCAGCATGCTCTAACAGCAAAATTATGGCAAGACCTGTTGGGATATGTAGTTCCACAGCAGCTACCCCTGGTCTAATACAACCCAGGACAAACTTTACCCTAGAATGTATTAGATGTAGTATGAGATGAAGCGTCGTATTCAACAACATTTGTTTTGAAGGGTTAAATCAAATTTTTTTTGATGTTATTTGTGGGGAGGTTTAGATACATTTTTCTCTGTTTTATGTAGTTGCTGTAGTGGTCGTTCCTTTTTAATTTTTTGTATGTGACCAATGCAGATTTTGCATTTACTGTAAATGAAATGTTGGTAAATGAGCCATTACATTGGATACCAAAAAGAATGCTTACAAGATAAACTGTATTTATCTTTTTATTGCTTCATTTAAATATAGATGTAAATATTATTTGTATGGCACTACATTTGGTTTGGTTTATACTACAGGTTGAGTATCCCATATCCAAATATTCCGAAATACAGAATATTCCGAAATACGGACGTTTTTGAATGAGAGTGAGATAGTGAAACCTTTGTTTTTTGATGACTCAATGTACACAAATTTTGTTTAATACACAAAGTTATTAAAAATATTTTATTAAATGACCTTCAGGCTGTGTGTATAAGGTGTATATGAAACATAAATGAATTGTGTGAATGTAGATACACTTTGTTTAATGCACAAAGTTATAAAAAATATTGGCTAAAATTGCCTTCAGGCTGTGTGTATAAGGTGTATATGTAACATAAATTCATTCTGTGCTTAAATTTAGGTCCCATCACCATGATATCTCATTATGGTATGCAATTATTCCAAAATACGGAAAAATCCCATATCCAAAATACCTCTGGTCCCAAGCATTTTGGATAAGGGATACTCAACCTGTATTATGTGCTACAGCAGATCTATAATAATCTGTAGTAACATGTACCATATGTGTGTTTTCTTCTAATTAGACCAAGCTGCCACTGAGAGCTTATTGTCTGCACAAAAATACTGCTCTTGTATTGGCATTGCTCCGTAAAGTCGAAGGTATGTTTCCCTAACTAACAACACTTTTAGAACAGTTGGCTAAATGTAAATATCGTCTTATTTTGTATCTTTTCGATCTACCCACAATGTATAAGATATCCTGTGTTCATAACTTATTTGCAGCATACATAAATTAAACTCATTTTTGCTTTCCCCCAAAGAAACAATTTCTCATCTCGTCTATCATGTGCTGCATTGTCATGATAACAAGCTTTGCATGTAATGCTCTGATTCTCAAGGATATCGAATGCTTTTGCATCCGTCTACAGCTGAATGTGCTCACATCTAATTTCAACATGTTATAGGATCTGAGATCAGGCAAGAAAATAAATCTCTCTCCCCCTAACATTCCTCGTCCCATAGTCTAATTGGCAAACTTTAACATATCTGGGAATTTCCAAACTATTTCATACTTTTGTTTTTCACTAGTCAATAGATAGTTAGGCGGAAAACCAAATCCATGTGATTGCTTTATGATGAATACTTACAGATATACTGGTAAAATTCAGAGCTTAGGGTTGTGTGGCTATTGCATGATGTGTAACTTGTGTTTTAGTTTGTCTAATCCATTGGTTTCATCAGATACTGTCTTATGCTGTCCACACAGTAGACACGTGTGGATGGCAGAAGTTGGAAAAGACCTTCCAATTCGCCACTTGGGCTTGCAGTCAGACCACTTATTAAATTGACCGGCGAATGGCTGTACATAAAGGCTGATACAGGTTGAGTATCCCATATCCAAATATTCCGAAATACGGAATATTCCGAAATACAGAATATTCCGAAATACGGAATTTTTTGAGTGAGACTGAGATAGTGAAACCATTGTTTTCTGATGGCTCAATGTACACAAACTTTGTTTAATACACAAATTTATAAAAAATATTGTATTAAATGACCTTCAGGCTGTGTGTATAAGCTGTATATGAAACATAAATGAATTGTGTGAATGTAGACACACTTTGTTTAATGCACAAAGTTATAAAAAATATTGGCTAAAATTACCTTCAGGCTGTGTGTATAAGGTGTATATGAAACATAAATGCATTCTGTGCTTAGATTTAGGTCCCATCACCATGATATCTCATTATGGTATGCAATTATTCCAAAATACGGAAAAATCCCATATCCAAAATACCTCTGGTCCCAAGCATTTTGGATAAGGGATACTCAACCTGTAGTGGTCATCTGCCGACCAAGTATTTGATAATGAATCAAGTACATTTCAATTGGATCTTTGCACTTGTTTTGAGGCTTCTCATAAAACAATATTGGGGACAGAGTTGACCCTAGGCATAGGGTGGCACCTGGCAGAGGGATACCACATACGCTGAACATCTAATTAGCAATTTTAAATGGGCAGACTGATAGGACATTTATTAAGTGTGGGCAGCAGCTATGGATCCAATATGTGATGCAGGACGCTCTGTACAGTATTTTCTATTTGAGTACTAAGTAGAACGAACAGCTTGTAACGTACTCTGCTCTAAAGGCTACAGCAGCAATTGTTAACTTTATAAGTATAATGGGCAGAGATAAAAGCTCCTCCCTAAGTTCATGGATGCCAAAACACTGTGCTTAGCATCTATGTACAGTATTTTCTATCTAGCCAGAATCCCCGCACCCCGTGAAAGCTGGGCGGACAATTGGAGGTGTCACATAAACTAGTGGCCGATCTGTTCCGAAAGCCAAGAGTCTCCTCTTTTGTATGGTACTGGTCTCACGTCTCTGGGATACCCAGAATCGGAGATATGGGGGCGCAAAGTCGACCCATTTTCCCATAGACTATAATGGGCCCGTTAATTCAGACCCACCATGGGTTCCGACGCTTGCTATTAGCCTTGTGGGGGTCATAGAAACTTGGGGTCGGTATCTTTTGTTAGCTAATCGTCTCCCCTTCCATACCAACTCAGTTCTGAGCCGATTGGACTCCCAGAACTGGAGATATTAAGCTTTAAGCCCATTTTTATTTCATTTAATTTAATAGCTCACATAAACCTATCGTCAATGGACCATTGCTTTAACACGTTCGTTTGCGTATGTGTACACTATTTTTATTTATTGATTTATTGGTTTCTTTTTTTGGGTCCCGACAGAGAATGAATATTTCCGACAGCGTCTCTGAACTCACCACCTCCCCCCTCACCATTCCCCCTCCCCTGAGAGACTGGTCTTTTCAGACAAAGACACTTCACTGCTTGGCCATGACGCCTGGTGATAGAGACACACGCTCATTTGTAAATGTAAGCAGTGATCCCTTCCCATGGGTTTTGCTGTATTGGCTACCAGACTTGGACGCTCACATACAGTACTGTATGCCTTACGTCAATGAACCATTACTTTAACACGTTCATTTGTGTCTCTATACACTATTCTTATTTATTAATTAGTCTACGGGACTTTGGACGCTCACATAACCCGTCAATGGACCATTGCTTTAACACATTCGCTTGCGTCTGTGTTCACAGTAATTTTATTGATTGATTTATTGGTCTTTTTTTTAAATTGACTCTCTGTCTGGCCATTGGTCTGTGTTTACACTATACAGTAACATTACAGTCATCACTGACCATTTGCCAGAGCTTGTAGATCAATCCACCGCTATTCGTTCTACAGTACTGGATTAGTGGAGCATTAGCCACCCAGTGGTGAAGATGTGTATTGTATGCTGCGTATGTAGTCATGCCTCAACGCACCTGTCCGTGAAACAGCTGAACAACCTGAGCTATCACTTAGGCGTGACTAATCCTCCGTTTAGGCAGAGAAACAGAAACGAGGGAGGCTTCATCTGTAGGCACAGATTTCTGACTTGTAGGAGCATCATAATTTATTTATTACCTGTTACTTATGTATCACTCACATATTCATTCACATCAGTCCCTGCCCAAAGTGGAGCTTTCAATTCATATTCCCTACCAACGTATACACACATACACACTAGGGTTAATTTTTTTTTATGGTCATACCAAATAAACTTATAGCATATTTTTGGATTGTGGGTAGAAGCCAAACTACATGCAGGAAACCCACACAAACACAGGGAGAATGTACAAACTCCACGCAGAAAGGGCCTTGATAAGAATTGAACCCAAGATCTTAGTTCTGTAAGGCAGTAGTTCTATCTACTATGTCATTCATGCTGCCCATTTTACGCAATGACAGAAATAAAATGAAAGTTAGTTTTTTTCACAAACAAAATATTTTGAATTAATCTTTTATAAAAGATCAAATGTACTTTTTTACCCCCAGGATTAACATCTGATGCCTGCATTCAACATCTGCATTCTATTGTAAAAATGCTCAGAAGTATGGACAATATACAAAGGTATGACAGATTATTTTAAGGGGTGTGGATCATAGGGTCAACCACACTTAGGTCGACAGTGTCTAGGTCGACCACTATTGGTCGACGGTAACTAAGTCGACACCTAAAATAGGTCGACACAGGCATTAGGTTGACACGACAAATGGTCGACACAACAAAAGGTCAACCTAAGGATTTTTAAAAAAATAATTTGGTATCATTTTCTTCGTAGAGTGACCGGTAACCCCAATTAGTGCACCATGTCCTCTCACATGGCCCGCTCTACTCGCCATGCTTCCGGCAAGGTTACCATTCCCATTTGTAGTCCACGTGGATTGTAAAGTATGAAAAAGTTCAACAAAATGTAGAAAATTGTAAAATAACTCATGTCGACCTAGAAACCATGTTGACCTTAGTGTGGTCGACCTAGAGATCGGATACCTATTTTAAGAGGCAAACTAACTTGTAATAGCTGTAACCTTCAACTATGAGGCACGTGAGCTGATAAGTCACATGTTGTGACACTGGGAAACCTTCAGCACATGACCTGCTTGGGTACCATTGTAGAGGAGAGGTTTGATAAACTCTGACATATACAGATCATCATTTATTGTTTAAGTGGACATACTGACCTGTGTTTTTACATCTGTCTATGGAATGTTACTCTGTGCTGCAATCGCTGGAAGGTGAACAACAAGACTCTTGGAGAAGGCCAAAAAAAAAAAGAGACAGCAGACTAATGGGCCCTACACACTGGCCATTTTCCGCCGAAGAGCCCGACAGCCGATAGGGGCGACGCGGTGGGGGGAGGGGTAACAGGGGGGAGTGAAGCCCTGCATGCTAATATGGACGAGATTGTCCATATTGGCATGCATGTATAAACGAGCCGACACCAACGATGAACAAGCGCAGGGCCACACATCGTTCATCATTGGTGCCTACACACTGAAAGATATGAACAATATCGCATTCATTAATGAACGAGATCGTTCATATCTTTCAGTGTTATTGCATAGTGTTTAGGGCTTATAACAAATGTGGTCTATTTTCACAGTGTAATAAAAGTACTGCTCAGATTTATCGCACTCATTTTCCAATTGCAGTAAACTGGAATGACTGAATTAATTGCTGTCAAAAGAATGCATTCAATATTTCAGTCCAGATTATTATCATTGTAGAATAAGCAGAGAAAACAAGACCAAAACATTATTACACTGCAGGCATGGGTCATGTTGGGAGGTCTTAGACTGAACCATGACTGCTGTGGGTATGGTATACAAGATTGGCAATCATAATTATGACATTGACTGTGTCAGCATGAAAATATTGAACTGTGAAAGTTGACAGCTGTCATGAATGTAATCAATGGTAATTAAGGTTAAAGTAAGACAACATTGCCGACTTTCGCACATGCGTAATCAACGGTGTAAATAATGACATTGCTGTCTAATGGCCCCCATACATCTGCGGCCCCATTTCCCCAATCCGCGATCCGTCGGGTAATCGTGGAAATTAATGTTAAAAATCCATGATTTGCCAGTACCGACTGTTTGTGGCTGGATTGGGGATTTTGGATTTTTAAACGTGATTAATATTCTATATTCCCAGATTCGGCCATTGCAGGATCGACAAATAATGACAATATGTTGCCATATGGAATATGGGAGCCATAACCCTAATCATAATTAGCTATGCGTACAGTCGTGATATCAATGCTTATCTTATTCAGTTTAAATATTTATATTTACTCATATTAACAGTTTAGTGTTTATTTCATTACCGTAATAAATATAAACACAGTCATCATTTGAGTAGTTTTTAAGTAAGCATTTTTCTGACTGTCAGAAAATAATGATTTATCCTATTAGCATGATGTAACCGTGTGTGTAATAGCAATATATTTTAAGATATAATGTTTCCATCTATCTATTTTATTGTCACGGAGCAAAAATACTACGTCAGAATGAATACACTTTAAGAATCCAAAACAGGACGCAGATCCACAGTTTGTCAGTAAGAAAAATAATGCATAGGTTTATAACGCAGCAGGCAGGAAGTGATTATATTTTGGAAGATGAGTGAGTTGTACTTTCTCATGCAAGGATGTGCCTGTGAGATGTGCCACCTTGTTTGGTAGGTACAGGTTGAGTCAGTCTCCCATATCCAAAATGTTTGGGACCAGAAGTATTTTAGATATCATATTTTTCAGTGATTTGGAATATTTGCATACCATAATGAGGTATTCTGGAGAAGAGACCCAAGTGTAAACACGAAATGTATTTATGTTTTATATACATCTTCTACGTGAAGCCTATAGGTCATTTTATACAATATTTGTAATAATTTTGTGGACAAAATTAAACAAAGTTTGTCGACATTGAACCATCAAAAAGCAGAGGTGTCACTATCTTGAGCTCCAAAAAAAAGGTGGCCATCCTGCATACTGTAGGTGACTACAAGAGCACAGAACGCTTACAGAGGTTCAAAATAATCCTATAGTGTCAACTTAGAAACACATCTATTCACAAGTCTACAACACATAAAACATTGAACAAGAATGGTTTTAATGGAAGGATACCATGGAAGAAACCACTGCTGTCCAGAAAAAAACATGTTGCTGCATGTGCGAAGTTCGCTAAAGACCATCTGGATGCAGGCCCGGATTTCCCACATGGCAAACTAGGCCCCGGCAGGGCTCCACAAAATCTGACCCGTTTATTATCCATCACAAAGGCTGGATTGTAGTTAAATATTTTACAGATGCCCAGTAACAGTGCTCAGACCACTATTTATTAGCACTAATACTGGCATTGAGCTCTGTTACTGTGCCTCTGCAAAACATTCCCAGAGGAGCACTACACGACCACCGTGTGACATCAACTACTGTATCTGCATTGCATTGGGCGGCTGCCGCCAGCCCCAGCACAGCAGCAGCACCATGGGCTGATTGGGCCACCAGGGAATATGGACCATTCCCCGCTGAGCTGGCATCCAAGCCCAGAGCACCCCACAGTGAGATAACAGAGCTTGATGTCGTCAGGTAAATAAACTCTCTCCTCACAACTGCCAACAATAAATCCTATAGTATATTTTTTTTAAGTGGGGGTGAGTTGGTATCTTGCCTAAGGCCCCATGAGGTCTAAATCAGGCTCTGTCTGGTTGTACCACAGCACTACTACCAATATGGGCTGAGGACAGATGAGTGAAAGTTGAGTTGTTTGGAACAAACACATTATCATTATTATTATTATTATTATAAGACTGTTCAGAATCAAGGCACAGCACACCAGCATCACAACCTTATACCAACTGTAGGGAGCAGCATGGCTTGGGGCTGCTTTGCAGTCTCTGGGCCTGGATGTTTTGCTCTTATTGATGAAACATGAATTCCAAAGTTTATCAAAACATTCTGAAGAAGAATGTAAGGCTAGCTGTCTGCCTGTTGAAGCTCAAACGAAGTTGGGTAATACAACAAGACAACAGTCCAAAACACAGAAATAAATCAAACACTGAATGGCTTCAGCAGAATATACTTTGCCTTCTTGAGTGGCCCAGTCATCTTTATGTCAAACCTGATTGAGATTCTGTGGCATGAACTGAAGTGATTCACACCAGACGTCCCAAGAATATTGCTGAAATTAAAACAGGAGGTAATGGCCCAAAATAACTCCCGTCCATTGTGCAAGTCTGATCCGCAGCTACAGGAAACACTTGGTTGACATTATTGCTGACAACGGAGGGTTCACATACTTTTTCCCCACCGTATATGTACACTAGGGACAAATTTTATTAGAATCCAATACACCTGCCAGTATGTTTTTGGATTGTGAAAGAAAACAAGAGCACCTTGTGGAAACACACATGGTGAGCATACAGACTTCACACAGGGTTAGGTTCTGATCACAATCAAAGATCAGACACTATCACTGTGAAGCATCAATTTTATCCACTGTGCCCCCATTACAATATAATAACAACCAGCAGACAAAGTATCCTAAATAGTCATCATGAACACACATACAGGGGGACAAGGACATCTGCCTAATAGTATACATTATTCCAAACTACAAGTGAAACCTGCATTGTCAAAAATACAAATTTAATAAAGAGAGTTATGGACTGGCAGCTGGGGAGTTTGACTAGAGTAGGATACTTGTCAACACAGGTGTCCTAAGGGGAGCTCAGGGGGACAGAAAACTCCTGTGGAGCAGAAGGGCAGAGTAATAGGGAACATTTGCAGATACTATTTCATGAGGGTCCATAGGGTAATGCTCTTACATGCAGTCTAACCTTCACCTACGTAGCAGACCCATTATGTCAGGAATTGGTGTACTTACCGAGAACATTATAGGTTGGGTGGAAAATAATATCCTGAAACATCTAAGCAAGAACATACCCAAGTATATACAAGACACTTTGTAATAAACTTGCTGCCAACTGTGGAGCTGAAATCCTGATATTCTAGCATTCCCTATAATGATGCAGACTTTGGGGTATATTCAGTAACTGTCGGAAGCTGCCGTCTTGTCGGAAAGACGGCAGCTTTCGACAGTTTTAGGTCGGAAGCGGTTCCAACCTATTCATTACGGCACCATTTTTTCCAACAAGTCGGGAAACCCGACTTGTTGGAATGCACGCTGATCGGCGGCTTCAGCCCCCCCGGCGCCGCTGACAGCTCCCTCTGCCGCTGCTGTCAGCGCACCCGCAGCGCTGACAGCAGCAGCAGGTCAGGAAACAGGGAACGGCCAAATCCGACAGTTGGATTTGGCCGCTCTTTTGAATAGGGGTTGTCGGGTCCATTCCGACAACTGCATGTCGGAATGGACCCGACTCTTATTGAATATACCCCTTTACCTACAATCAAATTAACAGCAGAATCAGATTAACAGCTACTCCATTTTTTTCTAACTCAGTTACTTTTTATTTTGCTGAGACATCTCCTAGCAGTAGTAAGTGTAGTGATGGGAGTGTGATTTGTACATTATAATCTGCCTCCAAATGAAAAAATTGGAGGCAAAGGACTAATCATCCTGTACTGCTAACTCAAGGCATAACAAAGGTATTTCTCTGACGTCCTAGTGGATGCTGGGGACTCCGTAAGGACCATGGGGATATAGCGGCTCCGCAGGAGACAGGGCACAATAATAAAAGCTTTAGGATCAGGTGGTGTGCACTGGCTCCTCCCCCTATGACCCTCCTCCAAGCCTCAGTTAGATTTTTGTGCCCGGCCGAGAAGGGTGCAATCTAGGTGGCTCTCCTGAGCTGCTTAGAATAAAAGTTTAAGTTAGGTTTTTTTCTTTCAGTGAGACCTGCTGGCAACAGGCTCACTGCTACGAGGGACTTAGGGGAGAGAAGTAAACTCACCTGCGTGCAGGATGGATTTGCTTCTTAGGCTACTGGACACCATTAGCTCCAGAGGGAGTCGGAACACAGGTCTCACCCTGGGGTTCGTCCCGGAGCCGTGCCGCCGACCCCCCTTGCAGATGCCGAAGTTGAAGAGGTCCAGAGGTCCAGAAACAGGCGGCAGAAGACTTTCAGTCTTCATAAGGTAGCGCACAGCACTGCAGCTGTGCGCCATTGTTGTCAGCACACTTCACCAACAGTCACCAACTGTCACTGAGGGTGCAGGGCGCTGGGGGGGGCGCCCTGGGCAGCAATGTATAATACCTTTTTATGGCTAAAATACATCACATATAGCCCTTGAGGCTATATGGATGTATTTAACCCCTGCCAGATCTCACAAACTCCGGGAGAAGAGCCCGCCAAAAAGGGGGCGGGGCCTATTCTCCTCAGCACACGGCGCCATTTTCCTGCTCAGCTCTGCTGTGAGGAAGGCTCCCAGGCTCTCCCCTGCACTGCACTACAGAAACAGGGTTAAAACAGAGAGGGGGGGCACTTATTTGGCGATATGATTACATATATAAAAATGCTATAAGGGAAAACACTTGTATAAGGGGTTGTCCCTGTATAATTATAGCGTTTTTGGTGTGTGCTGGCAAACTCTCCCTCTGTCTCCCCAAAGGGCTAGTGGGGTCCTGTCCTCTATCAGAGCATTCCCTGTGTGTGTGCTGTGTGTCGGTACGTGTGTGTCGACATGTAGGAGGACGATGTTGGTGAGGAGGCGGAGCAAATTGCCTGTATTGGTGATGTCACTCTCTAGGGAGTCGACACTGGAATGGATGGCTTATTTAGGAATTACGTGATAATGTCAACACGCTGCAAGGTCGGTTGACGACATGAGACGGCCGGCAAACAAATTAGTACCTGTCCAGGCGTCTCAGACACCGTCAGGGGCTTGTAAAAACGCCCATTTACCTCAGTCGGTTGACACAGACACGGACACTGACTCCAGTGTCGACGGTGAATAAACAAACGTATTTTCCTTTAGGGCCACACGTTTCATGTTAAGGGCAATGAAGGAGGTGTTACATATTTCTGATACTACAAGTACCACAAATAAGGGTATTATGTAGGGTGTGAATAAACTACTTGTAGTTTTTCCTGAATCAGATAAATTAAATGAAGTGTGTGATGATACGTGGGTTTCCTCCGATAGAAAATTATTGGCGGTATACCCTTTCCCGCCAGAAGTTAGGGCGAGTTGGGAAACACACCTTAGGGTGGATAAGGCGCTCACACGCTTATAAAAACAAGGGGCGTTACCGTCTCCAGATACGGCAGCCCTCAAGGAGCCAGCTGATAGGAAGCTGAAAAATATCCTAAAAGTATATACACACATACTGGTGTTATACTACGACCAGCAATCGCCTCAGCCTGGATGTGCAGCGCTGAGGGGGCTTGGTCGGATTTCCTGACTGAAAATATTGATACCCTTGACAGGGACAAGATTTTATTGACTATAGATGCATTTCTATATATGCGAGATGCGCAGAGGGATATTTGCATTCTGGCATCAAGAGTAAATGTGATGTCCATATCTGCCAGACGAAGACACGACAGTGGTCAGGTGATGCAGATTCCAGACGGCACATGGAAGTATTGCCGTATAAAGGGGCGGTCCATCGGACCTGGTGGCCATGGCAACAGCTGAAAAATCCACCTCTTGTTACCCCAAGTCACATCTCAGCAGAAAAGGACACAGTCTTTTCAGTCTCAGTCCTTTCGTCCCCATAAGGGCAGGCGGGCAAAAGGGCCAGTCATATCTGCCCAGGGGTAGAGGAAAGGGAAGAAGACTGCAGCAGGCAGCCCATTCCCAGGAACAGAAGCCCTCCACAGCTTCTGCCAAGTCCGCAGCATGACGCTGGGGCAGTACAAGCGGACTCGGGTGCGGTAGGGGGTCATCTCAAGAGTTTCAGCACGCAGGGGGCTCACTCACAAGTGGACTCCTGGATCCTACACGTAGTATCCCAGGTGTACATTGGAAATTCGAGACGTCTCCCCCTCACAAGTTCCTGAAGTCTGCTTTACCAACGTCTCCCTCCGACAGGGAGGCAGTATTGGGAACAATTCACAGGCTGTATTCCCAGCAGGTGATAATCAAAGTACCCCTTCTACAACAAGGGAAGGGGTATTATTCCACACTATATTGTGGTACTGAAGCCAGACGGCTCGGTGAGATCTGAAATATTTGAACACTTACATACAAGCGTTCAAATCAAGATGGAGTCACTCAGAGTAGTGATAGCGAACCAGGAAGAAGGGGACGATATGGTGTCACTGGATATCAGGGACGCTTACCTACATGTCCAAATTTGCCTTCTCACCAAGGGTACCTCAGGTTCGTGGTACAGAACTGTCACTATCAGTTCAGACGCTGCCGTTTGGATTGTCCACGGCACCCCGGGTCTTTACCAAGGTAATGGCCGAAATGATGATTCTTCTTAAAAGAAATATGGACGCTTTCCTGATAAAGGCAAGGTCCAGAGAACAGTTGGAGGTCGGAGTAGCACTATCTTAAGTAGTTCTACGACAGCATGAGTGGATTCTAAATATTCCAAAATCGCAGTTTTTTCCGACGACACGTCTACTGTTCCTAGGGATGATTCTGGACACAGTCCAGAAAAGGATGTTTTCTCCCGGAGAAGAAAGCCAGGGAGTTATCCGAGCTAGTCAGGAACCTCCTAAAACCAGGAAAAGTATCAGTGCATCATTGCACAAGGATCCTGTGAAAAATGGTGGTTTCTTACAAAGCGATCCCATTCGGTAGATTTCACGCAAGAACCTTTCCGTGGGATCTGCTGGAAAAATGGTCCGGATCGCATCTTCAGATGCATCAGCGGATAACCCTGTCTCCAAGGACAAGGGTGTTTCTTCTGCGGTGGCTGCAGAGTGCTCATCTATGAAAGGGCCGCAGATTCGGCATTCAGGACTGGGTCCTGGTGACCACGGATGCCAGCCTGAGAGGCTGGGGAGCAGTCACACAAGGAAAAAAAATTTCCAGAGAGTGTGATCAAGTCTGGAGACTTCTCTCCACATAAATATACTGGAGCTAAGGGCAATTTACAATGCTCTAAGCTTAGCAAGACCTCTGCTTCAAGGTCAGCCGGTATTGATCCAGTGGGACAACATCACGGCAGTCGCCCACGTAAACAGGGCGGCACAAGAAGCAGGAGGGAAATGGCAGAAACTACAAGGATTCTTCGCTGGGCGAAAAATCATGTGATAACACTCTCAGCAGTGTTCATTCCGGGAGTGGAAAACTGGGAAGCAGACTTCCTCAGCAGGCATGACCTCTACCCGGGAGAGTGGGGACTTCATCGGGAAGTCTTCCACATGATTGTAAACCGTTGGGAAAAACCAAAGGTGGACATGATGGCGTCCCGCCTGAACAAAAAACTAGACAGATATTGCGCCAGGTCAAGGGACCCTCAGGCAATAGCGGTGGACGCTCTGGTAACACTGTGGGTGTACCAGTCAGAGTATGTGTTCCCTCCTATGCCTCTCATACCAAAAGTACTGAGAATCATAAGAGGGAGATGAGTAAGAACGATACTCGTGGTTCCGGATTGGCCAAGAAGGACTTGGTACCCGAAACTTCAATAGATGTTCACGGAAGACCCGTGGCTTCTACCTTTAAGAAAGGACCTGCTCCAGCAGGGGCCTTGTCTGTTCCAAGACTTACCGCGGCCGCGTTTGACGGCATGGCGGTTGAACGCCGGATCCTGAAAGGGCATTCCAGATGAAGTCATCCCTACCCTGGTCGAAGACAGGAAGGATGTAACCGCAAAACATTTTCACCGCATTTGGTGAAGATATGTTGCGTGGTGTAAGGCCAAGAAGGCCCCTACAGAGGAATTCCAACTGGGTCGTTTCCTACATTTCCTGAAAACAGGACTGTCTATGGGCCTAAAATTAGGGTCCATTAAGGTTCAAATTTCGGCCCTGTCGAATTTCTTCCAGAAAGAACTGGCTTTAGTGCCTGACGTTCAGATGTTTGTAAAAGGGGTACTGCATATACAGCCTCATTTTGTGCCCCAGTGGCACCTTGGGATCTCAATGTTGTTTTGAGTTTCCTAAAGTCACATTGGTTTGAACCACTCACCACTGTGGACTTAAAATATCTCACATGGAAGGTGACGATGCTATTAGCCCTGGCTTCAGCCAGGCGTGTGTCAGAATTGGCGGCTTTATCATATATAAAGCCCTTACTTAATTTTTCATTCTGACAGGGCAGAATTGAGGACTCGTCCTCAATTTCTCCTTAAGGTGTTTTCTGTTTTTCACATGAACCAACCTATTGTGGTACCTGCGGGTACTAGGGACTTGGAGGACTCCAAGTTACTTGACGTTGTCAGGGCCCTGAAAAATATGTTTCCAGGACGGCTGGAGTCAGAAAATCTGACTCGCTGTTTAGCCTGTATGCACCCAACAAGATGGGTGCTCCTGCTTCTAAGCAGACGATTGCTCGCTGGATTTGTAATACAATTCAGTTTACACATTCTGTGGCAGGCCTGCCACAGCCAAAATCTGTAAAAGCCCATTCCAAAAGGAAGGGGGCTCATCTTGGGCGACTGCCCGAGGGGTCTCGGCTTTACAACTTTGCCGAGCAGTTACTTGGTCAGGGGCAAACACGTTTGCTAAATTCTACAAATTTGATACCCTGGCTGAGGAGGACATGGAGTCTCTCATTCGGTGCTGCAGGGTCATCCGCACTCTCCCGCCCGTTTGGGAGCTTTGGTATAATCCCCATGGTCCTTACGGAGTCCCCAGCATCCACTAGGACGTCAGAGAAAATAAGATTTTACTTACCGATAAATCTATTTCTCGTAGTCCGTAGTGGATGCTGGGCGCCCATCCCAAGTGCGGATTGTCTGCAATACTTGTACATAGTTATTGTTACAAAAATCGGGTTATTCTTGTTGTGAGCCATCTTGTCAGAGGCTCCTTCGTTGTTATCATACTGTTAACTGGGTTCAGATCACAGGTTGTACGGTGTAATTGGTGTGGCTGGTATGAGTCTTACCCGGGATTCAATATCCTTCCTTATTATGCACGCTCGTCCGGGCACAGTATCCTAACTGAGGCTTGGAGGAGGGTCATAGGGGGAGGAGCCAGTGCACACCACCTGATCCTAAAGCTTTTATTATTGTGCCCTGTCTCCTGCGGAGCCGCTATATCCCCATGGTCCTTACGGAGTCCCCAGCATCCACTACGGACTACGAGAAATAGATTTATCGGTAAGTAAAATCTTATTATTTTTGATATTTTGTTAATCAGCCACAAGCTAAAAGGACCTTTTTCCAATCTATAAAATACAGGTTGAGTATCCCATATCCAAATATTCCGAAATACGGAATATTCCGAAATACAGACTTTTTTTTAATGAGAGTGAGATAGTGAAACCTTTGTTTTTTGATGACTCAATGTACACAAACTTTGTTTAATACACAAAGTTATTAAAAATATTGTATTAAATGAATCTTAGGCTGTGTGTATAAGGTGTATATGAAACATAAATGAATTGTGTGAATGTAGACACACTTTGTTTAATGCACAAAGTTATAAAAAATATTGGCTAAAATTGCCTTCATGCTGTGTGTATGAGGTGTATATGAAACATAAATGCATTCTGTGCTTAGATTTAGGTCCCATCACCATGATATCTCATTATGGTATGCAATTATTCCAAAATACGGAAAAATCCGATATCCAAAATACGTCTGGTCCCAAGCATTTTGGATAAGGGATACTCAACCTGTAATAACATTGCAGTAAACGTCAAGGTTTGCCATTCACCAATGAGTATGAGTTTTTTAATATTAAGTTTTTTTATTGTAGTTTTACACAAACATATATTTATAGGGTATAAAGAGGGGTACAGAAAAAAGAAATAGGGACAAGGGGAGGCATATCAGGGATACAGCAATACATAAACATAACTGGAACATAGTAATCATCATTTGTACGAACCACTCCAATAATCAAATATTAGAGGCCGAGGTCGAGCCAGGAGATCGTAACACATTTAAGTCAACTGGAGCACTATAAATGGAGGATTGGCCTGGCTTTTCTCTATATATGGTCCACTTATGCCACTTCATATAGATGGAAGAGGCCGATGAGGAGTATTTACATTCCGCCGTTTCAAAAATGAAATGTTTATGAAGCTTATTTTCAATTGTCATTATATTAGGAACTGCAGCCGATTTCCGTTGTTGGCCGATAGAATCCTTAGATGCTATTAGAATATGACCCATAAGGTATTTGTCACTACTGGACATACAGTATTACCAGAATAGTAATGAAACAGAACTACGAGAGGGTCCACCAAAACATCTACACCCAATACCTTTGAAATGAAGAGGAACACCTCTCGCCAAAGTAGCTGTATCACGGGACACGACCAAAAAACATGTAAGATATCCCCTACCATCCCGCAATTCCTCCGACAACTAGAAGAAATGTCAGGCCAAATCTTATGTTGTCTCTCCGGTGTATAATATATTCTATGGATTAATTTATAATACATTTCGGAATGATTAATACATTTAGAGATCGTAAAACAGGAGCGAAAGATGTCTTTCCAAACAACTTCAGTAAAAACATTAGGGAAATCTGTTTCCCATTTGGACTGTGCAGGAAACAAGCCTTTACGAGATTCCAGGAGCAAGTGCTGGTACCACCTAGAGATACCACCTCTAATAGTTTGGGATGTAAGAAGAAATGACAACATATTAGGGAGACCCAATTGGGCAGGAGACTTAGGGAGACAACTATGAAGCCAATGGCGTAATTGAAGGTATTTATAAAAGTCTTGATTGGGATTCGAAATTTCGTTTGAAGGAGGGAGAATCGGACTAAATTTCCATCCGAAAGTACATCCTGCAAAGTCAGGAGACCTAGGTCATGCGACATATTTAGTTGTAAGTTAGGTATCATAAGAGCTATTGAACGAAGAGACAGCCGTGGGGAGGGCAAGACGGCATTGGGGCTAGAGGAAACCATACACTGCTAAGTTGAAATAGTAGTTTGGACCACTTTACACCCAGCAACCTTAGGAGGAACCAAGGATATGGGTAACTAAAACAGGTCCTGTAAAGAGAAAGGGAACATAGTGGTCTGCTCTATAGACACCCATGGTTTAGGCGTGCCCTGCGTGGACCAATCCCTGGCCTGACTGAGTATACATGCGAATGGTATTTCCAGCAGTTTTAGTAGCAGTCAATGTAGTTCTCGCTATTTTCAGCCTTGCCCCTCCCCAAACATAATTAGATATCAATCAGTTACATTTATTGCAAACAGATTTAAAGAAAGGTCGAGGGATGGTGCGAAATAGATACATTAGTTTAAGTAATAAAACCATTTTCGTTGCAGCCACTCGACCCACCCAGGAAACTTTGTGCATTATCCAGTCCTTAGTGAGCGTTTCAAACGCTCTAAAGAGTGGGTCATAGTTGCAAGTCAGTAAGTCAGCCTCTCTGGAAAGATTAACTCCCAGGCTCAGAGTGTAAGTGCGGAAGAGAAGACTCAGGCTCTAGAAGACACAACAAGATATCGTCAGCAAGGAGGCTAATCTTATGGGGCATCCCTCCTCTAATGGGACGAACTATCATGTCTAAAGACCTATTCCGCTCAGCCAGAGGCTCAACAGCCAAAGCGAAAATCAAAGGCTACAATAGACACCCTTGGCGAGTACCGTTGGTAATATTAAACTTAGAAGAACAACATCCATTGGTGAAAACCGAAGCCGACGGTGAGGAGTACAAAGCTAAAATAGAATGTAGTACCCTATCCACAAACCCGAAATGCTGCAAAGTAGCCTGTAAATAATCCCAATGCAGCCTATCGAATTCTTTTTCTGCATCCAGGGAAAGGACTAGCAATGGCTCTCTTTTGATCTGGCAATGTTCAATTAAATTGATAACTCTACGGGTATTATCCGACGTTTGTCTGCCTAACACAAAGCCTACGTGATCATGATTAATCAGGCCAGGTAGGAGGGGGGATAGTCTATTTGCTATCATTTTAGTAAACAGTTTAATATCAGTAATCAGCAATGCTATAGGGCAATAATTCTGAACTGCCGTCGGCGATTTACCTGGTTTAGGTATAGTAACAATAAGTGCTTCTAACATTTCCCTTGGGAAACAGGTGGTGCTGGATGCTTCAATAAAAACCGATAAGAGGACTGGAGCAAGGTTAAATTTAAACTTTTTGAAAAAATTAGAGATGTAGCCATCCAGACCAGGTGCTTTATCTAAAGGGGAAGAATCTATAGCCGCTTCAACTTCTCCCGGCGTCCATGGAGCGCTAAGAGAATCACAAGTCTCTGTATCAAGGGTAGGAAGAGATAACGTCTTTAAAAACCTTCTAATATCAGGTAGCGACGGTTGGGGGGTACCAGGGTCATTTTTTAAATTATACAGTTGCGAATAATGACCTTTTATAGTCTCGTTTAAGTCTGGCTGCTATCTGAATCGCGGAACCCCTGACTACAGCCTTCAGAGAACACCAATGAGTGAAGATAGACGTATCTTCAGAGTGATTTCTATCAAGATACAAATCTAGAGACTTCAGGATGGCCTGATGAGCCTCTGGATGAGCAAGAAGGTGTGTGCCTAGTCTCCAAGAAGCCGGGGGGACCACTCGTTTACCAACATCCCATATTAATAAAAGACGAGAATGGTCTGACCAGGAAATTGTTAATATATCAATCTTGCTTATAGAAACTAGCGTCCATTTATCTACGAATGTCAAATCGATTCTAGAGTACGACCCATGAACATGGGAATAGAAGGTGTAGTCCCTAACTGAGGGATGCTTGGATCTCCAAGCGTCAAACAATGTGTACTCAGCTAACAGTTGGCAGAACTTGCTAGAGGGATCCTGGGGCTGATTCTGATTAAGGACTCGCGTTGGGCGAGATCTATCAACAGGGGTCTAAAACCAAAAAGTCGCCCAAAATTAAAAGTGCACCCTTCCCGTGCTCCTGTAGGGTTCTACAAAAGTTCCTACAAAAAGAAATCTGTTTGTTATTTGGCGCGTAGCAAGAAACTAAAGTAATCTCAGCATTGTCTAAATGGCCAACCAATAACAAATATCTCCCTTCAGGGTCTTCATATTTGGAGGATAATACAAAGGGGCAGCTTGTGCTATCAGGATAGCCACTCCAGTCCTTTTTAGAAGGCCCATTAGCAGTGTAACAGTAAGTGTATCTAAAATTAGTAAAAAGGGTGAGATTTTGACTTTGAAAGTGTTTCCTGCACAGCAACAATATTTATTATTATTATTATTTATTACCAGTTATTTATATAGCGCACACATACTCTTTACAGAGAATATTTGGCCATTCACATTAGTCCCTGCCCCAGTGGAGCTTACAATCTATATTCCCTATCACATGTACACACAGACACATTCACACTAGGGTTCATTTTGGTTGGAAGCCAATTAACTTACCAGTATATTTTTGGATTGTGGGAGGAAACCCACGCAAGTACGGGGAGAATATACAAACTCCGCACAGTTAGGGCGATGGTGGGAATCGAACCCATGACCTCAGTGCTGTGAGGCAGTAATGCTAACCATTACACCATCCGTATGAGCATTGAGTATACGGAAATAATTCAAAGCTAATTTCCTTTTTTGGGGGGAATTTAATCCCTCAGCATTAATAGAGACTAAGTTGACCATATTTTACAGTAAAAAAAAGAAAGAGAATCCGGACCACACGGCTGAACCCATTCATACTGATAAATGTATCTGATATGCGGAGAGTAACACACAGAAAAAAAACATAAGGGGAGACATAGGGAAAGCATGAAAAACAAAACTAATCTGATCTCTCTTGAGACCACAACCAGGCGCCATAGTATGACGGCTGTGTATACTAAAGGGGGGGTAGTGGCAGTTCTCCTACCTTTTACCAAAGACACAGGAACAGAGATAAAATATATGAGAATATACGAGAAATACAAGAACCAAAGTACTCATGGGAAAACCTGTATATGTAGAGTGAGGGAAACTAAACTAGGTAAGGTAGTGTTGTGATAACCCATAAAGCGCAAAGCTGCATGACATAGCTAACATCTCTAAACAACCAGAATGACACCCTACAAAAAAAGGGGACATTATCGATAGAATATTGAAGCCGTAGAGACATCAGCAACAAAACTTCTATATCATAACAGATAATAAACATAAGCAACAGAACATATAAACAAGAAACATAACCTTCAAAGCATCAAACCTCAAGAATTACAACCTCTACCCCACCGTGAACCAGTCCTGTTGAAGTTGCCTGCTGGGGGAGGGACTAGAGGTAGAACCTGAAATGTTCCATGACTTCAGGCGTTCCATTCCCTCAGCAGCATTCGGAATGGAGACAGTGGAACCTTCACGGGAGACCAACAGCTTGGTAGGGAAACCCCAATGATAGGGAATAACTGCCTTCCGATTGGCAGTAGTAATGGGTTGAAAGGATCGTCACTTGAGAAATGTTGCTGCAAATAAGTCCACAAAGAGTTGAAGCTCCTCAAGGGCTGTAGAAGTGTCAGAAGACAGTCTAGCTGCTTTCAATAAGGATTTATTGATGTAAAAATAATGCATCCTCATCAAAACATCTCTAGGGGCCCAATCAGAGGCCGCTCTGGCCTTAGACAACCTATGAATCCGGTCAATAAGCAGGTCCGCTGGCGAGGCTTGAGGTAAAAGCTTCTTGAATAAGTCCACTGCATAATCGTGCAAACCACTGTTCGGCACGGACTCAGGGACCCCACTCAATTTAAGATTATTGCGACACAATCTGTCCTCTAAATCTGTAACTTTGTCTCGTAAGAGTTGTACCTCCATCTCGAATGCGCCATGAGAGTCCACCAGACTATTATGTGAGCTGACAACTTCCTCCATTTTATATTTTAGGTGGTCGGTGCGACCACCAAGTTTATCTATGGATTGTTGGCATGCCTGCAGGGTGGAACGGAATTCGGCAGCAACTTCATCTTTAAAGTGGAACAAAAGCAGTTTCATAGTACCCACTGTCAGGGCATCTGCATCCCCTACTTGTTCCAAAGCAGAGTTGACAGTAGATGCAGATGAGGCGGCCGCCATGGGGATAGAGAGCTGCAGGGCCGTGTCAGCAGCAGGGGTCCCAGTACTTTTAGGCCACGGAGGTTGAGGAGACGACTTAAAGAATGTTTGCTGAGAGACTGGTTTAGAGGTCTTTCTGCGTTTTGGTGGCATAATAAGGCACAAAGAGACAGCACAGAGTTCCCAATTATCCGAAATAGAAAGTTGAAGGGTCCACTGTGAGTAGGAATATCAATACATCAAGGCAATATTAAGCAAGGTAGGAGGAAACATGCCCATTAGGGTGACATTATCAGAGACATCAACTGTAGGAGGCCAGCCAGCTTCCAATGGGAATACCAGTCAGCCAAAAGTGGTAATCAGCAGGGGATCAGAGAGAATGGCAGTCTAAGTGGCAGCAAGGATGAGGGGGAGACACAGCAGATAAAGGGAACACACTCACCCTCTGCTGGGATCTCACCAGACGAGCACTGCTGAAATCAGCTCCCACAGCAGGCAATGGCAGCTCCAGGGGGAGAGAAAAGCCAGTCCAGATAATGCAGGCAGCAGGGCTCTCACGTGGGAGACTGAGACCCGCACCTCCAGTCACCAGGCTGCGCGCCATCCGGCGCCGAGCTCCGCAAGAGGCCCCCAGCACTGTTGAAGCTGCAGGGTAGAGAGAGGGAGTTCCCGCCATGTCCAGCAGTATGTAGGGGCGCAGGGAGAAGAAACAACAGCCGCCTCCCAGCGTACCGCGGCCATGGCTAGAAGCCGTCCGGCACTTAGCCCCATAGTAGGACACCGGAATGGTAGGAGCTGTGGGGGCAAGGGGCAGACAATCTCGCCGGGCAGGTAGAAGACGCACAGGGTCAGGCGGTAAGGAGCCGATGCCTCACACTGGATCTCGTCCGCAGCCAGGCGTCTTCCGGTCCGAAGTCCCCAGGAAAGTCCGTGGCTCCGCATAGCGGGATAGGCCTCAGCCCGCCGGAGGCCCCGATCAGCCGGGAAATTCACTAGGGTGCGCCAGGAGTCTCCAGAAGGCACGGCAGAGGCAACAAATCTGGAGCTTAGGGCCAGACCCGCAGATAAATCCTCCTAAAGAGCAGGCTAGCCAGGAGCTTAGGTATCACACGTCTGCTCCAGTGGTGCATTAGGCCACGCCCCCAATGGTATGAGTTTTTGAGACAAAACACATTGACAATACCAAGCAGATATTCATCACTGTAAACCAGCAGTACAACTGACCTACCTGACAGAAAGGACAGCTTTCACTCCAGGCACACACAAGTTATACAGCCAGGTAATACAACAGGCTCAGAGAAGCATATGTATGGACCTTAAGACAGGCTTGATCAAACAAGATCACAGCCCTGAAAAAAAATGTTTAAATGGAAAAAAAAGCAATATACATACTAAGTATCAGCCTTGAGGACTGACTACAAGTAAAATCAAGGGAAATTCCTTTTCCCCTTAGTGGTCACATTGAACGCATAATTGCAGGCTAAAATATTCCCAGAGCTTCCACCACAAAGACAACCAACCAAACTGTAACCACTAGATGGGCAGAGTTATCAGCAGAAAAAAAGTGTGAAACTTGTGTAAACATCTTTAGCACTGTCAGGGAGATAATATCATCATAACATCAGCAACACAACATTCAGGGCACTTTTCATTTGTGTGAAATGCACTACTGCAAAACTGTGGTTTGATGAAACAGACAAACCTTACGTATCCATTAATAAGTGGAAAACAAATGCCCTTAGAATGTTGACATCCCTTGTAGTGACAATAACTTAAACAATCCAAGCCTCACTATGTTATGGGAAACATTAGAACACTTGCAGGGGGGTGAAGTACAGCCAAAGGTAAATTTGTGCAGAAGTTAAAATTGCCCTACATTGCCATATATAAATTGTTAATTCTTCAATCGCCAATCTATGCTACCCTGTTGAGCAAAATCACCCAATATTTACTCATTCATTTGACAGGCGTGATTTTCAGTGGGTGCAGAAAGCTCATGCAAATGCTGGATATTTTATCTTTTAAAAGAATATATATTAATTTAACAGAGTGTTTCCCCATTAATTTCAATCAGCAATACTTTTCTTTTGGCTTTCCATTCCTATTCAGATTCATTAGGGCAGATGTATTAAGCCTGGAGAAGTGATAACGCAGTGATAAGTGTAACGCACCAGCCAATCCGCTCCAATATGTAAATTGACAGAAGCTGATTGGCTGGTGCGTTATCACCTTGCACTTATCACTGCTTTATCACTTCTCCACGCTTAATACATCTGCCCCACTGTCCATTGAAATAAATACGAAATCTCAACTGTCTCAAATCGGTTAGATTATTTTTGGAGGTTTCCATGGCAATTGTAAAAACTAAAAAGCCTAATAATACATTTAGTTCAGATGTAAAATATATATAAATGATCCTTTTCTATAAATGCATGTCCCTTAATAATTCTGACCAGGCAGTTGCTGGTGACTTTTTGTATATATATTATTTTTATGCTGCCTGTATAAATCAGTATGCACACAGTTCATTAACAGTTCAGAACTACTATGGGTGCATTTGTTAAAAAAAACAAAACATTGCTTTCTATTCTACACATACAGTATTGTGCATAAGATACTGGAAATTGATCATCAGAGGAAAAGTATAATTTTTTGTAAAACAAAAATTGTTTTCGCTTTAACTTGGAAGTGATTCATTTCATTATTTTACAGATCTCACGAGAGTGTATTTGAATCCTGGTTTTTGCTAATCCACTTAGGAGAATGGGTGGACATTGCAGCAGAGCTGCTGTTGACGTCAGACCCTGAAATTTCAGACGACCTGCTGTGGCTTTTGGCATTTTACTACAATCCATGCAATGAGAACCAAAGCAGAAGTAGAACAATGGTAGGTTGTGCAGTAAAGCAGCACGAGTAAGTTTGGCACTGAAAAATATGAGATTTCTGTCATTTTTATTGGCTTTTCTATGATAAAATAGCATATAAAATATACAGAATTTCAACAGACTTAAGGACTTTTTTCCAATATGCGTTTTTTTTCCCCCAATTGCATTTGAAGCAAGGACCATAGCTATGGATCACAGTTATATTTAAAATAGATTTCTGACCAAATAAATCTGGTTAGGTTCACATAAAGAAAGCAAAGAGCGCTTTTACACTTAACGCCCTGTCTAAAATGCAATTACAGAAAAAATTGAGGTTAAAGTACTTTTAAGAAGATTGTTTCCCTTTTTGTCTGGAACTTTAACAGGCTTCTCTGTCCTGTCTAGAAGCGTTCTCTGTTGTGTTCATTTACTGTATTTGATTTTGTTTGGTCTCTAAAATGAGGATCTTGGCAATTGTATGTTATTAGATACATGTACGTGTGTATATGAAATTTTATAAGAGAGAGAAATAATTCTGTGTATTGGATTTGTCCAAATATAAGGTTTTGGGCCAAGTAAGTCTAAAATATTTATTCCGTTTATGAATTGTAAATGTGTATATTTATTAGTCACAGACTTGATGTTGGCATATTCCATCACTGACCTTTTTTAAATGTGTTACCTCTACAGACCACCCAGGAAGATCACTCTTAATTTAATAAGTATTTTGGAAACCAATGTATTTGCATTTTTAAACCTGAGGGTAAAAACTACATTTGTACAGGGAAAACATAACACTGATGTGTTTTCCAGAGACTTTGGGTAAAATATATTTACAGCATTTTTAATTTCCATCAGTTCTCAAATGAGCAGTTTCATGGTTCACCAAAGCTTGTTCTAGTGTGTGTGTGTACTGTATGTTTGTGTTTGCATTATACAGTTTAAAAGCGATAATGTTACATTTATAACTGAATTATATGTTTTAGAACATACAATGCAAGTGAATATAAATGTATATGTGATTGTACAGCTTTATAGGTATTTAGCAGATATAAGGGTCGATTAAGATACTGTAGGAGTGATGGTCTGTTTTGGAGCGAGACATTGTGTCCATCTACATCGCCTCTTTTGCCCCATAAAAGTGAGCACAGGAAACTTTGGGTTGTAAATTGTACCATAATGGCCAAATATGTACTCAGCTATAGATAGTGAAACGATGTACGGCTGCACATCATTCCCAATTGAATTGAACACCGCTGCATTATCACTTCTTTAAGTTATGCTAAGTTTTTAAGCTTTACAATTATGAAAATCATTTACTTTGAGTTCTAGACAAATTTATAGATCACTGGGGGTCATTCCGAGTTGTTCGCTCGGTAAATTTCTTCGCATCGCAGCGATTTTCCGCTTAGTGCGCATGCGCAATGTCCGCACTGCGACTGCGCCAAGTAAATTTGCTATGCAGTTAGGAATTTTACTCACTGTTTTTTCCTCGTTCTGGTGATCGTAATGTGATTGACAGGAAGTGGGTGTTTCTGGGCGGAAACTGGCCGTTTTATGGGTGTGTGTGAAAAAACGCTACAGTTTCTGGGAAAAACGCGGGAGTGGCTGGAGAAACGGAGGAGTGTCTGGGCGAACGCGGGTGTGTTTGTGACGTCAAACCAGGAACGACAAGCACTGAACTGATCGCAGATGCCGAGTAAGTGTGGAGCTACTCAGAAACTGCACAGAGATGTCTTATCGCAATATTGCGAATCTTTCGTTCGCAATTTTGATAAGCTAAGATTCACTCCCAGTAGGCGGCGGCTTAGCGTGTGCAAAGCTGCTAAAAGCAGCTTGCGAGCGAACAACTCGGAATGACCCCCCCTGGCAAGACCTCACATTGGTGGATATGCTTTATTCCAGCATGTAGCCTTCAGTAAATGAATGCCCATTATCAAGGCAAAGCAGACCATTTACAGACACAATGTATGAACAAACAACTTGCCAAAGAGGGAAAGTGTTCCTTACCTCTCCAAAGAATCGCACTCTCCCTCTATTGCCATCTCACTGGCGCTAGCAGTATGTCTGCATTATGTGCCGGTCCAAATTTAACAGTAGCACCCGCAGATAATTGAAAGAAAAAAAACTTTAATATTTTTTATACACAATCAGTGGCTGCATATTCCACAGAGCCAGGGACAGTGCTCTCTGTTTGTGTGTGGCAGCAACAGGTGGAGTTGTCGAAATCGATAACTGCAGTTGTCCAAACATTCAGTGCAATTGATCTTTCATAACTTGCAAAACCAGATCAGCACCCTATATAGTTAATAGCAGTGCCAATCATGACGTCATTCTGATTACTTCCCAACATTAAATGCAGGGATCCAGTAACTGCAGCACATAATGTGCACAGTTATCAAATATACATGTAACACCTATACAGAGGTGTAACTGAGAGGCTACAAAGTCAGCTGCCGCCGGGCTCCTGCTTTGAAGGGGGGTACCTCTCCTCCAATTGACACCAGCCACCATCCTTTCCGTTGCCGACTACCTATCCCCTAGTCCCTGCACCTAATTAATTACACCCTCTTTATTATAGATACACATTTTACAACTGTCATAGCCAGGATTAGAAGCCGCGACCTATTACACTGGAAGCAGACAGCTTACTGATGGAGCTATTTGCTCCTATATCGGAAGCATGAGAATTCTAACTATATGAAGTTACTTCTCTGACAATTACAAGTAACTTCATAGAATTTTCATGCTTTTTATACAGTAGCAAATAGCTCTGTCAGTAAGGTGCCTGCTTCCAGTGTAATAGGTTGTGGTTCCTAATCCTGGCTATGACACTGGCAAAATAATTGTCATAGACATAATCAGTTTTGTGAGAGACTGAGCAGATCTACAGTAGGTAGTGTGTGGCTGCACACTACATAAATCTGCCTAGTTGTAATGGTTTTGAACTGACAATTCTAACTAGTAGCTTCATATAGTTAGAATCTGCAGGATTGCTATGCAGGAGCAAATAGCTTTATTACTAAGGTGTCTGCTTTCAGTGTAACAGGTCATGGGGTTCCAATACTAGGTATGGCTGCTGAGAAATGTGATTGAAAATAAATTACAATGAAATATGTATCTTTACATGTTTGTTTGTTTTCAGACCACTCCATATACACATACACACACACGCACACACACTCACAGCCAGGCTGTGAAGGCAGGCGCAGCACCACCATTTTTTTAATTGGAGCGGCTGCGTGACAGCATGCAGCCGCCCTGATAACGCTCCTGACACACCTCCATTTTTCGTGATTACTCCTCTAATGCCCCGACCCCGCCCACCCAACGTCCTTAGCTGTCAATCATACTGCGGTCACATCCTTTCGGGATGCAACCACAATATGACAGCCTGCACATGCACATTGCAGCCGATGCACGTGCACAGTACAGCACAGGTCGGGAGTATACGATCACAACGCATCTCCAACCCATGCGGAATAAGGCTCTTAAGGTATTGCAGAGACATTGTAGCACCATATAAATAACAAAAATATGAATTATAATGCATGGGATAGACATATGGCTATTTTTAAGACTTGACGCTAAAGCTGGGTACACACTAGACAATCCTGGATCGTGGCCGTACACACATATTTTGAGCAACCATGTGATATTCATTGGCCACATCCTTGTGCATGCTGTCATTAACGATATCTTCAGATCTTCATTGCAGGCAGATCTGAAGATGTGATGAACAACGCATGGGAGTGCGCAATAGTGCGTACACACTAGAAGATGTGGACGATTTGTCATTCCAATTCAGCTGAAAACAACAAATTGTACAGTTTATTATCTTGTGTATACCCAGCTTTACCTGTATTACAAAAAAAACATACAAAATGCTGACTATTGATGGTGTTTCTATTGCATGACAAGATACAAAAATGTGTTTTAAGGAGTAATGAGTTTGCATTTGGACTTTGGGCCTAATTCAGACCTAATTGCTAGCAAGCGATTTTTGCACTGCTGCGATCAGATAGTCGCCGTCTACAGGGGGAGTGTATTTAAGCTGTGCAAGCGTGCAAACTGATTTTGTGCAGTCTCTGCGCAGCCCAGGACTTACTCAGCCACTGCGATCACATCAACCTGTCCGGGACCGGAAATGACATCAGGAACACTCCCTACAAACGCATGGACAAGCCTGCGTTTTTCCAGACACTACCTGAAAATGGTCAGTTGCCACTCACAAACGCCTTCTTCCTGTCAATCTCCTTGCAATCGCGCGTGCGAACGGATCCGTCGCACAAACCCTGCACAAATATTTCTGAGCAACTCATTTCCCGGTCACCCTCACCTTTTGCTATGCAGGGAAAATACAGACTGATTTTGCATGTATGAGCATATACCGGGCAGCTTTGCTTTTACACTAAAATGTAGCATTTAGCTAGGTAGGATAGGGACACACCCTTCCTAAATCTGCAGTGCAACATGGTTCAAAGTTAAATTGAGATACTTTTTTTTTTCTCCTTTGTTTTCTTTGCTCCAAACTCTGCAGGAATCCCATGATGCATGACATTGCATAGTTTACATGCTAGACTAATAAACACCTACCATACTAATAAACAGTAGGATCATTTCTAGCCCAGTCTGTATTTATACACATATGCACACATATTTGTAATTCCATACCATTCCGGAGATATAGATGTATACATTATTATTGGAAGATTAACAGTTGATAAAATCAGATTCTGGAGTTTTCATTCTAGTGATCTGTTCTCATCTGTCATAACACATCTCTTACAAGTTCTGCTGAATAATCAATGAAGGGGGTTCTTTCTCAGCACAACATGTAGTGGTGACTGTATATAGAGACAGTCATATTATCCTAATATTTTTCATTCTCCACAAGTAACAGTCTTGCAGTCTATAATAATGGGCCTTTCACAATTTTTTCCACTCTTAAAAAAGTCAGTTTCTGGCTAAATGCCCTGACAGCTTAATTGTAGAGACCAAAGTAATTCAGGGCATTTAGTTTTCGCCTTTCCAGAGTTTAATGTCAAGCTGAGTGCACCAACGCCTAAAAGCTGCCTCGCCTTCTGGAAGTGAATGGTCTGCTGACTTTCTAACATGGATTTCAGCTGTCACTAATCCCTTATTTAGAGTGAGCGAAAACTTTATTCTGGAAATGTCTGCATGCTTGAGGTCCCTCTATCTCTAAAGCATTTTTCATTTAAACATATTATTCACTCTAATTTGTTATTCCTCTTGTTGCATTCTATAGGTAGAAGCAAAAGCTGTGAAAGAATGCTTGGTATTACTACGCAGAAATTCAGCTGTCTGTGCCATGTCTTTACACAAGATATTTGAAGAAGGAAATAAAGAGAAGTCATGGCATCCGTGTACTCTGCAGCTAATTAGACATCTGTGTGTTGCTTTTCTTTTGTTCTCCCCTGAGTGGCACATTGTTGCCAAGGACTGTATCTCACATGTAAGTGGTAATGTGTACTGAGACAGTGGCCTGTAAAGGCCACACAGTTTTGTAGGAGTTAGGAGACTGTTTCTGTGTCACTTAACTTTTAGTTATTTAAATTATGTTACTAGTTCAGTATTTAATATAGGGTTCTGTAGGTCTCATCTGTGATGCTGTGACTAGTATGTGTCTAATTATTACCCCCTTGAAATGTTAACGTCATGAACTAAGAAAGCTTTCTGGTGAATACTCAGTGTGTCTTACCTTACTTATCTGTACAATGGGGGATATCCAATTACCCGCGGTACATTACCACTGTTAATGATATCACCTAAGGCTATCCTATTAGCCCCAATAAGCCGGTATGAGCTGCGGCTTATCAGAGTTTTTCCAGTTCCCAATGCAGTGCTGACGTCCAGCTCCCCCCAGTCACATGATTGCTTCCCAGTTATGTGACCGACTCCGGGGGTGGTGGTAGAGGGGGGATGCGGGTCACAGCGCTGAGTGTTGGCTCCCAGACCGTGGTGCCCTCACTGCAGTCCCAGTCTGCTGCTGTTGTGGTGGGCATGGGACACTGCAGGTCGCTGCGGCTATGAGGGATTTTGTTTCACCTGTCTCGGGCAAGCAAAACCAAATCCCCGGGAAAAGACCTGTTTTCAAGCGAAAACGGGGCTGTTTCTCACGAAAACACACAGTTTTCAATGAACCTGTATGTTTTCAGGAGGAAAGCTGTTTTTTAATTGGATATCCTGTAAAAAAAAAAAAACATTGTTGAAACTTGTTTTATCTCCTGTAATAGGATACCGCCCAATGTGTGTAATGCTGGGCATACACGGTCAGATAAGATGCCTGTCAGACCGATAGGCATTTTAGCTGGTATCCATTCAGATGGTCGACAGTGTTAAGGTCGACACTCATTAGGTCGACCACAAATGCTCGACACATGAAAAAGTCGACATGGCTTTTTTTTTTTTAAATGCATTTTTTACTTTTTTATACTTTACCATCCACGTGGACTACGATTGGGAACGGTAACCTGTGCCGAGCGAAGCAGCGGTAGCGGAGCGTGGCCGCTCGCCATGCAAGGGGACGCGGTACACTAATTGGGGTTCCTGGTCATGTTATGGAAAAAATTACACCAAAAATAGTCCAAAAATCCATGTCAACCTTTTCACATGTCGACCATTTTCATATGTCGACCATTTGTCCATGTCGACCATGTCAATGTCGGCCATTAGTGGTCGACCTAATGAGTGTTGACCTTAACATTGTCGACCATTCATACCGGAACCATTTTATCTGACCCTGACGATATCCAGGATAAATACTGTGAGATCTCTCACACTGCATGTCACCTGATATCGGCGAACTGGTCCATGTGAAGGAACAGAGGAATGTCCGTCAGTCAGCCACAGTAGGGCATACACTGCCCAATGCGGCCGACCGGACACTTGAAAAGATTGCATCGAAGGGACATGCCGGACAATCCAACGTGCCCGACCGATCAATATTTTCGTGTCGGTCGGCCGAATACACGCTGTTATTATCTGGCCGATCAGCTGATATCGGGTTGATCGGCCAGATAATTGTAGCATGTATGCCCAGCATTCGAAATTGCTGAACAAATTAAAAAATACTTATGCATAGGTAGATTTGATAAGCATACTACAATGTGCAAGGAATATTCTTTACAATCAGCAGATATTTTAGTGTCTGTTCAGTTTTTTTTAAGTGCAATATGTGACCTATAAATCAAGCATGTAAATTGATAAATGGACAACCGGTGAGTAACAGAAGTTTGATGTATAGTAACTTTATGACATAATGTTTCTCTCTTCATTTTGCTTTATAAAAATACACTTGGAATACTGCAGGGCAGTATAATACATTTTGATACAGGATTTAACTAACACCACCCGAAAATGAGTGATTAGGAGTCAGTATGGCGGGGTTCCTCCTTTCTTTCAGCCAAGAGGGATTCAAAAGCTTTCAGGTTCAAATTCAAAGCAAAAGATATCCCACTGAATATAAGAAGAGACTGTATGTTACTAGTGTATTACGTTAAAATCAAATAGGAGTATTGTCTGTTAGCTGCTGACCTTAATGCAGTGACAATGCCGTTTTATATGCAGGAATGAAAGCTATACCTTAAACACACCTTAAATACACTTTACCATGGACCCGCTGCGGCCGCTGTACTTAATACACACTCTACGTACTTTGGCCCTCATTCCGAGTTGATCGGTCGCAAGGCGAATTTAGCAGAGTTACACACGCTAAGCCGCCGCCTACTGGGAGTGAATCTTAGCTTCTTAAAATTGCGACCGATGTATTCGCAATATTGCGATTACTAACTACTTAGCAGTTTCAGAGTAGCTCCAGACTTACTCTGCCTGTGCGATCAGTTCAGTGCTTGTCGTTCCTGGTTGACGTCACAAACACACCCAGCGTTCGCCCAGGCACTCCCACCGTTTCTCCGGCCACTCCTGCGTTTTTTCCGGAAACGGTAGCGTTTTCAGCCACACGCCCCTGAAACGCCGTGTTTCCGCCCAGTAACACCCATTTCCTGTCAATCACATTACGATCGCCGGAGCGAAGAAAAAGCCGTGAGTAAAAATACTTTCTTCATAGTAAAGTTACTTGGCGCAGTCGCAGTGCGAACATTGCGCATGCGTACTAAGCGGATTTTCACTGCGATGCGATGAAAAATACCGAGCGAACAACTCGGAATGAGGGCCCTTGTACGCTATTAGCGTACAAAGTCCTGTGCTGTGTACGGACTTAGCGTACAAACGCCGCGCTGACGGTACAAAGTACACAGAGCGCGTACACACCCAATGAACATACTTTAAACCTTATACAGCAATGTGATGCGTTAATAATACACTTTAAACCTTATGCAGCAATGCAGTGTGATGTTATTACACTTTAAACCTTATGCAGCAATGCAGTGTGATGCTATTACACTTTAAACCTTATGCAGCAATGCAGTGTGATGCTATTACACTTTAAACCTTATGCAGCAATGCAGTGTGATGCTATTACACTTTAAACCTTAGCAGGGAAAGAAAGACACGACAACAGTCTGTGGCTAAACCACTGGGTTCCGACACCACAGCGTATTATTGCTGAAAGGGGGTTACAATACAATCAATACAATACCATATAACAGAGTAAATGGCTACAGTCAATGTTACATACGTGAGTGGATTCGCTTGCGCTACCCGGTCCGGTCCTCTGTCATCTGATAGATAACGTTGTGAGTCTTGTGTCTGACCAGGCCTGCAGCAGGCTCTCTTTATACAATTCTTCCAAAAAGCAATACAATAGATACTTTAATCTCTTTGTCCATTGGACACAGGGATGCACATTTACAGTACAGGAGAGGTCATAGGTCGGTTTGAATAGGTAGGCGATGTCTTTCCCAACTGCTCTTGTGGGTGGTCTCCTCTGGATTCCCGCCGCATACATAATGTACAGTAAATACAGTTTATATCTATATTCTGCTCTTGCACATAACTATCCGCAGGAACATGCGATCTTTCTCAAACCAACACCGGAATGTTACCCTTAAAATACCCTTCAGCTGGATACCAAACACCACCTTATAACCTTGTTCTGTCCCCTCCTATTCTGTAAAGGTGAATCCCTTTGTTCTGAAACCATTTAAACTGCTGTTACTTTCTGATGTGGTGCAGGGAGGCTATGTGTACATTGTGCACTATTTGGATTAAATATGTAATGTGTTTTGATAGCTTTCCATGCGTTCACAAACTCTACCGTAAATACCCATACCACGCGCTAATGCGCAGGACCGCGGGAGCGACCATACGCAAATTGCGAATATGTGCACGCACGACAGAGCAAGTACGCGCACGGAGGCCATCTGTGCGTAGTTTGTACGTGATGTGTGTACTGCAATATTTTTCGACTTTGACAGCAGTTTTGATATTCAAATAATGTAAGAGGTCAGTGTTTCTAGTATTTCTGTTCATCTTGCAAATCTGCAAATTATTTAGTGCCTTTTATACAGTGATACAGAGAATCACCTCACATTCCTTAATTGATGTACAGTATTTAATCTAAAAAGAAATACTTATTAGGGGGACATTTACTAAGCAGTGATAAGAGCAGTGAAGTGAGCCAGTGGAGAAGTGCCCCATGGCAACTAATCAGCACTGAAGTAACATCTATAATTTGCATACTATAAAATTATACAGAGCTGCTGGTTGGTTGATGGGGCAACTTCTCCATTGGCTCACTTCTCCGCTCTTACACTGCTTAGTAAATGTCCCCCAAAATATCATGTGATTTTGTAACAAATATATGTTTAAAAATCAAGAGTGCATTCACAGGGTAAAGGGAAATATCAGGTTCTTAATAGCTAAATTCCCAAATTGATCTGCAGTATCAGATAGGCTGAAAGATGTTAATAGCCATTTCTCCTGTAATCTCCAGTAAGCAGTGATTCCACTTGGTGCAGCTGTTCCCTTTGTCACACAAGTGGACAGCCAGTCTCCATGAGGATTTAAAAAGGGCATTGGCTTTTTTTTATTTTTATTTCAGGGTTTACAGTATTTCTACACTTTGGCTAGCAGTAAGGTGATGGGGGAACATACATCAAAAGCGAATCAATTGAGAAAAATAAAATAGTAAGCAAAACTTCAGGATCACAGTATCATTGTCAGATAGATTTAGCATCAGAATTTTTTTTTTTTTTAAGATATTTTATTTGCAAGTTTTGTCAGAAATGCAACAAAAAAAGAACATTACAGAAGAAAATACACAAAGCTTCAGTCCAATAACATGCTGAACTTATACATTTATACAGTTCTTCCTTAATTCACTCCAAGCTGACAAGCATCGTATAATACTAGGCACACAGTTTTCTTAGTCTATTCTATAAACAAATATAAGTTCCCTTCTCTTTCATTAACGTTTGACACCGAGAAAATGTTTGTCTGGATTTAATGATCTTTCATGTTACATAAACTATCTCTTTGAGGTTTCATAGACAAATGTCATATAGATATTTTAGTGCTAGACCACACACCTCCTGCTTACAGTACTGGCAAATAGTGTTGCCTCACTTCAGGCCTAATTCCCACCTGATCGCTGTGCTGCAAATTTGCAGAGGGCTGTGATCAGATAGTCGCCGCCCCGGTAGAGTGAAAACCCACCCGTGCATGTGTGTGAATGCATTTGTATGCCACCACGCAGCGGACATCTGCAAATCCGTTCGCAACTCACTTACCATCAAATGATTTTTTCAAGTCTGTGAGTAGCCCAGGACTTACTCCTACAGCGCAAGAGAAACAGGCTGACCGGGGCCAGAGCTGACGTCACACACCAACCCAGAAAATGATTGGGAATGCCTGCGTTTTTCCTGACACTGGCCAGTTACCACCCCCAAACGTCTGCATCCTGTCAATCACCTTGCGTACTCCAAGCGATCAAAATTTTTGCACCATTCTGTCTCTTTTTGGCGTCACACCTGCGCATTGCAGTGCACACGCATGCGCAGTCATTAGATAATTGGCCGCTGTGCGAATTCGCACAACAGCGATCAGGTCTGAATCGGGCGCTGTATTTGATACCACCAACATTCCAATTTTCCAGTGGTTTTATGAGGCAGTGTAGCTCCCCCCATGTGTCTCAAGGCCCTTGCATACCTGAGTGAGACAATGGAAAAGTAGATTTCAGATTGATGATCTGTCTAATGAATACTGGATTACATGCAGCCATTACCTATAATAGCAATAGCAGAGAGAGCGAATTGGATATACACCTGTGCGGAAACCCCCCATGGCAAGGAAACATAACAGAAGGTTTTTTTAAAAATTGGTCAACAAAGACAAACTGGTCAACAGGTAGTTCCAAGTTGTTTTGAAATCCTTCTTGTGCATAAGAAGCAGCATGGTTATTATCACTTCCATCAGAGGAAAATCACATGTTGGTTTTGATCAAGTTTGCAAATTGCTTAAACTGCACACACAGAATGTGGTGTGGTTCACAACTAAAAGAAAGTATTGCTGTTCTGGCTGGTAATTGTAGTTCCACACCTCTTGTCTCAAGGTAACGTAGCTGTATGCAAAAAAAAAACTGTGTAAAGTTGCTTACTGCAGAGCATACTTGCCTACCTGACCCTCTCCATGAGGGAGAAAATGCTCTGTTCCTGGACTTTCCTGGTAATGTATGATTGCCATCACCTGTGGTGAGCTAGTTAATTGATAAGAAAGGTGTTTCACCACAGGTGATGGCAATCATACATTACCAGGAAAGTCCAGGAACAGAGCATTTTCTCCCTCATGGAGAGGGTCAGGTAGGCAAGCATGCTGCAGAGTTTCTAACACTCCAGCATTACAGTCCAGGTCTTAAGGATATCCATGCTTGAGTCCAGATGGATAAATCAAATTGACTAAAGTACTACTAATTAAGTCACCTGTGCTTAAGCATGGATATTAAAACCTGAACTGCAGTGGCAGAGTTTAAGAGACTGCAGTAAGCAAACTTTTCTCCGAAGCCCTAAGCCATACTGTTTGTATAAAGACTTCATGTAAATGCTTTATGATATGTTTTCGGTAAAAACAGCTAAATCCATGTATGATAAATCTGTGCACTCCTGCTAATTTACACAATCTTCAAATATGTTGTAAATAAAAAATATTTTGCTATAAGTTAAACAAAAATTGTCCTTGAGAGGTGTTGCTTCCACTCTGAAATGCTAGGTGTGGTTAAGGTGATGTCTCCTGAACCTCCTTAGATTGTGATATTGCTAGTAGTACCTGTTCATGCCATATGTTTCTTTTCCAGCCTTAACAGTTGTAGAAGTGGGTGGGGATTTAATAGGGGGCATGCAATCTTGCCGATATGAAATGTGAGAACTTTTATCAACACGCTGTAAATGACTGGGAATGTACTATTTTGAAGATCTGGTTTCCTTTTTGCTATATTTATCTGCCTGTTTGAGTTGTAAAGCCTTTGATTCAGAGCAGTGCTGGACTCACAGGTCACAGTCTGATCTCAAATTGTGGGGCTCTTCCATTGCAAAGATTAATTGAAAACATGAAAATAGTTTGTTTTGTGGTCATATTTTGACTTTTTACCATTTGTTAAAGAAAACGACATATTTGTTTATGGAATATTGAAAGGCATTTGAGGATAATGTTACTTGTTTCCTCTCTCTCTCTCTCAGATGACTCAGACACAGGAAGCTGCCAGTGAAGTTTCTGACGTACTGGCTCGTACTTTATGCAGACTTGATATTCCTGGAATGGAAAGACAAAAGATAATCACGATAGCACACAAGCTGCTTGAAGACATAATAAGAATCTGGGAAAACAAGGTCCAAAATGTTTAATAACAAGAGTGTATGCAGTTTATATGCTTTTCTATTGGCCAGCAAATTGTGATGTTTCTTTTGTCCTTGTCACTATTCCTATATGAAAGTGGTGCTATTAATTCCCAGCGATGACTTGAGATTTGATTATTAAGAATGCAGATGTCAGGAAGTTGTTTGGAACCAGTTTACTAATGAGTGATTTGGAAATTTAATATGTGTATGAATGGTATGCGTTTAAAATACCGTCCGTCTGGATTCTTGCGGTCACAAGAGAGACGTCAAAATCCCAACGGGTTCAATGCCACTGCTGGAACACTGGCAAGGTAGGTTCACGACACTCATAGAGGGAGAACAGAACCTGTGGTGAGCGAAGCAAGCCATCACGCCCGCAGCGTGGTCAGGTCAGCAAGCCCGCAAGGGTCCTCGATGTGCTTGCCCCGCTGCCGGCATTGTGGGGGCTGGGACGCTGCTGTCGGTATAGTGACAGCCGACATCCTGTACGCCAGGATCCCATACCGATCCCGTATGAAGTCTCCACCTTGACTATGAAAGACCTGTAAAATGACTTTAAAAAAATTTTTTTTTTTTTTTTTTTTTTGCATAACCATATTCTATTCTTTTGACATAACAAGTACACAGACTTATACCCAAGTCAATTTAAGCAGTTGCCTGGCGTGGTCGCATGATATGTGACCAGTCAGAAACACCCACTGGGCGGCTGCTGGAAGATAATCTTCCAGCAGCTAGCAATCTCTGGTTCTTCTGCTTCCAGGTTCCCTCCCCCAGTGCCTGCTGTGCTACCGATCAGTGCACCACGCAATTGCACAGCTGTCGAGGAAATGTAAAAGAAGCTGCTCTTACCTTGCAGTGAGAGATTGCACTGTACATAGGACCTTATTCAGGTTTGTTAGCAAAGCAAAAAAGCACAGTAATGGGCAAAACCATGTGCACTGCAGGTGGGGCAGCAGATGTAACATGTGCAGAGAGAGTTAGGTGTAAATTTAAGGTGGGAGTTTTTTTAGAATTGGTGATGTTGCCCATAGCAACCAATCAGATTCTACATATCTATTATCTTCTAGAAGCAGCTAGATAAATGTTAAGTAGAATCTGATTGATTGCTGTGGGCAGCATCACCAGTTCTAATAAAAAAAACTCCCACCTTAGTAAATTTACCCCCTTAGATTTGGGTGGGTTGTGTTCAAACCGAAACCTAAATTGCAGTGTAACAATAAAGCAGCCAGTATTTACCCTGCACGGGAACAATATAACCCACCCAAAGCTAACTCTCTCTGCACATGTTACAGTACATCTGTGCCTCCTGCAGTGCAACATGGTTTTGGCCATTAGTGTGCTTTTTTGGTTTGCTAACAAATCTGAATAACCACCCTAGTGTGGACAGCTGTGATTCAAATCTTTGTGCACATCCTGAACTGATCATGCAGACATCTATCCAAGTTATATTCTTTTACAAAGTACTGGTGTAATTAGTGAAATACAGCATATTAAAGTACACAGGACGGTATGAGTTGCCGTCGGCCAGCATACCGGCGCCGGCTTGCCGATGGCGGGGCGAGTGCAAATGGGCCCCTTGCCATGCTATCTATTCTCCCTCCAGGGGGATCGTGTTTCCCCAAGAGGGAGAAAAGGTGTTGGTATGCCGGTTGTCGGGATTCCGGAGCCGGAGTACTGTGCGCCGGGATCCCAACAACCGGTATACTGAATACCACCCCACAGGACAAGCTATGCAGCGTGTGCACTGTGTAGACCTGACACGCATTTCGCTGTCAGCAAAGTCATAAGAACTCTTTTTATATAACCATGGTGACATTTGTTGACAATTGTGAGGTGTGTTACATTGATATTAATATCAACTAGAAACCGTAACAGGAGATGGCAACATATTACTGTAGCTTCTTCACTTGAATTAACAAAGGGTATAGAGCAGGCATGTCCAAACTGCGGCCCTCCAGCTGTTGTGAAACTACATATCCCAGCATGCCCTGACACAGTTTTGCTGTCAGAGAATGCTAAAGCTATGTCAGGGCATGCTGGGATGTGTAGTTTCTCAACAGCTGGAGGGCCGCAGTTTGGACATGCCTGGTATACAGTATATAAGTGCTGGTATATACTTCATACTGAATTTATTATAGTATTTTACAAGCATAATTTACACCAATATATTATGACTCTTTATGGAGGTGTGATAATAAAATATATACTGCAATAATAACACATAAAAACATTAGTGGTTAATTCACTTATACACGTTTCACAAATTGCACATTTTGTCACTATATTTTGTGTCCTAATTTTAAGGAATAAATAAAAGTCATTTAATCAATAATATAGGGTACTAGAGAATTGATGTCTATTACGTATTGAATGGGTGTCATTATCAGTCAGTCCGCGAGTGTTCCATATAAGGAATACTTTTTATTTTTGCTTTGTTACATAATCATTTTGTTCCTGGGTGCAGCTTCCCTAGACAGGATTTGTTTTATCATTAATAGGATATCATCTGTTGGGAAAAGGAAAATGTAAATATATTGTTTGTGCGGACATATCTTTGTTGCGCAAAAGCGTATGTGTAATAGAAGAGTAATTTTCAATAAAGATGTTGAAAAATTATGAGTTATTTACATAGGTCATTTGTAAGGTTGAAAGCCTTCATGATTGCACTATCATCATTACAAAATATCTAAAACATTGAAAAACAGGTTAAAATGGGCACTAGGCATATTCTGACTTCTCATGAATTCATAGGACGTCTGAACTAGTGGACATAGTCTATCAAATTCTCTCTTCCAAAATCTGTCATTTGAAAATTTCTAGCAAATATACACTGTTCTGTCTTCAAAACATAAAAATATAGGAAATATCCAGGGAATATTTGGCAATACTCCTACTCACCATTTATCATTGCAACTGCCTTAAATAGACATTTTAATTGATATGAAAGTGGTTATTATTAGCAGTTTCTTATATAGCGTGGCATATTCCGTTGCGTTTTACAATTAGAACAACAGTAATAGAACAAAACTGAGCAAAAATAGACATAGAGGTAGGAAGGCCCCGCTCCCAAGCTTACAATCTATAGGAAGTTCATATACCATCCGTACCTGTGAGTTCCAGAGTACACTTTACACATTCCCATTAAATCATATAAAGAAATGCATGGAATATATATCAGAAATCACGCATCTGAAGCAGTACTTTATGGTGAAATTTTGATACTAGTAAGAACTTATTATAGCCAGTGAAGTTATGAATAATTGCATACTGCAACAACTTTTTGTTTCTCTAACTGGCTAAGGGGGTACACACGAAGCGATAATCTAAGCAATCTGACTAGATTGCTTAGATTTTCAGTCCCGCGCATCGCTATCGCTGGTGCTAGATTGGCCTGCATGCAGGCCAATCTAGCGGGTCGATCACTTCACCCGCTGGGTGAAATGAGCGTTTCCCCCCGCTCGCTCAGCACAGATCGCGCTGTGCTGAGCACCGGGAGAGATGTGTGCTGAGCGGTTGGCTCAGCACACATCTCTCCCGCATCGGGCCGTGAGTACTGGCCTTTACACACTGTCGGCATTGAAATTCTACACAAAGGCATCATTAGATTTGTATTAAATTTTTTAACAATTTATACGGGTTACAGAAAAAAAAGGGGGAGGCACAGAAATTGAACAAATGTACAACAGATTTCATAGATGAAGTAAATAGACATACCTACCCACCTTTTATTACCTCTTTTTCATATGCATCTTTGAAAAATTTTAAGTTTATAAATATTTTTCATGTCTTAAATTGTTTACAAGCCTCTATATGTAACTGAATAGCTTACCGGTGAACTGCTGATAATAAGTTGTTCACATATTATGCAAAATATTTTCTTGTAAGTAGAAATAAAATGTGCATTATATTAGCTGTAGTAACTATCCTATCTAGCAGCATATGGGGCTGGAAGGTATGTGTGTTTGTTGTTTCAGAGATTATTTCACAAGAAGGCTGAGCTCCTCCATTCTATCCTGTACTACAGTGGTGGCCCATTTATTCCAAGCCTTTAATCTCTGTGTCTGATTCAGTGTTCCTTTTTTTCCAAAGAAATGTGATCATTAGTCTATTTTACTGTTTTCCCCCCGTGTATTTAGGATTCTTCCCTATCTAATCACATTTCTCCAAAATAGTGTATAAGTGTTGTAACATTTTTGTTTCAAACAATAACTGAAGGAACTGAAATTGCTCCATTTTCATCCCCCAGCCTAACCAGAGTACAAACTTATATACCTGTAAAAGACATATATTGCCAATTTAATCTTTGTTCCGTCTATCATTTAGAAAAAGCCAATTTAGAGTTATGCAGCAACCCTTACAATTGCCAGAAACCCCACTCTGAATTATACTCCCTCCTATTGTTTCAGCTGTGGCTACTTTTTTTTTTTTTACTTGTGTAATTTTCTATTGAAATTTTGCAGAGAAAACAAAGAGAACATAGAAACAACAACAAAAAAAACAGAGTACAGAAAAGAATCAGATGCAATCTGTGTCACAATGTCACATGTATATTAGTGATGTGCACCGGAAATTTTTCGGGTTGTGTGTTTTGGTTTGGATTCGGTTCCACGGCCGTGTTTTGGGTTCTGACGCGTTTTGGCAAAACCTCCCTGAAAATTTTTTGTCGGATTCGGGTGTGTTTTGGATTCGGGTGTTTTTTTACAAAAACCCCTCAAAAACAGCTTAAATCATAGAATTTGGGGGTCATTTTGATCCCATAGTATTATTAACCTCAATAACCATAATTTCCACTCATTTCCAGTCTATTCTGAACCCCTCACACCTCACAATATTATTTTTAGTCCTAAAATTTGCACCAAGGTCGCTGGATGGCTAAGCTAAGCGACCCAAGTGGCCGACACAAACACCTGGCCCATCTAGGAGTGACACTGCAGTGTCAGACAGGATGGCAGATTTAAAAAATAGTCCCCAAACAGCACATGATGCAAAGAAAAAAAGGTGCAATGACGTAGCTGTGTGACTAAGCTAAGCGACCCAAGTGGCCGACCCAAACACCTGTCCCATCTAGGAGTGGCACTGCAGTGTCAGACAGGATGGCAGATTTAAAAAATAGTCCCCAAACAGCACATGATGCAAAGAAAAAAAGAGGTGCAATGACGTAGCTGTGTGACTAAGCTAAGCGACCCAAGTGGCCGACACAAACACCTGGCCCATCTAGGAGTGGCACTGCAGTGTCAGACAGGATGGCAGATTTAAAATATAGTCCACAAACAGCACATGATGCAAATAAAAAAAGAGGTGCAATGAGGTAGCTGTGTGGCTAAGCTAAGCGACCCAAGTGGCCGACACATACACCTGGCCCATCTAGGAGTGGCACTGCAGTTTTCTAGCGAGAGGATGAGTGCTTCCATCCTCATGTGAATCTGAACCACTAGCCATGAACATAGGCCAGGGCCTTAGCCGTTCCTTGCCACACCGTGTCGTAAATGGCATATTGGCAAGTTTACGCTTCTCATCAGACGCTTTTAATTTTGATTTTTGGGTCATTTTAACTGAACTTTTGTAGTATACTTGACGACACAGAGGTAGAGCAATGGACTACTGTACCGTACTGCTATATATATACTGGTGGTCACAGCAACATTCTGCACTGTCCCCTCCTACTATATACTGCGCACAACTAAAATGCAGCACAGGTATGGATGCATAGTATACTTGACGACACAGGTAGAGCAGTGGACTTCTGTACCGTACTGCTATATATATACTGGTGGTCACAGCAACATTCTGCACTGTCCCCTCCTACTATATACTGCGCACAACTAAAATGCAGCACAGGTATGGATGCATAGTATACTTGACGACACAGAGGTAGAGCAGTGGACTACTGTACCGTACTGCTATGTATATACTGGTGGTCACAGCAACATTCTGCACTGTCCTACTATATACTACAATGCAGCACAGATATGGAGCGTTTTTAAGGCAGAGAACGTAGATATTTTCAGCACACTGAGCACAGATATTTGCAGCACACTGAGCAGATATTTGCAGCACACTGAACACAGAAACTGAGAGAACGCAGCCACGTCGTCTCGCTATCATCTCCAAAGCACGAGTGAAAATGGCGGCGACGCGCGGCTCCTTATATAGAATACGAATCTCGCGAGAATCCGACAGCGGAATGATGACGTTCGGGCACACTCGGGTTAACCGAGCAAGGCGGGAAGATTCGAGTCTGCCTCGGAACCGTGTAAAATGGGTGAAGTTCGGCGGGGGTTCGGATCCCGAGGAACCGAACCCGCTCATCACTAATGTATATCAATAAAAATTGCCACATCAGTAAAATCCATATACTGCCACATCCCGCCCCAAACCATATATTGTCTTGTGTGAGCTGTAATAGTTCCCTATACGCTGGGTTAAACCAGAGTTTCAGAATCTATATCTCTGCATTCATAATAAGAGTGAGTCTGTCGCCACACAAGTAGTGATTGACGGAGTAGAGGAGGAAGACCAGCAGTAGAAGAGGCAGAAAAAAGAAACTGAACAGGGAAGAAGTGAGACCCCACACACTCGGCAAAGAATCTTTCAAATGTGGGACTACTGTATCCCTATTTAGAATCCAATTGGACAAATGCACAAGTTGAGCAGCCAGATAATAAGCGTGCATATTAGGAAAAACCCAATCCTCCATCCGATTTAGCCTTAACCAGAGCTCTCAGGGCAACCCTAGGCATCTTATTACCCCAAATGAAGAAAGTACACTATCAATGCTTGTGAATACCTTCTTGGGAATATAGACAGGAGAGTGTTGTAATAAATAAAGATATTTTGGTTGCATCACCATTTTAATTAAATGAATGCGACCCTTGACAGTAAGGGGTAGCTTCTTCCATATATAGACCAGACGCTTCAGATCCACCGTGACCTGGTCTATGTTTTGATGTACAAAAGACTTAACATTAGGAGTGATCCAGACACCAAGATCCTGAAGGCAAAGGGTCCATTGTAGTGAGCACACAATAGGCAATGGGTCAGGAATAACACCAGATATGGGAAGGATATTAGACTTGTTCCAGCTGATAGTCAGGCCGGTATAGAAGCCGAATGTATCAACAATACTTATAAGGGAGGTCAGGGAAGCATCGGCATCATTGAGAAACAAAAGCATATCATCAGCATACAATGCGATAACATCCTCATGTCCATCAATAGTAATGCCCCTAACATCAGGGGACGCCCTAATAAAACTTGCCAACGGATCTACAGCCAGGACAAAGAGGGCAGGGGACAGCGGGCAGCTTTGTCTAGTAGCATGAAACAAAGCAAATGGGGATGTAACATAACCATTGACAGATATTCGAGCCATGGTGGAGGAGTAGAGCAATTGTACCCATTGTATAAATTTGGGGCCCAAAGCAAATTTTCTAAGGACTTCCCATTCCAGGGAAACCACCACAGCCTCCGACTCGGATTGATCCCCCCTCTGCGGATGACAAAACAGCCATCTCAAGTTTTGGAGAGTAGTTTTGCTTGGTGTAAACCTTGTCTGATTATAGTGAATGATTAATGTGATAACACTATTGAGTCGAATTGCCAGAATCTTAGCCCAGATTTTGACATCAGTGGATAACGAGATTGGGCGGTAGGTGTCTGGGACCGTAGGGTCCTTACCTGGCTTGAGGATCACTACAATAATGGCTTCCAACATAGAAGGGGGCAAACAACCATCTTCCAACAAAGCATTAAAGAGATTCAATAGATAAGGGACAAAGTAAGAATAATACTGTTTATAGACTTCAACAAGTATACCGTCACTACCCGGGGCTTTTTTATTGGGGTAGGAGGCAATAGCTGCCTCAACCTTCTCTGTAATGATACTAGCATCTAAACAAATCTATGTATTGCTGTGACAATTGGGGTAAGTCAATACAGGAAATGTATTGTTGCAGTTGACTTGAGGTGCAAGTGCTTCTAGAAGCATATAGCGAGCAGTAAAAAGATTGGAAAACTTGGGCTATCTCGGGAGTAGAATAGACTATTGCGCCTTGGGGGTCACAACTCTTTTGAATGGATCCTACAGCCCTCTCCTCCCATGCCAGAAAAGCTAAGTAACTACCCCAGTGTCTGATTGTGAATAGAGGGCATGCTGAGAGAAAACTAATTTACGCTTGGATATATGAAGTAAGTGGTCAGACCAGACCTTCCTCGCCAAATCCCATTTCCCACGATCACTAAGGGCTTTAGTGGAAAGATAAACAGATTCACATTGGGAACAGGCAAGCTCAAGGCGTACTTCCTCCTTCCTGCTGGACTTTTTTACAGTAGCAATTTGTCGTATGAAGGAGCCCCCTAACGAAGCCTTAAACACATCATGTTTAATAAGTGCATCAAAACAAGTTGCATTATGTAATTCAAAATCACTCCATTCATAAACCAAGGAATCATGATCAGTTAGCAAGATCAACCAACAGGGATTTAACTTCCACAGTTTAGCCCCACGTACAGGCACAGAATCTAGGGTCACCAGCAAGGGTGAGTGGTCCGAGATCCCCCTTTGTAGGTACTGGACATCAATTATTCTAGGGGTGAGATCCGGGGAAACCAAGGCCAAACTTATTCTCGAGAACGTGTGAAAACTGGCTGAGTGGTAAGAGTATTGTAGCTGCAGAGGGTGTCTCAGTCTCCAAGCATCTAGAAGCCAAAGTTAATTAACCACCTTTGCAAATGGCTAGGGGAAGGGGAAGTAGAGGGTAGAGAACTCAGAAGCTCAGTCCACCTATCTAAAACTTTATCTAAAATATTATTGAAATCTCTGATGCAGAGGATCGGTACTGAGGAAGAGGTAGCAATAAATGACATTGCGTGTCGGAGTACCTCAGTATTGTGTGTGTGGGGGGGAACATAAACAGCAAGTATATAGAGAAGTGTACGATTAGCATAAGTCCTGAGGAAAACATACCTACCATATTGGTCAATTTGACTATGGACCAAATTAAAACTAACTGACTTCCTTATCAAAACCGAAACACCTCTGGAATTAGTAGAAAAAGTGGAATGATAGGACAGACCAACCCAGGGCTTCCTGAGAGTTAAGGTTCTAGTACCAACCAAATGGGTTTCGGAGAGCCATATAATATCTGCTCTATACTTCTTTACCTGAGATAAAACGAGAGCACACTTGATGCCCCTCACATTCCAGCTGAGTATGCAGAGCCCATCAATCCCTGCAGCCATGAGTATAAGAAAGTAGGGACAGAAGGAGAAAAGGAGCGAGGGGAAAAAACAGGGCCAGAAGAGACAGAATACCAAAGAAAATCGGGGCACATAATAAAGAGGACCCTGTAGTGAAGAGAAGGGAAGAGCAAAGGGGCCACTATCGCACCCCTCCAGCAAACAAAACATATAGAGACCACGAAATTATACATATTAGAAAGCGTAGCCACACTGCAATTCTAGAGAAAAAGATAACACAGTGACACAAGTACTAGTACAAATATAAGAAAAAAAACAAAACAGCACAACCACCCCCCACCCTGTATATCCATTACAACCTAGATACACTTGGATCCCGAAAACAACCTAACTAAAGCTGAAAAACTATAGCAACCCCAGGGGATAGATACAAATAATGCCTTTATAAAAAGCTATATCCTAGCATTCAGCTCTTAAACTTAAACAACATCCCTGCTATTGAAGCATTGAAAAATGGCAAACAGCAGAAGTACTAAATCCAGCAAACAATGCAAAACCTGACAGAAAACTAATCAAAACATCACAAGTCAAAAAGAAAAGCAGTCAGACAACCATCCTCAATTAGGCGCCCGAGGTCTGCGTTCCAACCAGGCCTCCGCCTCCTGAGGGGTATTGAAGAAGTGCACGGAGCCGTCATGCACAACTCTTAAGCGTTCCGGGAACAGCATGTTGCAGTTGGCGGTCACAAAGCTTCCTCTTCACTTGAAGCCTCTTCACTTCCAGATAGGCAGAAATAACATGGTTGTCAAACTTCAAAGAACCTTGTGTGCGGGCCAGCCTTAGGACTTCATTACAGTCCTTGTAGTGCAGAAAATGAGCTATGAAAGTATGTGCAGGTGCACCCGGGGTAGGAGCCCTAGCAGGCAACCGATGAGCTCTTTCCACAGAGAATTGAGGACCAAAAGTCATCACACTGAAATAATTGAAGAAGCCATTTCTACAGGAACAACTCTGGAGAGGAGCCTTCCGCTCTCTCCGGGAGGCCAACAAAGCGTACATTGTTGCGGAGGAGTATTCCTTCAATATCAGAGAGTTTCGCTTTAACTGCTGACATTTCAGTTGTTAGACTGGAAACCGTATTCTTAAGAGGTTTGGTGAGGTCTTCCAGATCAGAGATACGGTGCTCCGCTTCCCCCACCCGTTCATGAATCTTTGGCATATCATGTCTGATTAAGGTGATATCCACCTGCACTTGGCCAATTTTGTCCATAACTCTGTGCTCGGACGTAGATATGGCCAGGAGAATCTGTTGCGTCGACTAGGATGTGGCGCCTGAGGAGGGTTCCCACGAAAGGGAAGAAGGGGATGGGGGAGCAGCACCCTGGGTGGGTTGAGAGGATTGAGAACTCCTAGCAAATTTTTCAAGCTTGGAAGCTGCAGCAGCACTGCCACCACGCACCATAATGGGACCCGAGTACAGCACGGGGGTCAGATATAAATAGCAATAACAACAGAGGCCAGGTGTGGGAGCAGAGTCAAACAATGTAGATAGAAGGCTCCTGCAGAGAGGATACAGTTCAAATAGAAATAGAGGACAGTATGGTCCCGAAAAACTAAGGTGCAGTAAGTGAAGAACAAAGAGTATGTGCTCACCGCAGGCTGTAAAATATTAATGGTTCCAGGGATGTAGACAGTGAAGAGCTGACCAGTAGTGCTGGCAGGCAGGTTGTAATATCTGCAGGCTTCTAGGTAGTCCCTCATGCAGAGTAGTGCAGACAGGGTATAAAATCCATAGGTGTCCAGGCAGCCTCACATGCAGAATACTGCAGACAGGGAAGTGTTATCCAGTAGTGCAGGGAGACAGGAACTTCCAGGAGGCACAGCCAATGCAGGCAAGGGCTCCCCTGCACTGAGAACAGCGGCCACCGTCACACGGTCACACAGCCTGCCGATCGCAGGGTGGAGGAGTACAGGGGCACAGACAGCTGGTGGAAGCAGAGGCAGCAGAGAGCGTGCGTGAAGGGAACTCTGACACAGCGCATCCCAAGCCTTCACTCTCAGCCCCCAACATGGCACCACATTCCGGTTAGACTGAGCAAGGGAGGCAGAGCGGCACAGGTCACAATTCACCCGGCGGCTTCACCTGACAGAGGAACAGACCAGGAAACCCCTGAAATTGTGCAGCACCAGGTATCAGGAAATGTGGGATAGGTTAGGAGCAGTCACCAGCGGGGAGGACAGGATATATAGAGGATGATAAACAGAGCTCTAACTCCTAGCTCCTTACAGCATGCTCGGCCAAGCCACGCCCCCCAGCTGTGGCTACTTTTAATTAGAATGTAGCCCTCCATAACCTTTCTTTTCATGTCTTCATTTATTTTGAATACCTTGTATGACCTGTACTTCCCTACTGTCCGGCGCTGCTGAGCACTGTCGAAGTCAGAAAATATTACAGTACACACATTACGTACAAACACCACATAGATGGCTTCCGTGTGCGTACATATTCGCAATTGCGTATGGTCGCTTCCGCGGTCCTGCGCATTAGAGCGTGGTATGAGGAATTACAGTGGAATTTGTACTCGCATGGAAAAGCCACAAAGACATATATCTAATCCATATATTGCATAAATCCCCCACTGTCTGCTTCCTCTTCTAATAGCATGAAGATCGGTCACACATAATTAAACTCCCAGAGACTCAAATACAATGGCCTTATTTACATGAAGCTTTGAAATTCTATGAAGAAGGCAAACACCTTTGTTTACTCCTATTATTCTAGGGTAGCCCAGTTTCTGTCGACAACAATAAATACTGGATTGTCATTGTCTTGTCTGAAGACAAGACAAACAAAAAGACAATACCCAGGAACCTAGGCTGAGGAGAAACTCAATTAACAATAGCTGACAAATATACAAACCAGAAATTTAGAAATCTGAGGTAGTAACATTCATAGTCTAAACTCTTGGAGATGTATATATTTGTGTATATATATATATATATAATTCCTAACAAATTGTAATAGCAGGCGTATGGGTGTGTGTATATATATATATATATATATATATATATATGTATATATAAGTATATGTATATATGTGGATATATGTATATCTTGAGGATGGAAATAGATAATCATATATGTGGGATCATATTGTAAACATTAATCTGGTGGGAATAAGAATATTATCATATATTACCACATTAAGTTAATAATACCAGATTTATGTATGATTAATGTGATGGGTTTAACTGGTCATGGGGCGGGAACTCAGATGCAAACAACAGAAATCACATCTCAAGTCTTAGCCATCGTCCACTTCTTGAGCTGACCAATGATCTCCGGTGCACAGGATATGTCGCACCCCCGAACCAATGGAAGAAGAGCACACAGTGTCTATTGTATTATGTTTTAATACACTGTATAAAGAGCCAGCTGCATGCCAGGTCACTATCACAGACTCTAAAGGTCATCTACCCAGATGACTGAAGACCAGACTGGGAAGCGCAGGCGAAAACCAAACACGTTTGTACCATTGATTGTAGCCATTATTCTATTGTATTGTTATTGTAACCCCCTTTCAGTAATTATATGTTGGTGTGTCGGAACCCGGCATTTTAAATACAATCTGGTGTCGTGTTTCCTTTCCCTGCTAAGGTATTAAAGTGTATTTACAGCCACTCGGGCTGCTGCATTGTGCTAACAGCGTATAGGCCTGTGTACGCAAACTGTGTAGTCACTACGCCCTTTAGGCGTACGTACGCAGAGTGCGTACACTGTGCGACTTTGTGTACGTAAAGGTTTGTGAATAACAAAGATGAAAGGTTAATTACCGCGGCCGCAGCGGCTCAATATTAAAGTGTATCAAGTGTGTTTAAGTTATATGCTTTTTAGTCCTGTAAGTAAACCAGCGTTTACAATTGGGGGCATCGTCCAGTTTTCACATGCTCACAGTATAACAGGTCATAGCAGACTTAATCTATCAGCAAAGGGCGGAAAGTCATCCTACGTAACCTTTTCATGGTCGATGGATGTGCTGAAAACCCTATTTGTGTGCTGTTAGATTGCGTCTGGTCTGCAGAGATGCTGATAGAGCCCGTAAAACAGGGGGGGAAAAGCTATTTAAAAATCTGAATTTTTTTGGGCACCAAAAGCGTACGCAAAGGGCACCGATACTTTGCATACCCTCTCACATTGTTGCAAAACAAAGTTCAAATAAGTCATATTGTGTTTGATTCAGATTGGATTGTTTATCTGTTAAGTAGATTTAAAAGTACATTTAAAAGTTGCTGCATAGGCTTGATATAGTTTTTTTTAAAACTCGGGCCTAAAATAACTTCTGGTGCTTGTATAATTTGTGATTTCTTTGTGACAAAGAAAGCAGCATGGTCTGTCCTCCATTTTGGACTAACCACATGGCCTGTCCACCATCTTGTGTAAACCTCATGGATGTGGAAGGGGGAAGAGCAGTGGCCATTTTAGGAAGGTCACTTTCTAAATAGCTGATTTTCAGTCTTCTCAGAACAATTAGTTTCCTTTGTCACATCAAGCATCATTTATGAGTTACCAATGAATTTATTTAACCCATGCCATAGTCAATTACAAATAGTTTCAATTGGGCCTAGTGAGAGAGAAATGGTGAGATAAATGCTTGGCTTGGTGTAAGAAATTGCTAGGATTTAGTTAACTCTCTGTTTGCTATAAGATAGGCATTTAAATGTTAATTTACTGGTTCAACCACTAGTACAGGCAGGCAAAACATCTTTGATATGCAAATTAGAAGCACTGAATGGGTGAAGGTGTCTCATAGAAGGCCAGTGAATGATACATATATATAATATTATTATAATTATGTGTATATTTATATCAGTGTATGTTCTGCAAGATAGCTATCCAATCTGAATCATATCATTTAAATTATAGATTATTGCAGTCATTATAGATCTGTGTGAAATCGGATACATTTGTTGCTATATAGTTAAAATTTAAGTAACAGTATTTAAGGATGTAAGTGTAAAGACACGAACACAGGTCTGCATAAAAGTTTATACAGAACAAGTTGTGTCTACTGGGCAATAGTATAGTTAGTATTGCTCACATTTATAGAGTTGTGTGATTTGTTTTATTGCGTATGCACATTGGTACACGAGGTACAGAACGTGAGGACAGCGTACAAAAACGTGCACGTGGCGTAAGGCCGCACACGTGGCCTAGAGGTACGCACGGTTGCGTAATTACGCAAGCTTGCGTAGGGTTGTGTGCGCTTAATAAAACCATGCGATAGTTTGTTCAGTTAAAAGGTGGGACAGTAGCCATGCTACAATACTTTTGTTTAAACTGTATTGCCTCTGGGGGTAAAGCTGGCAATCAGAACGAGTGAAAATTTTCTGTACAGAAAAACAAAGCGTATTTGAGTGAGTGAAAGTGGAGTGAGTGGAGCTGAACCCAGGAACTGAAGTGGTCTAAGTGGCTGGAGTGGTAACACTGGGTTAGTAGAGGCCCGGTGGCATAGGGTTCGCTACCTTGCGTGGTTAGAACTAAGTGGTCTAAGTGATCTGAAGTGGTCTAGGTGTCCCATACAACTAGGTGGAGTGGTCTAGGCTAGGTGGTCTACAGCAATCGTAGGGCATATAGATAACTAGTATCTATAGGCTGTGCTATTGCATCGCATGTCCGTTTGTTCTACACAGCACAACGTGATACCATTGTGTCATATGCGCTGTGGAAAAGCATACGCAGACGTGATTGTATAGACAAAGGGGTTTTTCTTTGATAACGTCAGGAAATCTCCCTGGTGGGCTTCCACTGGAAAGGGTGAAGGATAGTTATCTAATTTCTCTGTTTTTCACCCTACAAACAATTTCAGTTGAAAGATACCGAAAAGGAATTTTTCGCTGCCTCTCTCAGGAAAATATTCCAACAGAACCTCCACCGAAAGAAATTGCGGTGCTGTAAGGTCTAATAGGAGCCCTAAGTTGGGTACATCGCCTTCGCTATCGACAGTGTATGGTAGTACCGGCCAACGTGGGCGAGAGTGGGTGGAAGCGCACGGAGAACTTTCACCGTCGCCTTATATTGAGTATTTTGGTATTTGTGGGAATAGCCGAGAAGGCAAGACCCACAAATTATGGGAGCCAGTTGCTCAACTAAGGGACGTATGGTAGCCAGGGTTCAGGCAGAAGAGTTGGGACCGAGAAGGTCAGACTCGGGACCGAGAAGGTCAGAATTGCGGCCGAGAGGGTCAGCAAGGTTTATTATGTGTGGAAAATATGGTCCACACGCTCAAGTTTATTGTGATGAATGGGTACGTATGACTGACAACGATAGGGTATCATTCCCTAGGGTGGGCAGCTTTGAGCCAGAGGTACTACAGAATGTAGGTATTCAAATATTTCTGATAAAATCCAGAAAACAAAGGATCAGACATAACGATTGTTTAAAACTATGGCAACAAGAGGGGGAAATGCAAAGGGAACAAACCCGCAAAGCAGGTTCCAAACCTAGCAGTAATGAGGACACAAACACACCATTATCGACACAGGTCGAGAGGGAAGAGATGGCTACAGTCAATGGTATATCTATGAATGATAGTATAATGCAAGAGAAATGTATTAACCCTAATTTTTGCAAGATGTATCCTGTTTTGAAGTCTTTTCAAGGTTATAGGTCACAGGAAGATGAAGGACCCAGCCAAATCGCAGCTCTCATTCAGGCAGTCGCCTTGCAGGAAACTCAGGTGGGGCCTGTCCACCCAATTAGAGCAGTAACAGTATTCCCACTGAAAGAACTGGTGAGGTCACAGCTACAGGTAAGTGTGAGACGGGTCATTACACAGAGACAACAACACCTTACAGCAAACAGATTAGGAACGGAATGGTAGGATTACATCCTGTCTTGGAAATAGTAACTCCCAATGGGGGAACCGATAGGGAGTAATCCTCACCAGGAATAATGCAATGTATTGCCCGTGGTCCAGAGCTGAGCTGCGGTCAATCATTTCAGAATTCCCGGATCCCCGGAAGCATTTAGCCAGATGTCAGAAGTTTATCAGAGATCTGGGTAATGCTCATGAACCAGCTAACAAAGATTGGCGGATATTTTTGAAAGCGTGCCTACCCCTAATATTGACACCCAAAAATGTATCACTGATTGTAGATTAAAGTCGGATAGTCCTATGACTGACGGAAACAATCAGGAGAATGTGAAACGAATGAACAGGCAACTAGAGTTGTATTTCCCCACTACTGTTAAGTGGAGAAGAATTTTCTCCATAAAACAGAGGGAAAATGAAATGGCATCTGAATATTTCCATCGGGCCCTGCAAATAATGGATAGATACATTGGGATATCAGATACAGGGAACGATGCGAATTACAGGGAGGTGGCTGTCTCTGTGCTAATGGACGGACTCAATAAGACAGTAAAGGACAGGGTACAAACATCTTTGCCTAATTGGAGAGGGGCCACAGTAGCTTGTCTAAGAGAGTGCGCAATTGAACACCACAAGAATATTGCTAGGCGCAGAAAACAACAGGAGGAGAAGCTGATGACAATAAGTTTACAGGCTCTGACAGGAAAGCCCCATCAGCCAAAACCCCAGACCCCTGGGGGTACATCACGACCGATAATATGTTACATTTGTAGAAATAAAGGGCATTTTGCCAGAGACTGTAGGAGTAGTAGAACACATAGTCAATATAGACTCCTAGACAGAGAAAACAAGCCACATTATTAAACACATAGACGGTATCAAGGGACATTATAGTAAGGAATCACGAGCCATATAGAAAACACAGATTCGGTTAATGGGATGAACGGAATAAATGCAACTTTACCCTTTTTGACAGAACTTGCTGGGTTTAAGATGAGGCCTCTAAACTTTTGCTTCTTTAGCAGAAATGGCCCCTGATTAACTTAACAGGAGTTTTGTTAGAGATGGTATACATATAGCGTGCTCCTGCCCAGAAAGTATAAAGTATGTTGGATACCCACAAACATTAACGTTGCATTTCACTGTTCTAGATTCATGTCCATCACAGGTAGAGGAAATTATCTCACAGATACCAGGTTCCCTATGAACTTAGGATGGACAGGACACTGGATTGATGGCTGGGATAGTCACAGTAGAGATACGACACACACAGAATATTTTTTTTAAAGGGGAGCAGACGGTAGAGAATCACTTCCCCATAGTGCCCAATCCAGTTGTCAAATTTTATAAAATCCTCTTTGCCTCTACAACTTATGTTACTAACCTATATGAGATTTTTCTTCAACGTTTCCCCTCATCTCTTACGTTCACCGACAGGAGGGTACAATACATGGACCAGATTACATTTCAAACGCCACATGCCTACTCAGTCCTTCAGAGCTCTGCCCAAATCCAGTATATCTCACCAGCATAAGGACACCAGTATTAATGCAGTGTGCCTGGTCATGCACAAAGGGTGGAGAATGAGAATACTGGTGAAGGGAGAGTGTGTACAGACATATGCATGATGGTGTGACAGCCTGTTGGTGAATGCCAAACCTGACATTTTCTTTTTTTTATTTTATTTTTTACTTTTATTTTTTCTCTCTCCTCTCATCCAGAGATGGTTTACTTCACACAACTGATAACACACGATAGTAAATTAAAATGAAAAATTTGTGTTCCCTACAGGAAAAGGCAGTCTGGAGGACAAAGGAGTCCTCAGGACTGTGGACAGGTGGACACGGTAAACCAGTAGCCCCCAGAGCATACCTTCCAAGTCTAGCTGAGGTGGCACACGGTCTGACTCATCTAGGCAAAGAGGGTATGTGCAGGCTGATGAGAGCCTACTGGTGTGCGCCAGGATTCTATTCTCATGCAGGTAAGAGAGCAATGACATGTTTTACTTGCTTGAGGAAGAATATTGGAAAGACAATACCAACAGAGCCATTCCATATCCCTCCTACAGACGGCCCTTTTCAGGTAATACAAATCTACTTCATACAGTTACCACCCTGTAGGAATTTGAAATATGTGTTAGTTTGTATTGATGTATTTTCCAACTGGGTAGAAGCGTTCCCTGCTGCCACAAATACTGCTACGTTCACTGCAAAGAAAATTGTGCAGGAATTTGTGTGTAGATCTGGTATCCCTAGAGTGATTGAAAGTGACAGGGGTACCCACGTAACAGGTGAAGTCTTTCAGGTCATGTGCAAACTGATGGGAAGCTGAGCAAATTAATGGCTGAAACTGGATTGTTGTGGCCAGAAGCTTTGCCACTAGTGTTGTACAGCATCAGAACCACTCCCAGGTCTCCACTTAACTTATCACCCTTTGAAATTATTTTTGGTCGACAACCTTATGTAATGATAGACCCCCCAGGATGATTTGAAATGTAATAATGAAGTGACTGTGAAATATTTGGTTGGGATGAGCCAGCAGCTGAGAAATCAACAAAGAAATTTAAAGCTGGTGATTCCTGACCTACCGAACAGTAATTGTCATGACATTGAGCCTGGGGATTATGTGATGATTTGAAATTTCTTACGCTCAGGTTGCCTCATAGACAGGTGGGAAGGACCATATCAAGTCTTGTTAACCAGCACGACAGCATTGAAGGTCGCCGAAAGAGAGACTTGGGTCCACTCGTCCCACTGCAAGAAGGTCGCTGACCCGGAGAGAACTCGTGACAAAGTAGTTTGGTAACTGTGAGTTCAAAGTGAACTGTGTGTTCAAAGAGCAAGGCAAAGAGACACTAGAGTGTTTGGTCCGGGAAAGTTGAGAGGCAGGACTATTGAAAGGCATCTGATCTAGAACGGTTGTCGCATTTTCTTTTTTAACCCCCCCACCCCCCTGCATTTTCCTTTCTTTTGTCCTTATTTTCCTTCTTTCCCCTAACGAAATGGATCTATCACAAGAGACTGCGTTTCGGGTTCTACAGGTTGAGTATCCCATATCCAAATATTCCGAAATACGGAATATTCCGAAATACGGACTTTTTTTAATGAGAGTGAGATAGTGAAACCTTTGTTTTTTGATGACTTAATGTACACAAACTTTGTTTAATACACAAAGTTATTAAAAATATTGTATTAAATGACCTTTAGGCTGTGTGTATAAGGTGTATATGAAACATAAATGAATTGTGTGAATGCAGACACACTTTGTTTAATGCACAAAGTTATAAAAAATATTGGCTAAAATTGCCTTCAGGCTGTGTGTATAAGGTGTATATGAAACATAAATGCATTCTGTGCTTAGATTTAGGTCCCATCACCATGATATCTCATTATGGTATGCAATTATTCCAAAATACGGAAAAATCCCATATCCAAAATACCTCTGGTCCCAAGCATTTTGGATAAGGGATACTCAACCTGTACTAGTAATTCTGTTTTTGATCAGGACAATTTGTTTTGGTGAGGGTCCCAGAGAGGTCGAGCAGGGATCTGGAATGGGTTCTAATGGCGAGTACGAATTTGTAGGATCTCAGGAGCAGCACATCACTCGAGTAAAGGCTGGTATCAGTAAGCGCTCTGGTAGTCATGGAGCTCGGAGGCACTGTGAAGGGATATTGTTTGCTGAACTTGTACACCAAATAGCCAACAGTTGGAGGTATTTTCGGTATAGGTATACCCGTGGAAGCAAGACCATGTGGGTTGGAAAAGTATCGTCAGGGTATTGTGCCCATATCATCCAGCCCGACACTTGTACTGAGCAGATGGGAGAACTAGGGATTGGTTTCTTTACTTGGAAAGTTTGCAATATGGTGATGTTACATCTTGTCCCCTATGTTCTCTCAGATGCCTATTTCATATGTGGGAGGAAGGCATACAAGTGGCTTGCCCCAAGCTCAGAGGGATTGTGTTATATTGGGAGAGTACTACCGGAGGTCATGACCATAACCCATGATAAAATTAAAGACGTTCACCGCAGTGCTCAGGCTCCTTATACTCATACTCACTATGAACACATCATCAAGAGACACCTCATAGATAGGGAAGAGCACGCAGCCTCTGATTTGATCCACGAATCCACCGGGATTCAGTTCCTTCTCGCATTAGACATTACCCGTACTGCCAGAGGAACTATAAATTATAGGTATATCCATGCGCTAGCGCACTTGATAGATAATATCACTGAGATGTATGATGACACCTTCAGGTACACAGGAAGGGAGTTACAAGCCTACAAGAAGGAACTGATTCAGCACAGGATGGTCCTTAATTATGTCACAGCTGTGACAGGTGGGTACTGTGTTACTCTGGCAACTTAATATGGTGTGAAGTACTGTACATATATTACGAACAGCACTGACGACCCAACGGAGATCATCGATCAGAAGATGGACAAGATCTTGCAGTTGAAGTGGGAGTTCAGGAGGAAACACAACTTTACCTTTGCGACTGTGAGTAATGAACTGACCGGCTCATGGTTGAACCCACGCAAATGGTTCTCAGGTTTAGGAGAGTGGGCTCAAAATGTCATTATGAGTGTGAGGAAGTTTCTCCTTTGTATCCTGGGAGTCATCATAATTATTGGTTTGATATTTAGGTGTGTTCAAATTCTAACGCGGCGCAAGCACGGCACAAATTTGATGAGTCTTAGGAGCGAAGGTGCTGTTATAGCAGCAGATTTAATCTACGATCCATCCATAGAGACAGCGTTATGATAAGGATTGCAAATGAATTTCATGGCCTGTTTCTTTCACCCATTTTTTGTTTGTCTCCCCCTCTGCCCAGATACATCCAACTGGAAAAGACGTCAGCCCTACCCAAAATGTTTATGTGAATGTATTTTTATATATGTGTCTTATCTTTATCTCTTCAACCTCCAGTTAATGGCACACATAGTCCACAGGTGATATCCACATATACTAGCACTCACATATGTTACCCCTCCATGTATCATCAACTAAATGTGCACCCCATTTGTTGGAACAAGAAGCCGAAAAGAGCTCGGTAGTGTTTGTTGGCCCATTTACAGATCCTTAATACGGGCTGAGAAGGATTTAATGTATACTTCGCAATCCCTCGAAGCTTATTTAGAACATATATGGCACAATGATACATGCCCCTCAGACATGGATTCATACATACATGCTTTTTACTATCCCACTAGGTCATACATTTCCCACCTACAACTCTCCCCCGATCATCCAAGCTTTTGTATATATTGTATAGGTAATATTATTTTTCCTGTTTATTGATTAGTTAGTGGCAGTTATTGATACTGCCAAAGGGTGGACTGTCGAAGTCAGAAAATATTACAGTACACACATTACGTACAAACACCACATAGATGGCCTCCGTGTGCATACGTATTCGGCCGTGCGTGCACATATTCGCAATTTGCGTATGGTCGCTTCCCTGGTCCTGCACATTAGAGCGTGGTATGAGTAATTACAGTGGAATTTGTACTCGCATGGAAAAGCCACAAAGACATATATCTAATCCATATATTGCATAAATTCCCCACTGTCTGCTTCCTCTTCTAATAGCATGAAGATCGGTCACACATAAATTAAACTCCCAGAGACTCAAATACAATGGCCTTATTTACACGAAGCTTTGAAATTCTATGAAGAAGGCAAACACCTTTGTTTACTCCTATTATTCTAGGGTAGCCCAGTTTCTGTCGACAACAATAAATACTGTATTGTCATTGTCTTGTCTGAAGATTCATAGGGGTAAATTTACTAAGCTCCCGATTTTGACCGAGATGGCGTTTTTTCATCAAAGTGTCATCTCGGTAATTTACTAAGCACTAATCACGGCAGTGATGAGGGCATTCGTAATTTTTTCCAAGTTCAGGTAAAAAATTACGAATGAATACACCATCGGTCAAAACGCGGCTGTTTAAGTATGAATCTCGGTCATTTACTAAGAAGTGCAAAGCAAAAAAACACAAAACACTGCCGTGAAAAATTACAACTCGTAAAAAAGTGCTAAAAAAAAACAGACCTGCTTTTTTTTTCCGTGATTTGATAGGCATGCAGGGATCCATGAGATCCGTGCATGTATATCAGTTGGAAGGGGTGGGAAAGTGCTTATTTTTACAAAAAAATTGCGTGGGGTCCCCCCTCCTAAGCATAACCAGCCTCGGGCTCTTTGAGCCGATCCTGGTTGCAGAAATATGGGGGGGAAAATGACAGGGGTTCCCCCATATTTAAGCAACCAGCATCGGGCTCTGCGCCTGGTCCTGGTCCCAAAAATACGGGGGACAAAAAGAGTAGGGGTCCCCCGTATTTTTAAAACCAGCACCGGGCTCCACTAGCTGGACAGATAATGCCACAGCCGGGGGTCACTTTTATATAGTGCCCTGCGGCCGTGGCATCAAAAATCCAACTAGTCACCCCTGGCCGGGGTACCCTGGGGGAGTGGGGACCCCTTCAATCAAGGGGTCCCCCCCCCAGCCACCCAAGGGCCAGGGGTGAAGCCCGAGGCTGTCCCCCCCCATCCAATGGGCTGCGGATGGGGAGGCTGATAGCCTTTGTTGTAAAAGAAAAGATATTGTTTTTAGTAGCAGTACTACAAGGCCCAGCAAGCCTCCCCCGCATGCTGGTACTTGGAGAACCACAAGTACCAGCATGCGACGGAAAAACGGGCCCGCTGGTACCTGTAGTACTACTACTAAAAAAATACCCAAAAAAAGACAAGACACACACACCGTGAAAGTATAATTTTATTACATACATACACACATACATACATACTTACCTTAAGTTCCCACGCAGGTCGGTCCTCTTCTCCAGTAGAATCCAAGGGGTACCTGTTGAAGAAATTATACTCACGAGATCCAGGGGTCCAGGCTCCTCGGCAAATCCAGGGGTAATCCACGTACTTGCATAAAATAAGAAAACGGAAAGCCGAGCCACGAACTGAAAGGGGCCCCATGTTTTCACATGGGACTCCTTTCCACGAATGCCAGAAACCCACTCTGACTGATGTCTAAGTGGGTTTCTTCAGCCAATCAGGGAGTGCCACGTTGTAGCACTCTCCTGATCGGCTGTGTGCTCTTGTCCTCACTGACAGGCAGCACACGGCAGTGTTACAATGTAGCGCCTATGCGCTACATTGTAACCAATGATGGGAACTTTCAGCTCAGCGGTGACGTCACTTTAGGTCAACCGCAGGGCAGAAAGTTCCCATCATTGGTTACAATGTAGCGCATAGGCGCTACATTGTAACACTGCCGTGTGCTGCCTGTCAGTGAGGACAAGAGCACACAGCCGATCAGGAGAGTGCTACAACGTGGCACTCCCTGATTGGCTGAAGAAACCCACTTAGACATCAGTCAGAGTGGGTTTCTGGCATTCGTGGAAAGGAGTCCCATGTGAAAACATGGGGCCCCTTTCAGTTCGTGGCTCGGCTTTCCGTTTTCTTATTTTATGCAAGTACGTGGATTACCCCTGGATTTGCCGAGGAGCCTGGACCCCTGGATCTCGTGAGTATAATTTCTTCAACAGGTACCCCTTGGATTCTACTGGAGAAGAGGACCGACCTGCGTGGGAACTTAAGGTAAGTATGTATGTATGTGTGTATGTATGTAATAAAATTATACTTTCACGGTGTGTGTGTCTTGTCTTTTTTTTGGTATTTTTTTAGTAGTAGTACTACAGGTACCAGCGGGCCCGTTTTTCCGTCGCATGCTGGTACTTGTGGTTCTCCAAGTACCAGCATGCGGGGGAGGCTTGCTGGGCCTTGTAGTACTGCTACTAAAAACAATATCTTTTCTTTTACAACAAAGGCTATCAGCCTCCCCATCCGCAGCCCATTGGATGGGGGGGACAGCCTCGGGCTTCACCCCTGGCCCTTGGGTGGCTGGGGGGGGGGGACCCCTTGATTGAAGGGGTCCCCACTCCCCCAGGGTACCCCGGCCAGGGGTGACTAGTTGGATTTTTGATGCCACGGCCGCAGGGCACTATATAAAAGTGACCCCCGGCTGTGGCATTATCTGTCCAGCTAGTGGAGCCCGGTGCTGGTTTTAAAAATACGGGGGACCCCTACTCTTTTTGTCCCCCGTATTTTTGGGACCAGGCGCAGAGCCCGATGCTGGTTGCTTAAATATGGGGGAACCCCTGTCATTTTTTTTCCCATATTTCTGCAACCAGGATCGGCTCAAAGAGCCCGAGGCTGGTTATGCTTAGGAGGGGGGACCCCACGCATTTTTTTTTATTATTTTACAGTGTTTAATTTAAAAAAAAAAAACCCCAGCACGGATCACACAGATCCGGCCGAGATTGATTGTAAAAAAAGTCGGCAGTGTTTTGCTAATCACTGCCGTAAAAATAGGTAAAAAACCACGAATGACATCGACATCGGAAGAAAAGAAAAACCCGAATACGACAGCTTAGTAAATCCATCGTAATCAATTCAAAAAGTTGCAGTTTTACACTGTCGATGTCATTCGTGATTGAACTTTGACCTTTTTTCGGAAATTACGAATCTTAGTAAATTTACCCCATAGTCTAAACTCTTGGAGATGTATATATTTGTGTGTATATATATATATATATAATTCCTAACAAATTGTAATAGCAGGAGTATGGGTGCGTGTGTATATATATATATATATATATATATATATGAGTATATGGATATATGTATATCTTGAGGATGGAAATAGATAATCATATCATGTGTGGGATCATATTGTTCAGAGTCACGTAAACATTAATCTGGTGGGAATAAGAATATTATCATATATTACCACATTAAGTTATTAATAATACCAGATTTATGTATGATTAATGTGATGGGGGTAACTGGTCATGGGGCGGGAACTCAGATGCAAACAGAAATCACATCTCAAGTCTTAGCCATCGTCCACTTCTTGAGCTGACCAATGATCTCCGGTGCACAGGATATGTCGCACCCCCGAACCAATGGAAGAAGAGCACACAGTGTCTATTGTATTATGTTTTAATACACTGTATAAAGAGCCAGCTGCATGCCAGGTCACTATCACAGACTCTAAAAGTCATCTACCCAGATGACTGAGGACCAGACTGGGAAGCGCAGGTGAAAACCAAACACGTATGTACCATTGACTGTAGCCATTATTGTATTGTTATTGTAACCCCCTTTCAGTAATTATATGTTGGTGTATCGGAACCCGGCATTTTAAATACAATCTGGTGTCGTGTTTCCTTTCCCTGCTAAGGTATTAAAGTGTATTTACAGCCACTCGGGCTGCTGCATTGTGCTAACAGTGTATAGGCCTGTGTACGCAAACTGTGTAGTCACTACGCCCTTTAGGCGTACGTACGCAGAGTGCGTACACTGCGACTTTGTGTACGTAAGGTTTGTGAATAACATAAAGATGAAAGGTTAATTACCGTGGCCACAGCGGCTTAATATTAAAGTGTATCAAGTGTTTTAAGGTATATGCTTTTTAGTCCTGTAAGTAAACCAGCGTTTACAGCACTGTATACAAATATACGACAATTATAAATGGAAAATCTACACTGGACCATATGTAATAACCTGCTAGTTGTGGCAAGTGCCAAAATTTCACCACAATATTTGAAGCACCAATTATTTAAAAGGAAAAAAAATATATACTTGTTTTTATACATATATTATACTATACAAAACAGTGTTTCAAATAAATAGTAAAGTACTTTAGAAGTCTACTAATGTTTTGTGTTTCATTGTATTATTTATGTCTCGATATTACTTTAAGTTGATTTTGAAATTTATGAAAATCAGTGTCAGTACTGTTATATCAACAGTGTCAGAAATGATATGTTCTAATTTTATGCATGACAGACACCTAAATGATAAAAATGCCACAGTATGTACTGTAATAATCTAGTATGCACTATAAAGATGAAAGCAAGTTTTTACCCCCTGCTTTCTCAGGTGACAATTCTCTATCATACTGTATATCAGATATAAAAAAAATATGGTCATAGGTTAGTGCAAGAGCATATATGCCACAAAAATAATTAAATACAAAATTGGTTGCATTGTTAATTGTGATGAAAGGGTACAAAAAAAAGCAGGAAGAGCTTTTCATAAATATGGTTTTATATTTATTAGCTACACCCTTGCCGCTCCCAAGTTTCGAAAAACATGCTTTGTATTGAGTAACATCATTTCTATATAGATGCAGCAATAGTGACTTGTAGCTAGTTCCTCTGATCTTGCTCTGGTCAGTGGACTGGGGCTTATACTGTAATTGAAATCACTGGCGCAGATTACAGTATCTGAGAAACCTCCACAGTGATTTAAAAGTTACTGAGGGGTTCTGTGACCATATAAAAGCATAAATCACAGTTGATGGAGCATTTGGAGAATTATTCCTTAAAACACATATCTTGTCATTTTATGTCAAATAAGTTATCATGTTCACTGCCAAAACCATGAAATTTACTTTGTGGTAAATTTAAATGCCCTGCATTTAGTCAGCCAATTAGCGTATAGCTTTCATCAACTGGCAACCATTCCCAAACAGTTCTTCCTGACATGTATACTTCTTTTTTTTTTCCGCCCTCCCTCCCATGTTATATTGTTTTGTGAAAAAACTCTTAATAAAAATTGATATAAAAAAAAAAAGATTTGTTCAGAAATTCTTTAAACCTCCCAAAATTCTATCTCTATTCACTATTTAACAAGGTTTTGTTTTTTTAATGTTTTAATGAAAAATAAATTGTCCTGCTTATTATATTATTACTGTGAAACATTGATATGTGTTAGAAACCTTGATCAACCATGTTTTAATGCTTTCTAACATTAACAATCCAAAGAGGCTTTGATCTGATTTATTTTACATCTTTTAATAAAACCACTTTTTTACTACTTATATGTAGGTAGCCTAAACCTATTAAAACGTACAGTACAAAGTACACTGAAATACAGTAGATGAAATTGAAAGTAAGAATACGTTAATGTTTAGCATTAGTCCCACTTATTACTTATAATTAAATAAATCTGATTAGTAATACAAAATGGAAAATGCAAAAGCAGTTTTCAGAGAAACACACACAAAAAGGAGGCGTTAAGTAGTAGCACTGGACACGCTACTAACATTAAATATTTTGAATAAAAAGACTATTTGTTTTAGTAAAATAGGCTATTTTTAAGAAGTCATGGCACCATGCCTGCAGTCACAGCCTAATAAAAAAGTGTGTGTGTGTGGGGGGGGGGGGTAGTTTTGATTTTTCAAACATTTGGTTTAAACCAAGGTGGTTTAAACCAGCCAACCCTGCTTTTAAGCATAAAGTTCTGTTACCATTAACATTTGTTTCAATAGCTTGATACTCTGAAATTAACACAACTTCATATAATCAGAGTTAGTTTTAACCAAACACCTACCTACTATAAATAATTATTAGACGTAAAAGTCTATTTGGCACGTGTTTGTTAAAAATACAAAAACAACCAAAAAAATTGCAATGATTGACAAATGATGTACAGATGTGTCCTCTTACATTCTTGCTGCAGTCACGCTAAACAATCCTTGAAGTCGCACCATATCGTGGCATGACTCGGTAGCGCAGAGCGTCTTTTTTGCATTTTAAAAGTAACATATTTTTGCATAATGTAATAGGACGCACAATCAGCTTCTGTTGATTAAAATGATATGCAGCATGCCTATATTTTGTGTGTAATTGCTGCTCTATCTGCATTCCAAATGCCACGTTACAGTGGTTTCCATGAAAACACTGTAGCATAGCATTTTGTATGCAAATACAGTCGCAGTCACACACAGAATATAGGCATGCTGCATATCATTTTAATCAGCAGAAGCTGAATGTGCATCGTATTTCATTACTTTGCGTCTAAGATGCATTTTTACAGAAAATCTACAGAGTTACACAGCACTTACTTGTTATGTGTAATGCGACTTGTAGCGCACGGAGCAAAGATGTAAGAGGACACATCTGTATGGTTTTATTTTATTATCAGATATTGTAAGTGCTTAATTGTAATAAAGACCTATTTTTACTAGCTTCTCTCTAGTTGGTATATCAGCGCTGCCATCCCTTTTTATTAATTGATAAATTGCTTACATACAGTAAACACAAATGCATAACTATTTTCTTAAACATGTATAAACACAAAAAATAAACACATATTTTTCATTTAATCTGTTACCTGGTAAAACCTAGAATATGGACAGCTCCTCAGTAAGGATATATCTCATCTGGTAACTGGAAATTAATTAATCAATTAAGCAGAGGAGCTTCCACACATATGCATAAGAAACACAAATAGGCTAGATGAACTCCTTGGAGATATGTTCCCTAACAGGTTGAGTTTTATTGATGAGACATTTCATGTAGTGAAGTACTCTCACATGACATACTGTACAGGGGTATTCTCAAATATGGATTATAAAATGTATTGTTTGATGTATGTTACTTTACAAAGTGAGAATTCTCCCCACTACCATCAACTGATCCATGTTGTCAAAGGTCATAATTAATGTCAGGAACCATAGTTGACCACCATCTGGACGACGGAATCCATGTATAAAACAATACAGGCTATGTAAAAGATCCAGGTCTCTGAAGTACATTTTCCTCTGGTTTACTTACAGTAATTTGCTATAAGGAATGACTCCTGTCTTTAGGAGAGATAATGATTACATCATTATATTATTTTCTTAATTCCTGACTAAGTTATAATTGTGACCGGAATAGACTTCCCTTATTATCTCCCACCACCTGTTTATTATCCAGATGCCTAGATGATTCAAGCTAAAGGATTTTGAAGTATACCTGTTTTTTTTCAAGAGAATATTTAACTTGCTACCTAGCTGTCGAAATCTGCCAGACAGTAACAGAGGTGGAAATGCAATCATGTCAGGTTTAGCATTCCTATTGAGTCTAAATGAGGATGGTGTCTGCGTGCTTCAAATCGGATTGTTCCATCCAGTGGGAACACAAGTGAGGAATGCTTCAGTCCATCCAAGGAATTTAACGTTCTCTTGCCTGCTACAGAAAGAGAATAAACACTTTATATGAAGGGTATGTCCACTGGCACTATTCAAGAGTAATCTCTGCATTTTTCATATTACTTATTCTTAACTTTTAATATCCTTCAGTAATAGTCATAACAAACCATATATTGTATTATTAGACCGTGCCAGAGCAGCATTAAGGGAAAACTGTGTTAGCTGCTAAATAAAATAGGCGTGCTGCATACTTCAAACATAATACAAGTGAATTATCATGTTTTATTGGGTACAGTATTAGAACGCTTTGTCTGTATATAGCTTTCAGTATTATGAAAAATGCTCATCTTTGGCGGTCATACGGTTTTCCATGCTATGTTGGTTTTATTGAAAATAACTTTTTTAATTATTTACTGTAGCATATTTTAAAGAAAGATTTTTAAGACCATTTTATTTGTTGGGGGAGGGAGGAATCAATGTTTCCTACAGTAAACTGTTGTGATGTCACTGGGATTTTCTCATTACAGGAGCACTCATCTGAAGCATTGTGTACAATGAGAAGGAATTCTGTATGTACAAGGATACCAAGCAGACTTCTACATGTAAGCATTAAGGGCACCCAAATGTAGGAATACATAGGGGTACCCATGCTGGAATCCCGACACCTGCCAGGATCCCAACAGCTGGAATCTTGAACGTAAGTATGCCGGGGAGGGTAAGGGTTAGGCTACGGAGGGAAGGCTAGGCAGTGGGAGGGAAGAGATTAGGGCTAGGCTGCGGAAAGTGAGGGTTAGGCTGCGGTGAGGGAAGGTTAGGATTAGGATTACTTGAATTGGTAACTTAAAACCATCTTTTTTTAAAGCAAAGTCTTTATTGAGGCAATAGACACATCTATACCTATAATAAAGTTATAATGGTTGCGTCTGTACATAGATTTTTTGGGGAGAAATATACTCCTTGGGACTATGTTTGAATGAACTATGGGCCTAATTCAAGGTTGATTGCAAAATAAAATTTTCCTCTAATGGGCAAAACCATGTGCACTGTAGGTGGGGTAGATATAACATGTGCAGAGAGAGTTATAGGCCCTACACACTGGCCGATTTTCTGAAAGATATAAACGATCTCGTTCATAAATGAACGAGAACTCGTTCATATCTTTCAGTGTGGAGACTCCAGCGATGAACGATGCGCGGCCCCGCGCTCGTTCATCGCTGGTCTCCCGTCGGCTGTGCATGCAGGCCAATATGGACGATCTCGTCCATATTTGCCTGCACTTCAATGCAGCCGCGTGACGGGGGGAGTGAAGAAACTTCACTCCCCCCGTCACTGCCGCCGGGTCGCTCGGGCACCTCGGCGGCGCATCGTCAAATGAGTAGGGCCCCTTAGATTTGGGTGGGGTGTGTTCAAACTGAAATCTAAATTGCAGTGTAAAAATAAAGCAGCCAGTATTTACCCTGCACAGAAACAATATAATCCACCCAAATCTAACTCTCTCTGCACGTTACATCTGTCCCCCCTGCAGTGCACATGGTTTTGCCCATTAAAGGAAAATGTTATTTTGCAATCAACATTGAATTAGGCCCTATGTCCCTTTGTTCTGGCATCACGCAAAAACTACTGGATGAATTTGGATTGTGTTTCCACTATTGGATAGCTTAATGACCTACAAAGGAACTAAGGTACGTATTATCACAATGTGACATCAGGGAGAATAGCAATAAACAAAATAACACTTTTGTTGCGGATTTGCACATGCTCCTCCAGTCCAAAATTAATATATATATATATATATATATATATATATATATATATGGACCACAGGACTAGAAGGATCAGGAGAGAAACTCCAGCTTTTAGGAGCTTTTACATCTGGGATTGAACTACATCGTTTGGAACACTACGAACTTCAAAATACCCAGTACAGATATCAGTCCGACTGTCTGACCATTTACCCCAGAAGGGTTTGGATCTTCAAGAAGAACACTACACTACAAATCACACTACTAAAATATCAGTTATACAATATATCAGTGCCCCAGAAGGGAATTTCCAAGTGGAGACCCAATCGATGCTCTAATAGCTAAAGGCCCTTTTAAAGCCGAATAAACTTTGGACATCGGTTCTCAAAAGCCGCCCCTAGAGGAAACAGCAGGAACTGACTGATTCCTAACTTTTTAAAACACCCCCGATGAAGTCACTATCAACGAAACGTGTTGGATGACACAGAATTTGGATTACTAAAGCTAACAAAGAGCTTTGCTCATATTGGAACACAAATCATTAATTAAGATAATGCTATGTATTAATGGAACAGACTGATTGTAAATTCTATTGTTTTTAAAGTTGAATGTTTTTAAAGAAACATGTTTTAAATAAATTGAAGTTCTTTAATCTAATGATATTTGGTTGTACTCAAGAATACTGATCTGTACCTAATGTTATCTGTTACCAGTTAAACTGAAACAATTTAATAGATGCCCCTGTAGATACACCTATCCTATTCATGATCTATAAAGGTCCACCCTGGCAGAGGACCATCTCCAGGGCTAAGCGGCCTAGCACAAAACAATTACCACTTTAGATAATACTAGATTACAATAAACCAATCACAATTAGAAGAGCTCAGTGTCAGTGAAACATTTATATATATATATATATATATATATATACAGTATATATACACTGCTCAAAAAAATAAAGGGAACACTTAAACAACACAATGTAACTCCAAGTCAATCAAACTTCTGTGAAATCAAACTGTCCACTTAGGAAGCAACACTGATTGACAATCAATTTCCATTTGTGCAAATGGAATAGACAACAGGTAGAAATTATAGGCAATTAGCAAGACACCCCCAATAAAGGAATTGTTCTGCAGGTGGTGACCACAGACCACTTCTCAGCTCCTATGCTTTCTGGCTGATGTTTTGGTCACTTTTGAAAGCTGGCGGTGCTTTCACTCTAGTGGTAGCATGAGACGGAGTCTACAACCCACACAAGTGGCTCAGGTAGTGCAGCTCATCCAGGATGGCACATCAATACGAGCTGTGGCAAGAAGGTTTGCTGTGTCTGTCAGCGTAGTGTCCAGAGCATGGAGGCGCTACCAGGAGACAGACCAGTACATCAGGAGACGTGGAGGAGGCCGTAGGAGGGCAACAACCCAGCAGCAGGACCGCTACCTCCGCCTTTGTGCAAGGAGGAACAGGAGGAGCACTGCCAGAGCCCTGCAAAATGACCTCCATCAAGCCAAAAATGTGCATGTGTCTACTCAAACGATCAGAAATAGACTCCATGAGGGTCCGACGTCCACAGGTGGGGGTTGTGCTTACAGCCCAACACCGTGCAGGACGTTTGGCATTTGCCAGAGAACACCAAGATTGGCAAATTCGCCACTGGCGCCCTGTGATCTTCACAGATGAAAGCAGGTTCTCACTGAGCACATGTGACAGACGTGAAAGAGTCTGGAGACGCCAAGGAGAACGTTCTGCTGCCTGCAACATCCTCCAGCATGACCGGTTTGGCAGTGGGTCAGTAATGGTGTGGGGTGGCATTTCTTTGGGGGCCGCACAGCCCTTCATGTGCTTGCCAGAGGTAGCCTGACTGCCATTAGGTACCGAGATGAGATCCTCAGACCCCTTGTGAGACCATATGCTGGTGCAGTTGGCCCTGGGTTCCTCCTAATGCAAGACACTGCTAGACCTCATGTGGCTGGAGTGTGTCAGCAGTTCCTGCAAGACGAAGGCATTGATGCTATGGACTGGCCCGCCTGTTCCCCAGACCTGAATCCAATTGAGCACATCTGGGACATCATGTCTCGCTCCATCCACCAACGCCACGTTGCACCACAGACTGTCCAGGAGTTGGCGGATGCTTTAGTCCAGGTCTGGGAGGAGATCCCTCAGGAGACCATCCGCCACCTCATCAGGAGCATGCCCAGGCATTGTAGGGAGGTCATACAGGCACGTGGAGGCCACACACACTACTGAGCCTCATTTTGACTTGTTTTAAGAACATTACATCAAAGTTGGATCAGCCTGTAGTGCAGAGGTTCCCAAACTGTGTGCCGTGGCTATCTGGGGTGCCTCGGGACACTTGCAGGGGTGCCCTGGGTTGGTGGTCCAGGACCAATTCAAATTATTCATGGTCAAAAACCAATGCTGGTGGCTACCAGTCATAAAATATGTGGCCAAACAGAAGCAAATCTTGTCCCTCACCACACAACTGACCCTAAGTATGACATATAAACGCGATCTACTTAGTGTAATATTTCTTTCTAAATTTCTCAATAAGAAATTTTTGGCCTAGGGGTACCGTGAAAAAATTCTGATATTCTAGGGCGCCGTGATTCAAAAAAGTTTGGAAACCACTGCTGTAGTGTGTTTTTCCACTTTAATTTTGAGTGTGACTCCAAATCCAGACCTCCATGGGTTAATACATTTGATTTCCATTGATAATTTTTGTGTGATTTTGTTGTCAGCACATTCAACTATGTAAAGAACAAAGTATTTAATAAGAATATTTCATTCATTCAGATCTAGGATGTGTTATTTTAGTGTTCCCTTTATTTTTTTCAGCAGTGTATATATATGTGTGTATATATATATATATATATATATAAATATATACTCCACAAACACTTTCCTCCTGCGTTAATTGGTTTCAAAATAGGCGATTAGGTATAGCTATCTCTAGGATGGGCTGCCTGGTTCCTCTGAGTTCCTTGTTAGGGGGAACTGAGCAAAGAAAATAGAGTATAGAAATAGAGGAAAAATGGCGCCCCAGGGGTTTACAAATACCCTTATACAAAGACTATTGCTTAACAGGATTTGCAATCAATATTTATACAGGTTTTTAAAACACGTAACGGACTGTTCTTTTCATAAAAATTTATTAAAACAATTATACAAAAACATGAAGTATATCCATCATTATTAAATGTACATTATGATGTAGTTTCTCCTACAGAAATCCATCAATGGGATATGGAGGAAAGAAGGCAACCTTTCTGTTGTATCCTTATTCTTCCTCATTAAATATTCGGAGATAACATCAACAAGAAATACAGTATCCAACGCGTTTCGTCTAACGCGTTTCATCAGGGGTGCGTCTTAGATCATAATGTCTATCCAAGAGAGTGATAGGCTTAGATCATTGGCCGAATAGGTTCATACGTGGGCTTCCAAACATCAATGAGGCGTGAAATAAGGGCATAAATTCAGCCTCGTGAATCTGGTAACTCAGATTACGAAGAGCTCAAAAGGGAAGCATTCGTATGAAAAAAGAGGAATCAGCAACTTCATGCACACATGGAGGACCTCAGAAGTCACAATACTGGTGAAAAATGCAGAAATCTATACAGAGTCCTTATGGTATCCTATGGATATGATACCTTCCAAATAGTGATCAGCAGTGAGCCAGTGATCATGCAATCTATATATATATATATATATATATATACACAGAAGTATCTTTATCTTGCGCCAACTCAGAAGCGGCACACTGGGAGAGGTCTTTGTTGGAAAACCTCAAACACATGCAGAGAGAACATAAATTCCCAAGTGCGCTAATAGTGAAATGTAGTTACACAAATCTTCCAGCGGTTAATTCGTCGGAAAATGTAGACTGGAGGATATTTAGATCTGGGGACCTGTAACAGACACCCCTCACCAAAGTTGGGTGACTTTTTGGTGAGGGGTGTCTGTTACAGGTCCCCAGATCTAAATATCCTCCAGTCTACATTTTCCGACGAATTAACCGCTGGAAGATTTGTGTAACTACATTTCACTATTAGCGCACTTGGGAATTTATGTTCTCTATATATATATATATATATATATATATATATATCCTATATAATAGCCCAGATCTGTGACTGTGTGTATAACGCTGGAAGTGGCTAGGAGCTCTCATTGGGTTAGCAGCAGGTCTATCACACCCAGTCCACAGCTGATTGGGCGAGAAATGCCCTCCCACACAGGTTACATCCAATGGGAGGCTCTGCCCTTTGGCTGCTCTGTGTTCCCAGAGCAGGCTTAACAATTGGGCTGATGGAGCTGCAGCTCCAGGCCCACACCCCAAAATAGGCCCACTGAATCTGCAGCAACATACCCTCCAACAATTTACACATAAAAATCAGTTCAAATTTGAAAAGGTGTGTGGCCACAGATAAAGGGGCGCGGTCACACCCCTTTTTTATACTTTCAATGGAAGTCTGGAAGCCAAAAATTGGTAGAGACCATAAAAAAAATGTACTGTACCTGCCAAAAAGGTACAGTTGCAGGGTATGAAGCATGTCTCTGCGCTGTAGATAGGTAAATCAAATCCTTTTACTGCAGCATCCTATGTCCAGCTGCCTGTCCGCCTGCCCCCTCCGGCATCAACAATCCCCACTCCCTAGCTGTGACGCAGGTGGAACAAAAGCTGCTGCGGCCACCAGCATAGATGTGTATGAAAGTGGCGCAGCGGAAGGCTTTCATAGCCCTACCTACGCCACATACTCTCTGAGCCATGGAGCCTCCTCTGCGCGTGATGTCACAGAAGTGCCTCCCCGCCACAGCCGTACCCAGATCCCCAGAGGCCCTGACTCCGCAACATAGCACCTGGGCTGGCGGCCTGGAAGCCCAGAGTTAGCTAATATAACGGATAGAGTGGGTGATATCGCGGAGGGTAATGTCTGGACGCTGAATCAATGTAAAAGGTGACTGTGCAGTGTCACTGACACTGCACAGCACTCTGACCTTTTACATTGATTCAGCGAGTCAGTCAGTTCTGCCAGCCAGTCACTATTGTTAGCACTGGTGTCTCAACACGCCGCATTACAGGGAAGTAGACGCACTAAATAAACTACAGCTCCCAGCAGCTCTTAACGCCAAAGCATTCCGGTGCTAAGGGCTGCTGTAATGCAGTGCGTTGTGACACAGGCGCTAACAATAGTGACTGGCTGCTTGACTGCTGTGCGAGTCTCCGGGAGAGCCACTGCCAAAGGGAGGACAGCAGCTGCTTCCAGGAGGAGAAGCAGCAGAAGCATTACCCGCCCTCCCCCACTCGCAGTACCTGCGGGCCCCATCCATGGCACTCCCACACACCCTCTCCACCACCCACGGTGTCTCCGGACCCCCACCCATAGCACCACCGCACCCACCCCTCCCCCATCCGCAGCACCCCCGCAACCACTCCTCCCCCACCCGTGGTGGCTCTGGACCCCACCCGCGGCACCCACACACCCGCTCCTCCCCCACCCATGGCACCACCACACCAGCCCCTCCCCATCCGCGTCTCCCCCGCACCCGCCACTCATCCAACCACAGCACCTTCTAGGTGATTCATCATGCCCTGCATGCGCTGTTCACGCCGTTGCAAGGGGCTACGACCCCTTAGCCATTGCACGCCCTTTGTCCGTGCCATATTTAACCACCCACACAATTATGATTGGAGGTAATACTCCATATAATAAAAATATTGCACGCCACAAGGGCGTGCAAGTGTTAAGCGGGCGTAGCCCCTTACGACGGTGTGAAGAGCGCCTGTAGGGTGCGATGAATCACCTAGTATATATATAGTTATTCACACCCAGAACGCAAACAGTTATATGTATATGCACAAGAAAATAGTACAGCGCCACTTGTGAAATGAACGTCTCAGTAAGGCTAAGTAAACGTTAAAAGTTTCACCACACATAAAATACTAAAAGCCCATTTTCCCTTATAAAACGGTGTCAGCCAAACCCTAAAAATACAACAATGGTATAATGTTGTTAAAAATGCATAAAACAGGGGGGATAGGGATACCGGCGACTAATGTACTAAAAGACCGTGTTTTAAAAATGTTTTTAAAAAATTGAAAGCCAAAAAATATATAAAAGCAAAAAGTTTTTAATACATGAGAGTAAAATATATTTGTAGTAAAAACAAAGATTTCATATAAAACAAAGTACAAAAACATAAAAGGATAGGAAATGAACTTAACTTGAAAACACTGGGTGGTCAGTACAGGTCCAACGCGTTTGAAGAAGTCTGTTGAGACGAAACGCGTTGGGCCTGTACTGACCACCCAGTGTTTTCAAGTTAAGTTCATTTCCTATCCTTTTAAGTTTTTGTTCTTTGTTTTATATGAAATCTTTGTTTTTACTACAAACATTTTTTACTCTCATGTATTAAAAACTTTTTGCTTTTATATATTTTTTGGCTTTCAATTTTTAAAAAACATTTTTAAAACACGGTCTTTTAGCCACATTAGTCGCCGGTATCCCTATCCCCCCTGTTTTATGCTGTTATATGTATATGCATACATAAATACATAGCTATATAAAGATGTGTCCACTTATATCTAACCTCCCTGCATGTTAAACAAGCCTTCTAGTCATGCCATGACGTAGTGTGACTCGGTAGCGTTGGACATCTTTACGTGTAACGTTTTCCATTAAATGCGTCTTATTCACAAAATTATGCAAAGAAGATGCACAAACAGCTTATGTTGATTAAAAGGATATGCAACATTCCTATATTCTGTGTGTGACCGCGGCTGCATCTGCATACGAAATCGTACAGTACGTCACAGTTTTTTCCTAGAAAACACCATAACGTACCATTTCATATGCAATTCCAGACGCACAGAGAATATAGGCATGCAGCATATTATTGAAATCAGCAGAATCTGCTTGTGCATCCTATTCACATAGCGATGCAAATAAGACGCATTTTCAGCAAAAAAAGACACCTGGCGCTAACAGAGTTGCACGGGACCTGTCAGCTTTCTTATGCCAGGCATCTCCTGCTATGTGGCATATTGAGGCAAGATGTATGAGGACACATCTGTATTAATATCAAGATTTATTTTGCAGGAAAATCCGATTATATATTAATCACTAATCAGGAAGCTTATCTTGACTCATGAAGTTGCAGCATACATGTCAATCCAGAAGATTGCGCACCAAAACAAATTCTGCATATAGAGTCGCTAGTCAAGATAATGTTTGTTTGATAAAGTGAACTTATACTGGGTACACAATGGCCGATATATCGCCGTTCTATTAAACGGCCGATATATCGCTAGCCCGTCGGCCAGTGTGTCCTAACGATATGTCTGTGAACGCCGTTGTTCACAGATATATCGTGTCGGCCCTGCAGCAAACATGATGACCAATATATCTACATATATTGGTGCATCATTGTGTGTGTTCGGGCGGTCAGCCTACCACCCGTACATATGCTGCAGCAGCCGGCGGTGATTGACAGCTGAACTGGGCAGGCGCACGTAAATACCCTAGGGCGCCATGAATCAAAAAAGTTTGTGTACCACTGGTCTACAATATAAAATAAACATCACAATATTAAATTCCACTATTGTCTTAGTAAAATTAGTTTAGCTGAATAACAGACATCCATGTGAGTGAAGCCCCAAGAACACACTAGTATGTTGCAAGTCACGAGTCATCATCTGGATGAGCTAAAAAAAATGGGCTTCCGGTTTCACAGTTTATGCGCGTTTTACGCAATAATTCAGAAAAGTATCTAGCTGAAGATCAATTACTGGAAGTCAAACAGATTTTTGGACGCGGCTACAAATTAAAAACTTTTAATAAGTACCTCACCAGGGTGAACAGTAGAGATCATGCTACAGGTACTGTAAGTGACAAGATGATTGTCAGTGTGAAGTGCAATACTAATGTACGCTCTATTCAGAAATCCATCAAAAAGCACTGCCCGGTATTGAGCACAGATTAATTTGTTGAGTTCTAAACCATTATTTTGTGTACGTAGAGGTTCTAATTTGAAGGACCTCTTGTATCGTACAAATTCCAGCACACCAAAGTCTGAAACTACTGGTTGGCTATCATCTCAGAAAGGATATTATTGTTACCGTGGCTGCACAGCCTGTGCATCAATGATTACTGGGAGATCATTCCCACATCCGCACAATGGGAGCAGGATCAATATAGGATGCAGGTTAACGTGCCAAATGGACCATGTTATTTACTTTTTGCAATGCCCTTGTGGTTTGGTCTATGTGGACAAGACAACAAGAACTTTTCGTGAATGAATGACCCAGCACCGTTCAGATATAAGGTTGGCATATGCAAAATCAAATAACGGATAAACCGGTAGCAACACATTTTCTAAAACTGGCACAAGATGGATTCACAAGTTGATCACGGTAGCTCCCAGGGCAGTGGCAAACGCAGGATTTTCATGGGGTGGGGGGGGGTTCCGTACATGTATGTGTGTGTGTGTGTGTGTGTGTGTGTGTGTGTGTGTGTGTGTGTGTCTAGCTCCTGCAGCAGAGTCACTGTGAGTGTTGAACACAGCAGCCACTGCCTCACGCGACTGTTTCAAAGCCCCTTCTTGACTTGTACTGCCTGAGAGGAGCTGCGCAGCCGCTGCAGCTCCCCCTGCAGGCAGCCAGTTTCTCACTGTCACTCGTACAGTATAAGGAGATGAGGAGGGAGCTGCATCGGCATCTCTGTATAAAAAAAAAAAAATCATCCACCAGCGCCAATAGATCGGCAGTTAGGGGGGGTTTCTAGGTACTCAGAACCCCCTTTCCCCCTGCGTGCACGTATGCAGGAGGCTCAATGAATACTACCATCTCAATATTTTTCTCTGACCTAAACATTTTTTGCTCTGGCCTCTTCTACTGGCCTCTTTCTTTGAACATGTATGGCTCCTTTCTAACCTCTTTTTTTAAGAATTTCTTGATTATATACAGTATATTCTCTAGACTCCTATTGCAGAGGAGTTTATATATTATCCACAGTAATAGCCTCTTTTATACACTTTATATGTTTTTTTGTATGTAGTATGTAAATGTTTTGTAAACCAGACCCTCCTTATGCGTTAGTTAGGATAGCCATAGATATAAAACTATAAAGTTATACTTTTAGAAATATGGTTAGGTAAACACTGAGGACTAGCACTTTAATATACAGTAACAGGATGTTAATACTGATCAGCAGCTCTTTATGATGTTGGAACGCAAGCGCTGCTACTTCCGGCTGCGATGAAGTGTAGACCGGAAGTTTATGAGCGTTTGTTGGGTGGAAAGCCCCTTACCCGACTTCTGCTCGCGGTGGAACGCAGACCGGAAGTTTGGGATCCATGTTTACAGCACTTGTGAACTTCTGACACACACCTGCCTTCTGGATAGAATGCACATGCCCCGACATCCGGTCGCAGTGGAACGCAGACCAGAAGTTCGGGACCCGCGATCGTACTGCTGCAGTCTCTTCTGTGGTTTTTGTGAGGCAGTTACCAGGGGGTAATTCAGACAAGATCGTTCGCTAGCTGTTTTTTGCAGTCCTGCATTCACATAGTCGCTGCAAGTGTGCGATCGCATGTGCAGCCGAGCGGTACAAAAAGATTTTGTGCAGTTTCTGAGTGGCCCAGGACTTACTCAGCCGCTGCGATCACTTCAGCCTGTCCAGGACCGGAATTGACGTCAGACACCAGCCCTGCAAATGCTTGGACACGCCTGCGTTTTTCCAACCACTCCCAGAAAACGGTCAGTTGACACCCACAAACGCCTTCTTCCTGTCAATCACCTTGCGATCGCCCGCGCGAATGGATTCTTAGCACAAACCCATCGCAGAGCAACAAACCGCTTTGTACCTGTGCGACGCGCCTGCACATTGCGGTGCATACGCATGCGCAGTTCTGACCTGATTGCAGCGCTGCAAAAAATGCTAGCGAGCGATCAAGTCTGAAGTCAGTAAGTAGATGATCAATTGCTTATGGCCTGCTGAATACGTTGAAATGCTTTGGGAGAGTAGTTTGTTGATTTTAGTGCACTAGGCTCCACTTCCAGCCGTGTTAGGCAGAGGTAGGCGTGGCCACCCTAACACTAATTGCCAGGGGTATTTTAGGAGGGTCTGGGCACTTGGGTAGGTATATCTGCCTCCTCTGTGGGATTGTGTCCTGAGGAAGGTCACGCCCAGTGACCGAAACATTGACCGCCATGATGGCTTCCACTTTGTGAGTAAATAAACACCAGTGAGTGCCTTTTCTGGGAATATATATATATATATATATGTGTATAAATAACTTCAAAGAAGTACTTACAATGTGCATACAGTATAACACACCAGGAGCAATTATCCAAGAAAGAAGACTAATAGAATGGTCTAAACCTGGATCAATGACCTATACTTTCCTTCCATCCATGTGTAAGGAAAAATATATACGTGTGTGTGCGTGTGTGTGTGTTGTGTGTGTGTGTGTGTGTGTGTGTGTGTGTGTGTGTATATATATATATATATATATATGGCTGAATTCCGGCACTCACCCCTGTATGTTTCATATGGTATTTTAATTCTGGTGCCCTCAGTTTCACACTGCTGGCAGTGTCATTTGCACAAAATCACCCTGCTGCGGCACTCAGAAAAGAAAAACAATGAGCAGGTCTCTTGGTCAACGTTTCAATGTTCACACATTTGGTCCTGACGAAAATGTGAACATTGAAATGCTGCCTACACATACACACACACAGTACTGTGCAAAAGTTTTAGGCAGGTGTGGTAAAAATGCTGCAAAGCATGAATGCTTACAAAAATAGAAGTGTTAACAGTTTATTTTTACCAATTAAAATGCAAAGTGAATGAGCAGAAGACAAATCTAAATCAAATCAAGGGGGGTAATTCAGAGTTGATCGTAGATGTGCTAAATTTAGCACATCTACGATCATTTAGCCCAGCATTGGGCTAGTCCGCCCCGCATGTCAGGCCCTTCCCCCCCGCACAGGTACAAAAAGCATCGCACAGAGCCGATGCTTTTGTGTTGTTGTTTTTTTATTACCAGTTATATAGATATAGCGCACACATATTCTGCAGCACTTTACAGAGAATATTTGGCCATTCACATCACTCCCTGCCCCAGTGGAGCTTACAATCTATATTCCCTACCACATGTATATGCTCACACATTCACGTAAGTGATAATTTTGTTAGGAGCCAACTAACCTACCGGTATATTTTTTAGTTGTGGGAGGAAACCGGAGTACCCGGAGGAAACCCACGCAAGCACGGGGAGAATATACAAACTCCACACAGTTAGGACCATAGTGGGAATCGAACCCATGACCTCAGTGCTGTGAGGCAGTAATGCTAACCATTACACCTGGTTAGCATTGTACCTGGCGAGTAGCGCTGGCAGGGAGCTACCCACCGCGTTCCGTTTCGCAGCGGTTGTGTGTGAGGTCACGCAGCAACCACCGCCCGCCCAACAATCCGGGCACGCCTCTAATGCCGTAGGCACGCCCCCTCCCACCTCGCGACCGCCTCTGCCTGTCAATCAGGCAGAAGCAATCGCAGTTAGTGAGATGCTGATAGCATCTCACTGGGCTCCAGGGGTGCGCATGCGCAGTGCTGCCACTGTGCGTGCGCACTCCACAAAGTAATTCAGACTGCAATTGCTGCCGCTGCAGCGATGCAGTCTGAATTACCGCCAATATTTGGTGTGACCACCCTTTGCCTTCAATACAGCATCAATTGTTCTAGGTACACTTGCACACAATTTTTGAAAGAACTCAGCAGGGAGGTTGTTCCAAACATATTGGAGAACTAACCACAGATCTTCTGTGGATGTAGGTTTCCTCAAATCCTTCTGGCTCTTCACATAATTCCAGACAGACTTGATGATGTTGAAATCAGGACTCTGTGGGTTGCCATATCATCACTTCCAGGACCCCTTGTTCTTTACACTGAAGATAGTTATTAATGACATTGGCTGTATGCTTGGGGTCGTTGCCCTGCTGCAGAATAAATTTGTAGCCAATCAGACGCCTCCCTGATGGTATTGCATAACGGATAAGTACCTCCCTGTATTTCTAAGCTTTGAAGCAACGTTGAGGACTGTAGACGCAGCGGTCGGCCAAGAAAACTTGGTGCATCAGATGAAAGACACATCATGCTTTACTTCCCTTCGAAAATCATAAGATCTCCAGCAGTGTCATTAGCTCAGACATAGAAGAAAACAGTGTGACCCAGGTACACCCATCTACAATTCAGTTTCAGGAACTGCAGCCACATTTGATTGCAAGTGCTGTCTATCAGCTTGTGGATGCTGCTGCTTGACTGGCATCGAAGAGTAGAGATATCTCCTTGCACCAGGGTAGGATAGCTGGAGGGATTAGAGGCATGTGCAGCAGATCTCGGAGGTCCGGAAAACCGTGTAGCTGTGAATGAGGCAGCTAATCAACAGAGCTGAAGAACTCTGCGGTTTACACCCAGGGCTGCTAGTATGGCAGTACAGCTGGGTACTGCGTACCGGTAAGAAATTGCCAGCCGAGACTCCTGATTAGCTGCAGTCCGCGAGCACTGATTGGCTATCGAACTGGCGCCTCCGTTAAGATACGTGCCGCCGCCCAGAGTGGGGCTGTGGGGCATTTGTGTATCTGGCACTGTGGGGCATTTGTGTATCTGGCACTGTGGTGGCATTTGTGTATCTGGCACTGTGGGGGCATTTGTGCATCTGGCACTGTGGGGCATATGTGTATCTGGCACTGAGGGGGCATTTGTGTATCTGGCACTGTGGGGGCATATTTGTATTTGGCACTGTGGTGGCATATTTGTATCTGGCATTGTGGGGGCATATTTGTATCTGGCACTGTGGGGGCATATTTGTATCTGGCACTGTAGGAGCATATCTGGCACTGCTGGGGGCATATGTGTATCTGGCAAGGTGGGGGCATATCTGGCACTGTGGGGGCATATCTGGCACTGTGGGGGCAAATGTGTATCTGGCACTGTGGGAGCATATTTGGCACCTGGGGCATATGTGTATCTGGCACTATTGGGGTCATATGTGTATCTGGCTTCCATATGTGTATCACTCCCCCCATTTTCATTGGCAATGTGGCCGCACCCATTTTTGGCACACGCACCACTGTTTACACCATATCCACCAGAAGCAGTAGTCCTACCTACCAGTATATTTTATGATCAAGACTGTACTTTGCCATGTCCTGATGCTCACAATAGGTCTCACTCCCTTGGAGAGCAGACAAAGGTTAAGAATTCTTCTGTCTATAGAAAAGGTATTTCATACAGCTGCACTACATGGGTTCAAACTGTGGCTGAAGGAAGTGCTTCCTCAGCAAAGTCTTCTGCCACAAAAGTTCTGTCACGGGTTGCCCAGGCATTTCTGTCCTCAAGCCCCACCTCAACAGACCACATGTGACGGGAAAAGTGTTGCCAACGTTGCCAACTAAGAGAGGGGAAGTTGGGAAAAGGGAAGTCTTTTCCAGAAAAAGGTCTGCTTTGCCAAGTATGGCAAAGCTAAGGAGAAGGGTATGTGGCAAACAGGGTACTTTGCCATATTCTGATGCTAAGAACAGGTCTCTCTCCCTGGTAGGGGCACATCAAGAAAGGAAGAGGGCTGTGTGCAATCTCTAGCTTGCAAAGCAATATACTCTGGGCACTAGGTGACCCTAGAGGTGTTCCATAGTCTAGTGCAGGATAATGTCCACCAAGCCATTTTACCAGTGTTTTCTGCTGCGCTGCTTCTACCCAAGCAGGACTCCGGAGAGTAAGTATTGAAAATATGAGTGCAGGGTGTGCAGTGTCAGCCCCCCTGGACCCGGGCGGCGCGTGTGAACCACACACACTGCACCCACTAAAGATACGCCAGTGCTCCCTGGGATAAGGAGCAGACAGGGTGAAGAATTTTGCAGCTCTCTATAGAAAAGGTATTTCATACAGTTGCACTACCTGGTTGTGACCATACCTCCCAACATGACCCTCTCCAGGAGGGACAGAATGCTCTGCTCCTGAACTTCCCTCTTAATGTATAACTGCCATCACCTGGCTGAAACACCTTTCTTATCCATTAACCTGTTCAACACAGGTGCTGGCAATCATACATTAAGCGGAAAGTCCAGGAGCAGAGCATTGTGTCCCTCCTCGAGAGGGTCATGTTGGGAGGTATGGTTGTGACTGATTGCTGTGTGAAGTAATAAAGATCTGGGGGAACTAGTGGGCGGGGCTATAGATGCTGATCAGCGGCTGAATGACAGAGGACTGCTGTGTGTATTAGCTTGTGTTCAGGAAAGCCATGTTAGGGAAAACAAATAACTTTTGTGAAGAATAAATAAGCCGCCTGATAAAGCAACCAGAGTGAAGAGTCATTCTTTAGACAGCAAACCTTTGCAAAGTGGTGTCAGAAGTTTACAAAGGGGCCAGACCTTTTTAGACTGTGGGAGAGAACCAGAACAACTGGAGGCAACCCATGCAAACAAGGGGAGAACAAACAAACTCCACACTGTTTGGCAATGACTGGGAATTGAGCTCAGTGCTGTGAGCAGTATTACTAACCACTACATAACTGTGTATATCAAAGTAAGCTGCTTGTACAAAAGTCTATAATAAAATTACAGTAAATAATTGGTACACTGGTTTGCATTGCTACCTAACTGAATTGGGGTCATAGGTTTGATTGTGACCAGGGCTTATGTGTGAATTTTGTATGTTTTCTCCATCTTTGCATAAGATTCCTCCAGTGATCCAGTTTCCTTCCTCATTTAAAAACTTGGACCCTAATATTTCTGTGTATTTGTGTAAGTTACAGACTCATAATTAAGTACTTACTATTCTCTGGATAGTACTTTGGAATAGTGAAATACATTAATCCTCACATTTATAAGTGCAGTGGCTGCAGTTGTACCATTGGATTTACACCCAACATGTTTATAGTTATTCGCAAAGCACATTATTTGAATGACTTTAGCAATTCATTTCACACTACTTTTCTGGTATATAGATAGAAGATTGGGCACATAAATGTAGTTTACTCCCTTTTGCTTTCAATACACCACCACTTACCATAAATCCATGTTGGATCCAGAAAGTTGTTCTACATAATTCCACTGTGAGCAGTAAAATTCTTATAAGAAATGATGATGTGAGAGACTCTGTTGACTAAATTGCTTATTATTCTGAAAGAACAGGGCCTAACACATTCTTCAATTTACATATTTTCTTGGCACCTGCATTTATATTCCCAGTCTGTAGAGCCCTGCAATTTAAAGCTATGAAAACAATTTATTGGGGGAAAAAATAACGTCATCATTGGTGTGATTTGATCTTCATTGAACCATGCCAATGCAATCCAGTGCAACTCCCTGTGTCACCAAGCATGTACAAAGAATGTTTTCATAATAGAGCAGAGTTAAAAAAATAAAAGTGCACTTAACATACTCGGGAATATAAAAATATATTCCTACTAAACTAAGAAAATGTAGACACAGTAAGAATAATTTACTAACCCCAGAAACTGGGCCAGAAATGTTTCATTATGTGTGTAAGGGGAAAAGTTACTAAGCGACAGGTTGGGCAACTTTTTGAAACTGCTGGGCATCATTGCAAATGAAGGGTGGGTTGATGCTCGACATCACTGACTACAGGTGAAACTCAGAAAATTAGAATATTGTGCAAAAGGTCATTTATTTCAGTAATTCAACTTAAAAGGTGAAACTAATATATTATATAGACTCATTACATGCAAAGTGAGATATTTCAAGCCTTTATTTGTTAGAATTTTGATAATTGTGGTTTACAGTTTAAGAAAACCCCAAATCCAAAATCTCAGAAAATTAGAATATTGTGAAAAGGTTCAATATTGAAGGCTCAAAGTGCCACACCATAATCAGCTAATTAATCCAAATGACCTGAAAAGGGTTCCTGAGCCTTTCAATGGTCTCTCAGTCTGGTTCAGTACAATTCACAATCATGGGGAAGACTGCTGGCCTGAAAGTTGTGCAGAAAACTATCATTGACACCCTCCACAAGGAGGGAAAGCCTCAAAAGGAAATTGCAAAAGAAGTTGGATGTTCTCGAAGTGCTGTATCAAAGCACATTAATAGAAAGTTAATTGGAAAGGAAAAGTGTGGAAGAAAAAGGTGCATGAGCAGCAGGGATGAACACAGCCTGGAGAGGATTGTCAGGAAAAGGCCATTCAAAAGTGTGGGGGAGCTTCACAAGGAGTGGACTGAGGCTGGAGTTAGTGCATCAAGAGCCACCACACACAGACGGATCCTGGACATGGGCTTCAAATGTCGTATTCCTTTTGTCAAGCTGCTCCTGAACAACAAACAACATCAGAAGCGTCTTACCTCGGCTAAAGTAAAAAAGAACTGGTCTGTTGCTCAGTGGTCCAAAATCCTATTTTCTGATGAGAGCAAATTTTGCATCTCATTTGGAAACCAAGGTCCCAGAGTATGGAGGAAGAAGGGAGAGGCACACAATCCAATCCAAGATGATTGAAGTCCAGTGTGAAGTTTCCACAATCTGTGCTGATTTTGGGAGCCATGTCATCTGCTGGTGTTGGTCCACTGTCTCAAGTCCAGAGTAAACGCAGCCATCTACCAGGACATTTTAGAGCACTTCATGCTTGCTTCAGCAGACAAGCTTTATGGAGATGCTGACTTCATTTTCCAGCAGGACTTGGCACCTGCCCAAACTGCCAAAAGTACCAAAACCTGGTTCAATGACCGTGGGATTACTGTGTTGGATTGGCCAGCAAGCTCGCCTGACCTAAACCCTATAGAGAATCTATGGCATTGCCAAGAGAAAGATGAGAGACATGAGACCGAACAATGCAGAAGAGCTGAAGGCCGCTATTGAAGCATCCTGGTCTTCCATAACACCTCAGCAGTGCCACAGGATGATAGAATCCATGCCACGACGCACTGAGGCAGTAATTAATGCAAAAGGGGCCTAAACCAAGTACTGAGTACATATGCATGATTATACTTATCAGAGGGCCGACATTTCTGTATTTATAATCCTTTTTTTATTGATTTTATGTAATATTCTAATTTTCTGAGATTTTGGATTTGGGGTTATCTTAAGCTGTAAGCCACAATCATCAAAATTATAAAAAAGGCTTGAAATATCTCCCTTTGCATGTAATGAGTCTATATAATGTATTAGTTTCACCTTTTAAGTTGAATTACTGAAATAAATTAACTTTGGCATGATATTCTAATTTTCTGAGTTTCACCTGTATACCAAAGATTATTTTGACTGTGTAAACTCAGCCCACCATCGATGTCCATCTATATCTAAACCCTGATCCCACCACCATTCTGCTGCTAAAAACGAGTTTAGAAGCTATATATTACTGTACATTATATTATAAAAAAAAAAGGAGGGGGGCGTGGCCTGGCTGGCATCGAGGGAGGTCAGGATTGTGGAGAGCTCCTGCCAGCAGCTTTTTAAAAGGGACCCCCTGGCCCAAATCTGAGGGCTTCTGTATAAATACACAGCCCCTAAGCCCTGCTGAACCACCCTGCATCCAGAGGTCGAGGCTGCGGAATCGGGGGGGCCCTGCGCTGCCCCCTGCGGATTGCGGCCTACCTCTGTCCCTGAAGCCGGGGCCTCGATTTTGGGGTGAGGACGGAGGACCGCCGGGCCCGGAGCGGCGGCTACACGGACTTTCCCCTCCACCTAAGCAGCTCTCTGGAGGTCAGACACCCTGCCCAGCAAACCCCCAAAGACCCAGAGAGGACCAGGGAACGGGCGGCCTGCGGGAGACAGTGGCCGGGACACACGGAACGGACGACCGGCGGCCATCTTGTGGTTGGCGCCGACCAAAACCTCTTCACCTGCGCTGCCTCGCCGATCCCCCGGCCACCACAGACGCCTGACACCCGCCCCCCGCCTCACATACCCCCGCTTGACAGCCCCCCCACCCCGCTGACGGTGGATGGCGACCGGGAGAGCTCCGGAGGGACTTGGCCTCATGAACTGGCGGCGGCCATCTTGAGGTTGGCGAAACACCCATCCTGCTTCATAGCTGGAGATAGGCTGCAATAGGAGCTCCCTCTGGTGGTTGCTTCTGGTACTACAGCTGCTACACATTTATCCCTATAATATTGCCTGCCCACAGGTCTCCTCTCTGACAACCGGAGGGGAATCATCAGCATCATTGTATATCATCTTGAAATGACCGATACGGAGGGGCATGGCTTGGCAGCAGACCTGCCTTGGGATCAAATTTTATATTAATCACACTGCTCCCTGACGACCTGGGGTATAGTCTCCTGTATAACAGAGACCTGCAACAGCTGGTGAGGTTTGTGAAACCGACAGGTGTACCCTACAGATATAAGAAGTGAGGCCTGGGGGGCGTTGCCTGGCACAGGAGAAGAGCAGTCGCAGACTGGAGGAGCTCCTGCTTTAAAACATCAAAAATCCCCTCCAGGACCGTCAAAACCCGCTCCTATTCATTACCCCCACTCACTAACGCTCCCCTCAACACCCCGCTCTCATCAGACCGCGGAGTCGGGGAGCAACGTGGACGCTCCCGCAGATTGCGGCCCAGTCACAGAGCAAAAACCGGGGCCTCAATTTCGGCGGCTATTGCGCCGGAAGCCTGAGGACTCAGCCGACGCCTGCCTCCCTGTCAGATCTCCCTCAACACCCCGCTCTCACCAGACCCGAACTGCGGAATCGGAGCGGCGGCTGCTGATAGCGAAAATCAAGCCTATTGCAACTCTTATCTATACTTCTGACAACCTCCTCAACATCGGTCAAGAAGATACCCATACCCCCTCAACCTGATCTCTGCTTTAGTGAGATAGATGCCATATTTGATGAGCACCTGCAACGCACTAAATGAAGACCAGCAATAAATAACCACCTAGCACATGAGACCCACTACATCATTTACTACCTAACCACCTAGTGTTTCTAGCCTTAACCTCCCCCTCTGGGCGACCCTGCATGGAAAAATTTTTGATACCTCTATCCGTAATGCCCGCAGGGACTGATCAACAAACCCGAGAGGACACCCCGGAAATAGACTCATCGGACTCTGATCACTCTACTACACGCTCACTTTCCAGAAGCTCCCGCAAATCTAAACCGCCTGCCAAACAACCCAAGATGAAGCACAAAGACCTACTGGCGGTACTAGGCCCTCTCCTCGACGAAAAACTAGCGGGCATAAAGGAAGCTATCGAATCATCATCAACTCTATTAACCCAACACTCCACTCGCCTGGATGAGGCAGAGCAAAGGATCTCGGCCCTAGAGGATGATCTGACTGAAGCTCAAAGATCCTTACAGGCGAAACAACTCGAAGTCGCGGATCTCTCGGATAAGCTCGATGACTTGGAAAATCGTAGCAGAAGAAATAACCTACGAGTCATCGGTATCCCCGAATCCGTAAAAGGCCACGAGCTCTTAGATCTCCTCTCGCTAGCCATCCCAGAACAACTGTCCATGAACCTCAAGGGATCCCCCCTGATCATTGAAAGAGCACACAGATTAGGCCCGGAACGGAAAAACACATCAGGCCGCCCACGTCCGGTCATCATGAGGATCTTAAATTACGCAGATAAAACGAGACTCCTAGACCAATACCGAAAAACAGCCAATCTGACGATCAACGGAGAACGCCTTCTCATCTTTCAGGACTTCTCAGCTGCAGTGGCGGCGAAACGCAAAGAGTTTGCCCCCATATGCAGACACCTCTTTGAGGCAAAGATCAAATTCGCACTACTATACCCAGCGCGCCTCAGAGTCTTTGAAGACGGACGTCCGAAGTTCTTTGAAGATCCAGACGAAGCTAGGCTACACTTCGCCCTTCCTTCCACTTGATCACCATGTGACTCTTTTTGATTATGGCTAAACACTATCCGAACCTTCTTTTCGGGTCTCAAATGCAGAATATAAGGAGTGCGAATATCCCGCACTCATGTATATTCTCTGTTGTTTAGGTTTCCATAGTTGGAAACTACTTATGTTATTATTTTTATGTTTTGTCAGTTGTGCCTGCCTAAGTCGGAGCCCCCTCCCCCCACTGGGAAACTCCCCCCCTGTTCGCTGGGTCGGGGTGGGACCCCATCTTATCCTTCCAACCTTTCTAATGATATTTTTCCCGATGGGAGTGGGATAATATGCCCTCCGACTCCCACTCACAAACTCCCATAGACGTAGATCCAGTGGCCACATTACTCCACATGGTATCTTGGAACGTAGAGGGCCTTAATCACCCGGTCAAACGGAAAAAAGTGCTGGCTCATTTGAAACGTTTGTCTCCCCAGATTGTATTTTTACAAGAGACACACTGGTTGGATGATCCTAGACACACCCTCCGTGCCCCGTGGATAGGGAGTTGCATATCTTCTCCCTATCACGCGAAATCTAGGGGTGTGGCGATTTTAATCCATGCCAACCTACAACACTCAATCCTCAGAAAACAGCTTGACCCAGAGGGCAGATTTTTATTATTAGATATAAACATACAAAACACGACATACACTCTCCTTAACGTATATGCACCAAATACCTCACCAGATTCTTTTTTTGCAGATCTGCTATCGACCCTTATAACCTGGGGAGGCCAAAACTTGATAGTTGGCGGAGATTTTAACACGGTCGTCGACCCATCCATGGACAGATCCAGGGTAAGTGCTACTACCTCTACTCCCCACACCCACTTGCTCTCCTCCTTCTGTACCCAACTAAACCTCCTAGACCCGTGGAGAATACTCCACCCCACCCAAAAAGACTATTCCTTTTATTCCCACCCCCATTCATCCCACTCCAGAATCGACTACATCTTTACCGGCACCAATCTCCTACCCAAAATCACCTATACATCTATCGAGAATATTATCATCTCGGACCATGCCCCTATATCTCTCCATCTCCAACTAGGATTACCACAACGCACCGCCTTGAGATGGCGATTTCCAGCCTACCTCCGCCAGTCTACTGATTTTATGCTTCACCTCAAACAGTCCTGGCATAACTACACCTCAGACAATAGCGATCAACAATTAGATTCACCAATCTTTTGGGGGGCGGCAAAGGCCGTCCTTAGGGGACACATTATGTCCTATACACACGCCAAACGGAAAAAATTTTCCTCCTAACTACACGCCCTGAGCTCCACTCTCACCTCAACATACCGCAGCTACACACAACACGACACCCCCGCCCACAAAGAGGCGTACCTCTCAGCCAAGCTTGTATATGATACATTTCTCACGGAACGGGCTCAGCTTTCCTATGACTATCAGCGGAATAGACTCCACAGATGGGGTAACAAATCAGGCAAATTATTAGCAAATTTAATCAAAGGACCCAAATCTCGTAACTGGGTCAACGCGATCATGCATGCGGACAAACTGACCACCACTCCTGACCTCATTTGTTCAGAATTTAGAAATTTCTACCAATCTTTATATACTAAAGGCCCTGATGATCCTGCTGCCAACCAATCATTTTTGAAGGAAGCAGACCTCCCCATTTTGACCCAAGAGGAGAGGGACTCCCTAGATAAACCGATAACAGTGGAGGAGGTGGTGGAGGTCATCAAGACCCTACCAAACAACAAAAGCCCCGGCCCAGATGGATACGGAGCGGAATTTTACAAAATATTAAGAGACGAACTCGCCCCTACCCTCACATCACTCTATAACCATATTCTCACCTCTAAACAGATCCCCATTAGGTTTAACGAAGCCACAATTATTGTCATACCAAAACCAGGCAAAGACCCCTCCCTGCCAGGGTCCTACAGACCGATCTCACTCCTTAATCAAGACTTTAAGGTCCTCACTAAACTGATGGCCAATCGACTACAGCTATGCCTTTCCCGTATTATATCGCCAGCGCAGATGGGATTTCTTAAACATAGACAATCAGTGCGAGGCATCAGAGTGGCGCTGGCAGCCATTACTCACTCCCACACCAATAATATCACAGACAACATCCTAATCAACCTGGACGCTGAAAAAGCTTTCGACAAGATCGCCTGGCCTCACTTAACAAGAGTTCTACTCTACCAGCGATTTGGCGAGACGTTTCGGGGACTGGTTGACTCTCTCTACATTAATCCATCTGCGCAGGTGATAGTTAACAATACCCCCTCCCCACCCTTTCTCCTAGAGAGAGGAACTAGACAGGGTTGCCCCCTTTCCCCCCTCCTCTTCAACATCGCCCTAGAACCCCTTATACGATATATCACCAACTTACCCACCTTTCGTGGTATAAAAATTGGCAACAGGGAAATTAAACTTATGGCGTTTGCAGACGACATCCTTATACTTACCTCCAACCCACGACAGTCGATAACAGCACTACAAGAAGCTATTGACCGCTTTTCCTCTTTTGCAGGCTTCACCGTCAATTTCGACAAGTCGGAAGCATTGGCCATATTTCCCCAGATTACTAAAGGCTGGGATACCCCCTTCCCATTCCGATGGGCTAGCACCCACATTACATATCTAGGCATCATACTACCCGCTGACCCCACCCGTCTATACACCGACAACATCCACCCAATTCTCATTAAGATCCAGACAGAACTCACGCTATGGCAAACACTACCCTTAAATCTCTTGGGGCGCTGTAATCTAGTCAAGATGGTTAGTTTCCCCAGACTGCTCTACGTTCTGCAGATGTTGCCCATCATACTCTCAAAAGTTGATGTATCTCATCTCAATTCCTCGATCTCGAAATTTATCTGGGCCAATAAACGACCCAGGATAAGTCTTTTTAAGTTAACCCAAACAATACAAAATGGAGGGGTGAATCTGCCGAGCGTGGAGCAATACAACCATGCTTGTCTCCTCCGATTCGCCATGGACTGGATCCACGGAACGTCTACTTTTACCGACTCATTAGTCGACTCCCAATTCTGTGCCCCCCTATCCCTCAGCTACATCCTCCATGCAAACAAATCGGAAATATCTAACCTTCATTTGGATAACCCTCTATTAACCTCTACTATTGTAGCGTGGAGACTCTCCCGCAGATCTCTTAAGCTACACCACACCTACTCACTCTTTCTCCCTTTGGTAGGAAATACACAATTCCAAAATGGTCAGGCCCACACCCCCTTTACCAATTGGCACGCCTCAGGTATCACATGTATAGGAAACCTCCTCGACTCCAACAAAAGAATACTCACCTTCACGGAGGTGTCAACCAAATATGGAGTTAGCCCCCGCCATCGCTTTTATTTCTACCAAATATCACACTACATACGATCGACCCTCTCACATCTTACTGCCACAGACCTGGTTAACTCTCTGGACGCACTTCTGCGCTCAGGGACTTGCTCCATCTCAGCAATATATACCCGCATACGCACGGAACACATACCTACTACAGACCTCACACAAATACAAACATGGTCCACCCAAATCCCGTCAATGTCCCCGGAGAACATAGTGGATAGCTTTGCGAGCTCCCTCAAACTTATCCCTGCCAGCCTCTATCAAGAAATGGCATACAAAATACTACACAGAGCCTACATATCACCAAGGAGGAGCCATTTGATGGGCTTGTCCGACTCGGCTAAATGCTTAAAATGCTCTTCATTAATAGCAGATCTTATGCACTGCTTCTGGCACTGCAGCCACATCCAAAAATTTTGGACAGAACTACACACCTACGGAACTGCCGAGTTGGGCTTGCGCTTCCGATGTACTGCCTCTTGGGCGCTATTCGGGTATGTCCGTGACCAAAACGATATTCCCTCTCGAGACACAAAACTAATTATGATCCTCTCAGCGGTAGGCAGGAAGGCCATATTACAACAATGGATATCCAATACCCCCCCCACACTACCTCTAGCTACCGCCAGACTACTATTCCTATTCACAATGGACTGGCTGGAGACTTCCCTTAACAAAGAAATATTAACCCCCACCTTGTTTCACTGCTGGCGACGATTTATCAACACACTACCTATTCCGACAAAAACAGCCATTAAACAAAGCTTTCACTGCACCACCTGGTACGGGCTCCAAATTCTAGCAGATGACCCCCCCATCGCTCTTCCATAACTACACCCTAGCCCCCTCTCCGCTTCCCTACCTTCTACTCTTCTCTTGTTTTCTTGCTTTCTATTCCCTCTCATCGTCTCAACTCTGATTGCCCGCACCTGACCCTTAAGTTCTTACATCTACCTCCTCCTACTCCCTAACACTGGATATCTATCGTCTATCTCTTCTTATCACACTGTTGATGTCTCCGTGGATGGGTCGGCGGCCCCCGGGTTCTGGCAGGTACGATTAATAATGTTAATAATGTTGTTAATACTGTTAATGTTTTTATTGTTTTAGGATTTAGCGATCCCCAAAGGGGGAGACGCATTAATATGCTTTACTGCTAGGCAAAGAATCTGCTAATTAGCAGGAACACATTAACTGTTCCATCATATTTTATGTTTACTAACTTTGCTATTTGGTTACACAATACTATGATATAACATATATCTAAATGTATCGATGTAAAAAGTGAAAATGTGAGGTTCTCTGTTCTAGGCTTTGGATTCTATTTTCTCTTTCTTTTCACACACAACTGTCCCGGGTGGCTAATGTGGCCCCAGGTACAGTTGAATTATATGTCATTATATGTCATCATCTGTTATGATTCAACATGCCTTTTTGACCTCAATAAAAATATTTTGGAAAAAAAAAAAAAAAAGGAGTGGGGTCCCACCAAACTTTCTACTACCCAGCAGTAGGCTTTGACAGCAAGGGCTGGTTACACAATAGCAGGAGGGTCACAAGGCGTTAGGTCCCACTACCATAGTGTCAAAAAACACTAGGCTGGTCAGCATGGGACTGGAATCCATATGGAATTGGGCCATTCCCTCGAAAGAACCAGCGCTATGCTGATAGCATTAGGGCTATTCCCTTCACCCCTCAGTGGTGTTGATATTTAGTAAAGTTAAGTGGCTGGAAGATTGGTATCACTGGGTGGCCCCTGTTAAAAGCCCTTTAGGTACACGGCAGCCATTTTGTAAGTCAGTCCAGTGTCAGCATTAGCTAAGTAAAGTTGTGTTTTCTGCATAAGGTATAAGGTGTACAATGGTGGCACAGAGTCTCTGCCAGATCCATCCTTTGGTCTTCGAGAATACAGTTTGTTTGGGGGGAGGGGGTCTGGATGTTTATATCCTATTAAAGGAGAAAAATCGGAATGGCACTTTATGTTCTTAAAGTGTGGTTTCTCTATATTTTGTGACCGTTTTGAGCTTAGTAAATCAGCCTGATGTAATAAAGCTACATTTTAAACCAGATTAAAAGCGCATTACATCCCTCACTTCAAATTCTTTAGAAACATTTTGCCTTGGTAAACTCATTTTATTACCAGTGTATCTGATGGTTGACGGGGCAGCCAAACCTTTTATTTTGAGTGCCATATTAAGGAAATATCTTTGAATGGAATACAACAAATGTTTTTTTTCTTAGTTAGCCTCCAAGCATCTATGTAAGGATTCTTTGCTGAGTAATTCTCATTCTAAGAAACTAAAACTAATAAAAAATATCTTTAAATACACATAATTTGAACAATTTTAAAATTGCATTAATACAGCATTTAATCACAGTGAGTACATTTCAAATAGTGGAGTTGTGACTTTGACTGCTGGCGAGTTCCTGGTCTGTATTCTCTCCAGATACTGTCCCTCAGATAATGGCTGTTCATATTATGGTACCATTCCCTGTTCTCAAATAATGAGTGTGGTCTGTATTTCCCTCCGGTTATGGTATCTCTCCTCCTCAGATACTGTTCCCCCTAGATAATAGCACTGGTCTCACTCTCTCCTCCTTTGATTATGTTCTCTGCCCCCATCCTCTAGGATTATTTTGATATACATTCCCCAGTGCCTGTCCTTCCTCAGATAATGGCCTCAATCATTACAATCACTTTCCAAGTTCCTATCCTCCTCATGATATATACTCAATTCTCCAGAAGCAGCTTCCGATGCTTGACTGTCCTGTGTCTGATTGTGAAACTGGATCATGAATGGTCTAGAATCGAGATACCAGAGCATGTTGGTGTTTCCGTGCAGTGGTGCTCCCTTCAGTGTTTGTCTTCAAAGTAGAATGGGTGGTGCGCTCCCCATTTGATTTTTTTCTAGGTACAGAACAGTAGTGGCTGATTAAAGACTCCAAAACTCCAAACTGTGGTCTGGTTGGTGGGCCGGATTGGAGCTGGTGACCGGCCATGTTGGGCTTGCAGACCATAGTTTGCATAACACTGCTTTTTTGCCATACACTTTTTTATGATTGTGTTTATATTTTTTCCCCAAAACTTTTTTATTGGAGTAAATGCATATCAGTGAACAATGTCACAATAAACATCTATAAACATGCAGTAATATATTAACATTGGTAAAAATTATAATATTGATATACTAAAGAATGTAAAAATAGAATGGTGTATTAAAGATAGAAAAAATTTGTACATCCATCTGTACAGTATTTCAAGTGATTAAACAAAGAAGACGAGCAACATTGCACCGGCCCTGGTTGGGATGGGGGGGAGAGGGGGAGGGCAAGATATAATATCATTTTTGCACGCCTAAATTGCTCTATCGAGGGCACCTGGACTTACCTGCCACACCACCAACTTGATGACAGATATCTATCTACAAATGCAGCCTCTGTCAGCTTACCCGATTGTACACAGTGCAGACGTGGTGCAGACTTTACAGCGTACATTTTCAGTTGAACCCAGTAGAAATAGGGGGAGGTTAGGGGGTGCCGTGAGAGGGGAGGGGGTGGGAGGACAAAGGGAATCTAACAAAGAGGAGGACAAAGGTGGGAGAGGGAAGAGGTGAGGAACATATGAAGTGGGAGGTGAGAAGGGCACAGGGCTGGTCCCAGTGGAGGGGCCACAGTAACTTTGACGCCTCTCACATATTTTGGGGGGAGAGCCACCCTCTTGCCGCCCCCCCATTTACAATGTCTGCAGTCACTATGCTGACACATAATTTTAACATGCCGACATTATGCGTTTCCACAGTGAGAGTGTTGATAATACTAACAACTAACTGAAGCCTAGCCCTTGCATTGTGTTAACATTATGAACACAATTGTTGGCTTTCTGAATGTCAACATACAGAACCATTCAACATCACAGTCTCAACACTGTTATTGTCGACATTGTGAATGTCAACAATATGACTGCATACCATATGTTCATGGGTTCCATGTGTGTTCATGTTCCATGCACTATAGTTGGAATTGTTCTCTAGTTAATCATTAGTGCAGTGGTTCTCAAACTCAGGGCCCCGAACAGCTCACGTTTTCTAGGTCACCTAGTAGACATATGTAAATGCTGATTTACTTACAGGACTAAAAGCAATACTTTAATACACTCAATACACTTTAAAATCGAGCCGCTGCGGCCGCTGTATTCAATCCTTAACCTACATACTTTTTACTCAGCGTACAAAGGCCCGTACCATGCACGCACTTTGCGTACACACGCCGCAACGGACGTACAAAGTACACGCAGTGCATACACACACACCAACATGCTGAGAGCACAATGCAGCTTCCCGTGTGGCTGAAATACACTTATAACCTTAGCAGGGAAAGAGACACAACACCAATTGTATTTAAGATGTTGGGATCTGACCCGCCAACATATAATTGCTGAAAGGGGGTTACAACAGATATACAATTACAATAAGAGAAAAGAGGATACAATACAATGGTACATACGTTTGGTTTCGCCAACGCTACACGGCCCGGTGCTCAGTCAATCAGCAAGATGACCTTCAGAGAGAGATTGAGTGACTGGCTAGGCAGCTTAGCTTTTATACAGTTGGTAAAAACACAATACAATGGAGACTGTAACCTCTTCATCCATAGGTCAAAGGGCTGGTCATTTACAGTACAGGAGGGGTCATAGGTTGGTTTGAATAGGTGGGCGATGTCTGTTCCAGGTGTGCTTGCAGTTGGTCTCCACTGGGTTCCCAACGAATATCAGAGTACAGTAAACACAGTATAATAGTAATATTCTGTTCCTGCGCTCGCCACGCTACCGGCACGGTGGCGCGCTACGTGCGCCACGCTATTTTATTCTCCCTCCAGGGGGGTCGTGGACCCCCACAAGGGAGAATAAGTGTCGGTATGCCGGCTGTCGGGATTCCGGCGCCGGTATACTGTGCGCCGGGATCCCCTCAGTCGGCATACTGAAGATCACCCACCTAATGCTGTCCCCTCATATCCTGTAAAGGTGAATCCCTTTGTTGTTGTACCTTTTAAACAAGTATAACTTGCTGGTGTGGTGCGTGTGGGCTATGTGTACATTGTGCACTATGTGGATTAAATATGAGATATGTCTTTGTGGCTTTTCCATGCGAGTACCAATGCTACCGTAATTACTCATACCACGCGCTAATACGCAGGACCGCGTGAGCGGTCATACGCAACTTGCGAATATGTGCACGCACGGCAGAACAAGTACGCGCATGGAGGCCATCTATGTGGAGTTTGTACGTGATGTGTGTACTGTAATATTTTCCGACTTCGACACATACTGTACAGTACATAGGGGGTAATTCCGAGTTGATCGCAGCATCAAATTTGCACTGCAGGTATGGCAGATATAACATTTGCAGAGAGAGTTAGATTTGGGTGGGGTGTGTTCAAACTGAAATCTAAATTGCAGTGTAAAAATAAAGCAGACAGTATTTACCCTGCACAGAAACAAAATAACCCACCCAAATCTAACTCTCTCTGCAAATGTTATATCTGCCCCCCCCCCCCCCCCCCCTCCTGCAGTGCACATGGTTTTACCCATCTGCTAACAAATTTGATGCTGCGATCAACTCAGAATTACCCCCATAGTCTGGGCCCATGTGTGTTCATGTTCCATGCACTATAATTTGATTTGTTTTTCACCAACTATTCATTAGTACAGTGGTTCTCAAACTCTGTCCTCAGGGCCCCAAACAGCTCACGTTTTCAATGTCACATAGTAGACATAGAAATAGTATACAGGTCTAATCATTACACACTTACACATTTTAAAAGATCCACAGGTAGAGCTAATTATTTCACTAGCAATTCGGTTAGAAGACATGGAAAACATGAACTGTTTGGGGTCCTGAGGACCAAGTTTGAGAACCTATGATGCATTAGTCAAAAGCTTGGGTAATCACTATCATATGTTCATTTCCTGATCATAATAGTGATCAGTTCACCCATCTCTACACTAGTTTTCCAGTATAGAAGAGATCCATTAAATTATGCTTTAAAACTACACATAGCAATATGTCTGTGCCAAAACCAGTGCAAAAGCGCCAACATTTTCCTGCTGCACTTCATAAATAAAGAATATTTATTGGAATTCAGACTGTTAAATGCAGTCCTTCACATACAGTGATATTTTCAGTACTGTTGATAAGGGGGATACGGTCGTTAGGTCAACACAACTTAGGTCGACAGTCATTAGGTTGGCATTAGGTCGACATGGGCATCAGGTCAACATGTACTAGGTCGACAGGGCAAACAATCGACATGAGGTTTTTTTTTAATCAATTTTTGGACTTTTTCATATTTTACTACCCACGTGGACTACATTCGGGAACGGTAACCTATGCCGAGCGCAGAGGTAGCGGAGCGAGGCACCTTGCCTGAGGGAACACGGTGCACTAATTGGGGTTCTCCGTCACTTTACAAAGAAAACAACACAAAAAAGGACCAAAAACTAATGTCGACCTTTTTACTTGTCGACCTAGTACATGTCGACCTAATGCCCATGTCGATCTTCAGTGGTCGACCTAAGTTGAGTCGACCCAGTGATCCATACCCTGATAAGATCACACTGATTGGGGGACACAGCCTGAGGGTTCCATCCACTCCCATAGGAAGCAGGGCCCATACTATGTACTGTAATTGGCTAAATCAGAGATGGGCAAGGCAGCCTGCAAGTCTGCCAGCACTCTGGTGGACCTTTATCCTGCATTTATTATTTGCTTTACAGTAGAGAATAAGACTGAATAGAAGCAGCTGGCTCAGGAGATCTGACTGGCATGCAGGGGAATATGGAAAGATTTAAACACTTACCTAGTGTGGTCACATGAGGTGCGACAACGTCAAACTAGATTTCCCTGCCACAGTGGAACCTGTGGCTGCTGGAAGCTGTTCGGAAAGTGCCTGGCCAGCCTCTCTTGATCCATCTTCTTCCTTCTCTCCCCGGCCATGGCTTCCTACAGCCCGAACACTAATGGAACACTGCAGCCGCAGCTAACCTCCCCCTGCTCCAGAAAAACATGGAATAGTCTTCAGTAGAAAATGCTTAGTGTTTGTTTCAGATGCAGTGAGTTGGAAATAGGAGCCTTAAATCTTAGTGTGAGGCGGCTTTGTAGGCCATGAGATCTGAGATCCAGGAGAAGAGTCTAGAGTAGCCCCCAGAAGCCGCCTCTGTCACTCCAAAAGGGCTGTGTAGGTGAACATCAGGGGCATTAATTAGATAACAGCATGAGCAGAGGTAAAAATCCCTCAATGTGTTGCCAACTCCATAGCATTATGCAAGGTCAGAATCCTGGAGAGATACTTCAGGTTTTTGGAGAAGAAAGGAGAAGTCATTCCTGGATTTAACTCACAATATAGTACTGCTGCAAAGATAGTAGATAATAAAACTGAGCAAATGGGTTTAATTGTACCCAACAAAAGCTGTAAAAGCAGGACTTAGAATGCGTTCTTTCAGCAGATATGGACAATTCCTTAGGCAATGAGCATGTCACAGGTGGTAAAGGCAAGGATTCATGTGTCAGTATCGGTAAAAGAAGGTGGTTTAATGGTTACAGCATTTTTCTAGAAAGAATAGCATGTATGTAGATGAAAAATATAGATGTTCAATGTGCAATAAAGTTGGGTAGTGGAGCCATTGCTGGAGCATTTCTTGAGTGGCTAATATTGGGTCCCCTAATATGGATTCCTGTGCGTCTTCTTACACAGACTTCCTGGCCCCCACTGAACAGTTCCACGGATCATTCAATGGTCCCAATGGTGATCCATTGCAGCACTCAGATTGCAGATGTGTGCCATGTATCAGGCACAGAGCTGGGTTTGGCTCTGCCAGTTGCTTTTTACTGGATATTCATTTAGGAATGTCATTCCTGACCTCAGGAGGAGCCACCAGTTTTGTGTCTGCAGCTCTGATTTTTGCCTTCAGTAAACATGACATTTGTAATCTGAAAAGTTTGGGATCACTACAGTTCAGAAAACATAGTGAAGATGATGATGATAGTGAAGCTGTCAACATTAAACTAAATAAAGGCAGCACATATAAATATACTAAAGGGGACATTTATTATACTGGTAGGACACACAGATTATTACTATTCTAATAAAGGTTGCTTGTGTTATTATGATTCTAATAAAGGGGGGCACAGGTTATTATTATACTGGATCCTTTGTGGGATAGCCACACCCCTCTACCTTATGACCACACCCACCCAATGGCTGCACGCATTCTTTCAGTGGCCCAGCTATTGCATTTCCTTGGTTAGCCCTTCATGGTCTGAAGTAAAATTCTCTTAGACATTATAATCTTACTACAAAATACACCGATTGAACCAATGACATTCCTAATACATCTGAAAACTCTTTCTAACACAAATCCTAGCCCAACGAAACGCTCACCATCACTCTCCCGTGCTGTGACTATTTCATCTTGGCCAATTCTGGTCACAACTTACTAGCTCAATAAAATGAGCATCTATACAAGAGGTTGGGGTTCTCAGATAACAGCACTGAACACTGGGAAAATTAAGTATTTTTTTAGCGAGTCCTCAAAGATGTTATGATGTTATGTAAACACATAATTACTTACATTCCTAATAAAAGTATAGACAATAAAACCATACATCAGTCTTTACAAAAAGCATTGGCGACATACAGTAATATCATTTATTTCTTGTCCAAGTGACAACTCCCTAGAAAAATATACTCAATAAGTCCAACTCTCACATGCTCAGAATATATTACTACAGAGCCTTAAGGGGGCTACACACAGAGAGATCCATTCTTAAAATCGAAGCAATCTGACCAGATTGCTTAGATTTTAAGCATGGTTCTCTCGTGTGTATGCCCCACAGCCAGGGCCGGTGCTAAAGTGTTCGGCGCCCTCCTACAAATACAGATGTGGCCACTTTCATCCTACCTGAAAAGCAGCCGCATCGTAAGCTGCGTCCTGTTTGCAGGAGCGTACACACCATGCGATCAGATTGCGGATGCATGCACACCCACGGGCATGCTTATTGCGAATAACAAGTTGTATTTGCCGCAATTAGCCTTTAAACTGGAAAGGGACACATCAGTACGTCTTTTTGACATTACAATGTTTCATAGTTTAAAATGTGAAAAGAGTCAGTGGGTGACAGAGAGAGGATGACAGGAGAAAAAGGGTGATGGGGAGAGGGTGACAAGAGACAGAGTGGATGGGGAAAGGGTTACGGCAGGGAGAGGGTGGATGACAATGAGTGGAGGAAGGTGACAATAAGAGGTACAGGTTGACAAGCAGAGGGTGAAAAAAAAACAGAGGGTGATCTCACTGGGTGACAGGAGACAAAGGTGATGGGGGAAGGGTGAGAATCAGTTGGCGACAGGGAGAGTGTAACAGGAGAGAAAGGTGACGGGCAGAGGGTGAGAGTGGGTGACATGGAGAGAGGGAGAGGGTGGGTCAGTGGGTGACAGGGAGAGGGTGAGAGTTAGTGGGTGACAGGAGAGAGGTGATGGCTGGGGAGAGGCAGTGAGTGACAGGCAGTAAGAAACTGCATTCATCTAAAAAAAAAACCACACATTAATATGCCACTCCCCCGCCCCAGCTGTTATGAACTGTCACTGAGCTTTGATCGCCATTGGTGCCCCTAAACGCGAAGAAGCTCTTTCTACATGTTTTCTTGATTAGCCTGTTTTATAGGAAGAATTAAGGAAACCGACTGTGGTCAGTACCTGAGCCCTTTTTATACTTAGTTTGTGACCTTCACAGGACTGATGTTTTAAAGGCTACAAAAAAGGGAAAGTAATGAAATACCAAATACATGATAAATAAAATATTTAGCTTGAACCATAATAATACATAAAAAAAAATTGTTTTGTTCTGTGTCTTTGTGTTGTGTGTGTTTGCATACCGGTATTAGGTTTTTAATATATATTTTCTTGAAGTATATATTTTCTGCTTCTTGAAACAATGAAATGAGAAAAGTAATTGGTCACTTGGTCCTTTTCCTCTTATTTTACCCCTCCCCCCAACACACACACTCATTGTTAATGGGGGTCATTCTGACCCGATCGCACGCTACAATTTATCGCAGCGATCGGGTCAGAACTGCGCATGCACCCCCCACCCCCCGCATGTCTATTGTCATGATTGTAGCCCTGAAAAATGTTGCAGGGCTACGATCAACTCGGAATGACCCTCAATATACTACTCCCCCAGCACACACTAATATACTCATCCCTCCTCCCCAGCACACACTAATATACACCTCCCCAGCACACACTAATATACCCCCCCCCAGCACACACTAATATACCCCATTTCCATATAATTACGCGGGTCACAGGCGGGAGCCTGACACGGGTGCTACCCGGCTGCGAGACCCGTCGGCCCCCTTTACATCTGCCGTCTCCAACCCGGCATATTGCCGGGTTGGTGACGTTGCCGGTGACGCAGCGGGAGCGGCGCTGGGAGATCACATGATCTCCCAGCGCCGCCCTCCCATACAGTGTGAACGGAAGCCATGTCACTTCCGTTTACACTGCACAGCTTACCGGGTTGATCCCGTGTTCAACCCTGCAAGCTACCCGAGTTGGAATACCGGGTCAATCGACCCGGATTATTCCAACTCAGCCCTTTTACACCAGCCAGCAACACGGGTTATTCGCGTTCATGTGCAATAACCCGTGTTGTATGCTGGCTGGTGGAAATGGGGTATAATATACTCATCCCTCCTCCCCAGCACACACTAATATACTCCTCCCCAGCACACACTAATATATCACCCCCCCAGCACACACTAATATACTCCTTCCCCCAGCACACACTAATATACCCATCCCCCGTGTGTCAGCTGCAGAAGGTACCTGAATCACTGCTCTAGTCCACGGTATGGGATAGCTGGCTGCTGCTCCTCATGTCTGAACGATCGGTTACTAGACGCTACCCTGAAGGATCCTCCAGTGCAGTCACATGTTGTGAACTACCTGACTTCCTGTTTCTGCCTAATCAGGAAGCAGGCTCAGCAGAGTGTCGGGGTGGTTGCCCGGCTTTGCTATGAGCACCAATGAAAAAATAAAAGTGCCCAGGCCCCAGAAATGACACTGAAGGGAAGGGAGAGAAGGGGGATAGGGGAGGGGGCGAGTAGCTGCTGAAGACTACTGTGTCGAAGGGGGTGGGGTCGATGCTGCTGCTTGTCTGTTATCTAGCTTGACAGGAGGCGCGGGGAGGAGCCGGGAGTAGAGGGAAGGGGGGAGAGTGCCCTGATATGAGATCACACTGAAGAGCTTCTGTTTATGCTGCCGGCGCCGCTGCTTCCTGTTATACAGTGTGACAGGCGCGGGCTGCGGCATCCGGCAGCAAGGTGTAGCAGAGCAGGGTGAGCGCCTCATGAGTCCGGCGCCTCTCTGCTTTGCAGACTTTACTGAGCGGGTAGCGCCGGCACTGCCCACAGCGATAGGGCCGCGCATCGCTATTGCCGATGCTAGATTGGTCTGCATGCAGGCACAATCTAGCACATCGCTCATTTCACCCGCTGGGTGAAATGAGCGCTCCGTCCCCACCCCCTCGCTCAGCACACATTGCGCTGTGCTGAGTGGGGGGAGAGATGTGTGCTGAGCGGTCACGATCGCTCAGCACACATCTCTCTAGTGTATACTGGGCTTTAGATTCCAAGATGGCAATGCGGAATACCTGTTCCAATAAAGGATACAGCAGGTGTCAAATATATACATTTCCTAATAGATCTTTAGTGAAACCTTGTACTAACGCTTAATCTATATATAAGGAGAAAGCTATATGCCCATTCAACATTGCTGAAAGTGATGGCATTCTCTGAGTCAGATTGGAATAATCTCTTAGAGGTCCTCCTTACAACAAAACCCCCAAAAGACAAGGCTATGACTCTATACTACAGTCCTCTGTGTGAGCAGGCAGATCATGAGAAAATGGAGTCACAAATTATACAATGGCATCACAATTTACCTTCCCTATGCCTAGAACAGTGTTTCCCAAACCCGGTCATCATGGCCCACTTACAGTCCAGGTAAATGCATGAGCACAAGCAGCTTCATAAATTACCTGAGTCCTTTTGATTTATCTACCTATGGTGAAACAGGGATAACCCTGTCTGGAGTATGAGTGGGCCATGAGGACAGAGTTTGGGAAACACTGGCATAGACCACTATATGCTCTCTTATAGACTGTGTAAAGCTCTTACCAGCAACTATCTTTAAGGAGATATACTAATGTATAAAACATATTTTTTTGCCAGAGATGTTTTTTTTCATCATAAGATTATCATATAGACACAAATGAGCTAAATGCAATGTTTCAATGGCAGTTCCTTATCATTGCCAATGGGACCTCCAAATATTCAAATATTTCTGCCTCCAGATTAGGAGATGTTATAATGATCCCCTGATTATCTCCCTGTCCCTAAGCCCATAATGGACACAAGGACCTTCAGAGGTGGTAGTAAACAACTATTATTTGGATATATATGCTACAGACAAAAAGGATATTGTTCAACCATGGATGCAGAATTCTTCCGCCTCTTTATACCAATAGCGAAAGCCATAACTAGACATTTTGGTGCCCTGTGCCAGCCAGACCCCCCCCCCCCCCATATTGTAAACAGAAAAAATGGGCATGTCCTAATGTGGAAGAGGCACGGCCGCACTATAGTACCCCAATTCACAGTACACCACACAGTAGTGTCCCTTATTCACAATACACTGCACAGTAATGCCGCTTATTCCCATTACACTGCACAGTAGTGTTCCTTTTACATGTTACATTACACAGTGGTAGTGCCCTTTATACATTATGCCACACAGTAGTAATACCCCTTACATATTATGTCCACACAGTTGAAATTCCCCTTACACATTATGCCCACATGGTAGTAATGCCCCTTACACATTATGTCCACACAGTTGTAATGCCCCTTACACATTATGCCCACACAGTAGTAATGCCCCTTACACATTATGTCCAAACAGTTGTAATGCCCCTTACACATTATGCCCACATGGTAGTAATGCCCCTTACACATTATGTCCACACAGTAGTAGATCCCCTTACACATTATGCCCACACAGTAGTAATGCCCCTTACACATTATGTCCAAACAGTTGTAATGCCCCTTACACATAATGACCACACAGTGGTAATTCCCATAACACGTAATGACCACAAAGTGGTAATTCCCCTTACACATAATGACCACACAGTGGTAATTCCCATTACACGTAATGACCACACAGTAGTAATTCCCCTTACACATAATGACCACACAGTAGTAATGCTCCATACACATTATGCCCATAGTTGTAATGCCAGGGATCACAAGATGTGATATGTGTGACGTGAGCAATAGAGCAGCAGATGATCCAACAGGTACCCCGAAGAGGGAGGACGTGCCAGTGGCCACCACTCCAAGTACCCAGCTCTGTGCTGCACAACCGCTCCTTTACTGCTCATAGCACCTCCTGCAGCATTTGCAGCACTCTACTATTTTGTTTCAATTTTGAAAATGGGCATGGCCATACCCCCCATGATTTAGCCACAATCTCTGAAGTATCTGGGCTCTTCTCCACTCTCGATGGCCCTGTCCAGCTATATACTGCCTATGGAGTTTCCTATAACATGCTTGCTGTATGGTAATGTATCCAGGATTGGGCATGTGTATGCCTTACAGAAGTATTGTACAATCATTTATACCTAGGTGATACAAACATTGCTATTTCTATATTATTAGCTGACTATTTACTTCAATAAGTAAAAATAATCATCTTAATCACCTAAAATATGTAATAAAAACACAGCTTTAGTGGATATCCCTATATAGTTACCCTAGGTTGCACAGACATAAATAAACAATGATATGACATTTAGTTCAATTAGAGACAAAGATTGTGTAATACAATAAAGCAGTCCGAGAGGTAAATGTACTAAGCAATGTTTCTCAAGTGTAAAGCAATGTGTGTGCTGTAGCTTCCTGAAAGGTCACATGGAAGATTTCTTACAGGAAATTGAAAGAGAAGACTGTCCAGACAGGGAAAGCAACATGGTGGTTACTCACAAATTTGCAAATTTAACTCCATGATACCAAGGTAAGTATTATCTTTTTAGAAAACTATTACATTTCTAGAACCATACTTAATTTCAGAGCATGGAAGAAAATTACTTTACTATAACTAAAATGAGGGTAAGTGGTTTATTTATTATATTAGTTCATTTACTACTATTTTTCCACGTTGGATTTCACTTTTAGGCAATTCTTCTCACTGCATTTGTGTCAGTGCTGGTTCTGAGGTGTGTGACCTGCTGTCCAACAGCCTCTTTTAAATGGTTTGGAAGAAGAGAATAAAAGTAAATGAACCTAACTTAAAGCGTACTGCATCTTGAACCGTGTTGTTCATGTCATGTGCCTCTTTTCTTTTATTCAATAAATACATCCTTGTCCCCTATACACAGTACAGAATTATAATTTTTTAGTCAACATGTTTCACAAGTTGAATTGGACAACAATGAACTTTATGTCCCCAGATTCTCCTTTCTCCATTATGGGTATTCTGTTGAAATGACAATAATTTGGAGTCATGCATGACCTTTGGAAAATCCTACTGTTATAAATATCTGGGTCCACCCACAGAGAATATTTAACTTCAGTATTTCATGGAAATAGAAAACTAACAACTGGAAAGTTTTGCAGACATTAATAGAGTAATGTAATTTCTAAACTATAAAATAAACATTATGTTCCGTTTCAATGGAATTTAGGACTAAATAATTCTGATGAAGAATCACAAAGAATTATGCATACTTCTTTTCTGAAGCACAGGTAATTATTTTTATTTTTTAAACATATTTTATTGGAGCAAAACAATTATGGTAATAAAACAAAAAAGTACAACTTCAATACCACAATATAAAAACTAACAAAATGTATCAATAACAAAAAACTAAAACTGCTCAATACAATACAATACAATATGAAAAACACAGGTGTAGAAATAAAGCAGGTGTACACATAAAGCAATATACTCAGGCTTAGTCGACCTGAACACCAATCTGCAGACATATCCTTAAAAGACAACAATATATATAGTTACTCTGCGCTTAATACCATATGGTCCATAGGATGATTAAAAACACATGCGATGTTATTAATAATTTATCAATATATTACACTTTAAAACACAAAATATCAACCACAATAAAAAATGCTAAACACAGGGGTGGTTTACGCCCCGAAACGTTGGGATGCAAATTGTAACTATGATCCAGTAAAAGCACTTTTTGCAACTTTACTAAGTCTCCGAGTGCCGCTGTATGTAGCAGAGTTGTTGGTTATATATATATATATATGGAAAAAAGGGGGGGGGGGGGGATCTGGGTGCGCTAAAATTGCACTGTCATCCACAACCATGAAAAATAGAAACAGTGATCCAGAAATTTTATATTTATTACATAAAAACAGGATTTTTCCCTTCACATAAAAACCGAATGGTTCTTGCAGGATTTTCAGACAATACAATTCATACCAATACACGATGAACAGTGTACATTCAATGTTAATGAAACATTATCAAACAGACTGTGTATGATGGTGGAAACAGTACTGGTGGAAACAGTACTTGTGGAAACCCAACGCGTTTCGTCCCAATCAGGGACTTCTTCAGGGGTGTTTATCAAGTGCCAGACTTGTTTATAGAATATCCTGAAAGGACGTATATCGCATTAAAAATGATAAAACAGGTATAAACCTTACAACCCTCGCAGGTGATGACCCCGTAATGGATCCCTGATGATTTGTCCCCACAGATTTTGCACGGAATAATTTCAATTTGAGCATTCGCGGACTAGTACTGCACAGTCTGTCACTCCTCGCTCAGGCACTGGGTAATATGCAAGATTAACCTGTGAAAATATTCACATTTTCACAGGTTAATCTTGCATATTACCCAGTGCCTGAGCGAGGAGTGACAGACTGTGCAGTACTAGTCCGCGAATGCTCAAATTGAAATTATTCCGTGCAAAATCTGTGGGGACAAATCATCAGGGATCCATTACGGGGTCATCACCTGCGAGGGTTGTAAGGTTTATACCTGTTTTATCATTTTTAATGCGATATACGTCCTTTCAGGATATTCTATAAACAAGTCTGGCACTTGATAAACACCCCTGAAGAAGTCCCTGATTGGGACGAAACGCGTTGGGTTTCCACAAGTACTGTTTCCACCAGTACTGTTTCCACCATCATACACAGTCTGTTTGATAATGTTTCATTAACATTGAATGTACACTGTTCATCGTGTATTGGTATGAATTGTATTGTCTGAAAATCCTGCAAGAACCATTCGGTTTTTATGTGAAGGGAAAAATCCCCTGTTTTTATGTAATAAATATTACATTTCTGGATCACTGTTTCTATTTTTCATGGTTGTGGATGACAGTGCAATTTTAGCGCACCCAGAACCCCCCCCCCCCCCCCTTTTTTCCATACCTTATATTGGACCTCATCTAACAGGAGGTTCCCTCTGGTGTGCAGCTCGTTCTATATACACACAGCGCTAAGGGTTACCCCCCCTTTTGTCTTGATATATATATATATATGTAAATAACCAGATTAAATAAGTTATACGACAGAAATGACTTCCCACGTGATATTAACTATTAATAATATTCGATCTTAATAGACAATTTTTCACTATTCCTAATAAGAGGTAGATCAACCTAAAATAAATCAGTGCACTGATATAATTCCATAAGGGGTCTCAATTAGCAGCAGTCCCGCAAATAGTGTAGGTTAATTGTCCCCAGAGGTGCTAGTCCCAAGCATTGTAAATATTGTTTTACTACGTTTGATGATAAATTAGTAATGGAGTAGACCGGTATATTATTAATAGTTAATATCACGTGGGAAGTCATTTCTGTCATATAACTTATTTCATCTGGTTATTTACATATATATATGCATTTTGTATTTTTTATTGTGGTTGATATTTTGTGTTTTAAAGTGTAATATATTAATAAATTATTAATAACATCGCATGTGTTTTTAATCATCCTATGGACCATATGGTATTAAGCGCAGAGTAACTATATATATTGTTGTCCAAATGTCCTTTCCTGTGGTAACAGGGGTAGGTACTACTATTTATGCTCACACAGGCATAAATCGATACTCCGCAGCTGCTCTTTAATTGTAGTCATTATACTTTGATAGTTATCTCCCATTTGAATCAAGCGCCAAGAGACAGATTGTTTTTTGATATCCTAAAAGACTAAAGGGGGGCACTCACGGAGCGATAATCTAAGCAATCTGACTAGATTGCTTTGATTTTCAGCAAGATCGCTCCGTGTGTACCCCCCACAGCGATAGCGACATAGGCGTGCGCAGAACATTTTATTAGGGGGTGCACCATCGGAGGGGTGTGTTTGGCACCACCTACTAGGTGTGTCTAGCACCGCCTATTGGGCGTGTCTAGCACCGCCTGTTGGCACTCAAAGCAATATAAACATATGCCCCCAGCGGTGCACCCTACTCAATACCCCCAGCGGTGCCAGATACGTACTTGGTCCCAGCGGTGCCAGATACACAATTGCCCCCAGCAGTGCCAGATACACACTTGCCCCCAGTGGTGCCAGATACACACATGTTCCTAGAGGTGCCAGATACACAAATGCCCCCAGCAGTGCCAGATACACAAATGCCCCCAGCGGTGCCAGATACATAAATGCCACCAGCAGTGCCAGATACATATGCCCCCATTTGTGCTCACCCTCCTCTGTTGCCAGTGCCACCCCATTTCTGTCTCTGATGCTGAGGGGAGGAGAGCGCAGTGCGCGTCTCTCCTGTGCCTCTCTTCACTGAGTCCCTGGCTGTCTCCGGCGGACATTTGAAATATGGCGCCGGCTTGTGAGCCAATCAAAGCTCACGGGCCGGCAGCCAATCAAGAGCCGGTCCGCGAGCTCTGATTGGCTGACAGCCGAGAGACATTGTAAATGACTGCCGGAGACGGGGACACACAGTGAGGGACAGGAGAGGCGCGCTCAGCGCTCTCCTCCCTTCAAGTTCAGCATCAGACTCAGATGGGAATCAGCGGCAGCAGCTCCAGGCATGCGCGTGTGTGCAGGGGGTGCCGGACATTAGGGGGTGCCTGTGCGCACCAGGCACCCCCTGTGCGCACGCCTATGGATAGCGATGCGCAGCTCCACGCATCGCTATCGCTGGTGCTAGACTGGCCTGGCCAATCTAGCAGGTTGCTCATTTCACCCGCTGGGTGAAACTAGCGCCCCCCCCCCCCCCCCCCCCCCCCGCACGCTCAGCACACATCGCGCTGTGCTGAGTGGGGGGAGAGATGTGTGCTGAGCAGTTCGCTCAGCACACATCTCTCCCACATCGGCCCGTGAATACGGGCCTTAAGGGGTCTATTTACTAAGACTTGGATGGAGATAAAGTGGACGGAGATAAAGTTCCAGCACATCGGCTCCTAGCTGTTATTTTTCAAACCCAACCTATGGCATAGCAGTTAGAAGCTGATTGGCTGGTACTATGGCCCTCATTCCGAGTTGTTAGCTCGCTGGCTGCTTTTAGCAGCATTGCACACGCTAAGCCGCCGCCCTCTGGGAGTGTATCTTAGCTTAGCAGAATTGCGAACGAAAGATTAGCAGATTTGCGAATAGAAATTTATTAGCAGTTTCTGAGTAGCTCCACACTTACTCAGCCATTGCGATCAGTTCAGTCAGTTTCGTTCCTGGTTTGACGTCACAAACACACCCAGCGTTCGCCCAGACACTCCCCCGTTTCTTCAGACACTCCCGCGTTTTTCCCAGAAACGCCAGCGTTTTTTCGCACACTCCCATAAAACGGCTAGTTTCCGCCCAGAAACACCCACTTCCTGTCAATCACACTCCGATCACCAGAACGATGAAAAATCCTCGTTATGCCGTGAGTAAAATACCTAACTTTTGTGTAAAATAACTAAGCACATGCGCTCTGCGAACCTTGCGAATGCGAAGTAAGCAACTAATCGCAATATAGCGAAAATCGGCAAAGAGCGAACAACTCGGAATGACCCCCTATATCTTCAGCGACTTTATCTCAATCCAAGGGTTAGTAAATAGACCCCTAAATGTCCGGATACCAATGTTCCCCCCAACGATCCCCCTGCCCACGATCGCGCCTGCCACCGGCTATTCAAATGTTGCTGCCGACGGGTGCAACAAGTTCATTTCAGCTCGCTACCCCCGGGGTTGGTAAATCATACTGAACCCATTAAGGTCATATAAATGTCATAACTGCTAAGGCAATTGAATTCTGAAATATTTAATGAACAAGGCTGACCATGGATAAAAGCATCACCACGGATCAAGACTGATATGGAAACCTGAGACAACCCCAAACTCCTCAGTTTTATCTAGTATACTGTAGCTTGCAGTGAAAGGCCTATAATGTTTGATTTAAGGGGTCCAGTGCTTGTTTGAATCTGAACTAAAGGCTCGCAGCTTGAAGATTCTTTGCAGGTGTGTCACCTTTACTGCATTAAATGCCAGCAATAGTGAAAAGTAGAGGGATCTCCTGGCTGCATGCACAGAGAGACTCTGCAGACAGTGAATGTGAAGTGACTGATACGGGCAAGGGAAGGACTGAAAGGCGGAGCTCGTCACTTCTTCCACGACCTGAGCCTGAGAGTCTGTCAGCCAGGAAGTGAGGTCAGGGTCATTCTTCAGTGGGGGGGCTGGGGGGCAATGAATATGTCTTTCATATGTCATTAAATGTGTTTTTTTATTTATTTTTCTGTGGAGGCCAATGTGTGTGGTTATTTTTCCTGTGGGTTATAATGAGGCAATTCATTCCGAAACCCGGGATTTCAATTTTTTTCATCCGGAATCCCAGTATTACAAAAATGGGGCAGAATTGGCTTTCCCTAGTAGGAACCACTGCTGCATTATCATATTGGTTTTATTAGTACATAAACAGGCAACTTTCAGGCATGAATAGTGAATGCCAACTCAAGACACTGGGGGTAATTCTGAGTTGATCGCAGCAGGAACTTTGTTAGCAATTGGGCAAAACCATGTGCACTGCAGGGGAGGCAGATATAACATGTGCAGAGAGAGTTTGATTTGGGTGGTGTGAGTTCAATCTGCAATCTAAATTGCAGTGTAATAATAAAGCAGCCAGTATTTACCCTGCACAGAAACAAAATAACCCTCCCAAATCTAACTCTCTCTGTACATGGTATATCTGCCCCCCCCCCCCCCCCCCCTGCAGTGCACATGGTTTTGCCCAATTGCTAAAAAATGTCCTGCTGCGATCAACTTGGAATTACCCCCACTGTACGGGGCAGGATCAATCTCTTTAGAGGTTTCCCATTGAAGAGAAATCATATAGGTAAGAAAAATCTCATTCACAGGAAATACATACTGGTTACAAAAAAAAAAAAAAAACATCGGGCAGGCAAGTGACAAGGGAGCATATTTACAAACTATTGGGTTTTAGACCCAATAATTACAATTTCTTATCGCCACTTTTCACGGCAACAAGAAATTTTAGATCATTAATCACACAGGGACTTAAGCTAATGGTCTGTTAACCTCACCAACATTCGTGTTATCCCATGCCTACATAGGGCCACTTTAGACATTTTTCAAGGGCCATGTTAAATTCCCAATCTGCCCCTGCTGCCAGAGCATGCTGGCATTTGGAGAACCACAAAGAGAGCAATAAAGTATCGGTCAATCAGCTCCTAACTTCAAAGTTACAGGCTGTGGTTGAAAAATGAAAGTTAGGAGCTGATTGGCTAGTACTTTATCTCTCTCCAATTCTTAGTACAAAGACTAATTATCATACAAAGTGCAGTACAGTATATGTAATACTTCAGACATATACAGGGACTGCTATCACGGAAAGCCATTAGATGTGGTAGTAGGACAAGTCTGCCTGAGCTGAATGTTTTTTTTTTGTTTTGTTTTTTTTGGGGGGGGGGTTATTTCTGGATGTGGGTACCATACCACAATCTAATTCCCCTGCTCTACAAAGCATTGTAGCCAGTCCAGTTGTCGCAGGGAGTGGTGGAAAATCCTAGCTTTGGCTTCTGATATATATGAACACATTAGTTTCCTTATAGACCAGGCATTCCCAACCACGGTCCTCAAGGCACACATACAGTGCAGGTTTTAGTGATATCCAGGCTGCAGCACAGATGGTTAAATCAAAATAACTGAGCTACTAATTAAGTCATCTGTGCTGCAGCCTGGATATCACTAAAACATGCACTGTTAGTGTGCCTTGAGGACCATGGTTGGGAATGCCTGTTATAGACTGTGTAGTTTATGCAATACATTATTAATAATTAACAATATAGATGGTCTATAGTATCGACCAGTGGTTCCCAAACTTTTTTGAGTCACGGGGCACTAGAGTATCAGAATTTCATTCACTGCCCCCCTAGGCCAAAAGTTGCTTTATTGAGAAATTCAGAAAAAAATATTAAACAAAGTAAATTGTGTTTATACTGTATGTAATCCTTAGGGTTAGATATGTGGTGTGGGTACAGGATTCACTATTGTTTGTCCACATATTTTATGATTGGCAGCCACCATCACTTGTTTTGCCTATTACATTGACCGTATATCATTTGAATTTGTCCTGGACCACCAATCCAGGACACCTCTGCACAGGGTCGGACTGTCCCACAGGGGTACAGGGGAAACCACCGGTGGGCCCCACTGCCCGAGGGCCCACTCCTTCCTCTAGGGATCAGGTTCCAGACTGTGCACTTGTATTGTACATGGTAGATATATTGCATTACACTGCCCAAAACTATTGTGCATTTCAAGCCTCTGTGGAGGCTATCCACACCCCCTTTGTAGACTGGCCATACCCCTAAGTGTGGGCCCCTATCACTGCATTCCTCCGGTGGGCCCTTCATACCCCAGTCCGACACTGCCCCTGCAAGTAAAAGGTTAAACATCCCATAATACAGTGCATCCGGAAAGTATACACAGCGCTTCACTTTTTCCACATTTTGTTATGTTACAGCCTTATTCCAAAATGGAATAAATTAATGTTTTCCCTCAAAATTCTACACACAATACCCCATAATGACAATGTGAAAAAAAAGTTTTTTTGTGATTTTTTGTAATCACATGTACATAAGTATTCACAGCCTTTGCCATGAAGCTCAAAATTAAGCTCAGGTGCATCCTCTTTCCACTGATCATCCTTGAGATGTTCCTACAGCTTAATTGAAGTCCACCTGTGGTAAATTCAGTTGATTGGACATGATTTAGAAAGGCACACGCCTCTCTATATAAGGTCCCACACTTAACAGTGCATGTCTGAGCACAAACCAAGCATGAAGTCAAAGGAATTGTCTGTAGACCTCCGAGACATTTGAGGCACAAATCTGGTGAAGGACACAGAAAAATATCTGCTGCTTTGAAGATCCCAATGAGCACAGTAGCCTCCATCATCTGTAAATGGAAGAAGTTTGGAACCACCAGGACTCTTCCTAGAGCTGGCCGGTCGTCTAAACTGAGCGATCAGGGGAGAAGGGTCCTAGTCAGGGAGGTGACCAAGAACCCGATGGTCACTCTGTCAGAGCTACAGCATTCCTCTGTGGAGAGAGGAGATCCTTCCAGAAAGACAACCATCACTGCAGCAATACACCAATCAGGTCTGTATGGTAGAGTGGCCAGACGGAAGCCACTTCTTAGTAAAAAGCACATGGCAGCCCGCCTGGAGTTTACCAAAATGCACCTGAAGGACTCTCAGACCATGGGAAACAAAATTCTCTGGTCTGATTAGACAAAGATGGAACTCTTTGGTGTGAATGCCAGGCGTCATGTTTGGAGGAAACCAGGCACCACTCATCACCAGGCCAATACCATCCCTACAGTGAAGAATGGTGGTGGCAGCATCATGCTGTGGGGATGTTTTTCAGTGGCAGGAACTGGGAGACTAGTCAGGATAGAGGGAAAGATGAATGCAGCAATGCACAGAGACATCCTGGATGAAAACCTGCTCCAGAGCGCTCTTGACCTCAGACTGGGGCGACTGTTCATCTTTCAGCAGGACAATGACACTAAGCACACAGCCAAGATGTCAAAGGAGTGGCTTCAGGACATCTCTGTGAAGGACTTGAATCTGATTGAACATCTCTGGAGAGATCTGAAAATAGCTGTGCACCGACGCTTCCCATCCAATCTGATGGAGCTTGAGAGGTGATGCAAAGAGGAATGGGCGAAACTGCCCAAAGATAGTTGTGCCAAGCTTGTGGCATCATATTCAAAAAGACTTGAGGCTGTAATTACTGTCAAAGGTGCATCAACAAAGTATTGAGCAAAGACTGTGAATACTTATGTACATGTGATTTCTTAGGTTTTTATTTGTAATACATTTGCAAAAATCTCAAAAAACCTTTTTTTACGTCATTATGGGGTATTGGGGGTCATTCCGACCCGATCGCACGGCTGCGACGAAGCGCAGCGTGCGATCGGGTCGGAACTGAGCATGCGCTGCGGCCGCATTGCGCAGGCGCGTCGTTGCCCGGTGATGTCCGTCGCCGGGCAGCGACGCTGCTAGCGAAGAAACCAATCGCAGCGGTGACCACAAGAAGATTGACAGGAGGAATGCGTTCCGGGGTGTCAACTGACCGTTTTCTGGGAGTGGTGCGGCGGACGCAGGCATGTCCAGGCGTTTGGAGGGCGGATATCTGACGTCAATTCCGGGACCATCAATGCTGGATTCATTGCACAGGGTAAGTAACTCATACCCTGGTCTTGTTCTGCACAAAACTTTTTTTGCATAGCAGGGCTGCACAAGCATTCGCAGCCTTGCTATGCAAAAAAACACTCCCCCATAGGCGGCGTCTAGTTGATCGCACAGGCTGCAAAAAGTTGAAGCGTGCAATCAACTCGGAAGGACCCCCATTGTGTGTAGAATTTTAAGGGAAAAAATTAGTTTATTCCATTTTAGATTAAGGCTGTAACATAAGAAAATGTGCAAACGTGAAGCGCTGTGAATACTTTCTGGATGCACTGTATATGTACAGACCAGTAGGAAAGAGAACTGAACTTTCTGAGAACACATTGGCCCTCATTCCGAGTTGATCGGTCGCAAGGCGAATTTAGCAGAGTTACACACGCTAAGCCGCCGCCTACTGGGAGTGAATCTTAGCTTCTTAAAATTGCGACCGATGTATTCGCAATATTGCGATTACTAACTACTTAGCAGTTTCAGAGTAGCTCCAGACTTACTCTGCCTGTGCGATCAGTTCAGTGCTTGTCGTTCCTGGTTGACGTCACAAACACACCCAGCGTTCGCCCAGGCACTCCCACCGTTTCCCCGGCCACTCCTGCGTTTTTTCCGGAAACGGTAGCGTTTTCAGCCACACGCCCCTGAAACGCCGTGTTTCCGCCCAGTAACACCCATTTCCTGTCAATCACATTACGATCGCCGGAGCGAAGAAAAAGCCGTGAGTAAAAATACTATCTTCATAGTAAAGTTACTTGGCGCAGTCGCAGTGCGAACATTGCGCATGCGTACTAAGCGGATTTTCACTGCGATGCGATGAAAAATACCGAGCGAACAACTCGGAATGAGGGCCCTTATCCCAGGCTCTGGTAAACATTCTTTTTGTTTGGAGGTGCTCTGGTCCACTGTACTGATGGAGTGCCCAAACACACAGCAGGCTTGTAGGAAGATGCAGGAAGCCTCATACTTCGTCTGCGACTTTGTATGTCTTTAAATCTTATTCCTGTGTGGTTAAAGTCACAGTCCAGTGTCTCTAGTACAGTGAGTGTTTTTTTAATCATTTGCAATGAGAATAAGATGCAAAATGTAAAGAAAAAGACAGTATGCCACACCTTTCATGTGGAAGTGGAAGGCTCAGTCGCACTGGGCACTGCCGTTCCTAGCAGAGGGTGAGCCGTGCGATCGCACGGGGCACCCGCTGCCGCAGTTTGTGGCTCCTATTCTGCCCCCCCTCCTCCCTCTTCCACAGTACTCTGCTCAAAGGGTGGAGTTTCACAGAAAAAAATCCGCCCCCCTTCCTGAGCGGAGTATTATGGAAGAGGGAGGAGGGGGAGCAGGATATCAGTGAGGCAGGAATGTGATTCTTTTCTGTGAGTAGTGTCTCTGAATGATGCTAGTGTTTACTGGTGTGGCGTGATACAGCTGTGACTCTGTAATGGGTTTTGGTAACAGTTGGAAATAGTTCAGGTGTGCGATCAATCATTGGGGAAAAAATGCACATCATGTGATCTGGTGTATCCAATCATGTTAGTGGGATTTCTGTCATTATAACACACCTTTATATATAGTCCCTGCCACCAGCCCCTGACTACTGATCATGATGATACTTTAGCTGGCTACACACTATACGATGTGTGTACCCAGCAACATTGTGGGTGAAGAGACCCGGTGGGGGGGCCTGCATACACTTTTGCAGATGCAGGCAGCGACAGAGTGGCGGCGAGGGCCAGCTAGAGTTGTCTTATTTTGATGGAAGATGCAGCTGACAATGCCCAGGAGCGTGCATCGGCAGTGACATAGCATGTACACACTAGATGGTGTACCCGATATGTTAGTCCGATCCTCCGGATTGGACTACATATCGTCTAGTGTGTACCCAGCTTTAGCCTAAAACCGGCCTCGGAAAATTACTTACACAATTGTGAAAACCACATTGTAATCATTTCAATGATTTTTATGTTCATCTCCAGCAGACAAACACCCCTGCACCTCTGCCTCTTGCCATCACTCACCGTGGGACCTCACTCCCTCCTTCCATCCATCACTCACCCCTGCACCTCACTCACTTTCCTCTCTTTCTAATCTATAGTACTCCTGCCTGCGGCAGCTATTTCCCTTCCGGTGGGCTGATGTGGGGTTGGGGCTTTTAGTTTAGGGGCATATTTTATTGCTGCCCATACCGCATAACACTCAGGATGCGGCCCCAGTATCCGGCGGTGGCAGGTCTGTATTGTGGCCGCTGCCGCCTACAGCCCTAGAGCCGGTCCCTCTCTCCACCAATGAAAGAAGATGGGGGTGGTCTGTATCTGCAGCAGATGCTCAGTGAAGGAAAGAATGAACTGAGCGGAGCTGCAAACCTGCACAGCTGAGAGTCACAGATTCACACCTGTGCATGACAAAACGCTATGCCCAATGCGCACTGCCTGTATGTGCGCATTGGATCCTACTCCTGAACACATCTACTGCTCACCCCCCAAGATCTCTATACATAGAAATCAAAACATTTTCTACCCAAAGGTGCTTATTAGACTTTTGCTGGTCATCAATGAGGGATAGGTATATCCAGTATATACCATATATATCCATAGGTATCCAGTCCTTAGGTCGACAGTCATTAGGTCGACCACTACTTGTTGACATGCACTAGGTCGACACGGTCATTAGGTCGACATGGCAAAGGTCGACACATGAAAAGGTCGACATGAGGTTTTGTTTAAAAAATGTAAACTTTTTCTTACTTTACGATCCACATGGACTACGATTGGGAATAGTAACCTGTGCCGAGCGCAGCGGTAGCAGAGTGAGGCATCTTGCCTGAAGCATGGCGAGCTAAGTGAGCCATGCGAGGGGACACGGTGCACTAATTGGGGTTCCTTGTCACTTTACGAAGAAAATGGCACAAAAAAAACTCATGTCGATCTTTTTACATGTCAACCTTTTCCGTGTTGACCTCATGACTGCGTCGACCTAGTCACTGTCGACCAATAGTAGTGGATCTAATGACTGACAGGGTCGTACCAATGATCCACACCCGGCTTCATATCAGATAGTTTCTCATATAACAGAAGAGAATCACAAGCACGTGTAACATTGTTTGTATATTGTGTTTAGCTCACCCATAGAAACATGTTCTCCTTTCACTAACTATATAACAGATTTGTAGAAGTAACTCTTTCCAGCACAATCCTTACATTTTTCCAATTTAGCACCAGAATAAAAATAACGTAAAATAGTGTATTACTGGTATAACAGCAATATTAAAACATTGTAATCGCTTGGAAACCAACTGCATTCACAATGGCATAGCGCAACCAGGCACAATTAGTAATGGAAGTATGTCCATAAAGAGTCTTCCCTGGTACAGTGATCCTGAAGCAACAAACCTGACACCATGATCTGGCCCAGAAGGCACTGTGTGTGGAGCAGGTTTTTTAATTAGAACCAGCAAGATGCAGCCTATAGCTGCTGAATGAAGCAATTAACACTGGCCTGGAGGATCATCAACAGAACATGGGACCAGACTGGCTGGGGCATTGCGTAGTAGTACCACTGGAGAGAGTAGCACCACTTGTAGGACAGCAGTACTGCAGTGGATTGTGACAGATGGCAGCAGCTCATATATAATTGTGTGCCGCCTTCACCACACAATTCCAGCTTAGTTGGTTTGAATCTTCCCCCAATCCTCTCCACCACTGTGACTATTCACTCCTGCCCCTTGTTGTCTAATGTGGCACTCCAATAGCTCAGGTCAAGGTGTAGGCTACATGTACCGCTGAAGGATAGGTGGATGAAATTACAGCCACCTTTAAGGAAAAAAAAATCATGTGTACATGTATAGTTGTTAGACAGCTTTAAAAGACTTGTACACATGATTTTTTTTCCTTAAAAGTGTGTTAAAGGATACAAAAGTACACACTAATATGCTGTATGTCCTCAGTATTCAGTATACAACTGCTAAATCCTGTTGTAAATCCTGCACCGAGGATGTGAACCCCAAAGTGTAGGGACTTGCTCGATCGAGGTGACCTCGACGCGGTGCGCAAGCCCATATTATTGGCCAACTATATGCTAACAACCTCTTGTAATATCTCTTATATATTCTAGTTTACAGTAACGATTGCATAGTGCATCTGCACCCATTCCTTCCAGTATGTTCAAATGAGAAGTAAAGTGTGTGTATGTATGTATATATATATATATATACACACATACACACACACACACACACACACACATATATTTTTATTTTTTTTATTTTTTTTCTACTACAGCAAGCATTAGTGGCAGGAGGATTTAATGAGAATGCTTAGCGAGGTCTGAACGCATTGATTCTGCCCTACCATGCAGCACCCACCCTTTAACACCCAACAGCTGTCACCTTGGAAGCTGCACTGTATCTCAGTAATTCTGAAGGAGTTAGTGTGGGTGATTTATTTTTTATTAGCGTGATGTTTTTCGCACTGCTAATGTATTTAACAAAAATAACAAATTTCTCATTAACTATGTTATTCAGTACAGAGTTAACCTATAATTTCTCACATTGCTAGATATTCCTAGAGGCTGCAATAGACCAGGGGTAGGCAACGTGCCAAACTCCCAACATCCCAGCAAGCATTACTTACCTCTACAACAACACAAAACAAGTTCTTAAGCCATAGTAGTTATGTTTATGGAGGCAAATAGCAAGAACTATTGTGATGTGGATACAGGTAACCTGAGACTTTCTAGCTGCTGTGGTATTGCAAGTCCCAGCATACTACTGTAATACTACTGAGAAAAGGAGAGAAGACACTAGATGAAGAGTAAGAAGATGTTACAGCAACAGGAGAACATGAAAGTCTCAGAACTGCAAGATTGCATTTCATAAAATAACTTACACTGGCCCCCTTGCTCATTGGGTGAACTCACTAATGTCAAGAGTAAGATGCCAGCAAGAGTCATGTGAGCACCAAATGTATGTCAAGTTTAGCAATGCGGGACACTCTTGGGAGCGGCGTGCACAGTGGACTTCCCATGATAAAGAGATATCTCTGGTTGCACCCTCTGTGTCCACCAAGGATGGCTAGAACAAGTAAGGTGGGGTTCCGGTGTTCTTTCTGGGCTCATTGGCATTGATATTGAGCACTAGACACCAAGTGCCCTCAAGTATTGACCACACATCTGTGGGCACTATGCCCCAGGCCCAACTATGTTACATGGGGGTAGGTGTTTGGTCTACCTCTACCTTTCCCACCACTTGTCCTGGCATTGCCAGGCAGTAAGAGCACTCCAGCAACAAGTCATTGGTGGCCTTGATGATCATACAGTTGACAGGCAGGGCCCACAACACCAACAATATTAAGTGGCTCAGTAGGTCTGAGACTTGCTGTGAGAGGCAAGTTACTCTGTTGTGCACTGGGCTTAATGACCAAGTTCTTAAGCCATAGTAGTTATGTTTATGGAGGCAAATAGCAAGAACTATTGTGATGTGGATACAGGTAACCTGAGACTTTCTAGCTGCTGTGGTATTGCAAGTCCCAGCATACTATGCCAGTTGAGGACCATCAGGAAAACGTGCTTCTAAAAGACACATCTATACAATAACTGGCAGCTAATATACAGTACAGCTGCGTTTCTAGAGAAGAGGGGACCCGTGTGCAGACTCCGTGTCTGGGCCCCCTCCTCTTCTGTAGCCGTCACCGCCGCTGCTAGCACTCTCAGCGCTGAGACTCTGGCACAGTGCCAGAGTCTACAGCGCATGCGCAGGACTCTAATAAATGGCCGCCGCACCATTTTTCCGGAGTCCTGCGCATGCGCTGTAGACTCTGGCACTGTGCCAAAGTCTCAGCGCTGAGAGTGCTAGCAGCGGCGGTGACGGCTACAGGAGAGGAGGGGACCCACACACAGTCACCGATGGACGCTGGAAAGGTAAGTATAGAAGAAATGGGTGCAGTGAGTGCGGTGTGGGCCCCCTCTGGACCCAGGGGCCCGTGTGCACCACACACACTGCACCCATTATAGATACGCCAGTGATACAGTAGAAGGAATATAAAGTCAGTTATTTTAACTTCCTTATTGTTTCCGCAGCTTTGTAAAATATGATTGTGTATCTGTTTATAAGAAATAAATACTTGTTTTAATACTTACAATGTGAGCACTTGAATCAGTTGATATTTTATTATATAGATTAAAGCATATCACCTTAGAAAAAAGGGAGAATATAAGCCTACCCGACTGGTATGATACATGTACTGTGTGCAAGGGTGTGTTTATTTACTGGGGTGTGTAGGAAATTCAGCCAGATTGTAGGAACTGTCACTCCCCTTATCAAAATTTAGGTGAGACTTCCTCTAAGATACAGTAATGTAACAACCTCCCTTATCATTAATGATAAATTACACTGATTCATAAGCCATACTGCATAACTTATTTCTGCAGCGGGGTACACTGGTATTCCACAGGGAATAACATTGGGGTGTAGAGTAGGATCTTGATCCGAGGCACCAACAGGCTAAAAGCTTTGACTGTTCCCAAGATGCACAGTGCCGCCTCCTCTATAACCCTGCCTCCATGCACAGGAGCTCAGTTTGTAAGTTGGTGCCTGCCGTGCAAGCAGCTAACAGGCAGGGCTGCTCGAGCAGCCCTAAGAAGAGCTATTTTAAAGAAGATATAAGACTTCAAGGGCTGCAGCAGAGGCACTCTAGTGCTAGATATCATTCTGATATCTCCTGCTGCAGCTCCATCACCTCCCCCAGCGGCGCTGTATACTCCTGCGTCCCTGGTTGCCGGGTACTTACAGCGGAGGCTCCAGTTCTTCACCCAGGGCACACACACTAACCGAAGTTCTCCGGGATCGCATGGCCGCACTCAGGGAGGAGGTAAGAGGGTCCCCCAGGCGGGACTCGCTGGAAATCGCAATCCGGCGCGGCCATTAAAAGGCGGGCCGTGCGCGCTGGCGTGGACACTGTGGCCATACAGGGACTCCTCTAGATCACCAGGGCAAGGGCACAGGTCGGATTAGGCTATAATCCATTTTATTAAGGCCTGCATAACCCGGTGGTGAAGTCCAGCAAGGGGATAAGGCTCTGGCCTGTAGCCCCTCCCCCAGCCCCTGGGAACCATTTAGAGTAAATGTTCCCGCCCTGGAGCTGCATCTCTCTGTCTCCCTCACTTCCTGTCAGCATTTGTGCGCCATTACACACAACTGCGCTGATTCTGGGACTGCTGGGTGATGCCTCCTCTGTAAAGCCGCCTGCATCATCAGTGCTGTGCATTTACGGGACACTTAAGTATTCTACATGTCGTTTAGACAGTGTTAGTTAAGAACAAGTGCATACTTCAGGGTTATTTAGTACAAGTACCCTGTGATATTCATCCAGTTTTTACTGTGCATTGATCTATCTGTTTATATACATAGCTTTACCCAGTAATAGTATTGCTAGTCCAGTGCAGTTTTATTGTTTGTCATAATTCCTGCATTGTACATGTGACTGTGTGTGTGTGTGTACATATAGCTGCTGGGTGATCTCCACTTCGTGTATCTTACTCCTACTGCTATCCCTATATTCTGTAACCCGAGGGAGCTCTGTGCGTCAGGGTTATTAGATAATATAGGTATTTCACAGGATATCCGTATTTTGTATTTTTCTCTGTGTTTTTCAGTCACATTTTACCTCAGAAATCCTTTGTTTGTGCTGTCACACTGCACGGGGGTTTGTGTTAGGTATTATATCTGCTGATATTGTACTGTGTCGCCCGTGGTTTACGCTTTCATATCATGTCAGCTACAGGGGGCGATGGGTCTGGGGCTGATTCCGCCGTGCACGGTTATGATGTCCCAGATGCATTTGAGGATAACATGGCTGTGGAGGGTTCAGGATTTGGGGGTTCTGTACCCCCTAGTCAGTTTGTAACAACGGGGGCACATCAAGGCCCGCCTTGGTCTGCTAATTCTAATTTACTGACTACGCTGGTAACTAGACTTGCGCCCCCTATGGGACCTCCTGTGCCTTATCAGCCTTATATGGTCCCTGCGGTTAATCTGCCATGGACAGATGCTCTGTCCACTCAGTAACAGCAATTGAATAACTCTTTGGATAAATGTATTTCTGACCCTCGCCCGCCTAAGACTAAACCTAAGAAGTTCTCTAAGCGGGCTGTTACTTCCTCTCAATCCACACATGTTCCCGGATACCTCTTCCAATGAAGATGGCATGTATACTGACCCCACAGACTCTGATCATGACGTTTCTGATGAGGAATCTGTTTCACAGGTGGATGTTCCTGATCTCTTAGAGGCTATCAGGCTCATTCTTCAGATTGATGATGATCCTGAGCCTGCTACTACATCTAAGAAACCGGACAGGTTCAAACGTCAGAAGGTTACTAAATTGGTTTTACCTCATTCTGACCACTTGGTTGACATATGTCAGGAATAATGGGAGAACCCAGAAAAGATATTCACCCAGCACAAGAAGATGCTAGCCCGCTATCCCCTTGCAGCAGAATTGAGTAAAAATTGGAAAACGCCACTGCCGGTGGACTCGCAAATTGCTCGGCTGGTGGTGTCATCTGCTCTGCCTGTCACTACCGTCACTTCTCTCAAGGAGCTGATGGATAAGCGTGTGGAGGACTGCTTAAAAGCTATATATACCCTTGCATGGCTGCGCATAGGCCCACCATTGCGGCTACTTGGGCCGCAGAAGCTATTGAGGCGTGGGCTCAGGAAATAGGGGCTGAGTTTCCGTCCAATTTTTCTGAACATGCCAGACAATGTCTCTCTTATTGTCATGGCATCTCATTGCATTAAAGAAGCAGCTTCAGATGCAGGTGTTCTGACGGTCAAGGCTGCTACAACATCCATTTTGGCTCGACGTATTCTCTGGTTACGATCCTGGTCGGTGGACTTGGACTCTAAGAAAAACCTGGAGGTGCTCCCGTTTAAAGGAAACATCCTTTTTGGTGAGGATCTCAACAAGATTGTCGCTGACTTGGTGTCTGCTAAGACTGTATGTCTACCTAGTGCTACTCATTCGGCCCCGCACTTCCAAAACCACTAAGCCCAAGCCTAAACGTGCCTGGGCTACCCGTCAGCCGGCTTCCAAATCTGACAAGCCTGCGGCATGATGGGGCGGGACTCCCCCTGGGGGATCCCAAGTTGGGAAGCCAACTTCTACAGTTTACCAGGTATGGTTGAAGACCACTTCAGACGCTTTGGTATGGGAAGTCATCACTCACGGATAAGCTATATCCTTAAAGACACGTCCCCTCCTCGCTGTTGTCTGACGGACATCCCTTCAGATCAGGTGAAGGCAACAACTCTCCGTTTAGTGGTACAATCCCTCCTGGACACCGGAGTGGTAGTTCTGGTGCCTCTGGCTCAGAGGGACAGGGGGTACTATTCAACGCTGTTCCTAGTCCCCAAACTGAATGGCCCATTCTCAACCTCAAATCTTTGAACAAGTTTGTGAGGGTCTCCAAGTTTCGTATGGAGACCCTTCGCTCTTTTTCCTGGCTATGGAACCAGGGGACTATATGGTATCCCTGGATATACAGGATGCTTACATACATATCCCTATTGCCATGTCACATCAGCAATACCAGCGGTTTGCTATTGGCAATCTCCATTACCAATTCCGGGCCTTACCATTTGGTCTGACCACGGCTCTGCAAATTTTCACGAAGGTCATCGCAGTTATGACGGCTTCACTCTGCCGTCGGGGCATCCGGATCCTGCCGTATCTGGACGACTTGCTGATCCTGGCCAATTCCCCAGAAGTTCTCCTTCGTCATTTGGATCTGATGGTCCAGTTTCTGCAAGCCCACAGGTGGCTCATCAACTGGAAGAAATCATCCCTGGTACCTGCCCAGAACATGGTGCATCTGGGAGCGTTGTTGGATACACACAACCAGAGGTTGTTTTTGTCACAGGAGAAAGTCCTGAAGCTTCAGGACAAGATACGTTGCTTCCTCTCTCGGCCGGGTGTGTCGATACACTCGGCAATGCAAGTACTAGGCCTCATGGTGTTGGCTTTCGACATGGTGGAGTATGCTCAATTTCATTCCTGCCCTCTGCAGAAACTGATTCTTGCCAAGTGGGATGGCCTGCCTCACCGGATCAGGTCTCAAATGATCTCCTTGTCTCCGGAGGTCCGTCTGTCACTGAACTGGTGGCTGCAGGACCAACGATTGAGCAGGGGTCGTCCCTTCTGGATCTCCTACTGGGTCCTTCTGATGACGGATGCCAGTCTGAGGGGTTGAGGCGTGGTGTTGGAGCAACACTCTCTTCAGGGTCGGTGGACCAGGGAGGAGTCTCTCCCCATAAACATTCTGGACTTGCAGGCCGTGTTCAATGCTCTGAAACTGGCCCAGCATCTTGTACTGAACAGGCCTGTTCAAGTACAGTCAGACAGTGCCACCATGGTGGCGTACATAAATCATCAAGGTGGCACTCGAAGCCGCATGGCTATGATGGAAGTGTCAAAGATTCTTCAATGGGCGGAACGCCATCTGCTAGCCATATCGGCAGTGTTCATTCCGGGGGACCTCAACTGGGAAGCGGACTTCCTCAGTCGTCAGGACGTACACACCGGAGAGTGGAGCCTTCATCCAGAATTATTTCAACTCCCAGTGGACAAGTGGGGCCTACCAGATGTAGACCTGATGGCATCTCGACACAATCACAAGGTTCCGGTTTTCAGAGCAAGAACAAGAGATCCTCAAGCAGCGTTCGTGGATGCACTGGCAATTCCATGGAACTTTCGGCTGCCGTACATGTTCCCTCCGGTGTCACTCCTGCACAGAGTAGTGAGGAAGTTCAAGCAGTTCTTCTAATAGCTCCAGCGTGGCCCAGACGGCATTAGTTCTCAAACCTACAGGGTCTCTCACTAGAGAGTCCTCTTAGGCTTCCGTAATGATCAGACCTCCTCATTCAGGGCCCTTGTGTTTACCAGGATTTGGCCTGACTGGCTTTGACGGCGTGGTTCGTAAAGCTTCCGTACTGAGGGCCAAAGGATTTTCTGGGCGATCATTCAATGTTGAAGGTCCGTAAGCCGGCTTCTGCTCGGATTTACCATAGGGTCTGGAATTCTTACTTTGCTTGGTGCGCATCGAACAATCATGACGTTTACAAGTTTAGTACGTCCAAACCTTTGGCCTTCCTACAACAGGGCCTGGACTTGGTCCTTCGGCTGGCCTCCCTCAAGGTTCATATTTCTGCCTTGTCGGTATTGTTTCAGAGAATAATTGCAACTCTGCCTAATGTTCATTCATTCACTCAGGATGTTTTATGGATTCAACCTCCCTATGCCCCACCTCTGGCTCCTTGGGATTTGTCTGTGGTTCTGGAGGCTTTGCAAGAGTCTCCGTTTGAACCTCTTGAATCTGTGGACCTTAAGTGGCTTTCCCTCAAGGACTTGTTTCTGCTGGCTATTGCCTCTGCTAGATGGGTATCAGATTTAGGTGCCTTGTCTTGTAGGTCCCCCGATCTGATTTTTCACTGTGACCGGGCGGTTCTTCGGACGCGCCCTGGTTATCTACCTAAGGTGGTGTCATCTTTCCACCTTAACCAGGAGATTGTGGTTCTGGTCTTTGTCTCTCCGGATTTATCCTCAAAAGAGCGGTCTTTGGATATGGTATGGGCTCTCCGTATCTATGTGAAGAGGACAGCCTCCATTAGGAAGTCTGATTCTCTTTTTGTACTGTTTGGTTTTCACAAACGTGGCTGCCCTGCTAACAAGCAGACCTTGGCCAGATGGATTAGAATGGTGATTGTACATGCTTATGTACAGGCTGGCCTTCCAGCTCCTGCTGCCATCAACGCCCATTCTACTCGGTCTGTTGGACCTTCTTGGGCGGCCCGCCGCAGTGCGATCCTTGGACAATTGTGCAAGGCGGCTACGTGATCCTCAGTGAATACGTTCATAAGGTTCTATGCCTTCAATACTTAAGCCTCCCAGGATGCCTCCTTTGGATGCCGGGTTCTTGTACCCACTACAGTGCGTCCCCTCCCATGAGGAACTGCTTTAGGACATCCCCGATGTTATTCCCTGGGGAATACCAGTGTACCCCGCTGCAGAAAAGGAGATTTATGGTAAGAACTTACCCTTGTTAAATCTCTTTCTGCGAGGTACACTGGATTCCACAGGGCGCCCACCCTGATGCACTTAGCTTCTTTGGGTTGGTATAGCATTAGCCGCTGATACCTTCTCCTGTTGTGAGAATGTGGTGTATGTGGCTACTAACGGTTGTCGTCTCTTTTGCCTGCTACTGCATTGGACTGGTTAACAAAACTGAGCACGGAGGCGGGGTTATAGAGGAGGCAGCGCTGAGCATCTTGGGAACAGTCAAAGCTTTTAGCCTGTTGGTGCCTCGGCTCAAGATCCTACTCTACACCCCGATATTATTCCCTGTGGAATCCAGTGTACCTCGCAGAAAGTGATTTAACAAGGGTAAGTTCTTCCCATAAATCTCTTTTTCTGTAAGTATTCTGCAAAAAATGGGTTTTATTCAGATATTGTATCATTTACATCGCTGCAGAGTTGTTGCACCCTTAAGAGCTGAAAATATACAACTGTGTGCTGGTTAAGTTATGCTCTGTTGATAAACAGGATTAGAGTGGGAAGAGAGACATCATCTTGTTTTGGAATACCCTGCACTAAATGTGGCCACAAATGTTATATAGAAGACATTGTCGCAATGGACAGATACAATAATTCAGAGGTAAGGTTACAAATGGGCAGACTGTATAGGTATAGCCAGATTAAGGGAGGTACGCAGGGCATACTGTACCCTGGGCCCCACCATTGTCAGGGTACCGCTCGGCCAGAGCACACTGACATCACCAGCTTTCCCGCTTATGCAGGAGCAGAACCAGGCAGCCAGAATGTGAGCAAGACAGTATGCAGTGCAGGTAGACACACAGGAGTATCAGGTTTCATGAGTTACCGACGGAGCTTCCTGACCAAAGAAGAGATAGGAAGGGGAGAGAGCTGTAAGTGACCCAGGAATCCCAGCTTCTCCTCCTCCCTGCCTGTGCGTCTGGATCCTGTGTAACCTTTTATCTAATGAGGGGCTAGAGAGAGACACACACAGAGTCGTCCTAAGTCCTGTCCCAGTGTGTAAGAAGTACAGAGGCTGCTGCTATTCTAGCATGTGACAAGATAAATTATAGATTTTATTTTTCTATGTGTATTTTAAGGTTGTTTAAGTTGTCTTTGTTCCACTACAAGAAAATTTTATAAAATAGTCGACTTTCAATTAAGTGGCGCTATAAACAGTACCAAGACATTATTAGACTCTTACACATGTGTCCTTACACATCTTTTCTGAAAAGTGCTGCCTGCGACGGCTTGGTGTTCTAAGTGTACTGTGGCAGGAGCGTGCTTACGTATGCTCATGCGTAAGAGGACACATCTGTAGTTTAAGTCTAATATACACCACTGGTTTAAATTAAATATCCACAATCCATACCTCCCAATATGACCCATTCCAGGAGGGACAAAATGCTCTTTTCCTGGACTTCCGCCTAAAATTCTGATTGCAATCACCTGTGTTGAAATATCTTTTTTTACATAGTTACATAGTTCAACATAGATGACACCAATCATATATTAAGAGGGATGTCAATTTTGTCCCTCCTAGAATGGGTCATGTTGGGAAGTATGCGCAATCTAATATATACCCCCACCCACACTTTCCCCAGGGCCCTCCTGTCGTAAGTGCCCCAAGCACCTACAAAGATTAAACCGGCCCTGTGTATAGGGCCTCACAGGTGCATCTCTGGATGGCATTACATCTGCTGGTAGTTTTCTTCCTGCTCTCTCCAACAAGCGACAATACAGTGGCTTATAGAGTTAGAAAGTGACTTCCGCATATTTTACAAAGTAGACCCCTATATGTTTGTGCAGCCAATATTGTGGGTGATGGGATATAGACATCATCTATGGGATTGTATTAGAGTGTTGGGCTTTATGAGAAGTTAGGTTGTCATGTCATTTTCTGAAATGTTGGCATGTAAATTATCAGGATTTTTTTTACAGATAGTCTATATATTGCCATGTACTCTTACCACCCATACTCCCTCCCTGAGACAGAAGCTCTAAACAGCTGAAAGGGTCTTAACATTGCAAATTACGCTGTAGGGTTCATGTGAGGAAAAGTTAATCATTATTATACCTACTCCCTTTACTAATGTCGGTTGGTTGTAGACTTACATAGAAACATAGAATTTGACAGCAGATAAGAACAACTTGGCCCATCTAGCCTGCCCCTTTTTTTTATCCTTTAGGTAATCTCAACCCTTTTCGAACCTTAATTCTTTGTAAGGATATTCATATGCCTATCCCAAGCATGTTTAAATTGCTCTACAGTCTTAGCCTCTACCACCTCTGATGGGAGGCTATTCCACTTATCCACTACCCTTTCTGTGAAGTAATTTTTCCTTAAATTTCCCCTGAACCTGCCTCCCTCCAGTTTCAGTGTATGTCCTAGTGTTCTAATACTTCTCTTCCTTTGAAGAATGTTTCCCTCCTGAACTTTGTTAAAACCTTTGGTATATTTGAAAGTTTCTATCATGTCCCCCCTTTCCCTTCTCTCCTCCAAACTATAGATGTTAAGATCTTTTAGCCTTTCCGGGTAAGTTTTGTGATGTAGGCCATGCACCATTTTAGTTGCCCTTCTTTGTACACTCTCTAATGTATTTATATCCTTCTGGAGATATGGTCTCCAGAACTGGACACAGTATTCCAGATGAGGCCGCACCAATGACCTATACAGTGGCATTATTACTTCTTTTTTCCTGCTACCTATTCCTCTCCCTATGCAACCAAGCATCTGACTTGCCTTTCTCATTGCTTTGTTGCATTGCTTTCCTGCCTTTAAGTCACTTGAAATAGTGACTCCTAAATCCCTTTCCTCCTCAGTAGTTTGCATTATAGTACCCTTGATACTATACTTAGCCTTTGGGTTTTTGAGACCCAAGTGCATGATTTTGCATTTTTTTAGCATTAAACTGTAGTTGCCACGTTCTTGACCATTTTTCAAGCCTAGCTAGGTCATCAATCATTTGTTTTACCCCTCCCGGTGTGTCTACCCTGTTGCATATCTTAGTATCATCTGCAAAAAGGCATACTTTCCCTTCAATACCATTTGCAACTTTGTGGTTGCTACACAAAATGAGGGCATGTCTACACACATTCTATGCAATGCTCTTTGGGACTCCTGGCAATGTGACTGGGAATAAAAGAGACATGTTTGTGGGAGAATGAGGTTTTTGCTGGGATGAGTGGGATGTGGGGTGAGCATACCTGCTGCTAAACAGAAACAATGTGTGAGTAAGACCAGAACTGGGGTGTTTTGGTGACTAACCTGGTGATTGTCTACTTACCATTGTGTCGCTACCTACACATATTATAAAGTACAGGCACAGGTGGTAAGGACACACATAAACCCAGTATTCCCCCAAAAGGTATTATGTTCCTTTTGAATTGGGTGACATTAGTTATGGTAACTGAATCAGCCAATACAAATCAATAGATTTATTATAAAACTAGCAGGTCCTAAAGAATTACAAAACTTCTGTTCCATTTGTATTGTTTAATTGCATTCGGAATGTGCCAAAAAAAATCACTCATAGCCTATGCATCTGTCAGACACTGGTCTTACATGAAAAGTGGACATGATATATTTAGTGATGTTCGGGGTTCCTAGTTAGTTAGTACTATATTCTCCTTAGCAATGGTTAGGCCCAGAAATACATGCCTTCATATGGTATATGTGACCACTTGGCATTTTTCTTTTTCTTTTTCTTTTTTTGTATCTTTATGTCAATGGGAGTAGGTTAGCTGAGAACTAGCTGAACAATATTGTAGAAAATTAGTCTATTTTTGCAAGAGGAAGAAAGTGAAGAAGCAGATGTGTAAGACAAAAGAAAATAGTGGAAGGGATATATAACCGAGAATAATGTAAAACACAAGGCCATTAACATACCATGTTTCTTGTTAGAATTGGCTTGTAACTAAATTGGTCTGACCTGTTTGTGTGTATGTGGTAGGAAACTAGGCTGTATGTTACACTAGGCCAGGGACTGATTCTCTAATTAGATAGCACTGTGTAATATTTTGGCACTATATACATAACTAGTTACCAGCCTGTGAAAATGACTGAACTCATAACAGTAATGTCAGTCCTGGCGGCTGCCTGTGCCTGAATGGTGCAACACTTGAATTGGCATCTAGTGTCCGCCGGCGCAGCAACACTTGTATTCCCCCCCCATAGAGGCAAGGAGCAGAATTAGCCTTTTATTGTATAGGGTAGCTATACAAATAAAGGCTGATAATAACACAATGTCGCCATAATTAAAGTTTCCTTATTCAGAGCTGTCTGCACTCATAACTAGTAGGCAGAATGCCAGTAAATTTAGAAAGTATACTATTCAAGGTATCAGGATAAGTATTCTGTGAAATAAAATGTAGTTCCAAAATCTGCAGTTAGGGGAAAATATGGCGCCACACAAGGTCAAATGCATGAAAAGATATGGTCAAATGAATCTAAAATTTTCTCCCCGTGCATTGCACAATATACTTACTGAAACCCCTTTTACACCACCAGCTACTAACACGGGCTATTGCACATGAGTGTGCATAACCCGTGTTGCTGTGCGCATCTACCCGTTTACTGATCACAGTGTATGTACGGGCGGTGCTTGGAGATCATGTGATCTCCAAGCGCCGCCCCCGTCGCATCATCGCTGATGTCACCAACCCAGCACAGCGGCAGAGAGGGGTCTGAGGCGGGTCGTGCCCGGGAAGCTCCCGTATCAGTCTCCCGGGTGCGACCTGCCTCACTTGTACCCCTTTTCCACTAGCTCTTAGAAACACGGGTAAATGTGCAGGGGCGCGCATTTACCCGTGTTTTTCCCTAGTGGAAAAGGGTCCCTCGGCAAATTCCCGGATCAAGTGATCCGGGAATCCTACCCGGGTAGCTAGCCGGGTTAAACACGTGTTCAACCCGGCTAGCTGTCTAGTGTGAACGGGAGCCGTGCCGAGGCGACACGGCTCCCGTTCACAGTGTATGGGAGGGCGGCGCTGGGAGATCATGTGATCTCCCAGCGCCGCCCCTGCCGCGTCAGCAGCAGCGTCACCAACCCGGCAATATGCCGGGTTGGTGAGCGCCGATGAAAGGGGGCTGTAGCACGGGTCGTAGCCGTGTCAGGCGACACGGCTGCAACCCATGCTAGCAGTGGAAAAGGGGTATATGTGTAAAAGGGGTATACATTTGCAGGTGTTCCAACAACCAGTTATATCTTCAGGCAGCTCTGAATAGAGAATCTTTAATCATAGCCGCAGTGTACATATACTCAACACCTTTTTTTTAATCATAAAGTTTACATTGATAAATTTGCAAGTAACAATTAGAAGCGTTTTCATATGGACTGTACCAATAGAAATATAAACAACAACAACAACAACAACAACAGAGGAAATGGATGCAAATTAAATTAATCAAGATAGAGTACACAGAACACAGAAAAGAGTGGACAGAAATGAGTACTATCTGTAATGCACAGTGGACAGAGATGTCGATATGAAAAAGAGAGGAGGGGTGGGGGGAGGGGGAGGAAATGTGAGCTGGAGTGGGGGGGGAAAAGAAAGGAGAAAAAGGAAAGAAGGGGGGGGCTGCTGACAGGTGAAATATGTACAAGAAGAAACTATTGAGCTGAGAGGGCAAGTTTATAGACTAATGGGGAGATGTACTAAGCAGTGATAGAAGTGGGCCAGTGGAGAAGTTGCCTATGGCAACCAATCAGCTGCTCTGTATACTTTCACAGTATGAAAATAATAAATGTTACGTCAATGCTGATTGGTTGCCATGGGCAACTTCTCCACTGGCTCACTTCTCCACTTTTATCACTGCTTAGTACATCTTTCCCTAAACCAGGTAGAGACACATGTTGAAGATCGTGCCAAGGCTTCCAGGTAACATGAAACTTATCTACCAAGTTGTTTTGGAGGGATCAGTACTAAATGCCGCCGGCCGGAATCCCGGCGGTCGAAATACCGACGCCGGAATCCTGACCACACAATCCCGACAGGGGTGGCGAGCGGAACGCAGCCCCTTGCGGGCTCGCTTCGCTCACCACCCACGGAGGGAGAATATGTCGGGATTGTGGCGGTCGGGATTCCGGCGTCGGTATTTCGACCGCTGGGATTCCGGCCGGCGGCATCTTGACCGCATCCGTTTTGGAGGCTGGTTATGTATTTCATCTTAGAAACAAACCATATCCATCCTATTAGTTCCTGGCGAGAGGGTGGAGAGGATTGTTTCCAAGCCCTGGCAATCTGGTATTTGGCTGCAAAATCAGTCTGTTGGCCTGTTTGGATAACTGGTAGACCGGGGCACACTGAAGTAGTGAGTCTGAAGAAGGGGTGTGGGGGGTCCAATCAAAGGTATGAGTGATCTAACCATGGGGCAGATGTATTAACCTGGAAAAGGGATAAAGCAGTGAAAAGTGGAAGGTGATAGCGCACCAGCCAGTCAGCTCCTGTCATTTTTCAAATTCGCAATGATTGGCTGGTGCGTTACCACCTTCCACTTATCACTGCTTTATCCCTTCTCCAGGTTAATACATCTGCTGCTAATGCTATAGCACAGAAGGGTAATATCTGTGGGCAAGCCCACCAGACATGGAAGAAGGTGCCGACCTGGCCACATTGACACCAGCACACAGGGCCAGTGCTACCATTAGGCAGCTTTAGGCAGCTGCCTTTGGACGCAGGCCACTGGAGGGCGGTACACTCCTGCTGAATCATTTTGACTTAACAATTATGTTGTTGTGCTGGGCTAGCGTGCAGGCGGTCGCTGCGCAGGTCTGGCCAGCCGCAGCCGCCACTATCAGTTACCTTTCTCCCCCAGCCAGGGCCACCTAGGTGAACTGTGTTTGCCGCGCCCACTCTGCTGACGGACCCTGGAAACAACTGCCCGGGCCAGCAGCTGCGGCTCCCCCTCACCTCTGCAGTCACATTGACAATGGTTCAACTAGGCAGGCTGCGGTGAGGGAACGCCTCTCACCACAGGACAGCTGATGGTCCTCCGGAATGCTGGCATAATACGAGGGAGACTGCAACTTCAATTACCTAAGAACAAGGACCCGCACATAGGAATGTGATAGAGAAGGGACTGCTACTAAAGAGAACATCAATCACATTGGAAGGTATGGGGTGTGTGTACCAAGAGTTACAAAGCCATACTGTCATGATACCAGCTACATTAACCCACTGTGGGGGAGTCTCCTTGTGAAAACGGAAGGAACTCGCCCTAAAATAGCACTTTTCAAGAGAACCTTAGATTATCATTGCTTTTTATCTCACGAACTGACATATATATATATATATATATATATATATATATCCAAAAAAGTACAGGCACTCACCACTTCCTTGATGATGAAAAATGTATTGGTATATCTGACATAGAGACAGTCAACAGCATGTCAGCAAAAGATGTCGACGTTTCGGCTCCATCTGAGCCTTTTTCAAGACAGATAAAATTACATCAGGTTCATACCCAGCAGCCCATAACACACATCAAACCCTGGAGCACTTTTATAGCAGAGGCATATCACAAACCCCGCCCATCAATCATCCAACAGGAAGTAACAGAAACACTATTACTAAAGTGTCTAATCTAAAGTATGCATATAGCCAATCGACTGTGTCATAACATCAAATGTCTACACAACATGTGGGCATAATAACGTGTTTTATATCCACAAAAACGGCTAATTGCGGCTGATAACCGCGTTACCGGAAGTGCTGTGCGTTCCATTGCCCATGGAACGCACGCGTCAATCTGGCGGAAGTTGACCATAATACCGGATGTGGCATGCGTTCCACTGTTCATGGAACGCATCCATGTGACCGGAAATGCACGCTATGTAAGACGGCTGCTGGCCATCGCCAAGCAACCTAGCTAACAGTACTAGTCATTGTGATACACGCGATCACATGACCAAACTGAGTAGTCATAACAACAGGAGGAGACTTATAATTATATCATGTGAAAAACACGCCAAACACCTGAATCTTTATTGACTCATTTCTTCAACCACTTGTAATGCTGATGCCTAGTTATATTAGGGATACTGCAGACTTGCTTGACAAGATAGATTCCCTTGGCAGTATACCCGAGGATGCTTGGCTAATAACTATGGGCATTCAGTCCTTGTACACAGTTATACCGCATACTGAGGGCCTAGAGGCTATGCGTGATGCTTTGATTGCAGGTCCACATGAGGGTCCACCATCGGAATTTTTGCTTGAACTTGCGGGTCTAGTATTGAAAAAGAACCATTTCACCTATGGCAAGGATTTCTATATACAGTGTAGTGGCACCGCGATGGGGTCGAATTTGGCCCCATCGTATGCCAACTTATACATGCACAAATACGAATCCATTAATATCATACCGAGGTTTGGATCTAAGTGTTTATTTTTTGTTCGTTATATTGACGATGTTTTCATTATTTGGCTAGGGACAGACACGGAGTTCTAGGAGATGATTGATTATCTTCATAGTCTAGATAGCCCTATCCGTTTCACATATCACATTGACCGTGATAAAGTGAATTTTTTAGATGTGTCTCTTTTTCGACACAATGGAAAACTTGCCTCGACCCTCTACAGAAAAGAGACTGATAGGAACACGCTCCTACATGCCTCCAGTCACCATCCCATTCATCTCAAAGAGAGTCTTCCCATTTCACAATTCATGCGTGTACTACGAAATAATACCTTGGATGAGGACACTGAGATACAGATTAAGGCGATGGCTGAAAGATTCTATGAACGTGGCTACTCGAGGAGTACTGTTGAAAGATGTTTACATAAAGCAAGATACAGGCACTCCCACTTTAATGACGGTTGTCGTGCCAAGCGAGCCATCAACAGAATGATTTTCACGTCTACATATGACGTTGCTTCATCACATTCTGAGAAAGTTCTGCGTAAGCATTGGCCAATTGTAGCCACTGGTCCAGTCTTCAAAGGGTCAAGCCACCAGCCACCTCTCTGTGCCTACAGACGTGGAAAAAACCTACGACAGATGCTAATGCGTCCGACTTTACAACCATCAGTCACTAGCAAGACCTGGTTCCCAGACACCAAGAAAGGTTGCTATCAGTGCCCTAATTGCACCACGTGTCGACCGATGATGACTGGTGTGAGCTTTGCACACCCACATAGTGGTCAACAAATCAAAATTCGCCACCGGTTGCATTGCACCATGGACCATGTAATTTATATTATTGTCTGTCCCTGTGGGTACTATTACATTGGCATGACGACAAGAAACTTTCGTGACAGAATGGCTAACCACCGCACATCAATTCGAGCTGCACTGGTTTCTAAAGTGTCTGATAAACCAGTAGCGCAACATTTTGCAATTAGAGGGCATTCAATCTCCAGTTTGAAGTGCATGTTGATTGATCATGTACCAAGACCTTCACGTGGGGGTGACTGGGAGAGGCAGTTACGACAACGAGAGGCTAAATGGATATATGAGTTGGACACTCTGGCACCACGAGGATTAAATGAGGCAAACCCATTCAATATTTTTCTCGGATAGGGCTATGACTAGACATTTCTTAATTATACATATTTTCATAATGCATGATTATATATGTATGTGTGTTGTCTTGTTTGTGGTTTTTTTAGATTGTCTTCTATGTTGGTGACTACCCTGGATTACCTAATTGCAGAGACTATATCACACACCATATGTGGACTCCATTATGTCATGGGTTATATATCCATATTTTGTGGATTCAACATTCAGTACACATCCTCTTGCTAAGCTGTATAATTTTTGTGAACTGAAAATCTGAAAAATAAAATAAATAAATAAATAAAAATAAAATAGAAAATCTGAGTCTCAGAGGGATATATAGGGCATTCAGTCACCAGATCCATAAATGGGCAGCAATTCACTGGTCCCCAGATGCTTGTGTTTGGCATGCTGTGTATTGAGATGACAGGTTGGTAAAGGGGATACAGTTGGACATTTCTGCACTGGACTTGAGTATTTAAGTTCTGAAAACAGGCAAAATTCTAACCAACGTACATAGTAATATTACACTATGGGCCCAGGGCCGTATTTTCGTATGGGCTCAATGGGCTCTTGCCCAAGGGCCCCAGGAGTAAAAGGGCCCTAGGCTGATAGCTGAGGGTCCACTCTTTTCAGGGGTACCAGATTTTTGAAAATCGGCCCTGGGGAACCGGAGATATCCGACTTCAAAGCAGTGGTCCCCATCCAAGCCTGTTAATTGTTCTTCCTAGCCAGATATCTTAGGTTCTGTCTGACTTAGAGTTTTTCTGAGGATATACTCCAAAATCTGGGACTCTCCCCTTTCAGTGGACACTGGAAGCTTGTCTCTACTATGCCCAGAACCAGAGATATCAGCCTTCAGGCAGCTGGTCCATGCTGGAGCTCCACACGCCTATTATGCAGTTTTATATTTTGTGTTGGTGGCTTGCTCTGGCTCCTGAACTCTGATCCACAAGTCCCCAGTACTGCCTGAAAGGTGGGACTCTCTAGTTTTTTTTATCCCTTTAAAGCTAAGAAATCTATTTCCAGGAACTGGAGATATCTGCAGTAAAGCAAGCTGCCCTGACCCCCTGGAAAATGATGAATATTAAGCCCACCCCACTGTCCTCCCCTCCCCTGTGTATTAAGCACCCGCTACCACCCTGGAAGTCATGTACCAGGGCCCCTTCTACAGTTTAGTGTTCTCCTTCCCACCCCATTTGTGCAGTAAAGGAGTAATTAGCAGTAATTACTGCTCCGTGTCCTACATGCTGAGCGAAAGATAGAACACCCCTACCCCCCGCGGGACATCAAAGCTGCTGCTGATAGAACCCCCCACCCCTATCGCTGATGGGTGGGCAGGGGCCCCAGTGCATTGCTGTGCCCAGGGGCCTACACTGCTGTTAAGACGGCTCTGTATGGGCCTGATTCATAGCACACAGTTCACGTTTCCCAGGTCACCTAGCAGATGCACAGGTGTACTTATTACTCACTGCCACAGGGGGAGCTAATTATTTCACTTGTGATTCTGTGAGGAGACCTTTAAAATGTGAACTATTGGGGTACTTGAGGGCCAAGTGTGGAAACCACTAAACTATACAGCTAATCGTCTTATCTCCTCTATGTAACTTTCTTCTTTTCAACATGTTTCTCACAAATTTACAGAGTACAATTAGCAATAACAGCGCAAAATAAAAATAAGAGGGAACAGAATGTCCGCACAAGAACAATAAATATAAAGTATCACACATATACTCATAGTCAGTGTATGGGACACAGTGCAAACTTCACTCAAACAGTATAGACTTACAAAAAGTATTTTAGTAACAAGACAAGGAAGAAAGAACATTTCCTTGATACATATGAAAAGATCACTGTTCTCGTGCGGACATTCTGTTCCCTCTTATTCTTATTTTTCGCTATTATTGCTTTCTTTGCAGAACAACTCACTGTAGCTAGGTGGCAATCACAAATAGTAAACAGCAATATGTAAGAAGATACTTTCTTTTTCTGTGCTTAAGACTTCTCAAATCCAGAGCTACAGAAACAATCAGTCTAAATAAGCTGAAACCACCAGTCAGTACCCAGCCAGTGAATCAAGACCGCAGCAAGGAGCTTGTCTTAGATCAGCAATGTTGGTTTGCATGCTCAGCCTCTGCCACCCCAATGGGGCTTGTATTGGTATTGTGGTATTCTCAGAATTAGATAAGGGCATGAGCAGACAGTTCCATAGTATTATGCCAGGTCATAATCCTGGGGTGATACTTCAGCAGGCTGTTGGAGAAGAAAGGAGATGTCACTCCAAGGACTTCAGATCACAGTGTAGAACTGCTGCAAGGGTTAGATGATAATATAGAACAAAGGGTGAGAGTCCACCCATTAAAGAGCTGAAAAAGGAGGATTTGGTTTGCATTCTTTCAGTTGAAAAATAACAGTAGGCAATGAGCAGATCATAGGTGGTAAAGGCAATGTCACCTATCAGTATGTGTAGAAGATGGTTTAATGGTTACAGCTTTATTCTAAAAACAATGTAACATGCATGTAGATGTATAATATAGATATTCAATGTGAGATAACATTGGGGTGTGGGGGCACTGCCAGAGCAATTCTTGGGTGGCTTCTAGTAGGACCCTAAGATGGGGCAGTAAGGTGGCATGTTAACTATATGCCCATAGGGCTTCATTCAGCATGGATGGCAATTGCGACTGAATGCACACTGATTGCGATCGCAGTCACAAATCTACAAAGACCTCTAGCTAAACCCACAATCTCATCTGTGATTATACAATCCCATTGTAAATATAGCCCACTCCCATTGCTTGCACAGCTGTGTACATTCACTGAAAATTACTAGAATAAACGCAGCTCTTATACATCAATGTTAGCACAAAACTGGGATGGTTTGTTTCTTGTTCTATTCTGTCAGAATAATGGGCCCGATTCAGACCTGAACTGAGCATGCGTATACACCGCAATGCACATGCACGATGGACAGCAGCGACAGGACAGTGCAAAAATTTCAATTGCATGGACATTCACAAGGTGATTGACAGGAAGAGGCCGATTGTGGGTGGTAACTGACTGTTTTCTGGGAGTGTCAGGAAAAACGCAGGCGTTCCCAAGCGTTTTCTAGGAGGGTGTCTGACGTCAGCTCCTGCCCTGATCAGCCTGATGTCTTTGCACTGGAGGAGTAAGTATTGAGCTACGCACAGACTGCACAGAATGGGGAAAACATTCGATGGTGAGTGTGATGTGAACGGTTTTCCAGCTGTCCGCTGACTGAGGGGAATTACACATGCATTCGCACACTTGCACGGGGCAAATTTTCACTCCCCCTGGGCGGCGACTATCTGATCACAGGATAGTGTAATTTACAGCACAGCGATCAGGTCTGTATTAGGCCCAATGTTAGGCAGGCATTAAGGGTCATGTGTAAGCACAATACATACATGTACAATGTTTAAGTAACAGTATTACATACAATAGAAATAATATGCACAATACTGTGCTAAAATGAGCATACACCCGACAACATACATAAAGAAAAATATTATTTAGTAAATTAAAAAAAAAACAAATGTAAGTAATTAGGCATGCAGCACACTAAGCAGCATTCCCGGCATCACTGGAAACACCAACAGCTGCCTGTCATTATGCATTGGAACGTTTGCTGCTACCATCAGTACTTCCACAGTCTGTGTAGCATGTAGTGCTGATGCGTTTGCAATTTCTGCAGTCTGTTTCACATATATTGTAATTGCAAAGCCCACAACACACTGACTAGAAACCCCGCATTGCAGGAATTGAACAAGCTTACGCGAAACGTACGTCAGAGGAGAAGCGCCGAACACGTGGTGCGCACACGTGATCGGGCGAACCGGCTGTTTGCTGTAACCCGCTCGGCTGAGCGGCGAGAACGGAGGCAGACAAGTCATCACCCCAGCCAGATCTGTACCAGACAGTCAGGTGACAAGGGCATCATACCAGCACTATACATGTATCATATCTAATAAGTTACACACACCACCCGAAATCGGGAGGTGGTTATATGCTGACGGGTGTCACAAATACTTCATAGCATACTTAATATACAGACATATATACTGAGAGGGATAAACCCATATGTCCTCATTTTGTATGCTTATACAACTGACCATAGATATGTCTAGTTACTGAGTGTCTATAGAGATCAGTGCACAGATCAATTGACCATAGATCTGTCTAGCTACAGAGTGTCAATAGAGATCAGAGCACAGACATAAGGTTGATACATTTATTTTGTATAGTTATAACATCATATTAGGCAACAATAGAATGGACCTGTGAGTTACCACTCCCAAGAACGGCCATTCTAATTGCCGTGATTTGTAATAGATGTATCTGATCATGAATGGCTAGTTTGACTGTCGTGGTTGGCAACAAGGTATTTGACCATATTATCAGATGGAGGTATCTAGACTGTCTGCAAAAGCGTAATTTTCTGTGTGATACAATCAGAAATAGATGCAGGTGTTATTTGAATCTGTGCAGCATTTGGTGACAGAAAATTGGATGTTCAAAATGTTCAATGAGAGTTATGTGTCATAATATATGGATACACTATAGACTCACGGCCTTAACTAAAACTGTCAATCCTCAGCACATTTTTCAAAGAGCGTGTCGTCTGTTGTGGACCTACCAAAGTATAGGTTCTGCAAGGCATTGCAACAGAATCTTACAAGTAGGCACAGCACCCAGACTGCTCTGATCTTCTTTCTTCAGACCTTATGCTTGTGTCTCACTCTCTCATTCTCCACCCTATGCCTAATGGTATGATGGATGAAAAGCAGAGGTGAGAAACGGTGACAGCAAATTGGTCTTATCTGTTGTAACACTACCTGCCTTAAACATACAGAAAGTACCACCAATTTTGGGCTAGCTCCAAATACTGAATTTTGAGTCCTCCTCTATCTATGAGGAATATCATTCACCAGTATCCTATTAAGACAAGCCCAATAGGCGGAGGGATGTCATAAGGACTATCTTGCGGCCATACTCCTTTGGATAAGCCCAAATCCTTCCGAACTTGGAAGCCAAGCATTGGAAGGCCGGACCAGTACCAGGATAGGAGACTACCTGGGAACATCTTGGTGCTGCAAGATAATCTGTCCATATAGACACATATCAATCCTCGAGGGCACTTAATTGTGATTACCCACAAAGAATTGGGAAAGCTTTTCGGAATCGGAATGAACCAATGATTTAATTCCCTGCGTCTACCACTTTTTCTAATGTGATACATGCAGGCTGAATGAGGGTTCATATATAAAGTTTTCCCAGTCATTAATGAATGAGGGGAGGACTCTTCCTCAGCATGTAATTAATACACAGCAAACATCAGTTCACTACTATTATTATTTATCCAGTATTTAACAATAGGATAAGTTTATATTCCACATAAATTCGCATTGCAATTATCCATTCTCAGAAGGAACTCCGTTAACTCTAAAAAGTACGGAATATAATCTGATTTATCCTATCCTTTCAGTGTACTGAGGTACAATATATTTATCTTCCTAAGTAAGAGTGCTTCCCAAACAGAGTCATTTGTTTCTTTTCTTGATATTAACGTGTAATATTCAGGCTCTAGGGGAGCACCACCAACAGTAAACCCACAGCACACAAAATAGGCAACTTTGTTTTGCTAACATGTGTGGGGTACTTCAAACACAGGACTTTCCTGCATATTAATAAGTTGGCTTCTTTTGGGAGATAACCATCTTATTATTTCACTATCCATTTATTACAACCAGTGCGGTCTCCTTATTAAGTTCTACGTATTGCAGGAATTGCGTAACATCCCACTGACACGCCTCCACCACTCCTTTTTATCATTGCTAAATGCGACCGCTACTGTATTTGCAGATACCTATGTACAATCATGAGAACTAGACTTGTTGCATGTGCACTGCCTTGTTTATGGTTGTGTACACATGTGAAATGTTCTGATAATCGCTAATTGTGAGATTATTCATATCTGCAACTGATGCTCAGGGCAGTAGCGAGCCAGGCTGGGTCCAGGTACTTTTCAGGGGGTGTGGCCTAATACACACTGCACACAGCAGCAGCATACATCCAAATATACCATCTCCAGGAGGACCATAATGCTCTGCTCCTCGACTTCCCTCTTAATTAATGATTGCCATCACCTGTGGTGAAACACCTTTCTTATCCATTAACCTGTCCCAAACAGATGCCAGCAATCATAAATTAAGAGAAAAGTCCAGGAACAGAGTGTTTTGTCCCTCCTGGAGGGGGTCATGTTGGGAGGTATGCAGCAGTGTGTACTGGGTTGAGGAGAAGAGCTGCAGCTGGTGCTGTCAGGTAAGGGGGTGGGGGACACCTGGGCCCCCACTGGCCCCCTCCATCAGATCTGGGCTCGGGTAATTAGTACCCTCTCTCCCTTCCCCCCCACTCAGCACCACTGCTCATGCTGAAGAAACCATTAGTATTGGTAGTAAGGTCCTGGGTTGGTGGGGAGGTTGATAAAACTCAGGAAAGGTCTTGATTGAAGTATAAATGATAACAGTGTAAGGAGCATGCACTCCTGACTTGTAGTTGGTTATGTCTGAGGGTATATAAGTGGACCCTGATGGGAATTATAAGGGATACACCAGGAGGTCTGAGGGCATGTGTGGTGGCCTGATGAACATATAAATGGCATGTGATGAGGTCTGAGAACAGGGCAAGATTAAGGCAGGTGGGGGCCCTGGGCAACAAACGTGTGTGGGACCCTACTACTGAAATTGCTGGCAAACACACATAACTTGCTGCCAATGATACCCCCAGCGCAAAAGTGCACACACACGCGCACCTTACTGGCAAAGACCCCTCTCTCTCTCGACCAGTGATGGCTAACCTTGACACACCAGCTGTTGTTCAACTACACATCCCAGTATGCCCTGCATCAGTTTTAGCATGACCAAATAACAAAACTGTAGCAGGGCATGCTGGGATATGTGGTTCAACAACAGCTGGAGTGTCAAGGTTAGCCATCACTGCCCTAGAAACTATGGAGCAGCATTAGCCTGGCTGGTGACCGCAGCACACACCGGCAAATTAGTCAGTGTCTCACGGGATAGTGAAGGGAAATCCCCGAGACACTGACTGAGCCACCGGCGTGTGCTGTATTTGGAGCTCCTCGGTGGCCGTGGAAGACTTTCAATTTAAAAAGCAGGGGTCTGTGGGGGCCCCTTATGTGTGGGAGCCCCGGGACGGCCGCCCCTCCCATAATCTGGCTCTGTCTGAGAGTAAGGGAGAGTCTGTTGGGCATATCAATAGTACGTTGAGACTTCTTAGCATGTTGAAAAGCCTGTATGCATATGTGTGTGTGTGTGGCTGGGTGGGGGGAACAGGTCCAGCGACAGGAGGGACAAAGGGAACACTTGTGCAAGGCCCCGAGGTTCAGGGGGGCACTAAGGTTCAGAGACACAAAAAAATGGGGCCACAGTGCAAATATTGCTTTTTAAAGTGTGTGCTCCAACTGCTCAATTTAAGTAGGAAAACAAGTAACAGGCCCTCTAAACCCTTCTTCCTCCTTTTCCCCAGTCCCTGTGGTCCATGCTGTATTGCCATCATTACGCATAGGGCCAGTGCGTGCCAAAGGCGCACGCCAAACATATAGGGGCGTGGCTTCGTGGGGAAGGGATGTGGCCACAAAATACCACCAATTTCTATTACGCTGCACAGTAGTCTCCATTATTCAAATTACACCGCACAGTAGCGCCTTTTACACACATTACACCAGGTAGAGCCACTTTTACACATTACACCAGGTAGAGCCTCTGTCGCACATTACGCCAAGTAGAGCCCCCTTTTACACAGTACAACAGGTAGAGTCTCCTTTTACACAGTATGGCAGGCAGAGCTCCCTTTTACACAGTATGGCAGGTAGAGCCCCCTTTTACACAGTATGGCAGGTAGAGCCCCCTTTTACACAGTAAAACACACAGATACACAGATATGGTAACAGAAGTGTTTCCCAATATAAGTAATGCCCCAATGTCAGAACGAAGCAAACAGACTCCTCCACGAACATTGTGCTCCTCTCTTTAATAACACAGCAGCAGGAGACGAAGCAGGGGAGAGAGCTCACAGAGAAAGGCACAGAGGTCAGGGTGAAGAGCAGGTGAAGAATGTAGTATGTACAGAAGATTTGTGCTCACCTTTCCCCCCACCTCTGTAGTCACATACTGCCTCACCCTCCTCCCTAGCAGAATAATATTCCCAAACACCATACTATTATTTGATCTTGTTCTTCATATGTGTAATTCAGTAAGTGATTAGGACTTTTTACCATTATTCAGTGTATCGCACTACTATTATTGTTGTACTACTAAACCGCTAACCACCACTATGAAGACATGACGCAGAACCATCATAATTATTTCCATGCCATATCCTGTGTGTGCATTCTGACAGTATTTTATTAATTCACAATTAAAAACTTTGGAAACAAGGGATCTCTCAGACACTGTAATCTGCAGAACAAAGCAGTGGCAAGTGCTGAATCAGAAAACCAATCACTCTCTCATAAATTCTACTTCTATCAGTTGCTATTGAGCTTGTGGGTTTGGTTTGTGTGTTCCTTAATTTATCAGCCCTTTGTTCAGTAGGTGAAACCTTTCCTGTAAATGTTTTAATGCTTGAGATTTACAGTATACTGTATCCTAACAGCCTCTGGTAATTCTTCTGCACAGTTGTTCTGGGAATGGACACATTTTATAATTCTGCCTTTATTTATAAGTAACACAGCAACCCTTTTCTGTACCGCATTATTTATTGCTGAGAATAAGCCTGGCATGACTAGATGCTGAGCTTTTAAACCTGTGGAGTGTGTACCCAAGGGGAACATCAGGTTAAAGCAGGGGCAAACGCAGGATTTCTGGGGCGGTGGGGGGGGGGCTTTCAAATGTTTGATTTTAGAGCGATTGTCGACAGCCTATGAAGGATGCAAATCAAGCATGTAACAAGCTATAGTTTGCCCCAAACAAAGTGCAGTTTATGTAATACATACGCCTGCCTATCTTGTCAGTCCCAGCCGGGCCCCACAGTTTCTAATGGCAGCCCTGACCACTGGACATGTGCAGCAGCTCCATTTCGCCATTTATAGTGCATGTAGTGGCCTCAGGCCAGGCTGTGGGGTAGGGGGGTTTCGGGCAACAGGGAACCACTCGTGGAGGAAACAAATATAACTAAAACATTGTATTGCCAACGTGCAAACGTATTACCTTGCTCCCAAACTAGAATCAGCCCCACTATGTGATACCTGGTGACAGATGAGTTAGAAAGTATTTAAAAAAAAAAACACATATTCTACATAACTGTAAGCATGTTACTGAGCATTAACTCTGAATGAGCTGCATTTATTCTTCTAATTATTATTTTTAAACATGAGTATTATAAATAGAATATGGAATACTGCACACTGTACACTATATGGCTATACTCATCACTGAAGGTCCATACACACTAGACAACGTCGCTCTATGGGGATAATTCAGAGTTTATCGTAGATGTGCTAATTTAGCACATCTATGATCAGCTTCCCTGACATGCTGGGGGGTGGGAGGCAAGGACGCCCAGTACAGGGCTAGTCCGCCCCGCATGTCAGGTCCTACCCCCCCTGCACAGGTACAAAAGCATCACAGAGCGGCAATGCTTTTGTACCTAACAAGTAGCTCCCTGCCAGTGCAGCTCCTGCACACTGGCAGGGGGCTAACCACAGCGCCCCGGGTCGTAGCGACTGCGTGTGATATCACGCAGACGACGCAGCCCCCCCCCCCCCCCACAACGGTCCGGACATGCCTCCGTTGTCCGGACCGCGCCCTGCCAACTGCGTTCTAACACCATTGGCACGCCCCCTCCCGCCCCGCAACCGTCTCTGCCTGTCAGGCAGAGGCGATTGCACCAGTGAGATGCTTTCGCATCTCATTGGCTGCACATGTGCAGTGCTCCTGCCACGCGTGCACATAATAATTCAGACTGCGATCGCTGCCGATGCAGCGATGCAGTCTGAATTATCCCCTATGAGGGTCGTCGTCTAGTGTTTCCTCTCCCAGGTGGTCGGCCACGGGTGGCCATACACACTGAGCGATATGACCGCTCATATCACTCAGTGACATCACGCAGCCGATGGCCGTGCATGCAGCTTCTGGATGACAGTTCAGATAGAGCATGCATGCACTGCTGACAGCAACGATCACTGCTGACCCGCGGGGCCGCCCATCAATCGTCGTTGTCGGCATACACACTTGCCGAGAAAATGTGCGACGTCGCTCAGGAAGGGGAAATGAGTGATGTCGCTCAATGTCTCGACAAGTGTGTATGGGCCTTAAGTTCTCTGGACACAAGGCAGTTGGTTGAGAGCTTTTACACAGGACACACAAATCTGAGGTGACCTATAGTATCTACAGTACAATATGTGCACTATACTTTATAATACAAAAGTGTTCCTTTTAAATAATAAAGTAATAACATTAGATGAGTATATACATATATTAACATGTTGTTACACTAATTCTACCGTGCTCACAAATCCCTTTTTCACTCCTCTGACATTGGCTGTCATGCTAGGAGACAAGTGGTTTGTACAGAAGACAGAGCATAAAGCAAAGTTGTCTACTCCAAATCACAGCTGCAAATTGCATTCACTGAAAAGCTGCAATTGTGACCATAAGCAAAGTGGTAGCTGTCTTAAAATGGAAGCTGTTCGCCAGCAGGAGCATATGTGGCTGTCATACGCCAGGTACATATGCGCCCATGTTTTATGTAATTTCTTTGTGCAATAAAAACATTCTCATCAATTGAAAATAAATACCTCCTTATTCAGGAGAGACCCTGGGCATATGCAACCTAGGCACTTGCCTAGAGAAACCTAGCTCTCGATGTGGTGCCAGGGCGCTACACTAAAGTAGCAGCATTGTAGAGCTGTGGCCTGCTGGGGACACATCTGCGGCCAGCACTGTGACCAGGCATCGGATCCTAGCTCCAACAGAGGAGTCACGGTGGGTTTTCAAATTTGGCGCCTGCCGCGAGCCAATGGCAATCAATCAGGAGCAGCCGTGATAAGACAATCGAAGCTCAAGAAGCCAGTACGATGGTGGAGGTGCATGTGTTCAAAATTTTGTATACATCCTTTACTTTACCGTGCCTATTCCATCACAAGGAGAAGTGGCAGACTAATGCAAATCACTTCTCTGGGCATATACATGAATAATAACGAATAATAAGATATATTACACAGACTGGCATAATACTCTGCATTGGCCCCAAAGTACAGTAACTTACTGCTTGTCACAGTTGTTCCTCAGAAGTCCACTGTGTGTCTCAACTTCTGACTAGTATCGCGCTCAGGTGGTCATTCCGAGTTGATCGCTAGCTGCATTCGTTCGCTGTGCAGCGATGAGGCAGAAAAAGGCACTTCTGCGTATGCTGCGCATGCGTATGCTGCGCAATGCGCACGCGCAAAGTACTATTACAACAAACTATGTAGTTTCACACAGGGTATAGCGAAGCTTTTCAGTCGCACTGCTGGCCGCAGAGTGATTGACAGGTAGAGAGCGTTTCTGGGTGTCAACTGACTGTTTTCAGAGAGTGTTCGGAAAAACGCAGGCGTGCCAAGAAAAACGCAGGCGTGGCTGGGTGAATGCAGGGTGTGTTCGTAACGTCAAAACAGGAACTGAATAGTCTGAAGTCATCGCAAGCGCTGAGTAGGTCTGAAGCTACTCTGAAACTGCACAAACATTTTTTGTAGCCGCACTGCGATGCTTTCGTTCGCACTTCTGCTAAGCTAAAATACACTCCGAGTGGGAGGCGGCATAGCGTTTGCACGGCTGCTAAAAACAGCTAGCGAGCGAACAACTCGGAATGACCACCTTAGACCTGATGATGTGGGAGGAGCTTCAGTTGTGTGCCTACAGCTGTCTGTAGTGGAGTGGGGGAGGCTATACTTTTTCTTTTAAACAGAGCTACAGTGGAAAATCAGGGCACGAGGAACAATGGACCTGATTCAGAAATGGACGCAGGTTTACTGTGGTCGCAGATGGGCGATGTTTGGTAATCTATGCATTTGCCATGATGGTCTTGTGTCAGCGGTCACATCCTCTAGATTCAGATTGACAGGCTGCAGGCATCCAGGGGGCGGTGACAGGGAGTGTTGTAGAAAACAGAGGCATGTTACAATTGTTTTGGGGGCATGCTGAAGCCAGATTCTTCATATGCAGATTCACCGGCTTTTGCAGCTTAGTTGCGATGGACATTCTGAGCAAGCTTAGGGTTATTCCTGAGATGCTGTGTCTTCGGACACATGTAGCTGACCTGAGAAGCCAGCGGTGGGTGTCTCAGTACAAAAATCGACTCCTGCAGCATTAGCATATCTCCTCAGATCTGCAGTCACAACAGACGCAGTGCTGACCCCACTTGCGTCTGTCTCTGGCCATTGTATTCTCTCTCATTGTTTATATCTGTCCATATCTGTTTCTGGATATACAGTAGTGTTCATCTAAGTTTGAGTAGATGCTGTATTAGAATATTGGTCCTGATTCAGAAAAAAAATAAACAAAGCACATAACTTTGTTTCTGGAACAAACCATGTTGCCATGCCATGTATATTATTTCTGTGCAGGGTAAATACTGGCTGCTTTTGCATGTAGCCAGGAGCAGTTTTTGGATGACCACCCAGGGCACTGCGCATAAAGACGCATCCGCAGTCACCCCGCAGATGCCCGCCGGCACCTCGGCTGCAGCAGGCGCAGTGGGCTGCGTGTGTGCCTGCTGCAGCCAATACCATAGAGGGAAACACTCAGATGCTAGAGGTCCTACTTGACCTCTAGCGTCTGGATGAGAGAAGGGAGACAGACGCTAAAGTAGAGTAGGACTGAGTTTTTCCCTCAATGGTATCAGCTGCAGGGGGTGCCCACGAAGCCTGCTGCAGTACGGGTGCGGGCTGGCGGGTGAGCCCATGTAACCCCTGTGGCAACGAGCATGAACCTTGTGGCAATGAGCAGGGGACCCCTGCCAGTGAGCATAAGACCCTTGACAATGAGCACGAGGCCCCTGAGAACGAGCACGAGACCCCTGGGAATGAGCGTGAGACCCCTGGCAACAAACATGAATCCCCTGGCCACGAGCATGAGACCCCTGGGAATGAGCGTGAGACCACTGGCAACAAACATGAATACCCTGGCAATGAGCATGAGACCCCTGGCAACGAGCAGGTAATTTTTCACATTTTTTTTTTATTGAAGCACACGCATCATTAGCATTTAGTATGGCAAGTAGGGACAATGTGCAGGACAGTTCAATATGAGAACAGTAAACAGAATAACAATGTTATCACAGGCTGTACAAGAATAATCATAAAAAGCATATTACTTGACACAGCGAGGAGGTAATTGAAAAATAATTAGAAGCCTTACTGTGGAGCATAATTTGTAATATGTGTTGGGCATAAAGTAGTGTCAGGGATATAACTGTATGTGGCATATGGGCATTACAGTGTATGGCATAATGTATACTAGGCATTATGGTGTGTGGCATTACGTGTAATGGACATTATCGTGTGTGACATAATATGTAATGGGCATTACGGTGTGGCATAACGTGTAATGGGCATTACGGTGTGCTGGCATAACGTGTAATGGGCATTATGGTGTGTGGCACAATGTGGAATGTGCATTGCGGTGTGTGGTATAACATGTAATAGGCATTACAGTGTATGGCATAATGTATACCGTGTGTGGTATAATGTGTAATGGGCATTAAGAAGTGTGGTAAAATGTGCAATTGGCATTACGTGTGTGGCATAATCTGGAATGGGCATTATGGTGTGTGGCGTAATGTGGAATGGGTATTAAGGTGTGTGGTATAATGTGTAATAAGCGTTATGGTGTGTGGCATAATATAGAATGGGCATTACGGTGTGTGGTATAATGTGTAATAGGCATTACAGTGTGTGGTATGTGTAATAGGCATTGCAGTGTGTGGAATAATGTGTCCACGCCCCTTTTGTGTGCGGCGCTAGCCCTATTTTACATTGAGGGCAGGGGGGATAAATGGAAACTTTCGCCCTGGGCGCCACAAGGTCCCCGGCCCTGCATTACACGGATGTAACCCATGCATGCAGGACAGCTTTATTTTTACAATTTAGATTTTGGTTTGAACACACCCCACCCAAACCTAACTCTCCCTGCACATGCTACATCTGCCCCCCCCTTCCACACCCAGTGCACATGGGCCCTCATTCCGAGTTGTTTGCTCGCGAGCTGCTTTTAGCAGCATTGCACACGCTAGGCCGCCGCCCTCTGGGAGTGTATCTTAGCATAGCAGAATTGCTAATGAAAGATTAACAGAATTGCTACTAAATAATTCTTAGCAGTTTTTGAGTAGCTCCGGACCTACTCACAGATTGCAATCAGCTCAGTCCGTTTAGTTCCTGGTTTGGCGTCACAAACACGCCCTGCGTTCGGCCAGCCACTCCCCCGTTTCTCCAGACACTCCCGCGTTCTTCCCTGACACGCCTGCGTTTTTTAGCAAACGCCGGGAAAACGCTCAGTTACCACCCAGAAACGCCCCTTTCCTGTCAATCATTTACCGAACAGCAGTGCGACTGAAAAGCGCAGCAGAATCCACAGCAAATCTGCTAAATGTTTAGTTAAATAACAAAGAGGGCGCATGCACAATTAGCAAAAAATTTGCAGCATACCGAAAATCGGCAACGAGTGAACAGCTCGGAATGACCACCATGGTTTTGCCCAGTTGTGTGCTTTTTTGTTATCTTACAAAACTGAATCAGGCCTACTGTACACTCAATAGCATTCTAGCTGGAATCTGTCAAAATATATACTGTACTACTAGAGTACATTGTGTCCCAAATGTATTTTTTGTCTTTGTAGTTTATGTTTTTAAAAGTGAAAAGCACATTAATTCATTTTATCTATGAAACATCTTAAGTCCTAAAGACCACTCACAAGAAAGCCTATAATCACACACGGTCTGTATTGTCACACACTTGTGTCCTGATACAATGTGGTAACATAATTACTATTAATGATGTGCTGATAGATATATACAGCATGTGTTGATGTCTGCCCCATAAACTAAAGCAATCCAACATTAGCTACTTTAGGCTGTCTCATCTCTGTCACACATCATTTGTATCTTTTTGTGTAATGTGTCTTATATATAAGTAAATAGAGAAATCCACAACTAAGGAAACTTTTCAGATAAAGTAACTAATTAATTATAGCTTTCATTGACATTACAAACTGAATAATGGTTCTGAATCTAATTTTTATGATTGGAAGCAGAAAGAAATGAAAGTCAAAGTCACTTCTGGAAAGAATCACTGCACTTGTCTTTGCACCTGCCAACTTGTGCAATGGTACATAAATCTTTGATGAATAGAATCCATCTCTGAGTATATTTGTGGTTAGAACAACAGTACATTAATGGTCAGGGTAAAAGTACTGCAGACCGGCCAGAAACTTCATAACCAATGGGTTGTCTTTTTTCTATGTACAGTGAGTCAACACAAGCAATTACAGAGTTTATTTGAAATGCTTTTTCTTTGCCAACACTTAAGGACATACTCACTTAGGGCAGGCCTGGCCAACCTGTGGCTCTCCAGCTGTTGTGAAACTACACATCTCCGAATGACCTGCCACAGTTTAGCATTCCCTAATAGGTAAACTAGGGCAGGGCATGCTGGAACTTGTAGTTTTACAACAGCTGTAGAGCCACAGGTTGGCAGGCCTCACTTAGAGCATATTCAATGAAACCCTGTGGCTAATTACCAAACCGGACCGATCCAATTAGTGGATCGTGTGGATGCTGAGGGCGCACTTTTCCTCACAGCTTCAAGAGCTACAAGGAAATTTGGCAAGAAAAGGGCACACTCAGGGGTTCCTGCGCGAGTAAAACCTACTGATAGTTTATGTGGACTCAATGCGTTTCTGCATAGTAATCCCCATTTTTAGGCATGGGGAAAAGGCTATTTAATGGAATAGTTTTTCCCCGCACCAGGCGGTAATTACATAACAATTAATTAAAAATGCCCCTAAGACTTCCATTCAATGGTACTGAAATAATTAGCATCTGATAGTTAAAGGATTTATACCTGAGACTCTATACAGAATACTTAGTGACTTGTTCAGCTTCAGTTTCAAAATAGCAAATTGGGCGATTATGTGCAGACTGCGCATGCGCTGCGAATGCACTGCATGTGCACAAAGGCTAAATTGCAATTTAGTGAAATGCGATCGCAATATGATTGAAAGGAAGTGACAGTTTGTGGGTGTTAACATAGCAATTGTGGGGAGTGGTTGGGAAAAAGCAGGCGGATCATGGCTATTTTTGGGGTGTGTATCTGACATCAGTTGTAATGGATTGCGTCTACAAACATGGTGCTGGTGCAACTGCATTCTCATTATTCTGAGTAGCCCTGGGTCAACCGCAATTGTCGATGGTTCTCTATTTCTGCACATGCACCACAATTTTGCGACTGCATCAGTGGGCATCTTTCACCTTTCTGGGTGACACTTCACATGCGATTTTTAGCAGAAGCAGGATTGAGAAAATCACAAATTGGGGGAAATTTACTAAGCTCCCGATTTTGACCGAGATGCCGTTTTTTCATCAAAGTGTCATCTCGGTAATTTACTAAGCACTAATCACGGCAGTGATGAGGGCATTCGTAATTTTTTGCAAGTTCAGGTAAAAAATTACGAATGAATACACCATCGGTCAAAACGCGGCTGTTTAAGTATGAATCTCGGTCATTTACTAAGAAGTGCAAAGCAAAAAAAGAACAAACACTGCCGTGAAAAATTACAACTCGTAAAAAAGTGCTAAAAAAAAACAGACCTGCTTTTTTTATTCGTGATTGGATAGGCATGCACGGATCCATGAGATCCGTGCATGTATATCAGTGGGAAGGGGTGGGAAAGTGCTTATTTTTTCAAAAAAAATTGCGTGGGGTCCCCCCTCCTAAGCATAACCAGCCTCGGGCTCTTTGAGCCGATCCTGGTTGCAGAAATATGGGGAAAAAAATGACAGGGGTTCCCCCATATTTAAGCAACCAGCATCGGGCTCTGCGCCTGGTCCTGGTCCAAAAAATACGGGGGACAAAAAGAGTAGGGGTCCCCCGTATTTTTAAAACCAGCACCGGGCTCCACTAGCTGGACAGATAATGCCACAGCCGGGGGTCACTTTTATATAGTGCCCTGCGGCCGTGGCATCAAAAATCCAACTAGTCACTCCTGGCCGGGGTACCCTGGGGGAGTGGGGACCCCTTCAATCAAGGGGTCCCCCCCCCCCAGCCACCCAAGGGCCAGGGGTGAAGCCCGAGGCTGTCCCCCCCCCCATCCAATGGGCTGCGGATGGGGAGGCTGATAGCCTTTGTTGTAAAAGAAAAGATATTGTTTTTAGTAGCAGTACTACAAGGCCCAGCAAGCCTCCCCCGCATGCTGGTACTTGGAGAACCACAAGTACCAGCATGCGACGGAAAAACGGGCCCGCTGGTACCTGTAGTACTACTACTAAAAAAATACCCAAAAAAAGACAAGACACACACACCGTGAAAGTATAATTTTATTACATACATACACACATACATACATACTTACCTTAAGTTCCCACGCAGGTCGGTCCTCTTCTCCAGTAGAATCCAAGGGGTACCTGTTGAATAAATTATACTCACGAGATCCAGGGGTCCAGGCTCCTCGGGAAATCCAGGGGTAATCCACGTACTTGCATAAAATAAGAAAACGGAAAGCCGAGCCACGAACTGAAAGGGGCCCCATGTTTTCACATGGGACTCCTTTCCACGAATGCCAGAAACCCACTCTGACTGATGTCTAAGTGGGTTTCTTCAGCCAATCAGGGAGTGCCACGTTGTAGCACTCTCCTGATCGGCTGTGTGCTCCTGTACTGAGTGACAGGCGGCACACGGCAGTGTTACAATGTAGCGCCTATGCGCTACATTGTAACCAATGCTGGGAACTTTCTGCTCAGCGGTGACGTCACTTTAGGTCAACCGCAGGGCAGAAAGTTCCCAGCTTTGGTTACAATGGAGCGCATAGGCGCTACATTGTAACACTGCCGTGTGCCGCCTGTCACTCAGTACAGGAGCACACAGCCGATCAGGAGAGTGCTACAACGTGGCACTCCCTGATTGGCTGAAGAAACCCACTTAGACATCAGTCAGAGTGGGTTTCTGGCATTCGTGGAAAGGAGTCCCATGTGAAAACATGGGGCCCCTTTCAGTTCGTGGCTCGGCTTTCCGTTTTCTTATTTTATGCAAGTACGTGGATTACCCCTGGATTTCCCGAGGAGCCTGGACCCCTGGATCTCGTGAGTATAATTTCTTCAACAGGTACCCCTTGGATTCTACTGGAGAAGAGGACCGACCTGCGTGGGAACTTAAGGTAAGTATGTATGTATGTGTGTATGTATGTAATAAAATTATACTTTCACGGTGTGTGTGTCTTGTCTTTTTTTGGGTATTTTTTTAGTAGTAGTACTACAGGTACCAGCGGGCCCGTTTTTCCGTCGCATGCTGGTACTTGTGGTTCTCCAAGTACCAGCATGCGGGGGAGGCTTGCTGGGCCTTGTAGTACTGCTACTAAAAACAATATCTTTTCTTTTACAACAAAGGCTATCAGCCTCCCCATCCGCAGCCCATTGGATGGGGGGGGGGACAGCCTCGGGCTTCACCCCTGGCCCTTGGGTGGCTGGGGGGGGGGGGACCCCTTGATTGAAGGGGTCCCCACTCCCCCAGGGTACCCCGGCCAGGAGTGACTAGTTGGATTTTTGATGCCACGGCCGCAGGGCACTATATAAAAGTGACCCCCGGCTGTGGCATTATCTGTCCAGCTAGTGGAGCCCGGTGCTGGTTTTAAAAATACGGGGGACCCCTACTCTTTTTGTCCCCCGTATTTTTGGGACCAGGACCAGGCGCAGAGCCCGATGCTGGTTGCTTAAATATGGGGGAACCCCTGTCATTTTTTTTCCCATATTTCTGCAACCAGGATCGGCTCAAAGAGCCCGAGGCTGGTTATGCTTAGGAGGGGGGACCCCACGCAATTTTTTTTATTATTTTACAGTGTTTAATTAAAAAAAAAATAAAAATAAACCCCAGCACGGATCACACAGATCCGGCCGAGATTGATTGTAAAAAAAGTCGGCAGTGTTTTGCTAATCACTGCCGTAAAAATAGGTAAAAAACCACGAATGACATCGACATCGGAAGAAAAGAAAAACCCGAATACGACAGCTTAGTAAATCCATCGTAATCAATTCAAAAAGTTGCAGTTTTACACTGTCGATGTCATTCGTGATTGAACTTTGACCTTTATTCGGAAATTACGAATCTTAGTAAATTTACCCCATTGTCTCAATATCGATCCAAGCTGGATGAGGTCCTAAGTACATTAATAATGTTTACAACAGTTGTGTTTATCCGATGGGTGCATGTAACCCGTATGGGCCAAAGCCATTTCCCCTCTGGTCCTCCTCCTAGTGATACCACAGGATAAATGTAGCTCATGCACAGAGTTTGCTCATCCTCTGGACTAGCCAATCACAGGTTAACTATCAAGACTATGTGAACATGCCATGAGACTTCTGTTGGACCAAGAACCCTGCGTGAGAGATAAGATGTTGCCAAGAAATATGACACATAGGGTGTTCAATTTTTTCTCTTACCAGCCAGGCTGTGGTGCCCAACAGCTATTCAATTGTTGCTCCATTTAGGCACAATCAATTGCCAGCGCTGGCATTTCAGCTCACACCCCCAGGTGAGGTGAACTGAAATAAGCAGATAGTGACCCGTTTGACTGCTCAAAATGGAACCTTTCGTGTCACGACCATTAGTTTGGTCGGATTTATGGACGATATTCAATTGTTTATTGTTCCCGATCTCCTGTCTAAAGTGATGGGAGATTGGGAGGGGGAATGGTATTAAATTGTTTCTTTTTATCGGACTCGTCACGATAATGGGCGATGCCCAAACTAATGGTCGCGATGTGAAAAGTCCTGTTTGAACACTCAAACAGTTCACTTTTCATTTATTTCAGCTTATCACCCCTGGGGGGTTCGAGCTGAAATGCTGGTGCTGGCAGCCGTTCGCGCCCGAACGGCTGCTACAATTAAAAAGCTACATTTGAGCGCCATTTACTTGCTGCCGGCAAGAGAAAATGTAATATCGCCCATAGAATAGAAAATCTACATGAAAATATAGATTAAGTGGTTTTGAAAATCATAGAGATGAACAGCTCAGGGGGGCTCAGTGGATACAGCATAATTTTTTATTTATGATCTTATTAAATCTTCCTGAAGCACATAGTGACTCAAGTCATGGAACACACCTTATAGAAGCAGTTAAGGTGGGCTGTACTAACCAATGGCAGTACATCCCGACACACATTGCATGCATACTAATTGCATGTACTAACATATGTGATTAGCAATGCAAGGGTTTTGGACCCGGGGGCGGCGGCGCTGGGAGGGATCCGATTGATGAATAAATACAGGCAGGTACTTATCCATCATGCAATGCCATTAGGGAGGCATCTGATTGGCTCCAAATTTATTCTGCAGCAGGACAACCCCAAACATACAGCCAATGTCATTAAGCTATCTTCAGCATAAAGTAGAACTAGAAGTCCTTGAAGTGATGATATGGCCCCCACAGAGCCCTGATTTCAACATTATTGAGTCTATCTGGGATTACATGAACAGAAAGAAGGATTTGGGCAAGCCTACATCTACAGCAGATCTGTGGTTAGTTCTCCAAGATCGTTGGCATAACCTCTCTGCCAAGTTCCTTCAAAAACTGTGTGCAAGTGTACATGTGTGCAAGTGAAGAATTGATGCTGTATTAAAAGCAAAAGGTGGCCACACTAAATATTGATTTGATTTAGATTTCTCTTCTGTTCATTCACCTTGCATTGTTAATTGATAAAATTAAACTATTAACAGTTCTATTTTTGAAAGCATTCTTGAAAGCTATTTTTTCCACACCTGTCTAAAACTTTTGCACAGTACTGTACATTACTACTAGGTTGTTCTTTACAGGTAATGTACGGTATTCTATAAATTCATAGTTGACTATAACTTCCCCCGCTGTCTCACCCACCCCCTTCCCACAAACACAACATAAACTTTAGACCTCATTGGCGGAATGTAATGGGGTCCAAGATCGCCGGAGGTGCGGGATGCCGGCTGATCTCGGGCATTTTTAATTAAAGGGGCAATCACTTAAGGAATTATTTTACAGAGCATGGTTTACCTGGAGATCTCCTCCTCCTCTCTAACGGACAGCAGCTCTCTGATTTCCTCCTCCGCCCAGTGCACCATACTGTCTCTCTCTGCAGCTTAATGATAACCTCAGACGTCAGCACTAATGCCCCGCCCGCTCATCCAAACCAAGACCTGCCCACTCAGCCAGTCAACCAGTGCCCCGCCAACTCATCCAATCAAAGAGACCTGACCACTCAGCCATCAGCCAGTGCCCCACCAGATCATCCAATCGCCGCTGTTTACCGCGACCCAACTCTAAAAACATGGGTCGCACCCATTCAGACAGCCGGCAACCCATATCTGATCCAGGAAAAACCCTGGTACATACCTGGGTCGAAGTCCCGGGATTTTTGACCCGGGTTGACCCTTTCAGACAGAAAAACAATCCAGGTTGACTCAGCTCGTGATGGAAAATTACCGGGTTATTTTGTCTGACTGAAAGGGGTATAACATTGCCCCACACTCTATTCTACATGCTAACATTGCACTGCACCACATCCTACCGTTAATGTTAACTGCACACTAACATTAACATAACACTACAGTACACCTTATCGTTACTTTACACTAACATTGCACTATACTACCCGCTACCAGGGCCGGTGCTAGGGTGTTCGGCGCCCCACTGCAAACTATAAATTTGCGCCCTCCCATACTTTACAAAGGGACAGTGCACATAATGCCCCCTGTAGTAGTGATGCTTACACACGTAACGCCCCCTGTACCAATACCGCTTACACACGTAACACCCCCTGTACCAGTGACGCTTACACACGTAACGTCTCCTCTATCAGTGATGTTTACACACGTAGTACCAGTGACGATTGCACACGTAACGCCCTCTGTAGTAGTGATGCTTACACATGTAACGCCCCCTGTACCAGTGACGATTGCACACATAATGCCCCCCTATACCAGTGATACTTACACACGTAGTACCAGTGATGCTTGCACACGTAATGCCCCCTGTAATAGTGACGGTTACACACGTAACGCCCCCTGTACCAGTGACGCTTGCACACGCAATGTCCCCTGCACCAGTGATGCTTACTCACACAACGCCCCCTGTACCAGTGACGCTTCCACACGTAACGCCCCCTGTAATAGTGACACTTACACACTTAATGACCCCTGTGCCATTTACGTTTACACACATAGTACCAGTGACGCTTCCACACGTAACGTCCCCTGTACCAGTGACGCTTCCACACGTAACGCCCCGTTCCAGTGACGCTTGCACACGTAACGCCTCCTGTACCAGTGACGCTTACATACGTAACGTCCCTTGTACCAGTGATATTTGCACATCCAACGCCCCCTGTACTAGTGATGCTTACACACGTAATGCCCCCTGTACCAGTGACGCTTGCATACGTAACGCCCCCTGTACCAGTGATGTTTACACACGTAACGCCCCCTGTACCAGTGACGCTTACATGCGTAAAGCCCCCTATACCAGTGACGCTTACACGCGTAAAGCCCCCTGTACCAGTGGCGCTTGCACACATAATGCCCCCTTTACCAGTAATACATACACACGTAGTACCAGTGACGCTTGCACACGTAACGCTCCCTGTACCAGTGACGCTTACACACGTAGTCCCAGTGACGCTTGCACACGTAACGCCCTCTGTAGTAGTGATGCTTACACACTTAAGGCCCCCTGTACCAGTGACGCTTGCACACATAATGCCCCCCTATACCAGTAATACATACACACGTAGTACCAGTGACGCTTGCACACGTAACGCTCCCTGTACCAGTGACGGTTACACATGCAACACCCCCCTGTACTAGTGATGCTTACTCACGTAATGCCCCCTGTACCAGTGACGCTTGCATACGTAATGCCCCCTGTACCAGTGACGCTTGCATACGTAACGCCCCCTGTACCAGTGATGTTTACACACGTAACGCCCCCTGTACCAGTGACGCTTACACGCGTAAAGCCCCCTGTACCAGTGACGCTTACACGCGTAAAGCCCCCTGTACCAGTGACGCTTACACACGTAGTCCCAGTGACGCTTGCACACGTAATGCCCTCTGTAGTAGTGATGCTTACACACTTAACGCCCCCTGTACCAGTGACGCTTGCACACATAATGCCCCCCTATACCAGTAATACATACACACGTAGTACCAGTGACGCTTTCACACGTAACGCTCCCTGTACCAGTGACGGTTACACATGTAACGCCCCCTGTACCAGTGACGCTTGCACACGCAACGCCCCCTTGTACCAGTGGCTTCAGTATGGTATGCCGGCGGTCGGGCTCCCGGCGACCAGCATACCGGCGCCGGGAGCCCGACCGTCGGCTTACCGACAGTGTGGCGAGCGCAAATGAGCCCCTTGCGGGCTCGCTGCGTTCGCCATGCTACGGGCACGGTGGCGCGTCTCCCTCCAGGAGGGTCGTGGACCCCCACGAGAGAGAATAAGTGTCAGTATGCCGGCTGTCGGGATTCCGGCACCGGTATACTGTGCGCCAGGATCCCGTCAGTCGGCATACTGAAGACCACCCGTACCAGTGATGCTTACTCGCACAACGCCCCCTGTACCAGTGACGCTTCCACACGTAACGCCCCCTGTAATAGTGACGCTTGCACACGTAACGCCCCCTGTAGTAGTGACGGTTACACACATAATGCCCCCTGTACCAGTGACGCTTGCACACGCAACGTCCCCTGTATCAGTGATGTTTGCACACGCAACACCCCCTGTACCAGTGATGCTTACTCACACAACGCCCCCTGTACCAGTGACGCTTCCACACGTAACGCCCCCTGTAATAGTGACACTTACACACGTAATGTCCCCTGTACCATTTACGTTTACACACATAGTATCAGTGACGCTTGCACACGTAACGCCCCCTGTACCAGTGACGCTTGCACACGTAACGCCCCCCTGTACCAGTGACGCTTGCATACATAACGCCCCCTGTACCAGTGACACTAACACACGTAACGCCTCCTGTACCAGTGACGCTTACACACGTAGTACCAGTGATGCTTGCACACGTAACGCCCCCTGTACCAGTGACGCTTACACACGTAACGCCCCTTGTACCAGTGATATTTGCACATGCAACGCCCCCTGTACCAGTGACGCTTGCACACGTAACGCCCCCTGTACCAGTGACGCTTGCATACGTAACACCCCCTGTACCAGTGACGCTAACACACGTAACGCCCCATGTATCAGTGACACTAACACACGTAACGCCCCCTGTACCAGTTACGCTTACACACGTAACGCCTCTTGTACCAGTGATATTTGCACACGCAACGCCCCCTGTACTAGTGATGCTTACACATGTAACGCCACCTGTACCAGTGACACTTTCACAAGCAATGCCCCCTGTACCAGTGACGCTTTAACACGTAACGCCCCCTGTAATAGTGACACTTACACATGTAACGCCCCCTGTACCAGTGCCGCTTACACAAATTATGCCGCAGTCACACTTACACAGACATACACACACACACACACACAGTCACACATATATACAGTACACACACACACTTTCATTCACTGTCTTTCCAGACACTTACATAAGGAAGTCTGGCTGGCCGAAGCTGTTTCAGCTCATCCTCCTGCTGCAGCCTGGACCAGTGTAGCCCCGCCCCTTGTTCCCATGTAACCCCGCCCCCTTTTAGGTCCGTGAACTGCCACAAGGGAGGGGGAGAGGAGACTTCGTGCTGCCGGCGCCGCTGCCTGTCATAGAGTGTGACAGGCGCAGCAGCAGGGGGGACAGGATGGCGCAGCATAGGAATGCAGAGCAGGAAGAGCACCCAACCTTCCTGGCACCTCCCAGCACTGCATCCCTTTGCTGAGCGGCTAGTGCCGGGCCTGCCCACTACTATTACTGTACATGTTGCGTTCGCTGGATGATGTGTAAGATGGAGGCAGGGCCACCTGATATAATTTCGTTTAAAACTCACTGGCTCTAGTGCTGTAGATTAGGGATGGCCGTTGGTGGGTTAACAATCGATGTACCATCGCTGGTTAACATCAATGGTGTGAAACCATCTGTGAGGGAACCATCAATGGTTTTCACTGATGGTCACCCCCGCTTTACCATTCACTTGGCTGCAGGCCAAACACATTGTGCCTGATTAACAATTTAGACAGAAGCTTAGTGCACCAGGACTTGGGGGCAGGGGGGGGAGGGGTGTTACACAGTTGCCAGCTGATAGAATGAAGACCTAATTCATTCCATGGGACAGTTATGTTGATTGCAAGTGATGAGCGGATTCGGTTTTACTCGGTTTTCAAAACCGAATCTTATTGGCTCACTGATGTCACGTGGTTTGGATAGCCAATAAGATTCAGTTTTGAGAACCGAGTAAAACCGAATCCGCTCATTGCAATGTCCTCTTACCTCTTTGTTATTATCCAATTTAATTTTATTAATAAACACGTAACGGTTTCCTAAATTACTACTGTATATATAACATCTGTAGCAGAAACAGAATTTGTAGACATGCAATCATTAAAAACTGAACCATGGTATAGGGAGCTGATACACAAACATTCTGTATAAAAAGTGGAACCTACTGACCAGCAATTAAAAATCAGCTTTCTATAGTGTAATAGTCCTATATGCACTGGTCGCTTAGTACTAACCTATGCAGCATGCTAGCAGTACGTACAATCACAGTCTACACGCTAAAGCCCCATACACACTAGGCGAGAAAGTAAAAGATCTCACTCAGAAGGGTCGATCTGAGCGAGATCATTTGCAATCTCGTCCAGTGTGTACACTCTATGGCCCTCATTACGAGTTGTTCGCTCGCAAGCTGCTTTTAGCAGCATTGCACACGCTAAGCCGCCGCCTACTGGGAGTGAATCTTAGCTTAGCAGAATTGCGAACGAAAGATTCTCAAAATTGCGAATAAAAATTTCTTAGCAGTTTCTGAGTAGCTCGACACTTACTCTGCCACTGCGATCAGTTCAGTCAGTTTTGTTCCTGGTTTGACGTCACAAACACACCCAGCGTTCGCCCAGACACTCCCCCGTTTCTCCAGCCACTCCCGCGTTTTTCCCAGAAACGGCAGCGTTTTTTCACACACACCCATAAAACGGTCAGTTTCCACCCAGAAACACCCACTTCCTGTCAATCACACTCCGATCACCAGAACGAAGAAAATTCCTCGTAATGCCGTGAGTAAAATACCTAACTGTTGAGTAAAATAACTAAGCGCATGCGCTCTGCGAACATTGCGCATGCGCAGTAAGCGACTAATCGCAAAATAGAGAAAATCGGCAACGAGCGAACAACTCGGAATGAGGGCCAATGTCGTTAATGGTGCGCGCTGCCGTGCATCATTAATGACCCTCTCCCCCGTCTCTACATGTACAGACAAGGGAGGTCCTCGTTAACGAAAGCCATGCTGCAGATGCAGCATGGTCGTTGTTCCCCCCACCGTTGCTCCCTTCCCCGCTGACATCGGCAAGTGTGTATGCACTTGCCGATGCCGGCACCCCTCCGCCAATATCGGCGGGGACTCATTTAGTGTGCATTCGGCTTAAACGAGTCCCCGCCGCCAATATTGGCGTCGGCGGGGACCCGGCATACACACTTGCCGATGCCAGCGGGGGGAACGATGCCGCATGGCTGTTGTTAACGAGGACCTCCCTTGTATGTACATGTTCAGATGAGGGAGGGGGTCGTTATCGATGCGTGGGAGCGCGCATCGTTAACACTGGACGAGATTGTAAATGATCTTGCTCCGATTGGCCCCTCTGAGCGAGATCTTTTACTTTCTCGTCTAGTGTGTATGGGGCTTAGTTTCTTCAAATAGAACTCATCAAACTGGGGTCAGGTTTAGTAGTGAGAGAGTTCCCTAAATGTAGAAATAAGTCAATGTATGTCTTTTCTACCTACACTTTGCATTGATTTATGGAACTGTCATGGCATGTCCACTCTCATATGTTTCTGCTTGAGCACACATAAATGGATAATTTCTTGAGCAAGCCCACTGTTAAGGAAACACAAACATAATAAAGACAGTGTAATTAGGTTCTGGCTTAGATTTTTTGTTCAAGAATACGACTAATTAAATTACCTAACTATGTTAGAAATGGTTTGCATTAACCACAGGAAAAATATAACCTACTGACATGAATGCATTGCTTCACAAAAATGTAAATTAAAGTACAAGAACGAAAATTACAGTTTAAATGTTAGTCCCAGATGGTAGCCATGTGCTGTCCACACAGTGTGTTCTGTTTTCACATGCAGTTGAGGGATGAGGAGCCTTACTGCTGCGGAGAACCTGTAATTTCTTGGGCGTCTATGCCATCATCCAATTTATGAAAGGGGTTTGTGCTATTAAGAACTATATTGGTCAAGTAAGTATGTCGGTAACTTTCACCGGCCAAGCATCATGCCAACTGCAGAGACTGCTCCAACTCCACACCAATATTACTGTGCAATAGTTAATTATAAATGCAGGTGAAATCATGGTCATATATATACATACCTCCCAACATGACCCTCTCCAGGAGGGACAGAATGTTCTGCTCCTGGTCTTCAGTCTTAATCTATGCTTGCCATCACCTGTGCTGAAACACCTTTCTTATCCATTAACCTGTTCAATACAGGTGCCGGCAATCATACATTAAGAGAAAAGTCCAGAAGCAGAGCATTGTGTCCCTCCTGGAGAGGGTCATGTTTGGAGGTATGCACATATCTAATATTCCTATTCTTACTGTGAAAGTTTAGATTTTGAAGTTACACATCATTGCATCAGTCACTCACATGGACTTAGAGGCCCTTATGTCACATAGGTCTGTCCCACATGTGTTCTGGTCAAGTGTTATCTTGGAGAGGGTCCAGCCATTGATTTTGCTAATCTAAAACAGTTGAAACAGCTTCAGTTATTACGTTGTAGACTTGCAGTTTTTAGGATTACAGACAGTGGTTCTGTACAATCCATAATCCATTCAGCCTGAAAACATGATCTTTTCATTATCATGCTTCCCAGATGGGACATGAGCCACTTCCATAGCTTGTGTTGTAGAGCAGTGTTGCATGGTGACAGCCATACTGTCTGTGATTTTATATAAAGAAAGGCACCTCAGAGTCACAGTCTTTCCTTCGGCTGCCATTTGATGGATTGGAACATCTGACTCAAATTACGCACTCAAAGCTAATTATACTATACGTTCACATGTATTTTCCAACATAGAAAGGGTTTGCTGGATCTTTGTTAAATAAAGACATGAAAAGGAAACATTTTCAGGTGTTGTGTATTCGATTCTTTATTATTCTGACTCAGATGTAGATCAGAACAAGCAGAGGGGCAGTCTGGAAAACACTCATTAAAACTGTACTATCCTGTGCTCGCTTCATCAGCATGGCAGTACAATGAGGATGTAGGCTGTGAGCGAGAAGAGTGGCTCCAGGGTTGGAAAGACCGGATTGGGGGGAGGGCTGAGGGCGGATTCAGTTTTAGAAAGACAACCCCATAACACCTAAAATGTAAAGCTTAATAAATAGGCGTAGAAAAAAATAAGGGACAGCTACATTTTTTTATTTTATTTTTTTTTAAATAAAAAAATAAGATTTTACTTACCGATAAATCTATTTCTCGTAGTCCGTAGTGGATGCTGGGGACTCCGTCAGGACCATGGGGATTAGCGGCTCCGCAGGAGACAGGGCACAAAACTAAAGCTTTAGGATCAGGTGGTGTGTACTGGCTCCTCCCCCCATGACCCTCCTCCAAGCCTCAGTTAGGATACTGTGCCCGGACGAGCGTACACAATAAGGAAGGATATTGAATCCCGGGTAAGACTCATACCAGCCACACCAATCACACCGTATAACTTGTGATCTGAACCCAGTTAACGGTATGACAAACGTAGGAGCCTCTGAACAGACGGCTCACAACAATAACAACCCGATTTTTTTGTAACAACAACTATGTACAAGTATTGCAGACAATCCGCACTTGGGATGGGCGCCCAGCATCCACTACGGACTACGAGAAATAGATTTATCGGTAAGTAAAATCTTATTTTCTCTGACGTCCTAAGTGGATGCTGGGGACTCCGTCAGGACCATGGGGATTATACCAAAGCTCCCAAACGGGCGGGAGAGTGCGGATGACTCTGCAGCACCGAGTGAGAGAACTCCAGGTCCTCCTCAGCCAGGGTGTGCCCCTGACCAAGTAGCAGCTCGGCAAAGTTGTAAAGCCGAGACCCCTCGGGCAGTCGCCCAAGATGAGCCCACCTTCCTTGTGGAATGGGCATTTATATATTTTGGCTGTGGCAGTCCTGCCACAGAATGTGCAAGCTGAATTGTACTACACATTCAACTAGCAATCGTCTGCTTAGAAGCAAGAGCACCCAGTTTTTTGGGTGCATACAGGATAACAGAAAGTCAGTTTTCCCGACTCCAGCCGTCCTGGAAATCTATATTTTCAGGGCCCTGACAACATCTAGCAACTTGGAGTCCTCCAAGTCTCTAGTAGCCGCAGGTACCACAATAAGCTGGTTCAGATGAAACGCTGACACCAACTTAGGGAGAAACTGGGGACGAGTCCGCAGCTCTGCCCTGTCCGAATGGACAATCAGATATGGGCTTTTGTGAGACAAAGCCGCCAATTCTGACACTCGCCTGGCCGAGGCCAGGGCCAACATCATGGTCACTTTCCATGTGAGATATTTCAAATCCACAGATTTGAGCGGTTTAAACCAACGTGATTTGAGGAATCCCAGGACTACGTTGAGATCCCACAGTGCCACTGGAGGCACAAAAGGGGGTTGTATATGCAGTACTCCCTTGTCAAATTTCTGGACTTCAGGAACTGAAGCCAATTCTTTCTGGAAGAAAATCGACAGAGCCGAAATTTGAACCTTAATGGACCCCAATTTGAGGCCCATAGACACTCCTGTTTGCAGGAAATGCAGGAATCGACCGAGTTGAAATTTCTTCGTGGGGCCTTCCTGGCCTCACACCACGCAACATATTTTCGCCACATGTGGTGATAATGTTGTGCGGTCACCTCCTTCCTGGCTTTGACCACGGTAGGAATGACCTCTTCCGGAATGCCTTTTTCCCTTAGGCTCCGGCGTTCAACCGCCATGCCGTCAAACGCAGCCGCGGTAAGTCTTGGAACAGACATGGTACTTGCTGAAACAAGTCCCTTCTTATCGGCAGAGGCCCTGAGTCCTCTGTGAGCATCTCTTGAAGTTCCGGGTACCAAGTCCTTCTTGGCCCATCCGGAGCCACGAGTATAGTTCTTACTCCTCTACGTCTTATAATTCTCAGTACCTTTGGTATGAGAAGCAGAGGAGGGAACACATACACCGACTGGTACACCCCTGGTGTTACCAGAACGTCCACAGCTATTGCCTGAGGGTCTCTTGACCTGGCGCAATACCTGTCCAGTTTTTTGTTCAGGCGGGACGCCATCATGTCCACCTTTGGTCTTTCCCAACGGTGCACAATCATGTGGAAAAAACTTCTCGATGAAGTCCCCACTCTCCCGGGTGGAGGTCGTGCTGAGGAAGTCTGCTTCCCAGTTGTCCACTCCCGGAATGAAAACTGCTGACAGTGCTATCACATGATTTTCCGCCCAGCGAAGAATCCTTGCAGTTTCTGCCATTGTCCTCCTGCTTCTTGTGCCGCCCTGTCTGTTTACGTGGGCGACTGCCGTGATGTTGTCCCACTGGATCAATACCGGCTGACCTTGAAGCAGAGGTCTTGCTAAGCTTAGAGCATTGTAAATTGCTCTTAGCTCCAGTATATTTATGCGGAGAGAAGTCCCCAGACTTGATCACACTCCCTGGAAATTTAATCCCTGTGTGACTGCTCCCCAGCCTTTCAAGCTGGAATCCGTGGTCACCAGGACCCAGTCCTGAATGCATAACTGTGGCCCTTTAGTAGATGAGCACTCTGCAGCCACCACAGAAGAGACACCCTTGTCCTTGGAGACAGGGTTATCCGCTGATGCATCTGAAGATGCGATCCGGACCATTTGTCCAGCAGATCCCACTGAAAAGTTCTTGCGTGAAATCTGCCGAATGGAATCGCTTCGTAAGAAGCCACCATTTTTCCCAGGACCCTTGTGCAATGATGCACTGACACTTTTCCTGGTTTTTGGAGGTTCCTGACTAGCTCGGATAACTCCCTGGCTTTCTCCTCCGGGAGAAACACCTTTTTCTGGACTGTGTCCAGAATCATCCCTAGGGACAGCAGACGTGTCGTCGGAGACAGCTGCGATTTTGGAATATTTAGAATCCACCCGTGCTGTCGTAGAACTACTTGAGATAGTGCTACTCAGACCTCCAACTGTTCTCTGGACCTTGCCCTTATCAGGAGATCGTCCAAGTAAGGGATAATTAAGACGCCTTTTCTTTGAAGAAGAATCATCATTTCGGCCATTACCTTGGTAAAGACCCGGGGTGCCGTGGACAATCCAAACGGCAGCGTCTGAAACTGATAGTGACAGTTTTGTACCACGAACCTGAGGTACCCTTTGTGAGAAGGGCAAATTTGGACATGGAGGTAAGCATCCTTGATGTCCAGGGACACCATATAGTCCCCTTCTTCCTGGTTCGCTATCACTGCTCTGAGTGACTCCATTTAGAATAGGTCTCACCGAGCCGTCTGGCTTCAGTACCACAATATAGTGTGGAATAATACCCCTTTACTTGTTGTAGGAGGGGTACTTTGATTATCACCTGCTGGGAATACAGCTTGTGAATTGTTTCCAATACTGCCTCCCTGTCGGAGGTAGACGTTGGTAAAGCAAACTTCAGGAACTTGCGAGGGGGAGACGTCTCGAATTTCCAATCTGTACCCCTGGGATACTACTTGTAGGATCCAGGGGTCCACTTGCGAGTGAGCCCACTGCGTGCTGAAACTCTTGAGACGACCCCCCACCGCACCTGTTTGTACGGCCCCAGCGTCATGCTGAGGACTTGGCAGAAGCGGTGGAAGGCTTCTGTTCCTGGGAATGGGCTGCCTGCTGCAGTCTTCTTCCCTTACCTCTATCCCTGGGCAGATATTATGGGGACGAAAGGACTGAGGCTGAAAAGACTATGTCTTTTTCTGCTGAGATGTGACTTGGGGTAAAAAAGGTGGATTTTCTAGCTGTTGCCGTGGCCACCAGGTCCGATGGACCGACCCCAAATAACTCCTCCCCTTTATACGGCAATACTTCCATGTGCCGTTTGGAATCTGCATCACCTGACCACTGTCGTGTCCATAAACATCGTCTGGCAGATATGGACATCGCACTTACTCTTGATGCCAGAGTTTCGCATATATAGAAATGCATCTTTTAAATGCTCTATAGTCAATAAAATACTGTCCCTGTCAAGGGTATCAATATTTCCAGTCAGGGAATCCGACCAAGCCACCCCAGCGCTGCCCATCCAGGCTGAGGCGATCGCTGGTCGCAGTATAACACCAGTATGTGTGTATATACTTTTTAGGATATTTTCCAACCTCCTATCAGTTGGCTCCTTGAGGGCGTCCGTATCTGGAGACGGTAACGCCACTTGTTTTTATAAGCGTGTGAGCGCCTTATCCACCCTAAGGTGTGTTTCCCAACGCGCCATAACTTCTGGCGGGAAAGGGTATACCGCCAATAATTTTCTATCGGGGGAAACCAACGCATCATCACACACTTCATTTAATTTATCTGATTCAGGAAAAACCACATGTAGTTTTTTCACACTCCACATAATACCCTTTTTTGTGGTACTTGTAGTATCAGAAATATGTAACATCTCCTTCATTGCCCTTAACAAGTAACGTGTGGCCCTAAAGGAAAATACGTTTGTTTCTTCACCGTCGACACTGGAGTCAGTGTCCGTGTCTGTGTCGACCGACTGAGGTAAAAAGGACGTTTTAACGCCCCTGACGGTGTTTTAGACGCCTGGACAGGTACTAATTGGTTTGCCGGCCGTCTCATGTCGTCAACCGACCTTGCAGCGTGTTGACATTATCACGTAATTCCTTAAATAAGCCATCCATTCCGGTGTCGACTCCCTAGAGAGTGACATCACCATTACCGGCAATTGCTCCGCCTCCTCACCAACATCGTCCTCATACATGTCGACACACAAGTACCGACACACAGCACACACACAGGGAATGCTCTGATAGAGGACAGGACCCCACTAGCCCTTTGGGGAGACAGAGGGAGAGTTTGCCAGCACACACCAAAAACGCTATATTATACAGGGACAACCTTTATATAAGTGTTTTTCCCTTATAGCATTTTAATATATATATACATATCGCCAAATAAGTGCCCCCCCTCTCTGTTTTAACCCTGTTTCTGTAGTGCAGTGCAGGGGAGAGCCTGGGAGCCTTCCCACCAGCATTTCTGTGAGGGAAAATGGCGCTGTGTGCTGAGGAGAATAGGCCCCGCCCCCTTTTCGGCGGGCTTCTTCTCCCGTTTTTCTGAGACCTGGCAGGGGTTAAATACATCCATATAGCCTCCAGGGGCTATATGTGATGTATTTTTAGCCAGAATAAGGTATTATACATTGCTGCCCAGGGCGCCCCCAGCAACGCCCTGCACCCTCCGTGACCGTTGGTGTGAAGTGTGTGACAACAATGGCGCACAGCTGCAGTGCTGTGCGCTACCTTCATGAAGACTGAAAAGCCTTCTGCCGCCGGTTTCTGGACCTTCAATCTTCAGCATCTGCAAGGGGGGTCGGCGGCGCGGCTCCGGGACGAACCCCAGGGTGAGACCTGTGTTCCGACTCCCTCTGGAGCTAATGGTGTCCAGTAGCCTAAGAAGCCAATCCATCCTGCACGCAGGTGAGTTGAACTTCTCTCCCCTAAGTCCCTCGATGCAGTGAGCCTGTTGCCAGCAGGACTCACTGAAAATAAGAAACCTAAAAACTTTTTCTAAGCAGCTCCTTAAGAGAGCCACCTAGATTGCACCCTGCTCGGACGGGCACAAAAACCTAACTGAGGCTTGGAGGAGGGTCATGGGGGGAGGAGCCAGTACACACCACCTGATCCTAAAGCTTTAGTTTTGTGCCCTGTCTCCTGCGGAGCCGCTAATCCCCATGGTCCTGACGGAGTCCCCAGCATCCACTTAGGACGTCAGAGAAATTATTCTTTTTGCTCTGTAGTGTTCACTAAGAATTGATGGATTTAGAAAATCCTTAAACTATTTTGTGATATACGAACTAGTAAATATATGACTTTTCTTATAGTTATCAGTTACATCCTAAGTCACACAATGTTATAAATATCAGAACAAATATTCTACAATTTACTGTAGCTAATAAGCTTTACACAAGTGCGCCCTAGGTCCTTTTGGACGCACACTTAAAACCTGTGTCACATTTAAAGCTGACAGTTCAAAGAACATTGCTTAACAATATTGTCACTAGTCCCTAGTAAGTCGATAGGCTAAATTCTCAGGATTATTGGTTCAGGACCTTGTATTTCTTGGACTGGACAGTACATAGGTGTATAGAGGAGTGTGTAAAGCTAAGTACACATAGGGGTATATTCACTTAAAGTCAGATCCATTCCGACATGTATTTGTCGGAATGGATCCGACATCCCCTATTCAATCTCATCTTAATTCAACTTTTTCAAGTCGAATTGAGATGGGACGCAGTGGAGGAGAAGGGGGGCGAGCCGCGGGGGGAACAGCGGGGAACAGGCGGCCGGCATACAGGGGAGATCAAGCATGCCTTAGCCGGGTGGAAGCTGCCGTGAGATCGGGCGGCTGAGTGACATCCAGCTGTAGCGCTGATCTCCCCTGTATGCCTGCCGCCTGTCCCCCCGTCTCTCTGCGGCTCGCCCCCCTCTCCTCTTCTGGGTCCGCATCTCAGTCCGACATCTTTTGATGTCGGATTGAGATGGTCGAAAAGGGGGCCAAAACCTGTCGGTTTTGGCCCCGTTTTCGACACAAACACGTGGATCGGCAGCTATTCCGATCCACGTGCTTTTCGACAAGTCAAATGCCTCGACATGTCGAAAAGCATTGAATAGGTCGAATCACGTTTCGACCTTAAAAAGTCGAAAACTGCCATCTTTTCGACAGACGGCAGTTTTCGACGCCAATTAAATATACCCCATAATATAGAATTATTGGGCCAATTGTCAATAATTGGGATATCGGCCGGATTTATCGTATAGTGTGTACGAACGATCGTTTCACAGATAATTCTGGAAAATCTTGCCCACACATACAAGCAATCGATTTTGCAGTCTGTCATCCCAAACCAAAAATCTCGGTCACAATCTTGCAATATCAAGCAATATGTGTGCATTCTCTATAATCTGCCCATATTTCCCATATTTTTCTCTCACTACATCATCCTCCTTGTGGGCGGACATATGCAAATGCCGTGTGATGTGGCAGAAAATTGGTGCCTACAATTTCCCGAAAAATCGTCTGATTGTCGGGCCAATCCAAAAAAATCTGACAGTGTGTACCTATCTTACAGCAGACTGCAGTTCCACATTACACAGCACTTGAAAACTGTATACTCTGGACCTGAATCTACACAAAGATATTTAGGTCAAAAAATCCAGGACGCATAGCATCCCTACCCTATTCCAGACCCTAACTCAACCCTGACCCCAAACTTCACCCTAACCATAACCACTAAACCTTACACCAACCCTAATATCCTATCCCAAACCCCTAAACTGACCCTAATACGCTAACATTAATTTTTTTTTTTTATCTCTTAGTACTATCTATGGGTTCGGTATGAAATACCGGTGGTTGGAATGCCGCAGTCACATGACCAACAAAAGCATCCAGACAATGACTATCCTGACATTGGAGGGGGTAAGTATTTTTACCCTCCCCTACGGTGGTGGTGGCTAGGGCTAACCCTCTTGGGAGGTGTCAACTAAGGCTAACCACATCCAGCCTAGTGCCTAGATTAACAAGTTGTTAGCGCCCTCAGATTTGTTGTGTATGTATGATTTTTGAATCCTTGCTAACGAGGGATTCTTCTAGAGGTGCTGCTTTTATATCCTGAGCGCAATTTAATACCATTTCTGTATTTATATATATATATATATATATATATATATATATATAGACAAATGGGGGGATAGGGTTATCGGCGACAAGTGTTGCTAAAAAGGGGGGTTATTGCACTACCATATAAATTTTCTAAAAAGCCAAAGAGATAAAAAATTCCAATATTTTTTTTTCATATATATGAGAGTAATAAAAAATCAAACAATAAAGTAAGATGTCTGATGAGACGAAACGCGTTGGGTTTCCTGTACTGACCCCCTACTATTTTTAAGCTAAGTTTGATCTCCTATCCTTTTTTAATCTTATTGTTAACTCTTATTTTATTGTTTGATTTTTCATTACTCTCATATATATATATATATAAAAAAAAAAATATTGGAATTTTTTATCTTTGGCTTTTTAGAAAATTTATATGGTAGTGCAATAACTCCCCTTTTTTAGCAACACTTGTCGCCGATAACCCTATCCCCCCATTTGTCTATACATTTTTAGGCAGTACCATACCAGTATTGCAATTTTTGAGGGTCTGGCTGACAACTATCAGTAAGGTTATGTGTGCTTTTTAACACTGATTCTAGTATTTATATTTATACACTGAGATCCCATCTCACAAGTGGCGCTATACTACTCTCTTCGCATATATATATATATATATATATATATTTTTTTTTTTAACAGTACCTGCTGCACTGTGAGTCTGTGTGATCTGATACTCAGCCTGGCAGACTCTCACTCTGCGCCTGTCTGCCCCATGATCCTGTCTGCTGGCACAGTGCCACTGGCCGCTAATGTTGTGCTGTGGTGGGTGGCTAAATAGTTATGAAAACTGCTTGCTATAGGTTAAATGTAGACGCACGGCGCTGCTATGTTTGAAAGTGTCCTACCTTCCTATAAGTCAGAAAGAGAGGGATTTGATACAGCGCTGCACAGAGTGGTAAGGGGAAGGGTGTGCATACAGGTAACTCTGATCTAGTATGAAAAACAGTAATATGTGAGGACTAATGAGGTGCCTGATGTTAATACACAAATGAACATGTGAGCCTGGTATGTAAATATAAAGGTGTATTTATTAAAATAAAGTTCACAGAGGAACCGTATTGCTCGCTATTCCCTGGAGGAGAATCCTTTTTCCTGTGCATACCCTCTTGATTGGTATACTGCCACTGATGAGGGGACCCCTCTCCGGAGTGGGTTCCAAGTGATCTTTTAGCGACACCTTTCACATAGAGTCCTAATCCCAGACCCTATGTCCCCCTTTAAATTAGAGTGAACCAATATGTCTTTCCAGTTGTGTGGATACCCTGAACCGCGTCCCGCTTGAGTTCTCACTATGTTGTGAATGTCTGTTTTGTACGTTTCCACACTGAAAGTTTGTGCCAGGGTGTTGGGCTTGTAATTCTCACTGCGTGTATGTGCATGCTCAGTTTCTGCACCCTGTCAGATTCCTGAGGCCTTTCCAGCTGGGTGGTGCCAACCAGTCCTTCCTGCTCCGAAGCCCAGTAAGTACATACAGTGGGAGTCTCCCAGAGTGTGGTCGGGTGCACAGTGTGCTGTCATGGCGAGTCGTGACGTCCGCCGTGTGCATAGTGCAATACTCCTCTGGGAATCTCGTGGAGGCCAGAAAGGTATCTTGAGATAAAGGTACTAAAAACCCAAGCAGTAAATTACCCCTTACTAGTAACAGTACAGTGCCACCTTTTGTGACAGCTCCCGCCGCTCAGCCAGCCTTGAAACATCCTTAGAACATCCCCCATTTCTAGCTGGATGAATGGTGACAAGTGCTCCCTTGCTATTGGATTTACTGCAGTGTCACTCAGCAGTAGGTTAGGTTAAGCTCTAGACACCGGGGCCGGATTATGTGGAGCATAACAACGGGCCCCTGCGGACCCACTGGGCCCTAGGCAGGTGCTTAGGCTGCTTATCGGGAAATCCGGCTCTGGTGGTGGCTCAAGATGGCGCAGTCCAAAATTCATATAGAGGAGCCACACCAAAAGCGAGCCCCAGCCAGCATTTGGAGTGGCAGTTGGTGTGCATCCCCTATTTAAATTTTAGACTGCACTGCATCCCCACCTCTGTAACTGCCACTGAACACAAATACTATGGGGGAGATTCAAATGTTTGAAAAGTCAGTTGGGAGTCTGTTTTTTCCTATCTAATAGACAGGAAAAAACAGACACCCAACCAACTTTTCAAACATTTGAATCTCCCCCAATAAGTTCAAACTTTTTCCTGAATTAGACCTTTCTTACCCCATATATGAAAATCAGCTGTAATAACAGCATACCATATACTTTTTATTCCAGTTAGTCTAACTCAATATATTAGAAACAATGAATATATAGAACATTAGGTTGACTAAAATATTACTTTTATGAAAACAGGTCCCTGGATTTTATAATACTGGTTTCACTACAGCTTTATAATTCTCCCACTGACCTTAAACCTGCAACCAATAGCAACAATACAATTTTGGAAAACCAGTTCTTAGTCCAAGCAATTCTACATGATGAATACACTGTTTATCTTCAATTATTATTTCCTTGGAGAACCTGTCTTACATGATTGTCCATTTTGTAAAATACATTTTTTTGTAGGAAGTTATTTCTACAAAATAATGTCCCATAATCCTTGGCTGAGATAATCACTGTATAGAGAAAGCCATTCATTTCTATACATATATACTTTTTTCCTCCCTAATGGTCGGACTGACTCACCCCATCTCCATTCCTTCCTCATCACACATGGGACAGATGGTCCCTTTTATGGGCAGAAAGCAACAGGTTAGTTTGCTTAACATAGCATGCAGGTTTGGTGTGTGGGTAGTAAATGTATAGTATTGGAGAGATTGAATGTAATATGGAAGCTAGTGAGAGCTATTAATGTAAGGTAGGCTCTATGCACGTAATGTAATAATTGATGGGGGCATCATATTAATATGTGGTCTATTTATTAAATGTGGGGACTATTTATCTAATGTAGGGTTGGTATATTATAAATATTGTAACAGAGAATAATGCAATAAGGTGTCTGTATTAAGTTTGGAGACAAACAGGACTCATTGGGGGAAAGGTCGTCTAAATATGGGCGTTATTTGTTTGTCAGGGCAGGGTTGAATGCCTTCTTTTAAAAAGAGACCGATAGTGTCAGTCATTGCTTGGCTTTTCAGGAGATTGCCATTTTCCAACAGGGGCTTACAATCTAGGATCCTAAAACAACAACGTTGAAGACACGAGCAAAAAGAAATCGAAGCTGCACAACAGGTATGAGTGGCTATATGTGACAATTATACCCCTTTCACACCAGAAATGCAGGGACAAAACCCGGGAATTCTGCCACGGGCTCATGCAGGGACATTCCCGGGTTGGCACCTTTCACACCAGCATTTTTTGCCGAGACATCCAGGGTCTGCACCTTTCATACTGAACCCGGGATGGCCCTGCATTTTCTGAAAATGGGCGTCTCAGAAAAACCACAAGACCAGGAAGTGCCCTGAATAGCCAATCAGCATCAGCAGAGGCAACCCGGGAAGGTGGGACATGTCCCTGCACCATTCACACTGTCCAGGTTCCAGGGACGATCCCGGGACCAACCCTGGTCGATTGCAGGGTTGAAATGCAGGGACAGAAATCCCGGGTTTTTGTCCCTGTACCCATTCACACCAAGAAATTTCCCAGGTTGATGCGCGTTCATGTGTTTTAACACGGGGAATTTATGGCTGTGTGAAAGGGGTATAAGAGGGAGAGGGGGAATGCAGAATAGGTGCATAACGTGTGACATGGGGGCTTGTAAGGAAGGTGCAATGTATGACCAGGTAGATAGGAGCTTAATGTGAGCAAGGACTAGGAAGGGATGCACATGTCAGTACTATGCATGTCTCGAGTACATGTGAAATAACCTGACAGGAGACAGCTGCTAAGTAGAGACGACTTATTGCAGCATGACATGTCAGCGTTTTTCAAATTGTTTTCTTTCTACATATCTCCCAAGAGAGTAAGCAATTCTTCTCCTTGCCTGGTTTGATCTGCAAACTAGTACTTGTATGGCAAGGGTAGATAGAACTTGCACCTACTTTGTGTAGGTTCTGAAAAAAATAAAACCCTAACAACACATGTGTGCTTCTCTACATACTCCCAGTGCACTACACTAAGGGCTATTTTTCAACCAGAATGCAGTTCCTGAAGGTCTTTTGTAAAATGACATCATCGGGAACGGCGTTCCAGAGCTGCCTATCCACAGACCCGAAGGTAAGGGGATACAAGAGAACTGGCGGCACATACATGAATTGGAGTACCCCGGCACAGGCATGAAAGTGTCATGGCGTCACTGGAGGGCAGCAGACTGCAGAGCAGAGGAGCAGCTCTGCAGGCAGAAGCCAAAGAAGATAAGCCTGGAGTGGTATGAGAGTGATGGAGTGACACATAGGGAAACATGAGGGAATGGAGTGACACACAGGGGGCTGGAGTGACATGGCAGAGATGGAGTGATACGGTGGGGAGGTGGAGTGACACATGGAGGGGAGCTGGAGTTGGTGTGACACCAATCAGACATTCTTGCCTCTAATTACATGAGGCAGCCAAAAAACTTAGTATGAATAAACCTGCTTTTGTGGGTGTGGATCTCTATTTTCTAAATGTATTGTATGTGGATCTGGCTTTTGAAGCATATTGTATGTGGATCTGTTTTTTCAATGTATTGTATTTGAATAAGGCTTTTATATAATACATTGACCTGTTATAACACTCACAACCCAAACTGTAGGTTTTTTCGAATTTGATTTAAGCAAAAATTGATGCTCCACCCCAGTGGTTGCTCCATGCCACATTACCACCCACTTCTGCCCCGACCCTGGGTTCCCGAACCTATTTTTCTAGAAAAATAGCACTGCTTGCACGTGAATGCACCTGGTTTGCCTCTTAAAGCACAGGGCCTGCAAATGTTAGCTATGTGCCACAAGTTGTGTGCCTCTGCAGTACAACAAATGCTATGTGACAGAAGCAAAGTTCTGATGCTTAACTGTAATTGACCCTGAGTGGTCATGGTGTGATGGCATCATACACTTTGTCCTGCACACTTGATGATGCTAATACCCTGTGATTTCATTTGCATCTCCTGGAGAGTAGGCAAGTAGTGTACGTACTGTATACACTTGCCAGTAGGAACACTTCTCTTCATCTGCTTGGTAAAATCCAGTATTGTTTTATTATGGAGTTTGATCCCAACAATAAAAAGCAGCAAAGGATGCTGGTGCTATATATCGTTTGTTTGTTTTTCAGACTAAGGGGGACATGTACTAAGCAGTGATAAAAGTAGAGAAGTGAGCCAGTGGAGAAGTTGCCCATGGCAACCAATCAGCATTGACGTAACATTTATAATTTGCTTACTATAAACATATAGAGAGCATCTGATTGGTTGCCATGGGCAACTTCTCCACTGGCTTTATTCTCCACTTTTATCACTGCTTAATACATGCCCCCCTAACATGTACAAAAATATATGTATTTGAAATATATACACGCACACAGGCTGAAGTCACTCCTATTAAAAACAAATAATATGTCAAAGTATATCTGTCAGCAGAGATATAAATTATTTGAAAGTTTCAGAGCCAAACAGTGAGCAACTCTATCTGGGAGGGGTTAATCGGAAATTCACTTTTGTATTCTTGCCAGGATCTGTTGTCAGCTGGAGCTTTCAGTGCACTCAGGAAATGATCTTAAATTGCATGGAGTAAAATGTTATAATCTGATTTGTGCTATTAGCAGACATGTCCAAACTCCATACCGGATTCTGTCTGCACTTCCAGAAAATAAGTCAATTGCTGTCCATTAGACGGCAAGACATCTACATAAAACAAAGCAGAAGAAAACATATACAGTACTCCACTACAACAACTTAACCCTCTCACAATGCTAGCTGCTTAATTATAGGCTCTGCTGTAACACATCCTTCCTGCACACAATGGGATGACGTCTACACATCATATTTACCTAAAAAGAATTGTTTATGCTCTTCTAATTTTAATGTGCTTGGCTGCAGCAGACTCTAATACCCTAATTGTCCTGAGGTTAATGTCACTGTCAGCTGATTGTTTTGCAAACACATAATCCTGTCTTTGAAAGGCAGGTCAATGAGACTCTACTAGCTGAAGGCTTTAGTAGAAGTGCTTGGCAATAAAAAACAAAATTGTATGTGCTTCTTCCTGCGAGGGGAAATAGTACAATTTATGACATGGGTTGCGTGCAGACAGGCTACGCCCTGGAGTAAGATACACATGATCTAATTTATCTCATTTAAGCTACAATTTTCAAAATTCTTTAATCTTTAAAAGGTCTGTCAGATTCTGTAGTATGGTACAACGGAGAGCAATGTACACAAAAGATATGGTAAAGTACAAACTGATCCAGAAAAACCAACTCGTAAAAAGACATCACACAAATTGTGACTGTAAATCTCTAAAAAGTGAGAATTAGCTAGCTGTAGCTGAAAGGTCGGAGAAAGCAATTTCATAGTACTGAAGAAGCATCACAAAATATGAAAGATTATAAAAGAAAGGTTTCTGTGCTGTATTTTTCTCACTTTAAATGCTGTATTGCAATAACATTATTATTTTACTCTTATCCGTAAATAGCATACTGTGGCCAGTCAATCCAGAGTAATTGGCACTTACCGTCACCACAGTCAAACAATATATGGATTCTTATCTGTAAGCATCAAGCGATAATATTACTGCTGCCTTCTTTACTTGTCACCACCACCTCTCTTGGTTATGTTCAACGATTGTAGGCTAATGGTTCTCAAACTCGGTCCTCAGGACCCCACACAGTTCTGCACTGTGTATCACCAACTGACCTAGAAAGCATGAACTGTACGGGGTCCTGGGGACCGAGTTTGAGAACCTGTGCCATAGGCTAATATAGCTGGGGTCTCATGTAGCGATACCGCTTTAAGTGCAGCTCCTTAGCAGATAAGGCTAGTATGATGGATAGTATTTTACATAAGCATAACTATAAACAGCATTTGCCCATTATTAAATATGCTGTTTTAATTCAGCCATTTAAGGCAACTGTATCTACAGTGAGGGATCTCTAAAATGCTTTATTTTTTTTTAGTTCTATGAGGTACAGATGCGGGGTTAATACCTGTCAAAACTTCAGATTTCCTTCAAATTTACTGCTCTCAAGTGCTATGCATATTATATTTAGTATTTTTTTTTTTTTATTATTAACATTTCAGGGCAATTTCTTTTTCAGTTTTTGCAAAGTGGGGAAAAAAACAAAAATATAAAATAAAATGTGGGTTTCTATTCGTTATTCAATTGTTAGTACCTTTAAATGCATTTTTTTAAAATTAATATTTTTTCTCTCCATGTAATCCTCCGTACCATGCCATGAATACTATATTTACTACACTTGGTGGCATTCTGCCCTAATAGGGAAACTTATAATATGCCCACACTGTACGCATATAGACACGTTTAAGCACATGTCATGAACATGCTAAGTTGTGATTACTGTTCACTTGTGTTTTTTTACTGATTTGGGCTCCACTTCGCTGCAGCAACTGACTGTTCCCTAATGACTGCATCCATGTCCCAGACAACAGGAAGCAACAGTAAAACACGGCTATTTCCTGCGAGACAGGAATTTATTAATAGCAAAAATATGTATGTTTATAGTGCTGGTCTACAGAAGAAGAGTATGTATGACCATAAGTATGTTCATTAATAAACTGAAATGCAATTGTATTATCTATTATTATATTTTGAATATTATCTAATATTAGAAATGCCAACCTCAGCACATCATGGTGGATTAGAGCAGTAGTCGGTGGGAATCTTAGTAGATCATGGCATTAGCGACTGTGACTGGATATCTGTCCACTTCTGAAACAGGCTTTATGTTCTAATATATAGACGTCCTAGAAAGCAGAGCTTGGAGTATAGTTTGAGGTACTATGCAATGCACACTGTGACTGTATAACCTATTAGGAGACTGAGGAGTTTATCATGTGTTTATGCCTGATACTTAAAAGGGCAATGCTTTTACTAGCAGTGTCTTGCTAGTAAAATCATTGCCCTTTTAAATTTTGGCCATAAACAAGATCAGTAGCATGGGTTTTACAAATCCACGGTTCATAAATAAAGCCTCTATTTCTGTTACTATTTCAAGGTTAAATCTATTTCAGGTGATCTATTAGATCTATCTGAGCAAAAACAGTCACTGGAGTAATACCTGTGTGAGTGTTAGAGGAATCATTCTCCTCCTTTTATGAAGTAAGACTCACATAGGTGCCCATGCAGTTTTTAGATTTATGTAATATGATGCAGCTTTATTTTATGTATTCATGTAATTGCTGAATATACTTTATACTTGATCTTTATAAATTAAAAAAGAATTGTTGAAAAGAAAAATGTAAGTAATCCGCCATTTATTATTATACCACTGGAAGGCTTCGATTTGTGGAGGACGGTCTTGAACATTCAATCTGAGAAGTAAATATCACACAACATTTAGAACATTTACATCAATGTATTCAGGGAAAATCCAAGCAGGATAATTACAGTCACAATATTTTTATTGCACATATTACAAAACAACAACATATATAGTGTGATCCCATCCTGATTTTACCGAATGAAAAAAAGATGATAAATTGCATTGATTTTTGCAAAAAAACACACATGAAAATAATGCAATAATACAGTCTAATAATAAGAATTTACTTACCGATAATTCTATTTCTCGTAGTCCGTAGTGGATGCTGGGGACTCCGTCAGGACCATGGGGAATAGCGGGCTCCGCAGGAGACAGGGCACATCTAAAAAGCTTTTTAGGTCACATGGTGTGTACTGGCTCCTCCCCCTATGACCCTCCTCCAAGCCTCAGTTAGGTACTGTGCCCGGACGAGCGTACACAATAAGGAAGGATCTTGAATCCCGGGTAAGACTCATACCAGCCACACCAATCACACCGTACAACTTGTGATCTGAACCCAGTTAACAGTATGATAACAAAACGAAGTAGCCTCTGAAAAAATGGCTCACAACAATAGTAATAACCCGATTTTTGTAACAATAACTATGTACAAGCATTGCAGACAATCCGCACTTGGGATGGGCGCCCAGCATCCACTACGGACTACGAGAAATAGAATTATCGGTAAGTAAATTCTTATTTTCTCTAACGTCCTAGTGGATGCTGGGGACTCCGTCAGGACCATGGGGATTATACCAAAGCTCCCAAACGGGCGGGAGAGTGCGGATGACTCTGCAGCACCGAATGAGAGAACTCCAGGTCCTCTTTAGCCAGAGTATCAAATTTGTAAAATTTTACAAACGTGTTCTCCCCTGACCACGTAGCTGCTCGGCAAAGTTATAATGCCGAGACTCCTCGGGCAGCCGCCCAGGATGAGGCCACCTTCCTTGTGGAATGGGCATCTACATATTTCGGCTGTGGCAGGCCTGCCACAGAATGTGCAAGCTGAATTGTACTACAAATCTAGCGTGCAATAGACTGCTTAGAAGCAGGAGCACCCAGCTTGTTGGGTGCATACAATATAAACAGCAAGTCAGACTTTCTGACTCCAGCCGTCCTAACTATATATATATATATATATTTTTAGGGCCCTGACAACGTCTAGTAACTTGGAGTCCTCCAAGTCCCCAGTAGCCGCAGGCACCACAATAGGTTGTTTCAGGTGACAACGCTGACACCCCTTTAGGAAGAAACTGGAGACGAGTCCCAGTTCTGCCCTGTTCAAATGGAAAATTCTAATATGGGCTTTTGTAAAACAAAACCGCCCATTCTTTTTGACAATCGCCTGGCCGAGGCCAGGACTAACAACATGGTCACTTTCCATGTGAGATATTGGTCAACAGCATGGTCACTTTCCATGTGAGATATTTCAAATCCACAGATTTGAGCGGTTCAAACCAATATGATTTTAAGGAATCCCAACACTATGTTGAGATCTCACGGTGCCCCTAGAGGCACAAAAGAACTGTATATGGAATACACCCTTTACAATCTGGACTTCAGGAACTGAAGTCAATTTTTTCTGGAAGAAAATCTACAGGGCCGAAATTTAAATCTTAATGAACCCCAATTTGAGACTCAAAACACTCCTGTTTTCAGGAAGTGCAGAATCGACCTAGTTGAATTTCCTTCGTGGAGCCTTCCTGGCCTTACCCACGCAACATATTTTCACCACATGTGGTGATGACGTTGTGCGGTCACCTCCTTCCTGGCTTTGACCAAGGTAGGTATGACCTCTTATGGAATGCCTTTTTCCCTTCAGAATCCGGTATTCAACCGCCATGCCGTCAAACGCAGCCGCGGTAATTCTTGGAAAAGACATGGTACTTGCTGAAGCAAGTCCCTTCTTAGCTCACCAGGCCCTTAGTCCTCTGTGAGCATCTCTTGAAGCTCCGGGTACCAAGTCCCTCTTGGCCCATCCGGAGCCACTAGTATAGTTCATACTCCTCTATGTCTTATAATTCTCAATACCTTGGTCATGAGAAACAGAGGAGGGAACCCATACACTGACTGGTACACCCACGGTGTTACCAGAACATCCACAGCTATCGCCTGAAGGTCTCATGACCTGGCGGAATACCTGTCCCGTTTTTCGGGCGGGACGCTATCATGTCCACCTTTGGTCTTTGCCAACGGTCCACAATCATGCTGAAAAACTTCCCTATGAAGTTTCCACTCTCCCGGGTGGAGGTCATGCCTGCTGAGGAAGTCTGCTTCCCAGTCGTCCACTCCCGGAAAGAACACTGCTGACAGTGCTATCACATGATTTTCCGCCTAGCGAAAAATCCTTGCAGTTTTGTCACTGCCCTCCTGCTTCTTGTGCCGCCCTTTCTGTTTACGTGGGCGACTGCCGTGATGTTATCCCACTGGATCAATACCGGCTGACCTTGAAGCAGAGGTCTTGCTAAGTTTAGAGCCTTATAAATTTGCTCTAAGCTTATTTATGCAGAGAGAATTCTCCAGACTTAATCACACTTCCCTGGAAATTTTTTTCCTGTGTGACTGTTCTCCAGCCTCTCAGGCTGGCCTCCGTGGTCACCGGCATCCAATCCTGAATGCCAAATCTGCGGCCCTCTAGAAGATGAGCACTCTGTAATCACCACAGGAGAGACACCCTTGTCCTTGGATATAGGGTTATCCGCTGATGCATCTGAGGATGCGATCCGGACCATTTGTCCAGCAGATCCCACCGAAGAGTTCTTGCGGGAAATCTGCCGAATGGAATTGCTTCGTAATAAGCCACCATTTTTACCAGGACTCTTGTGCAATGATGCACTGACACTTTTCCTGGTTTTAGGAGGATCCCGATTAGCTCGGAGAACTCCCTGGCTTTCTCCACTGGGAGAAACACGTTTTTCTGGACTGTGTCCAGAATCATCCCTATGAACAGTAGACGTGTCATCGGAAAAAGCTGCGATTTTGGAATATTTAGAATCCACTCGTGCTGACGTAGAACTACTTAAGATAGTGCTACTCCGACCTCCAACTGTTCTCTGGACCTTGCCCTTATCAGGAAAGCGTCCATGTTTCCTTTTAAGAAAAATCATCATTCCGGCCATTACCTTGGTAAAGACCCGGGGCGCCGTGGACAACCCAAACGGCAGCGTCTGAACTGATAGTGACAGTTCTGTACCAGGAACCTGAAGTACCCTTGGTGAGAAGGGCAAATTTGGACCTGTAGGTAAGCGTCCCTGATATCCAGTGACACCATATCGTCCCCTTCTTCCTGGTTCGCTATCACTGCTCTGAGTGACTCCATCTTGATTTGAACGCTTGTATGTAAGTGTTCAAATATTTCAGATCTCACCGAGCCGGTTGGCTTCAGTACCACAATATAGTGTGGGATACTACCCCCTTCCATGTTGTAAGAGGGGTACTTTGATTATCACCTGCTGGGAATACAGCCTGTGAATTGTGTGAGGGGGAGATGTCTCGAATTTCCAATGTACACCTGGGATACTACATGTAGGATCCCGGAGTTCCCTTGCGAGTGAGCCCCCTGCGTACTGAAACTCTTGAGATGACCCCCTACCGCACCTGAGTCCGCTTGTACGGCCCCAGCGTTATGCTGCGGACTTGGCAGAAGCTGTGAGGGGCTTCTGTTCCTGGGAATGGGCTGCTTGCTGCAGTCTTCTTCCCTTTCCTCTACCCCTGGGCAGATATGACTGGCCTTTGCCCGCCTGCCCCTATGGGGACGAAAGGACTGAGACTGAAAAGACTGTGTCCTTTTTTGCCGATATGTGATTCGGGGTAACAAAAAGTGGATTTTTCAGCTGTTGCCATGGCCACCAGGTCCGATGGACCGCCCCTTTATACGGCAATACTTCCACATGCCGTCTGGAATCTGCCTCACCTGACCACTGTCGTGTCTTCGTCTGGCAGATATGTAAATCACATTTACTCTTGATGCCAGAATGCAAATATCCCTCTGCGCATCACGCATATATAGAAATGCATCCTTAAAATGCTCTATAGTCAATAAAATCTTGTCCCTGTCAAGGGTATCAAAATTTTCAGTCAGGAAATCCGACCAAGCCCCCTCAGCGCTGCACATCCAGGCTGAGGCGATTGCTGGTCGTAGTATAATACCAGTATGTGTGTATATACTGTCATGATATTTTTCAGCTTCCTATCAGCTGGCTTCTTGAGGGCGGCCGTATCTAGAGACGGTAACGCCATGTTTTTATAAGCGTGTGAGCGCCTTATCCACCCTAAGGTGTGTTTCCCAACTCGCCCTTACTTCTGGCGGGAAAGGGTATACCGCCCATAACTTTCTATCGGAGGAACCCCACGTATCATCACACACTTCATTTAATTTATCTGATTCAGGCAAAACTACAAGTAGTTTATTCACACCCTACAAAATACCCTTATTTGTGGTACTTGTAGTATCAGAAATATGTAACAGCTCCTTCATTGCCCTTAACATGTAACTCGTGGCCCTAAAGGAAAATTACGTATGTTTCTTCACCGTCGACACTGGGGTCAGTGTCCATGTCTGTGTCTGTCGACCGACTGAGGTAAATGGGCGTTTTTACAAGCCCCTGACGGTGTCTGAGACGCCTGGACCGGTACTAATTTGTCCGCCGGCCATCTCATGTCGTCAACCGTCTTGCAGCGTGTTGACATTATCACGTAATTCCATAAGTAGACCATCCATTCCGGTGTCGACTCCCTAGAGAGTGACATCAACATTACAGGCAATTTGCTCCGCCTCCTCACCAACATTTTCCTCATACATGTCGACACACACGTACCGACATACAGCACACACACAGGGAATGCTCTGATAGAGGACAGGACCCACTAGCCCTTTGGGGAGACAGAGGGAGAGTTTGCCAGCACACACCAAAAGCGCTATAATGTATATAACAACCCTTGAAGGTGTTGTTTCTATATATGCGCTCTTAATATATCATTATATCGCCAATTTATGCCCCCCTTCTCTTTTAACCCTGTTTCTGTAGTGCAGTGCAGGGGAGAGTGGGAGCCTTCCTCACCAGCGGAGCTGATCAGGAAAATGGCGCTGAGTGCTGAGGAGAATAAGCTCCGCCCCCTTTTCGGCGGGCTTTTCCTCCCGGTTTTTTAATAACTGGCCTGGGTTAAAATACATACATATAGCCTTAATGGCTATATGTGATGTATTTATTTGCCAAATAGGTATTTATATTGCTGCCCAGGGCGCCCCCAGCAGCGCCCTGCACCCTCCGTGACCGTGTCAGTGAGCCGTGTGACAACAATGGCGCACAGCTGCAGTGCTGTGCGCTACCTCTCTGAAGACTGTGAAGTCTTCTGCCGCCTGTTTCCGGACCTCCGTTCCGCCGTCTTTCTTCAGCGTCTGTAAGGGGGATCGGCGGCGCGGCTCCGGGACGAACCCCAGGCTGACCTGTGTTCCGACTCCCTCTGGAGCTCAGTGTCCAGTAGCCTAAGACTTCAATCCTCCTGCACGCAGGTGAGTTGCAAGTCTCTCCCCTAAGTCCCTCGTTGCAGTGATCCTGTCGCCAGCAGGAATCACTGATTAGAAACCTAAAAAAAAAAAACTTTACTAAATAGCTCCTTAAGAGAGCCATCCAGTTTGCACCCTTCTCGGACGGGCACAAAAACCTAACTGAGGCTTGGAGGAGGGTCATAGGGGGAGGAGCCAGTACACACCATGTGACCTAAAAAGCTTTTTAGATGTGCCCTGTCTCCTGCGGAGCCCGCTATTCCCCATGGTCCTGACGGAGTCCCCAGCATCCACTAGGACGTTAGAGAAAAAACAATATTAATTTCCATAAAGCAGTATTTGGCCTCATTGATAAATGTAAGCCTCTTAGCAGACCCAGATGATATGTAGCTTGGTAAATCCTGGAAACAGGTCTAGTAGTACAGCTGATTTATTGTGTAAGGGCACGACTCCTGTTCCTGCTGAACTGAGCCAGTGTATAGGCTAGAACTGATATCAGTTCAGTAGGCACAAGAGGACGGGTCCATCCCATGTGCAGAAGAAGGTGATACCTCTTGTACAGTCTTACAGAATAATGCACTACGGACAGTCCAAGATCTCCCCGTGATGTTGATGTAATATAACTTCACTTTGCATATTGTAAACAAACCAATGAAATCCAACAGCAAGAACAAGCTCATTTGAATGCACTGTTAACATTCCAAACAAAAGCATTTCCGAAATCGTTTTCCTGCACCCCTAATGTTATAACATAGTTAGCCAGAGATGCGGAAAGTAAAGTCATAGCATTGCCATCCTGTGCAGGCTCCATCTCTCCCTCTCTTCAGGTGCAGAACTTAGCCACTGTGAACAAAGAGGAAATTAATCACTGTTCACCAATCAGCTAAGCTCTGCACCTTGCCAGAAAGGCCACCGTCCGTTGTGTAACACATGGGCTGACTTGCTGTAATATTGTTCTTCTTAGTTCAGCCTATTTATATATGTACGCTTATGGTCCCAATTTGTGAAGTGACCTGGCATTTCCATTGCAGCCGCCAAGGACATGGTTGTGTGGTAATCCCTGGCAATGTGATTTTAATTTTAACTCACAAATCAGCATGCCAGGAACCCAAACAGCCACATCACAACTACAGCACAGCGTAGTTCATGAAAACAATTTCCTTTCCTCATCCATGGCCATAATTCCAAATACGTTATACAGCAGTGGATAAAAGCAGAAAGCCACGGTTGCTATTTGCCTGTATCAATAACAGTGATGTGCTTTGCAGGAAGGAGCTAACCACATAAAATGAAAGCTTATGCTTTAAAATCCATAGTGAGCCTAAAACGAAAAAAGATGTTAGGTACACAAAGAGTTAAGAGAAAGCAATGTATTGCAGGTTATAATTCTCACAAAACACCTGCAAAAATGCCAGAAAATACATTTTAATTTAATTTACAGTAGAACGTGTTGTCATGTGTTTGAATAAAGTTTGCAAGCCTTGAATAGCAAAGTTTATTAATTTCTAACCCACGAAATGGCATTTATACTTAGGCGGTTTGCTATGCTATGCATTAAAATGCAGTGGAGTGGAGTGGAAGAGGAGGGGTACTGAAGAAAATGTAAAGTTAAAATAGATTTAGGCACTTGGGGCTCAATTATTTGGTCTACGATTTTTTTTTTCTCCCCAACAGATGCCAATTGAATGGAACAGCAGATAAGTACAGACTGCTACTGAACAACTGTAAAATAAGAAAAAATTAAAACATTAAAAAAAAAATAACAAAACACAAAAAGCATATTTGTTGTTGGCACATTGCATTTATTTGGCTGATGAAAAGGGTGCTTGTGTAGCTAGTGACTAAGCTTTTTAATTATGGTAAAGTGAGTTTTATGGTCATTCTAGGTTTGCAGAAATGTAATGCTTTCATTTACGAAGTTTAAAACGCATGAGGGCACAGTGTAAACACCTCTTGAGAGGTGCTTTAATCTCTGATTTGCGCAACTACCCATAGATTTCTGCTAAAGAGCACAATTTTACAGAGAAGCAGTTTTTTTTTTAGTGCTTGTTGGAGAGCTTAATGTTTCCCCAGCTGATAGGGGAGAGGTGTAAGTGAGCGCACCAATTATGGTGGCCAATCCCGGGATCAGGATCGGCGAGATCCTGGGATTTAGGGCTAAAACCGTCCGGGATTAAATCCTGGGACTGGAAGGTCTAATCCCAGGGATTGAGGGATCAGCGTTGAGCGTACACAGGACACTCAGATGCTGCCCGGCTTCCTTCTTCCGGCTCCCCTCTTCCGGCTGCCGCTGGGGGAGAGAGAGAGGCTGTGGAGTTTCCCACCCACGGTATCCGGATAGTTATGTGTGCGGGGCGCGGCGAGGCCACATAGTTAAAAGCCAATCCCGGGATTGGCCATTTTTCAATCCCGATAACCGGGATTGAAAAAATGGCCCGAGATTGGCTTCCTTAGCACCAATGTGTTCAGTCATTCAGAACAGTGCAAAAACAAGACTATTGAGAAGAGATAAATGGATGAAGTGGGCATATGTAGGAGCGTTCCTTGATTCATAAACCATTTCCAAAATGTATTTGATGTTCTGCTACTCATGTGGAGTGGGGAAAGGAGCTCTGTGTGTCAGCCCCCTGCCTTGTGAGTGCGGTTAAGTACACTGTATATGTGGCTGATCCACCCCCTCCGTGCAACTCAGTGTCTCACCCCAGGGAGCAGCACAGGGACAGTGTGGAACACTATTGGGGAATAATGGGGTGAGCTGTACTAGTAGTTGGCTGACTCTCTCTGTCTCTCTTTTGTCCTCAACTCCCTCTCTCTACCGCCATCTACTGCTTTCATCCTCATCTCTCACTCACTCATCCTCATGTCTCTCTCTCGTCCTCATCTTTCACTCTCTTGTCCTCATCTCTCTCTCTCGTCCTCATCACGTTCTCATAACATTCTCATCACGCTTTCTCTCGTTCTCATCACGCCCTCTCTCATTTGTCTCTTTTTCTCCATCTTGCTCTCTCTCTATATTTTCCCCATCTTCTGTTCTTGGGGATGACCCGGGGCCAGAGAGCTGCCTCACACTGGTTAAAATCATACACAGGCCCCTGTTACTGTGAAAAGAAAGTTCACTCAGATGAGGAGACCGGGGCAGTTATTCCTCTTCTCATCTTGTTGCTGGCCTCACCTCCTCAGCTTTGTGCCGCCACTATTCAATTGTATTCCCCCTCTGGGCCCATAATGCCCAAGTCGACAGTGATGATCAGATGCAGTAGTAGTATGGGATAACTAACGCACTCTAGAAGGGGATTGCATGAGAAATACACTTTAGATTCCTATATAATATAGCCACTGACTCAGCTGGCCACTGATTACTTATTACTATGCTACTCATGAACAATTTTAGTCTTTGCCCCTGGAAACCATGTAATTAGTAATGTTACTCAGTTAACGCACTTTCTCGTATATAAAAGATAATATTATTATCCAAATTTAGCAAATGTTTTTTTGCAGTGGAGTTTACCAGTAAGATAAAGGGAAGACAGGCTTATACTTCAACAAATCATTACAGCTATTACTCCCAAGCTCCTTCTAAAAGTGCTGTTCATTCTATTAAAATGTTTCAAGAAATAAATGTTTAAAATGGTTTAGTACCTCTGTCTATAGTTAATACCATAAATAATCTCTGCCCCACCCAATGTCACTATCTTTCGATAACTGAAATGTTCAACAAAGAAATGCGATGTGGACAGCAAGTCTGTCAAATGTGTTATTTCATTAGACAAGTATCTGAAAAATGCTGCACTACAGAAGACCTTCATACCAAACCAAACTGAATATGTGTTAAACTTGCATGTGCAAACACCAGTAAGGTTACCTCGGGGTATTCAAATATTGTGTAAGTGAAGGCCACATCTAGAACATCATTATACAAAGTCAGTTACTGAAAAGTGAACCATTTATCCTGACAACTGTATATTTTTAAAATGTAATACAATTCAAATTATGTAAGAATATAATGTCATTTTTTTTTTTAAAGGAACAATATAAATGTCCCTAATTTGAAATAGGCAGACATTTTCATCTGTTGTCCGACTACAATTCCCAGCAGACTGTTGGCAGATGTAATTCGTCTGGTTTTACTTTAACAGATGGAATACCAAGAGGCGGCACATAGATATTAAGGCACATGTTGCATCTTATAAAAGACAGTAAAAATGTATTTTATTTATATCTACTGCATAGAAATATAAAAATACTACATGAGACATTACAGACAGTCTGAGACTAGGATTACCACTATTTTCATTCCACTTACACTTTGAAACATGCCACACAACATGTGCTTCTGGTCTAGCACTGAGGTAATGTGCTGGAGGCCAGGCTCCAAATATGGCCTTGTTCTAGAACGAGTAATCCACCATAGTTCAGTACTTAATCCTATCCAGTTTAACTTGCATCAACATGACCACACTGAGAGCTTGGCCGTTTCAGTCACGGCATTGTTCTATGGAAGTCAATCCATTAAAACAACATTTCTCCCACCACTTTTACACAGGATACATCCATTTGATCTCTGACAGCAGCAAAGCATTTGTGTGCAAGTTCTTGCTGTCTGGCATCTTCATTCACCATTAATTCTCCATAGAGATACACACCCATGGCCTGTTGAGAAGAAAAGAACAAGTAAACACTTCTGTATGAAGACAATCCTGTACTCAAACACACTACACAGGCCCCTATCCCATTCACACACCCCACTGTGCACTCACCCTTCAGTACTCGCTATGATGACAAACTAGTCCTTCTATTAAAACCTTTAACATGTCTTAATGTTTCCATAGAGACATGCAAAATACACTTATTATTTGCTGTACAAATTAAAACTAAATAAAACCTTTGTACCGGTACAGAATTTTCATTTGGTTAAAATGGTATGTGTTGTACGTACCTGCCATATATATGTGGTATTCACTTATAGACCCTAATTATTCCAGCTTTATGCCCCATTGGGCCTACATTATATTAGCTGCTTTATGTCCCTTTGTGCCTGGATCTTATTTTCTATGGGCCCAGCTCCTACTGAGTAACAGCAGACCAGCAGATGAAGCTTGTTAGATAATAAAATAGAATACAAGACAGAATTTGATCTTATTTTTGTGTCTTAAGCTCCTTCCACATGATATGACCTCCTCTACATTATGTGACTACCTCTGTGAAATGTATGGCGATCACAAAACACCTGCAGGCCTGTTATGTACAAAAGTTGTGTGCTGCTAAGTTGCTTTCTACTTGCGATTCCACTTGCACGTATGACCAGACACTTGAAAGACAATATACATAACAGGTTGATAGATAGAAACCTATCTGCAGAATTGTTTTGTAACAGTTGTATACTTACACTACATCTGGGTACAAACCTGAAAGATATATTGTTAATTCGAGCACAAACTCTATTATCGGTAGTTCGTTGGTGCATGTGTACACCCGATATGCCTGTGAATGATAAAGTTCACAGGCATATCAGGTTGGCCCTGCAGCACAGCCGATGATTATATATATTGGCATATCTGGCTGTGTGTAAGACCAACCTGGCGACAGTAAGCAGGAAACACCAAAAATTACGTCCCAACCAGGTGGGCAAATTCAAACACCCACCCATTTGTGATGTTTGGCCTGACAAAATCAGCCACTCTATCTGCGGATCTAGTTGTTGCCGAATCCATTGGCATAGTATATGCCCAGCATAACTTTCCAGTGCTCATGGATAATCTGGTCACTCAAATGTCACAATAATTACAATACCTGTTTTTAGAACTTTTTACAGTTTATCTTTTAGTAAAATGCACGCTGATATGCGATTATATGAATTACAGATTAGTGTAATTTCATTTCTTTAATTCAATGTACAGTATTGTTCAGGTTACTACATATGAAAAATGGCTGTGTATGGTCCTTTCAAAGGTTAAAGAACCACACATGCCCATAACATTACATTAGGGTCTATCTGCATACATACAAATGATAGCACTAGGTGATTGACAGTTTCACTGACATGGTGTATTTAATGGAGTTTCTGGCACCTTTGGACAAGGAGAACGAGTAACTTTAACCTCTGTATTGTTAGCCTTCTTTCCTCATAACTTGCCCCATCCCTTTTCATTTGGGTTTAGATGTTGTACAATAGGTACCGGAAACATTTTCATGGAGCCAGTGTGATTTTTTTTTTAATTGCACCTTTCTTTAACTATGGTATAACTAACTCTCAGCCAGTGCCATGTTCTGTAAACCCCTGCTGTTCTGACCAGATGGAGTTTTCTTTGAGCATGCATTGGCAGGCAGTATATAGATAGTATATTTCTATAGAAACCCAGCACACACACGAGACTTGTAGCACGTGTGCAGTGGCACATTCCATTGGTTTTATGCCCCATCTGTATGAGATATACCACACACACTTTTCTCAGTTCATCTGCCCCATGCAAAGTATCTCAGAAAATAGTTTAAAAATGTTGGCTAGCATATATATTTTGTACAAGTTTACCAGTTCATAAATGTCAGTTATGGCACATATGATACCATGCATGCTATACAGTCTCACTGCATTTGCTGCAATATTCCTTAGCAGGCATGAAACACGACAGTGAACGACACCAGTACTGTCCTGCAACATGTGTATTGCATAGCTGTCCTAATTTACATACAGATGTGGCCACATACACCTATCCTCAAATCACACCAAGTAGCCCCATTTAGCACTCCACAGACTTTTTGCTACTTAGCCGTGCCAAAACACTAATCCTATGCACCTAGTACACTATAAGCAAAGTAAGACGCAAAATTGGGGAAAAAGCACACAATTCAGGTTAAACAGGCCGAATACAAGTGACTGGCACAAAAGGGATAGGGGTAAAAGGACACATCGGTAGTACAGATGTGTCCTCATACATCTTGCATCAATACGCGCAGACAGGTCCTGTGTAACACAGTCAGTGTCTGGAGTCTTTTTTCTTTGGGTTCACCAAGCGCTGACTCCAACCAAGAAGTGATAATAATTAGTAAATCAGGTTGTCCAACATGCTGGATTTCACTGACCAATTGGAGCTGTAGATTGCTAGTGTATGGTACACAATCAACTGATTTGCAGACCATTGTTAGTATTTTACTAATAAAATGGGCACCTTCCTGATTTGCTGATCTGTTGTGGATGAAAAATAAGAATTTACTTACCGATAATTCTATTTCTCGGAGTCCGTAGTGGATGCTGGGGTTCCTGAAAGGACCATGGGGAATAGCGGCTCCGCAGGAGACAGGGCACAAAAAAGTAAAGCTTTTACCAGATCAGGTGGTGTGCACTGGCTCCTCCCCCTATGACCCTCCTCCAGACTCCAGTTAGGTACTGTGCCCGGACGAGCGTACACAATAAGGGAGGCAATTTGAATCCCGGGTAAGACTCATACCAGCCACACCAATCACACCGTACAACTTGTGATCTAAACCCAGTTAACAGTATGATAACAGAAAGAGCCTCTTAAAGATGGCTCCTTAACAATATAACCCGAATTTGTTAACAATAACTATGTACAGTATTGCAGATAATCCGCACTTGGGATGGGCGCCCAGCATCCACTACGGACTCCGAGAAATAGAATTATCGGTAAGTAAATTCTTATTTTCTCTATCGTCCTAAGTGGATGCTGGGGTTCCTGAAAGGACCATGGGGATTATACCAAAGCTCCCAAACGGGCGGGAGAGTGCGGATGACTCTGCAGCACCGAATGAGAGAATTCCAAGTCCTCTTTTGCCAGGGTATCAAATTTGTAGAATTTTACAAACGTGTTTTCCCCCGACCACGTAGCTGCTCGACAGAATTGTAATGCCGAGACCCCTCGGGCAGCCGCCCAAGATGAGCCCACCTTCCTTGTGGAATGGGCCTTAACAGATTTAGGCTGTGGCAGGCCTGCCACAGAATGAGCAAGTTGAATTGTGTTACAAATCCAACGAGCAATCGTCTGCTTAGAAGCAGGGGCACCCAACTTGTTGGGTGCATATAGTATCAACAGCGAGTCAGATTTTCTGACTTCAGCCGTCCTTGAAATGTATATTTTTAAGGCTCTGACAACGTCCAACAACTTGGAGTCCTCCAAGTCGCCAGTGGCCGCAGGCACCACAATAGGTTGGTTCAGGTGAAACGCTGATACCACCTTAGGGAGAAAATGCGGACGAGTCCTCAGTTCTGCCCTATCCGAATGGAAGATTAGATAAGGGCTTTTATAAGATAAAGCCGCCAATTTAGATACTCTCCTGGCGGAAGCCAGGGCCAGTAACATAGTCACTTTCCATGTGAGATATTTAAAATCCACCTTTTTCAATGGTTCAAACCAATGGGATTTGAGGAAATCTAAAACTACATTTAGATCCCACGGTGCCACCGGAGGCACCACAGGAGGCTGTATATGCAGTACTCCTTTAACAAAAGTCTGTACCTCAGGAACTGAGGCCAATTCTTTTTGGAAGAATATTGACAGGGCCGAAATTTGAACCTTAATAGATCTCAATTTGAGACCCATAGACAATCCTGATTGTAGGAAATGTAGGAAACGACCCAGTTGAAATTCCTCCGTCGGAACACTCCGATCCTCGCACCACGCGACATATTTTCGCCAAATGCGGTGATAATGTTTCGCGGTGACTTCCTTCCTTGCCTTAATCAAGGTAGGAATGACTTCTTCTGGAATGCCTTTCCCTTTTAGGATCTGGCGTTCAACCGCCATGCCGTCAAACGCAGCCGCGGTAAGTCTTGAAAGAGACAGGGACCCTGTTGTAGCAGGTCCCTTCTCAGAAGTAGAGGGCACGGGTCGTCCGTGACCAACTCTTGAAGTTCCGGGTACCAAGTCCTTCTTGGCCAATCCGGAGCCACTAGTATTGTTCTTACTCCTCCTCACCGTATAATCTTCAATACCTTTGGTATGAGAGGCAGAGGAGGAAACACATATACTGATTTGTACACCCAAGGTGTTACCAGTGCGTCCACAGCTATTGCCTGTGGATCTCTTGACCTGGCGCAATACTTGTCCAGTTTCTTGTTGAGGCGAGACGCCATCATGTCTACCATTGGTCTTTCCCAACAGTTTATTAGCATGTGGAAGACTTCTGGATGAAGACCCCCCTCTCCCGGGTGAATATCGTGTCTGCTGAGGAAGTCTGCTTCCCAGTTGTCCACGCCCGGGAAGAACACTGCTGACAGTGCTATTACGTGATTCTCCGCCCAGCGAAGAATCTTGGCAGCTTCTGCCATTGCACTCCTGCTTCTTGTGCCGCCCTGTCTGTTTACATGGGCGACCGCCGTGATGTTGTCCGACTGAATCAACACCGGTTTTCCTTGCAGGAGTGGTTCCGCCTGGCTTAGAGCATTTTAGATTGCTCTTAGTACCAGAATGTTTATGTGAAGAGACTTTTCCAGGTTCGTCCATACCCCCTGGAAGTTTCTTCCTTGTGTGACTGCTCCCCAACCTCTCAGGCTGGCGTCCGTGGTCACCAGGATCAAATCCTGTATGCCGAATCTGCGGCCCTCCAATAGATGAGCCTTTTGCAACCACCACAGAAGATATACCCTTGTCCTTGGCGACAGGGTTATTCGCAGGTGCATCTGAGGATGCGACCCTGACCATTTGTCCAACAGATCCCTTTGGAAAATTCTTGCATGGAATCTGCCGAATGGAATTGCTTCGTAAAAAGCCACCATTTTTCCCAGGACTCTTGTGCATTGATGTACAGACACCTTTCCTGGTTTTAGGAGGTTCCTGACAGGTCGGATAACTCCTTGGCTTTTTCCTCGGGAAGAAAAACCTTTTTCTGAACCGTGTCCAGAATCATCCCTAGGAACAGCAGACGTATCGTCGGAAAACAGCTGCGATTCTTGGAATATTTAGAATCCAGTCGTGCCGTCGAAGAACTACTTTAGATAGTGCTCTTCCGACCTCCAACTGTTCTCTGGAACTTGCCCTTTTTAGGTCGTGCAAGTAAGGGATAATTTAGATGCCTTTTTTCTTTGAAGAAACATCTTTTCGGCCATTACCTTGGTAAAAAGGCCCGGGGTGCCGTGGATAATTCAAACGGCATCGTCTGAAACTGATATTGACAGTTCTGTACCACGAACCAGAGGTACCCTTGATGAGAAGGACAAAATTTGGACATGGAGGTAATCCTTGATGTCCAGGGACACCATATAGTCCCCTTTTTTTTCGGTTCGCTATCACTGCTCTGAGTGACTTTATCTCGATTTGAACCTTTTATGTAAGTGTTCAAAACATTTTAGATTTAGACTATGTGTCACCAAGCCGTCTGGCTTCAGTACCACAATATAGTGTGGAAAAATAATACCCTTTTCCTTGTCGTAGGAGGGGTACTTTGATTATCACCTGCTGGATATACAGCTTGTGAATTGTTTCCAATGCTGCCTCCCTGTCGGAGGGAGCCGTTGGTAAAGCAGACTTCAGGAACCTGCGAGGAGAAGATGTCTCGACTCTCCAATCTTTACCCCTGGGATAATACTCGTACGATCTAGGGGTCAACTTGCGAGTGATCCCACTGCGCCCTGAGACTCTTGAGACTACCCCCCCACCTTGAGTCCGCTTGCACGGCCCCAGCGTCATGCTGAGGACTTGGCAGACGCGGTGGAGGGCTTCTTTTCCTGGGAAAGGGCTGCCTGCTGCAGTCTACTTCCCTTACCTCTATGTCTGGGCAGATATGACTGGCCTTTTGCCTGCATGCCCTCATGGGAAAGGAAAGATTGAGGCTGAAAAGACGGTGTCTTTTTTAGCTGAGATGTAACTTGGGGTAAAAAAGGTTGGATTTCCCAGCTGTTGCTGTGGTCCCCAGGTCCGATGGACCGACCCCCAAATAACTCCTTCCCTTTATACAGCAATACTTCCATCTGCCGTATGGGATCTGTATCACCTGACCACTGTCGTGTCCCTGACATCTTCTGGGAGATATGGACAACGCACTTATCTTGATGCCAGAGAGCAAATATCCCTCTGTGCATCTCACATACATATATATAGAATGCATCCTATTAAATGCTCTACATGAATAAAATATTTTCAGTCAGGGAATCCGACCAAGCCAACCCAGCACTGCATCTCCAGGCTGATGGCGATCGCTGGTCGCAGTATAACCACCGTATGTGTGTATATACTTTTTAGGATATTTTTCCAGCTTCCTATCAGCTGGCTCCTTGAGGGCGGCCGTATCTGGAGACGGTAACGCCACTTGATAAGCGTGTGAGCGCCTTATCACCCTAAGGGGTGTTTCCCAACGTACCCTAATTTCTGGCGGGAAAGGGTATAACGCCAATATTTGCTATCGGGGTAACCCTACGCATCATCACACACTTCATTTTATTTTATCTGATTCAGGAAAACTACAGGTAGTTTTTTCCACTCCCACATAATACCCTTTCTTGTGGTACTTGTAGTATCAGAAACACGTAACACCTCCTTCATTGCCCTTAACGTGTGGCCCTAATGAGAAATACGTTTGTTTATTCACCGTCGACACTGTATTCAGTGTCCGTGTCTGTGTCTGTGTCGACCGACTGAGGTAAATGGGCGTTTTTAAAACCCCTGACGGTGTTTCTGAGACGCCTGGACCGGTCCTAATAGATTGTCGGCCGTCTCATGTCGTCAACCGACCTTGCAGCGTGTTGACATTCTCACGTAATTCTCTAAATAAGCCATCCATTCCGGTGTCGACTCCCTAGAGAGTGACATCACCATTACAGGCAATTTCTCCGCCTCCTCACCAACATCGTCCTCATACATGTCGACACACACGTACCGACACACAGCACACACACCGGGAATGCTCTGACAGAGGACAGGACCCACTAGCCCTTTGGGGAGACAGAGGGAGAGTCTGCCAGCACACACCAAAAACGCTATAATTATATAGGGACAACCTTATATAAGTGTTTCTCCCTTATAGCATCTTTTATATATATACAATATCGCCAAAATCAGTGCCCCCCCTCTCTGTTTTAACCCTGTTTCTGTAGTGCAGTGCAGGGGAGAGCCTGGGAGCCTTCTCTCCAGCTTTTCTGTGAGAGAAAATGGCGCTGTGTGCTGAGGAGATAGGCCCCGCCCCTTTTACGGCGGGCTCGTCTCCCGCTATTTTTGAAGTTAGGCAGGGGTTAAATATCTCCATATAGCCTCTGTGGGCTATATGTGAGGTATTTTTTGCCTCTAATAAGGTTTTTATTTGCCTCTCAGAGCGCCCCCCCCAGCGCTCTGCACCCTCAGTGACTGTTGTGTGAAGTGTGCTGAGAGGAAAATGGCGCACAGCTGCAGTGCTGTGCGCTACCTTTATGAAGACTCAGGAGTCTTCAGCCGCCGATTTTGGACCTCTTCTCTCTTCAGCGTCTGCAAGGGGGCCGGCGGCGCGGCTCCGGTGACCATCCAGGCTGTACCTGTGATCGTCCCTCTGGAGCTAGTGTCCAGTAGCCAAGCAGCAAATCCACTCTGCACGCAGGTGAGTTCACTACTTCTCCCCTAAGTCCCTCGTTGCAGTGATCCTGTTGCCAGCAGGACTCACTGTAAAGTAAAAAACCTAAGCTAAACTTTCTCTAAGCAGCTCTTTAGGAGAGCCACCTAGATTGCACCCTTCTCGTTCGGGCACAAAATCTAACTGGAGTCTGGAGGAGGGTCATAGGGGGAGGAGCCAGTGCACACCACCTGATCTGGTAAAAGCTTTACTTTTTTGTGCCCTGTCTCCTGCGGAGCCGCTATTCCCCATGGTCCTTTCAGGAACCCCAGCATCCACTTAGGACGATAGAGAAATGATATGTGAATAACATTAAAATATCTGCAATGAATGGGTGCCGGTGGATTGGGAGGAAAAAGGCAGAAGCAGTGAATCTTTTTTTGTGATTGCTGATATATGGGTCACTTAACATTTCAAATATAAAACCAAGCCATGAAGCCATAAATATCCCTAATATGAAGTGTCCTTCTTAATTAGGAGAAAGACAAACTGTTTTAAAAGCGGAGTTTTGATCTTTCTCCTTATTTCAATGTATTTTATTTTCTATAATAACTGAGGTGAATTCAATCTGAAAACAAATCAACAAGGTAATATTGTATTTTCCCCAGAACTGACAGTCCTGTGGTCTGTGCTTCAGCGCTGACGAGGGCCAGCCAATCTACCACTGGAATACACATGGGATTTAAAGACCTGCTCTGGCTTTTCTCACTTTAGTGACACATTTTAACTCTCAAGTGTCTAACTCTAGGATCTACTTGGTAGATTTAGAATAACATTAGAAGGGTCTTACAAAATACAATAAACATCTACTATGCGCAATACAAAGGTGGGAATCAAATTGATATTTTGAGGATTTTTCTGAGGCCTGTCTGTTCACTGTGTCTCATCTGAAGTAACCCAACTACCAGGAAGCATACTGAAGGACACAGGTAGGACTTTCATGGATATAGAGAAAACAGATTGGGACACAATGTACAGTGTACCTTGAATACAACGGTGCTACACCAAAGACCGCAATACGTATGACATATCAGTGGGAACACTCACTGAACCAGGACAAGATGAGTGGGCGGGTTTATTGCTTTGTACTTTCATCATCATTTTAGGAAAATTACAAGACTTAAAAGTATGTGATTCCTGAATCAGACAGAAAATATATATAAATCAATGACTGATAGAGCAACAGAAAATAGTCTGTGCTAGATCTGAAAACTATGAACCTATATACTAGGAAAAAGGAATGGGTGAAATTGTCAAAATGTTCTGTAATGCGGCCTCGTTTTGCATGAGAGAAAAGCTTTGCAGATTCATTCCCACTACACCACTCCGCACAAGGGGCCTAAATCAGATGCAGTCACAAAGTTGCTGAAGTACGCAAGTCGGCCATTTTCATACTGCGTATGCGTCTGAGCCACATTGTGCACATACACAGCAATTGAATTGCGATATCACTGGCAACGAGGGATTAGGCTCAAAGCGAGTGACAAGTAGACAGCGTTTGGGGGTGGAAACGGGGAACGGTCGGATAAACGTAGGTGTGTCACGGCTGTTTAGACAGCGTTTTCTGCCCGTGCATATAGATGTAGCCACTCTCTTCTTTGCGGCTGTGCATCTTAATTATGCAAAAGCTGCTGCGGCAAGTGTGCCCACGGAAATTTAAGGAAAAATTACTTCACAGAAAGGGTAGTGGATAAGTGGAATAGCCTCCCATCAGAGGTGGTAGAGGCTAAGACTGTAGAGCAATTTAAACATGCTTGGGATAGGCATATGAATATCCTTACAAAGAATTAAGGTTCAAAAAGGGTTAAGATTGCGTAAAGGATAAAAAAAAAGGGGCAGACTAGATGGGCCAAGTGGTTCTTATCTGCCGTCAAATTCTATGTTTCTATGTATGTTTCTATGACTTTCCATATTAGCATATACTCGCAATTGAGGACGGCAAAAAATAGCAACAGCAATCGCATCAGCAACCACATCTGAATGAGGCCCAATGAATGAGGCCCAATGAGTGTATGTGCCTGCTGTATTACAAGACTATTAGAAAAATGCTAAATTAAAAATACAGAGTGGAATGGCAACGCAGAGGTGGAACTTGAGGACCACACCTCTGGAATATCACATCTCTGTGAAAGGGACTATTCCACTAAGAAACTGGATCTCCCCCCACCCCCAATATATTTCCATAACTTTACTCATATAAAGTACCACCCCTTATCACAAAACAGATGTTTTCATAATACTATTTGTGTATCATGCCAATATTCTACCAAGTTTAAAAATGAAATAAATGTTTCAATTATTAGCGGGAGTTCAATTACCCATTGGGTCTACCATGCAGTTAACTGTGCTCTGCCAGATTCAATTGGCAGGATGTGCCCTGTTCTTTGACTCCTGAGGGAGAACATTTCAATAGGCGGGAAAACCCATACATTACACACTGTATGAAGAATGTATGGGCTAGTATGCGTTAACACTGTTTACATTAGTGTTCACGCTAGACTGAACTGCGGGCAGGGCACTGGTCGACAAGGGTGAAATTCTTAATGTGTCAAAGGTGCAACCGTTCTCAAAATGGGGGTGCAGCTGCTAGGGGAGGGGATATGGTCTCAAAACGCAACCCCTGTTCATAACTTTTGGGGGGGTGCCCAGCACTTACGGACATGTTGGGCTGCCCACAAGCTCTCCCCTCACTGTGAATAGATTTTACATCTATTCACCTGGCGGTGATCAATAACCGCAAATTTTTCCACCCGTGGCCAGAAGGGTAGGATGCTTTAGCCGGGACGCCGTGATAAGGGTAGGGCACATTTTGAAATCAGGCAGGGCACGGCACCTCTGAAACAGCCTAGCGGGAACACTCATTTACTGCATGGGAAAAAGGTCATTTTATTGAATAGCTCTGGGCTTGAAACCTGGAGATTTTCCCCGTGGTTAATTGGATTACCCCCTTAGAGTCGAATTATACCTCTTACAGAATCTCAATTACTTCAAAAGATTTCTACTGTGTTAGTATATGTGAATATGTCCTTCACTCTTCAGGTAAGCTTTTCAAATTCCAGAACCGCTTATATAACCTTCATAAACTTTCCTATCCAGTTATATCCCCACTGTATAGTCCACACATATCAAATTTTTTCTCTTTCTTTTATTTCCCATTCTTCTGACCCCTGCCCAACATCAGACAGTTCACCAAAAACCTTTGCCATGTGGTGGACCATTATGCAATAGACAGCATCTATCCTTGTGTATCAAGGCCTACTTCCCCATAGATTATCCAGTTTTGTTTTATCACTGTTGTTTCCAATTGTTTTATTTTATCACTATTGTTTCCAATTGTAAAGGGCAATGGAATTTGCTGCGCTATATAAAAAACTGTTAATAAATAAATATTACCTGTACTTACAGTATGTGCCAGTACAGCACCTTTCATTTGATGTTACCTGTACTTAGATGTCAGTACAGCTAACTGTGTTAGAGGGCCCTCACTTATATCATCATCTACTCCCTACTACAGTAGCTAATCCTTGGGTACTGCCGGTCTGCTGCTTATCTGAGCATTATGACTACTGATGCAGCAATGTTTATAAACCATGTCCACGTCCTGCAATGTTCTGTACTGTAAGTCACTTTTTCTTCATTTGCCCATACTGTTTCTGTACTTTGTAAAGTGCTGCGGACCCCTTGTTGCACCATATAAATAAAGTAGGAGGAGAAGAAGGAGTAGGAGGAGAAGGAGGAGGATGAGGAGAAGAAGAAGAATATCAGTACAGCTCCCTTTATTAGAGGTTACCTGTTCTTAGATGCCAGCACATCTTTGCTGGTAGCATGAAGTATAGAGTATCTAGTGACTCATACAATTAGGTTGCTGATTGCAGCATTTCACAGGATTATCCACAGCCACTGGAGGTGTTATTTATGACACCCACACAAGAATCTCATGTCCTGGTGTGGCCACTTTCTGAGGACCTCGGCAAAAGCGCATTTGCGTACAGCTTAAGAGGTAAATTACATGGTCAACCTATTGGAATCTATTGTTCCATGCAGCCACTTTACCCTCCACAAACTGTCTCAAACAGTGCAGCGACTGCCATCAAAACTACCACTGATCTCCCCTACTAAGTTCCACTTTACACACAATCACTATTAAATGGGGAACTACTTGTCCAGCAGCACTCACAGCTCTATTCTCTATGCTTCTAGGCTGGCCCAGTTGCTCAGCACCATTGACAGTGAAGGAACCACATGAAGGAGTGATGTTGGCAGGGGGCAAGTCTGTGCTTAAAGTAGCGTGTTGTGTAAAAGGAGAGCAAAAAAAAGTAGATGTTAATGGAAATGCTCTGCTCGCTGAGCCTGTTATTCACAATGTGATATTTAAACAAGTATCCTGTGAATAAGGAAGTATATTTACTTAATAAAACCATTAACAGACCGCTAGAAGCATGGCATAATGCACATTTACTGAGAGAATGGGAAAATAACAGTACAATTCACAAAATATTGCATTTCTTTCATATTTAAGCTTCCTAAAAAAAAAAGTTTATGCAAATTTCTAAAATATGACATTACAAATTTGAATGATCCCTTATGCTTGTCTACAAAGTTTGCAGCACAAGCACAAACTTACATGTGTAGATAAGATGACATCAGATGACAGCCCTGTGCAGCCTGCAACATCTACCCTTTATCTTGCCTCTGTAATGTCTTTCCAAATCAACAGAGAGGCACTTAACAACAGAATCAATAAAATTATCACCTCGGCCAGAAGGGTTAATTACAAAGTGACAGTCATTGCATCCATGATGCCAACAATAAAAATAAATTATATGTGATATCATTTTACTGTGGGCTGCATCCTGTGTGATGAGAAACAGCATTGCTTATCCCTTGGTAATCAGTAGTCCTTGCTGTGGTATTACCACTAGAGTCCATAACTCCCAACTGTCCCTATTTTTGCGGGACAGTCCTGTTTTTTCCCCCTTTCTTCTTTTAACTGTCCCGCTATCCCACCCGTGGCCCGCATGTTCCGGGGGGGAGGAGGTGAGGGGGGTTTGGAGCTTAGCAGTTGGGAGGCTGCCCCACCTACAGTGATGGAAAACGAGGGCGTGGCTTGCAACAGCAGCACTCCTGCTAAGCCACGCTCCTTTCTATAGGCCACGTCTTCACCATGCCAGGGAGTCCCTCCTTACCATCTACCAATGTTGGCAAGCATGCCAGAGCCGTAACTAGACTTTTTGGTTCCCCGTGCCAGAAAGAGAATTGGCGCCCCCCTCCTCATTTTCCAATAGGGACATCAGGCACATGCCTCGGGGAAAGGGACATGACAAAAACTGATCCCAGACAAAGCCCATGCTATGATGTCACTTCCAATATATATATATATATATATATATATATATATCTTATACACATACAGTTGTGAAACACTGGAAGAAAATGGATTTGGACACACATTCATGCACTCAATCCATTCCGTAACCAGCTCCTTCCCAGCAAAGCACACCACCCGCCGAACCACTTGAGCCTGCATAAAAACTCTGAGATTTCTGACTATATGAAGCTACCTGTACCCCATAAAAAAATAACCAGCACCATAATCGAGCAGATCCATGCAGTGTGCAGCCACACATCCAATCCCTTGTAGCCACACCTAGTTACGGTCCTGACTACCACTATACCATGGACTGCCCAAATAACCAATTTGCCAATTGAAGCAAATAAAGTGGTAAACTGGTATGATTAAGGGGACTATTGATCAAAGCTTGGAAAGAGATAAAATTGTGAGAGATAAAGTACTAACCAATCAGCTCCTAATTTACATGTTACAGGCTATGTTTGAAAAATGACATTTAGAAGACGATTGGTTGCTACCCCCCTAAATATCCAATATGACTACCTGTACAAGAAAGAAGAAAAAATACAAACTGAAGTAATATAAATAAAATGAAATAAATAAACAGAATGTTACATAGTATTTTCGATGTAATACCCAACAGGCATGGCTGATTAAGCTCAACAAACAAACAAACAAACAAACAAACAATGAGATGTATTATCAGACTCCCATCCAGTCATGTGCTGTCCTGTTTAGCCCAGATAGCTATGTAGTTTTAATGCTATGATATATTTTCTTACCAAGCACATTAAATACAGCAATCAGCATTACAGTTCATTTCACTGTCCAACACACTAACACACTACTCACACAGCAATACACTAAGGGGGTCATTCAGGGAGGTGTTATCACTGCTGCTTCCTTGGAAGATCTGTACTTTGCACTGATAGTATCAGGCACCTGAATGACCCCCTAAATGTGCTATTAACAACACAGTCATTCTTAAATAATCCCCAAAGATCAAAACAAGAATATGTCTTTTTTAGCCAGTTTCCTATTGCGAGTTTGTCATGAAAAATGTTATTGGTAGTAAATGACTTTAAGCAGTCAACTACAAAATAGTGCCAGTCATGTGAGTTACTGGTCACTGACAATGACACTGTTTCACGCACCTGGTCCTGCAGTAGGAAGGTTTCCACATCCTTGTATGCTGCTGTATACTTATGCTTTATAACCAGCTCACACCATCTATGTCGAACCTATACAAGAAATGAAATAAATATAATCAGCTGATAACATACAATTTGTTTTGCGTATAAGTCTAAATAATCATCTAATCTGTTCATCTACCAGCTCTAAGAACAATGGGCCTTATTCAGAGATGTATGTAAACCTGATTTCTTTGCAGTTGAGCGATTATCGGCAGTCTGCGCATGTTCCAAGATGCGATGGCGGTTGCAGGGAGGATTTAGTCTCAAAGTGAATGACAGTCAGGGACCATTACGTAGAAGTAACAGAGAGTGGTGGCAAAACTGCAGGCATGCTGCGGGCATTTTGGGGGCGTGTTTGAGGCTGCAACTACTAACCTGCACACAGCTGCAATGTCTCTGGTGTCTTACTTCCTGCAGCCATGTTGTGTGACCATAATGCTAATCAGATCTTTGGATTGTTTTATGATGGGCGCTGCTTTTTTGTACGCTACTGCTGGGATCTGCAAACCTTCCAGTGGGCGCATCAATACAAATCCAGGCGGCAGCAACATTTACATATGTTTGCACAGCCACTGCAAATGAATTGCGTACATCTCTGAAACAGGCCCTTAATGCATTTACACTGAGTGGACAAATGTTTATGATCACCAGGAGATTTTATGCAAAGTAGCTATTCTGCAGATAATGCTGACGCAGGACTCTCCATAAGAATGGAAAGGCAAAGGTAAGCAGAGACTAATGAGGTATATCACTCATTAAATAATGGGCAAACAACGTGATCTGATGAACATTGGATTGTGGGTACTCGCAGCAGCGGTGAGAGTATTTGCAAAACGGCTGCACTGGTGGATCAGCAGCCAAAAAACTGGGACTGAGCGTAAGGCCTGTTTTCGAAAATGGATACTAGATACTTGAGTGGAATTGAGTATGCCGCACGCAATTCAGTCCCACAGAAGAGCAGCAGTGCTTTAAGTCACAGATAATCTAAATCAGGGACCAATTCCAATGGCCTCTCACTCATAAGTACACCGTACGGGCTGCAGAAACAGGTGACCTTGTCCGTAGGCCATTGCTATCTACTACAAAGGGTGAAACCCCTCCAGTCTGCTCAATAACACAGGAATTGGACAGTAAATTAATGAAAATGGTCCATTACGTCTGACAAGTCACATTTTAAATTACGCCATGCTGATGGTAGAGTAAGGATATGCGAACAGCAACACAAAAGCACTGCTCTTTCTTTTACAGTCTTCAGTTTGGCGGAAACAATGTTATGGTATGGGGCATGCTCTCATATTTCATATGCTTTCTGCTGAAACCGTTAAGAATTAACAACGGAGAAACGCGTTAAGGATTACGGACGTTAGTTCCACTGAGACCGGAGCTCAAGAGAGTGTGCTGGACTACATACACAGTCTGCAGTGTAGTGATAGCCACGTTCTCCCTTTCCATGCAAGTGACAAATTCGCACTACTCACTGACAGAAGCCAGGGATGTAGACTAAGCCCATGAGTATATGGGACGGCTGGCTCTTTCTAAAGTGGTGAGATCTTATGTGTGGTGGGGGAGGACAGCATAGCACTGGCTGAGCACTCAATCAGTGTGGTTTCCTACTACCTCATTGATCTATATTACAGGTTGAGTATCCCATATCCAAATATTCCGAAATACGGAATATTCCGAAATACGGATTTTTTTGAGTGAGAGTGAGATAGTGACACCTTTGTTTTTTGATGGCTCAATGTACACAAACTTTGTTTAATGCACAAAGTTATTAAAAATATTGTATTAAATGACCTTCAGGCTGTGTGTATAAGGTGTATATGTAACATAAATGCATTCTGTGCTTAGATTTAGGTCCCATCACCATATCATCTCATTATGGTATGAAATTATTCCAAAATACGGAAAAATCCGATATCCAAAATACTTCTGGTCCCAAGCATTTTGGATAAGGGATACTCAACCTGTACTAATATCAATTTAATTGAAGCTCATCTAAGCATCTTTGGCTTACAACATTATTTTAAAATCAGGCTGTACCATGTTGGAGCTCTGACTTTAAGTGGATCCCAAATCAAGCTTAGGGTTAATATATAATTTTATTCATGTATTTTGATTTTTATGTATATTAAGTCTTTTAAGATTAACAAAGTAGTACTATTGCACATGTAATTGTGCTCTCTTTTTATTGAATTCCTATTTTTCATAGGGGTGTCTGGGTCCTTTGATTCTTGTAGACAGTTAACAGAATTCATGCCTAGAAGCAGTGGCGGAACAAGCAAGCGGTGGGCCCAGGTGCGACAAAATGCTTTGGCCCCCCCCCCCCATCCCATCCAAGTCCACCCCATGGGCAGTGCGCGCCGTAGGCGCGTGCAAAAATACATAGTGGCGTGGCTTCGTGGGGAAGGGGTGTGTCCACAAAATAATACCAATTCATAAAACGGTGCACAGTAGTCTCCATTCTTCAAATTACACAGCACAGTAGCACCACTACACCAGGTAGAGACCCTTTTACACCTTACAGCGAACAGATTCCCCTTTTTACACATAACGGCAGACAGCGTGCACTTTTTACACATAACGGCAGACAGCGTGCCCTCGTTACACATAGCGGCAGACAGCGTGCACTTTTTACACATTACGGCAGACAGCGTCCCCATTTTACACATTACGGCAGACAGCATACACTTTTTACACATAATGGCAGACAGCGTGCCCTCGTTACACATAGCGGCAGACAGCATCCCCTTTTTCCACATTACGGCAGACAGCATACACTTTTTACACATAATGGCAGACAGCGTGCCCTCGTTACACATAGCGGCAGACAGCGTGCCCTCGTTACACATAGCGGCAGACAGCGTGCACTTTTTACACATTACGGCAGACAGCGTCCCCATTTTACACATTACGGCAGACAGCGTCCCCATTTTACACATTACGGCAGACAGCATACACTTTTTACACATAACGGCAGACAGCGTGCCCTTTTTACACATTACGGCAGGCTGATTCTCCCTTTTTACACATTGCGGCAGGCAGATTCCCCATTTTTACATTGCGGCAGGCAGATTCCCCCTTTTTACACATTGCGGCAGGCAGATTCCCCATTTTTATACATAGCGGCAGGCAGATTCCCCATTTTTATACATAGCGGCAGGCAGTCCCCCCTTTTTACACATTGCGGCAGGCTGATTCCCCCTTTTTACACATTGCGGCAGGCAGTCCCAACAAATAAAAAAAGAAAGAGACAGAAAGAAAGAGACAGAAAGAAAGAAAGAAAGAAAGAAAGAAAGAAAGAAAGAAAGAAAGAAAGAAAGATTATACTTACCCTCTCTGTTAACTCAGGCTCCTTGTGCAGCTTCCCGGGCAGTAGAGAAGAAGGAGGAGGCGCTGCTGCTGCTGCCCCTCTGCTTCACTATAGGCTGTTCTCAGAGACAGCCTATAGTGAAGCAGAGGAGCAGCAGCAGCAGCAGTGCCTCCACCAGTAACAAAGCACTGCTGCGGCTCCCTCCTTCACCTCCGTCCTCCACCTTACCCCGTACCGCTGCAGTGCGCGCCGCTCCTCTCCTCTCTCTCCGGGTGGCTGTGCGCTGCGGGCAGCGGTTGCCCGCAGCGCACAGCGGCATGTAATGAGCCAGTTTGACTCATTACATGCTTGGGCCCCTGAACAGAGGCGGGCCCCAGTGCAACGCACTGCTTGCACTGCCGGTAGTTCCGCCTCTGCCTAGAAGAAAGCAAGCCTTAGTAAGGGCAAAAGGTGGCCCAACAAAGGGCCTAATTCAGATCTGATCACAGCAGAAAATTTGTTAGCAGTTGGGCAAAACCATGTGCACTGCAGGCGGGGCAGATATAACGTGCAGAGAGAGTTAGATTTGGGTGGGTTATATTGTTTCTGTGCAGGGTAAATACTGGCTGCTTTATTTTTATACTGCAATTTAGATTTCGGTTTGAACACACCCCACCCAAATCTAACGCTCTCTGCACATGTTATATCTGCCCCCCCAGCAGTGCACATGGTTTTGCCCATTAGCTAACAAATTTGCTGCTGCGATCAGATCTGAATTAGGCCCAAAGTACTGACCCAGTGATCATACTGATTTGGCCACTCAGTATATAATGACTGTAAAACTGCAAATGTCAAAAAGGCACTTAGAAAAATCTCTCGTACAAGAGCTTCAGGTATAGAGTCATACATGGAACTAGACAACAGATGCCCTGACATCTTAGGGGGTAATTCAGACCTGATCGCTGTGCGTTTTCGCACAGCAGGCGATAAGATCTGAAATGCGCATGCACCGAAATGCGCAGGCGCGTCGACGACTGCACCGGGCATCAGTGTCTAGCGATGGGATGGTGCGAAAAAAGCGATCGCACGGGCGATCACAAGGTGATTGACAGGTAGAGGCCGTTTGTGGGTGGCAACTGACTGTTTTAAAGGAGTGTCCGGAGAAGCGCAGGAGGGACCAGGCGTTTGGAGGGAGGGTCTCTGACGTCAGCTCCGGCCCCGATCACCAGCAATCCATTGCAGCGGCAGCGTAAGTCCTGGGCTGAGCAGAGACTGCACAAACTGATGTTTGTGCAGTCGCTGCTAGAAAAGCGATCGCACACCTGCACACCACTTTTCCCCTCCCCCTGTATGTGGCGACTACCTGATTGCAGGGCTGCATAAAATGCACCCTAGCGATTAGGTCTGAATTACCCCCTTGGTTTGGTAAAAAAGCACTGCCTAACCTGGTAACAATCTGGATCCAGACTGAAGTATAAAAAGACCATGCCTTGAAACAGACACTTCTTTTTCTACACTGATGTACTGCATGTAAGGGTAAGTCCATTGCTTGCCTCACTTAGAATTTATTGTGAAACATTCTGAGACAAGCACGTACAAAAACTGCAATAATAAAAAACAACTGAAAACAAAAAATGCTACAGAATAAACTTTGAGCAAAAGTAGTGTCACATAGCATTTACCATCTTTAGTTTATTTTTAAAACTATACTTTTTACTGACTGAAATGCATCGCTGCATATTTCCTAGCAACATTTTAATGTTTTATAAACAAAAAGAAGTCCGCTACAGTATTTGGTGGGCTGGGCCAACTAATTAACTAGGATCTAACTGTTCCTAAACCCCGTGTGCAAGTGAAAGTATTCATTCCTACTGAATTGATGGGATGCATTCAGATAACAAAGCATGGCTTCTTACACTGTGACTTAGCGATAGGTACACTTTAGCATTGACATACAGGGGCTGATTCAGAGGTGTGCATGCAAGTGGCCAATGTTCTCAGTCTGCGCATGTGTGCCGATGGTTACTGCTCTAAGCAACAGATGGAAATAACGGGGTGTCTAGCTACATGCGGCAGTGTCGCTGCCAGCGTCTGCATCTAAAGGTTCATCATGTCCATACAGAGAACCTGTGCCCTCCATAGGGCTGGTGCAGTCTTTGATGGTGCAGCGAATAATTAGCGCTGCAGCCGGTGAGCATTTCAGTAGGAAGACCATCACCCATGGCATTAGCATGAAGACACTGATGTGACTGCGGCAAAGGCCCATCTCCGAATCAGGCTCATGATGTGGAAAACAGAAAGTCAAACTGAACACATATGATGTTGCAATTCGCGTGTCAGAAAAAGTACTGAATGAATCGAAGTGCAGTGGAAATTAGATGTGGGATGTCTCAATCCTGTCCATTTTATAAAAAGGGTGTCTGGATTACTTACAGTATGAGAGAGCATAATAAGCAACTTTCCCAGATTCAGTCCTAGGGGTATATGTACTAAAGTGTGGCTTTTTAGATGGAGACGTTGCCCATAGCAACCAATCAGATTCTGGCTGTTATAATCAGAAAGCTTCATAAGTCACGTATTAAAAGACAAGTATTTGAAAACGTTATGTTATGGCATAGTTAATAGTATGAGAAACTAGTGTAAATTTTTATACAATATGACTTTAATAAAGGTTCTAAGTATCTAAGTAACTTTCATGTTATTGAGGGGGGATTCAATTGATAACATGCAATGTGCCATTTCGCGATGATGTCATTACCATAATTTGTCGATATCTGCATAGCATTTAGTGCCAATTTGAATTCCATCCATTGTCCCTCATTTTCACAGACTAATCTACATTGTATACAATGTACGGCACATAATACATACAGATTCACTAGAAAACCACACAATGGGTGTCTGAGAAGAGTTCATATTTAAACACGTAACAAATGTTACTTATTTTATTTTTCCCTAAACTTAGACTTTATACAGTCAGAGGACCTATATTTTACACTAATCTATGCATGCAGGAATGGGCAGCATAGCGATTGTCACACCATTACTTTTATACTGGACGAACTTAAATTATACACGCCAAAGTTTAAACAAATCAGATGGGGCATGTTCTAGGCTACAAACATGGATATGGAAGTAGGAAATAAAGCTACATAAGTGTGGTAGCCATTGTGCTATGTATAAAGTAAATAGTGCAAGTCATTAATCTTGTATAAAGCACTACACAGACAGTTGTGAAGGATAAACAAGATTAAGCAAGCATTTAATATAAACAGAACATCAACATACAATATATATTTGTAATGTATTCCGGCTGCTCAGCATTGTTTTATTCATTCATCATGTCCAAACTGAGTGCCATCTTTCAGCTTTGCATGTACCTGTATTTGATTAGGCATACATAGTGGCGTTATGAAGGCAGCTATCAGCAGCTGTGTATTAACAGGAACATGCTTTGTGGCTCATGTAGCTCAGCTGACATCCTAATTAAAATGTTTAATGAGTGATTTATGGTCAGACCTAGTCTGGTGGATTTTCTTCCTTTTTCTTTTCCACAATGGATGACTTCCAGCTGTAGAGTGAAGCTACAATAGGGCGTCAGCCGTTAATCACTACTACTAGGGCCTATACTGTGTTGTAATCAAAAGGCCAGCCCCAAATCCAGTTTTAAGCTGTTCCTAAAAATAACATCTGTATTCATATGACCAAACTGTTTTAAGACTGCAGACCATCAGCTGACTTGTCTACAACCTTGGACATACACTGGAGAGTGAATTACAGCATCCTTCATGCACAGAAATAAGAGAAGATGAAGTCGCACATAATTCAAATCAGCCACAAATCTTACATGCTTAAATGCTATATCCATAAAGACAGTGATTGAAGTGGTAGCGTTGCTGCCATCGCAACATGTTTTGTGATGGTAGGTAGCCACATTTTTTATTAATTAGATGGTTTGGCCATGGATGGTATGCTGGTGTGCATGCGCAGACTACAGCTGAAGTTCACACATGCGCAAAGGAACTCTGGCATGGACACACTGGAAGGAATTCAATTGTTTTGGGTGCCGCTATAATTAATGGGTGCCTAATGGAGCAATTCAATTGTTCTGGGTGCCCATTAATTATCGTGCACAGACTTTTCACACATTTCTTCTCATCACCTCATGAGGCTGCAAGAAGAAATGTGTCCCCCTGCGCCACTCGTGCCTAAATGGAGCAACAATTGAATTGCCTTTAGTGGCAGCCTCGGGGAAACAATTGAATTGTCTCCACTAAGTTTCTCCTTCCTGATGTCAGCCTCTGGAAAGAAGCATGCAACGGTGGCAAGCATCACAATCCCTGCACTGAATGGAGAAAGCCTTTCCATTGGATCAAAAAAAAAAAAAAAAATCAATGGCCATCTGTAAAAGAAAAGGTAGGGGGAAATAGAGATGTGAACACAGGCTATAACCTACTACTGTAGAATAAAAGGTCAAATACCAACATAACTACTACTGTAGTAGTTATGTTGGTCTTTGACCTTTTATTCTATAGTAGTAGATTGCACTACAACTGTACAGATGCAATTACATTTAAATCTCCTGCCACATAAATTACAGCGATAAAACATCCAGCTATAAAAGTCTTTTGACAATGGAAAGGCAGGAGCACATTACCAACATACCTCAACACCAAAACACCAGTGTCACGATCCGGGTATCTGGACGCCATTTCTTACCCATCAGATGCCTCCTAAGGCTGGCTCAGCGCTCCAGCACCGGATCCCATCTGTTATCCTAATGTTCACATTCCTGCATCCTCTCCTGTCTCTCTGAGACGCTGTCACAGTAACGCCATAATACATCTGGCATGGCGTCTCCCGCGGCCTCCGCCGCCGTCCCTGAGCTTCTGCATGCAGAGTGTCAGAGTGGATTACGTCAGCCGCGGCCTCCGCTGTGTCCGCGTGGTTGGATGTGCACTTGTCTGCCTGGCGTCTCCTGTCTCCAGTGGCCGGCGCCGCCATTACTGTTTTCATTACCACATGGATTACAAACCAAACTTCCCTCCAAGTGTCTGCATGGGCGCAGCCATCTTGGATTCTGTCAGCTGATCATTTCCTCCAATCTGTTGTCAGTATTGTTAATCTGCATAATTGCCTAGCCAATCCCTTCCTTGCTGCAGGTATAAATACACTGTGCCTGAGCAAGGAAGGCGTCAGTGCTTTGGTTGTCAAACCTAGTTCCTGTTTGTCTCTCTCCTGTGATTGTCTTCCAGGTTCCAGCTCCTGTCTCAAGACTTCCACCATAGAGACCCGCACCAGCATTCCACCTGCGGTGTAGCCTGACTCTCCGATCCATTCTGGATTCATCTGTTTTCAGCCACAACATTACCTGCTTCCAGCCCAGCTTCCAGCAGAGTACAGCTTCTCTTAAAGGGCCGGTGTCCTTTCTACAGTTTACCACTCTCCACCGGTATTATTATTTCTCCGCTCTCAAGCTCTACATTTCATTCATATTGCATCGCTCTCAAGCTTCATTTATTATTTAACTGGTTCCAGCCAGTATCCACTCCGTGCCAACATCTGTCTGGTTCCAACCAGAACCCACAGCAGCTATTTTATTTACAGCAGTCCAGCTTTCCCTGGAACACCAGCTGGTACGATCCTGGGCTTTCTTCATTGCTACAGTCGGGCCTGGTAAGGACTTTCCAACTCGCAGATAATAAGAACTGTCTCATACTACCAGAGCTCTGTGGCCCCTGCCACCCTGTAGTACCCAGGAACTGTATTATTTCTCTGCTGATTTTATGTTTCTTTTACTGTTACTGTGATGCATGGAGTTTGTCATAAATAAACATCATTGACTTTTATTCAAGTTGTCGTGGTCACGCCTTCGGGCGGTTATTCTTCATGTTACTTACATGTCCAGGGGTCTGATACAACCTCCCAGGTTCCGGTACATCTCAGCCCCTACAACTGAGGCTGCCTCCCGTCAGCTCAGGCCCTCAGTTGTGACAGTAAGCACTGACCTAATGAATCCAGCCGGAGACCAGGACCAAGCGGCCAGGCCGATGCAAGAACTGGCAGCCCGACTAGAACATCAGGAGGCTGCACAGGGCCACATCATCCGCTGTCTCCAGGATCTCTCTACTCGGCTGGATGGGATTCAGACAACTCTCCGTGGATCAGGCGCGTCAACCACAGTGACTCCAGCTATAACCCCACCCACCTTACCCATTTCTGCTCCACGTCTTCATCTTCCAACGCCAGCAAAATTTGACGGATCTCCAAGATTCTGCTGGGGATTTCTCAACCAGTGTGAGATTCAGTTTGAGCTACAACCTGGCAATTTTCCCAGTGACCGTACAAAAATTGCCTACATTATTTCTCTTCTCAGTGGCTCAGCCCTTGATTGGGCATCACCGTTATGGGAGAGGTCCGACACCCTGCTATCTTCTTACACTGCATTCGTGTCAACATTCAGGCGCATCTTCGACGAGCCAGGCCGGGTAATCTCAGCTTCATCCGAGATTCTCCGTTTACGCCAGGGGTCACGTACTGTAGGACAATATCTGATACAGTTCCAGATCCTGGCATCCGAACTGGTCTGGAACGACGAGGCCCTGTATGCTGCATTCTGGCATGGCTTATCTGAGCGTATTAAAGATGAGTTAGCTACCAGAGACTTACCCTCTAAGTTAGATGAGCTAATCTCACTCTGCACGAAAGTTGATTTACGTTTCAGAGAGAGAGCAACTGAGCGTGGAAGATCATCTGCTCCAAAATCTTCTGCTCCTCCTCCTCGCCAACTGTCACCAACTAAAGATGAGCCCATGCAAATTGGCCGTTCCCGTTTAACTCCTGCTGAGCGCCGAAGACGTCTCTCCGAGTCTCTCTGTCTTTATTGTGCGGCTCCGTCTCACACCATTAATGCCTGTCCCAAACGTCCGGGAAACTCCAAATCCTAGCTCGCCAAGGAGAGGGCCGGCTAGGAGTAATGATCTCCTCTCCATCTCCTCAAGATTGTAATCTCCCAGTCTCGCTTCAAGTTGCTCAACGTTATCGGAACGTCATTGCCCTCCTTGATTCCGGAGCAGCTGGGAACTTTATTACCGAAGCCTATGTTAAACGGTGGTCCCTACCCACCGAGAGACTTCCTTCGTCCATTTCTTTAACTGCCGTGGATGGCAGCAAAATTTTTGATGCAGTTATTTCTTTAAGGACTCTACCAGTTCGTCTGAGAGTGGGAGTTCTTCATTCCGAACTTATTTCTTTTTTAGTGATTCCAAGAGCCACACATCCTGTGGTCCTGGGCCTTCCATGGCTCCGTCTTCACAATCCTACAATTGATTGGACGACTACGCAAATCCTGGCATGGGGTTCCTCCTGTGCTGAGACATGTTTGTTTAAAGTATTGCCTGTCTGTTCTTCCTCCCCCAGGTCGTCTGATGTTCCACCTCCTCCATATCAAGATTTCACGGATGTGTTCAGTAAAGCTTCTGCTGATATCCTTCCTCCTCATAGAGAATGGGACTGCCCGATTGATCTCGTTCCAGGGAAGGTTCCACCTCGAGGCCGAACTTATCCGTTGTCTCTGCCTGAGACGCATTCTATGGAGGAATACATTAAAGAGAACCTAGCAAAGGGGTTCATTCGACCTTCTTCTTCTCCAGCCGGCGCAGGCTTCTTTTTTGTAAAGAAGAAAGATGGTGGTCTGCGGCCGTGCATCGACTACAGAGGTTTGAACGACATTACCATCAAGAACCGTTATCCTTTACCCCTGATTACTGAGCTCTTTGACAGAGTTAGCGGAGCTACCATCTTTACAAAGCTGGACTTGAGAGGTGCATACAATCTCATCCGGATCCGTGAGGGTGACGAGTGGAAGACCGCCTTTAACACCCGTGACGGACATTATGAGTACCTCGTCATGCCCTTCGGATTGAGCAATGCTCCAGCTGTCTTCCAGCATTTTGTCAATGAGATCTTCAGAGACATTCTATACCGTCATGTCGTGGTCTATCTAGACGATATCCTCATTTTTGCCAACGATTTAGAGGAACATCGTTTTTGGGTTAAGGAGGTTCTGTCCCGTCTCCGTGTCAATCATCTCTATTGCAAATTAGAGAAATGCGTCTTTGAAGTCAAGTCCATTACGTTTCTAGGGTACATTGTGTCCGGTTCCGGACTAGAGATGGATCCTGAGAAACTACAAGCAATCCAAAATTGGCCGGTACCCTTAACCCTCAAAGGGGTCCAGAGGTTCTTAGGGTTCGCCAACTATTACCGAAAGTTTATACGAGACTTTTCCACCATTGTGGCGCCTATTACTGCTTTCACTAAGAAGGGTGCTAACCCGTCCAAGTGGTCTGAAGAAGCCATGCAAGCATTTCATCTGTTAAAACAAAGGTTCATCTCTGCGCCTGTTCTGAAACAGCCTGACATCGACTCTCCTTTCATCTTAGAGGTGGATGCCTCCTCCGTTGGAGTAGGAGCGGTGTTATCTCAGAGGGCTAAAGATGGCCATTTACACCCTTGCAGTTTCTTCTCCCGGAAGTTCTCCCCAGCTGAGCGCAACTATGCCATTGGCGACCAGGAGTTGCTAGCCATCAAGCTCGCTCTAGAAGAGTGGAGGTATCTGTTGGAGGGAGCTTCTCATTCAATCACCATACTTACAGACCACAAGAACCTTTTATATCTGAAAGGCGCACAATGTCTCAACCCTCGTCAGGCCAGATGGGCACTTTTCTTTTCCAGGTTCGACTTTAAACTCCAGTTCTGTCCGGGCTCTCAGAATCGCAAGGCCGATGCCCTTTCCCGCTCATGGGAGCAAGAAAATGAGTCAGAGTCTTCAGACAAGCATCCTATTATAAATCCGTTGGCATTCTCCACGGTAGGGATGGACTCTACGCCCCCATCAGGGAAAAGTTTTGTGAAACCGATGCTAAGGAAGAAGCTCATGCATTGGGCCCATGCTTCCCGTTTTGCCGGACATACAGGTATCCAAAAAACCCTGGAGTTTATCTCTAGGTCCTATTGGTGGCCAACTCTGAAAAAGGACGTCTTGGAGTTTATTGCATCTTGCCCAAAGTGTGCTCAACATAAGGTATCCCGCCAGTCGCCTGCGGGGCAACTGGTTCCACTATCTGTTCCCCGTCGACCTTGGACCCATTTGTCGATGGATTTTATTACAGATTTACCCATGTGCAACAAGTTCAATACCATCTGGGTGGTAGTTGACCGGTTCACCAAGATGGCACACTTCATTCCTCTCACCGGTCTTCCGTCAGCTTCCAAGTTGGCTCAAGTATTCATACAAGAGATCTACCGACTCCACGGTCTTCCTGAAGAAATTATCTCAGATCGAGGAGTTCAATTCACAGCCAAATTCTGGCGAAGTTTATGTCAAGTCCTCCAAGTCAAGCTAAAGTTTTCCACGGCTTACCATCCTCAGACCAATGGTCAAACCGAGAGGGTGAATCAGGACTTGGAGGCCTTCCTCCGCATCTATGTGTCCTCCTCTCAAGATGACTGGGTTCAATTACTTCCCTGGGCCGAGTTCTGTCATAACAACCAGTATCATTCTTCATCTGCTTCAACACCATTCTTCACTAACTTTGGATTCCACCCTAAAGTCCCTGAGTTCCAACCGCTTCCAGCAACTTCTGTTCCCGCAGTGGATATCACCTTGCATCAGTTTGCCAATATCTGGAAGAGCGTACGATCAGCTCTGCTCAAGGCATCGTTCAGGTACAAGAAGTTTGCGGATAGGAAGCGTCGAGCAGTTCCTGCTCTCAAGGTGGGTGATCGGGTATGGTTATCCACGAAGAATTTGAGGTTAAGAGTTCCCAGTATGAAGTTTGCACCTCGCTATATCGGTCCTTTCAAGATTGAACAAGTCATCAATCCTGTTGCTTACAGACTCCAGTTGCCTCCCTTCTTAAAAATACCCAGGACATTCCATGTTTCCCTGTTGAAACCGCTGATCTTAAATCGGTTTCATTCCTCACTTCCTCCAACTCCGAAAGTCCAAACTCAACGAGGCGTTGAGTATGAAGTGGCCAAGATCCTGGACTCACGTCACCGTTACGGTCAACTACAATATCTTATTGACTGGAAGGGTTACGGCCCTAAGGAACGTTCATGGACCAATGCTTCTGATGTCCATGCTCCTGCCTTGGTCCGGAGATTCCATTCCAAGTTTCCTCAAAAGCCAAAGAAGTGTCCTGGGTCCACTCCTAAAGGGGGGGGGGGTGCTGTCACGATCCAGGTATCTGGACGCCATTTCTTACCCATCAGATGCCTCCTAAGGCTGGCTCAGCGCTCCAGCACCGGATCCCATCTGTTATCCTAATGTTCACATTCCTGCATCCTCTCCTGTCTCTCTGAGACGCTGTCACAGTAACGCCATAATACATCTGGCATGGCGTCTCCCGCGGCCTCCGCCGCCGTCCCTGAGCTTCTGCATGCAGAGTGTCAGAGTGGATTACGTCAGCCGCGGCCTCCGCTGTGTCCGCGTGGTTGGATGTGCACTTGTCTGCCTGGCGTCTCCTGTCTCCAGTGGGCCGGCGCCGCCATTACTGTTTTCATTACCACATGGATTACAAACCAAACTTCCCTCCAAGTGTCTGCATGGGCGCAGCCATCTTGGATTCTGTCAGCTGATCATTTCCTCCAATCTGTTGTCAGTATTGTTAATCTGCATAATTGCCTAGCCAATCCCTTCCTTGCTGCAGGTATAAATACACTGTGCCTGAGCAAGGAAGGCGTCAGTGCTTTGGTTGTCAAACCTAGTTCCTGTTTGTCTCTCTCCTGTAATTGTCTTCCAGGTTCCAGCTCCTGTCTCAAGACTTCCACCATAGAGACCCGCACCAGCATTCCACCTGCGGTGTAGCCTGACTCTCCGATCCATTCTGGATTCATCTGTTTTCAGCCACAACATTACCTGCTTCCAGCCCAGCTTCCAGCAGAGTACAGCTTCTCTTAAAGGGCCGGTGTCCTTTCTACAGTTTACCACTCTCCACCGGTATTATTATTTCTCCGCTCTCAAGCTCTACATTTCATTCATATTGCATCGCTCTCAAGCTTCATTTATTATTTAACTGGTTCCAGCCAGTATCCACTCCGTGCCAACATCTGTCTGGTTCCAACCAGAACCCACAGCAGCTATATTATTTACAGCAGTCCAGCTTTCCCTGGAACACCAGCTGGTACGATCCTGGGCTTTCTTCATTGCTACAGTCGGGCCTGGTAAGGACTTTCCAACTCGCAGATAATAAGAACTGTCTCATACTACCAGAGCTCTGTGGCCCCTGCCACCCTGTAGTACCCAGGAACTGTATTATTTCTCTGCTGATGTTTCTTTTACTGCTACTGTGATGCATGGAGTTTGTCATAAATAAACATCATTGACTTTTATTCAAGTTGTCGTGGTCACGCCTTCGGGCGGTTATTCTTCATGTTACTTACATGTCCAGGGGTCTGATACAACCTCCCAGGTTCTGGTACATCTCAGCCCCTACAACTGAGGCTGCCTCCCGTCAGCTCAGGCCCTCAGTTGTGACAACCAGAGGTCTGCTGGCACATCCTTACCAGAAAATATTGTTTCTGATGCCACTGTAAGGTTCTTCACCTATAATGTGATCATCACATGAGATCCAAAGAAAGCAGAGATGAACTACACTAGGTGTAGAGAAACTATATAAATGTCCTTTTACAAAGCCAAATCAATGAACAAAGGTGATAACAACCTAACTAAGGATATATTGTGTGTCAATGTGTGGAACGCCAGGCATGGCATGTGCTATAAATTATAATTATACCATGCACTCTGACAAAAAAATAAATGGAAGCATAAATTTGTATCTGTACAGTTACCAGAAATGTGCAGAATACGAGAAAAAGATTTCCAGATCATGCAGAACTATCTTAATTGTTTTAAGTCACCTTATTGCACTGGCACCCAGACACAAAGCTCAATATTTGATAAGCAAACAAACGTCTGCAATGACAAACTATGTAGATTTATGCAGCAAATTGCCGTCATCATTTGTGTACACACCAGGTTCACATTAGAACATAGGGTCTCAAATTCAGTCCTCAGGACCCCAAACAGTCCATGTTTATGTCTCCATACCTGTGGATCTTTTAAAATGTGTCAGTGAGTAATGAATACACCTGTGCACCTGCTAGGTGACCTGGAAAACATGAACTGTTTGGTGTGTAAGGACCAAGTTTGAGAATCACTGCATTAAAAGATAATGGGGCAGCCAATTAGCGCCAATATGTAAATTTACAGTTAGGAGCTGATTGGCTGGTGCGTTATCACCTTGCACTTATCAATGCTTTATCACTGCATTATCACTTCTCCAGGCTTAATACATCTGCCCCAATGGTTGTACAGGTCTCCCCTACCAGTCTTGGCCAATAAAGATGTTTTCCATACAATCTCATACATTGGGGGAGATTCAAATGTTTGAAAAGTCGGTTGGGTGTCTGCTTTTTCCTGTTTATTAGATAGGAAAAACACCAGACTCCCAACTGAGTTTTCAAACATTTGAATCTACCCCATTAAGTTTATTATTTGAATTGAAAGGGTGAGGGGCTTAGACCATCTAAAACTTCATGTAAAACAGCATGTATTTACAAGGTTGCACTCCACTGTGAAATTGGATTTTAGCATTTTATTAGCTTTATATGTATGCAATATGCAATTAATGCAACTGTACTGTGTTCTGAGGCTGAACGCTCAGTCTTTAGATGCTAACAGCTGACATTTCTGTATACAATTCATATAAAGGCATCTAGAATACATTAATTGTCTTAGAACTTCCATTTTTCCCTCAAGCACTTATACTTTAAATTCAGTGCACTTAAGACAAATATTGCAAACTCAGATGTTAAAAAAAGATGTATTAAATCAAGAACTCAACAAATCTCCCTGTGGTTAGGAGTATCCAATACAATGGCACTACTTGTTATAAAATCATGAATGTCATAATCTCTGTAAAAACACAGGAAATGAAAGCACTATAAAAATATACATTTGTCTTTTTCTGCTCTGAACATGCACTAGAATCATAAATCATGTATGTAATATGAAGACATGCATTGTGATGATAAGTGTGTCAATATTCAGCAATCATTTTCAAACTTGGGGGAAAGAGCATTGCTTAGAAATCGCTTTTCCATCTGGGATGTGGAAACATAGCAGTCTGGCTACCACATATACTTAAAGCATTAGAACTAATGCCGGGAAATAATCCCAAGATGACACTTATTTTGTCTGAGTGTTCTTGTGATATGGACATAAAAATGCAGGTTGTCAGTTTATGTTACATTAGGGTGATGTGAGGAAAGAGTTGCCAGGATTTAGCAGGAGCTGTAACAAACCTTCACACCCCATATTGTCTATTAATAACTGAGCCTCTCCACACCTCTCACACTTGCACCTTGGGTCTGCAGTCATAGGGGGAGATTCAAATGTTTGAAAAGTCAGTTGGGTGTCTGCTTTTACCTATCTAATAGACAGTAAAAAACAGACTCCCAACCAACTTTTCAAACATTTTAATCTCCCCCATAGAACACCCATGGGGGGACAGCTTGAAGGGAAGTGAGTATGGCTAGGATACAGATCTTCTGTATACTGGAATAGCTAGTTCAAGTGAGTGATGCCAATATATGTACACACTTCTGTAACTAATTATATGTATAATCACTGGTTTCTGATGACATCACTTACCCAATAATTGATCTTTGTTAGTTGCAACAGCAGGTATTGTAGCAAACCCCTCCAAAATGGCATGTAACATGCCATATACTGCCAGGGGTGTGCCAAGTGCTTCTGAAGGGCTGGGCTATCTGCAAACTCCTTCAAAACACAATTGCCATGTGCACCTGTGTGGCGCCCACTCACTTAGCAGAATACACTACCACGCAGTTGTGACAAAAGTGTCGGGACAGCAGAGTTGTATACAATCATTGAGTTCTGATGCCTTAACTTTCATTAGGAAAACTTGTGCACTAACAGGAATAATGTATGCCCTAGTGGAACTTATTATGGGTACTAGACATGCCCTTGGTGTTACCTGTCGGCAGTTGTTAGAGAAATCACTTACACACACCACTGCTTGCAATTTTTAACTTATTTTCTATCAAGTTATATTAATGCTTTGACATTCTGAAATTATGAGAGTACCCGTGCAGACAATCGTTGTTATCCTCCTGCTTAATTATAACATGCAAGAAGCTAAACCTATTGTTACCGTTACATACGTAACACTTAAATGTATCCACATCTTTCCATGGAAGGTCATTACACAAGCAATTATGAAGGGATGCAGTGCACCGGTTCCCACCCAGACACCACAGAGAGAGGCTCTGAGAACAGGCAGACAGCCAGGCTTAGTGATTACTTCTAAGCAAAGGTTAAATACAACAACCAGGTGCACACTGTAAAAGCCAACACAATTAGTTTGGCCTTATTCTACTCTGCAGACGTATTGGTTACATCATACATAATTCCTCCACTGTTATCAGACAGTGCACGCTGGTACTGAACGGATGTATGCTGCTGAAATTAGGCCTTCAGTTAGAACAGGCTATTTCCTCTGTCCCATGCTTGATGGGCTGTCAAGAAACGATGAGAATGCCCCCTCCACCAGCAGATGGAAAATTCAATTAAACTAAGCCAGTCACTGGCGGCATTTTTCACTAGAGAAATTGGGAACACAAGGACATGTGTATTAAAGTATAACGTACTGCTAATTTAACTACACACTAAATATTGTGGCTCTTCAAGTTTCAGCAATGTCTTCACTAAATCATATACACAAATTATAGATGATACTATAAAAATCTGCACATGGAAAGAAAATACAGACTGTATATATTGTGACAGAAAATTATTGTGCACATTTTTGTTCTATTCACATGCTGATGTTTGGATGCAAAACAGTAAATGCTAAGGGGTATATTTACTAAAGTGTGAGCTTTTAAGAAGTGGAGATGTTACCCATGGCAACCAATCAGATTTTACTTATTCATCCAGCACCTTCTAGAACAGGGGTGGCCAGACTTTTGGAGTCTGTGATCTACTTTGAAAGCTGAAAAGCTTTTGTTATCTACTGACGTGGGATAATTGCACACGCCGCATGCGTGCGCCCACAAAGGGGCGTGGCATAACAAAAAGGGGCACGGCATAACAAAAAGGGGCGTGGCCTTGCTGCACTGGGTGTAATGACTGTCTTGCACGAAATCACACATTGGCCCTCACAGGTAAAAACCTCAAACACACATGCCCCCACAGTGCCAGATACACATATGCGCCCAGTGCCAGATATGCCCCCACAGTGCCAGATACATATATGACCCCATAGTGCCATGTGCTCACAGTGTCAGATATGCCCCCAGAGTGCCATGTGCCCAGTGCCACATATGCCCCCACAGTGCCACATATGCCCCCACAGTGCCATGTGCCCACAGTGACACATATGCCCCCACAGTGCCATATGCGCACAATGACACATATGCCACTACAGTGCCATGTGCCCACAGTGCCAGATATGCCCCCACAGTGCCAGATATACCTACTTTAGCTGGCTGTCTCGCTGTCTCCCTGCTGGCTGGATCCTGCTCTCGCTTCCTGCCGCTGCTGCTGTCCTGCTGCCGCCGGCTGAATCAAACCAGATCCAGCAGGCGCACAGGCTCCTCACATCGCATTCCCAATCGTGCATTGCGCGGCTGACGTCATGACGTCACCCGCACAATGCATCATTGGGAATGCTCCAGGCAGAGGCGGCAAGTCACACTTGGATCGCGATCTACCGGCAAGAGCTCCACAATCTACCGGTAGATCACGATCATCGTTTTGGCCACCTCTGTTCTAGAAGATAATAGCTAGAATTTGATTGGTTGCCATGGGCAACATCTCCACTTCTAAAAAAAACCTTACACTTTAGTAAACGTACCCCTAAGTGTTCAAGCAGGCCGTCAAACAACCCTTCCAGCTCATCCTGCTTTATTAGCGGTACATCTAGTTTAGACACCAATGAGTCACGGTACTGGCTTTATCTATGCCCCCATAAAGTTTTACTAAAATAAATAAATGTCAAATAAATGTGCGGCACTCCCAAAACTTCAGTGCATTTTAAGAAACTAAAATGTGCATTCTTGCTTCTTTTTTTTTCTTATTTCTAGAACTTTCCCTTCACACAATTTAGCTTTTGCCAACAAGCCGGCAAATAAAAATCTATTAAGCTGCCAAAATATTTAAAGCATTAAAATGCCAGACAGCGTGACAGGATACATATCACTGTTTCCAACTACTCGTGATTCTCCATCACTACAGTCACAATAATCTAAAAACATGCACACAAACATCTGCCACCATCTCACAGCAGGATGATGCACAAAGTATTCTGACTATTGTACATAACCATTGGCTGAGGCTCTAATGGAGTCAGGAGACAATGCTATATAGCCTGTTGCTTTTAGTAAATAAGAAAAAATGCTCTTTAAAGGCAATAAAAAGTGAGAATCTGGGCAAATCTAGGCAACGCAATTTAAATGAAAATGAACTTAATAGGACACATTGAGCCACCTGTTGAGGCAAAGTAGGCCAAGCCTGTATACACTTTACCCCCAGTCTCATCCACCCAGACCTGATTTCATGCCGCATTCATTCAGAAATCCTGCAATGCGTTTCAATTACATCTAAAGAATGACACTAAGAATGTTTAATTTTATAAGACGTAGCTTTGAAATCAGTGCCCTGAATGCATTGCTGTGAAATAATTAAATTTGCACAGTTAGTAAGAAGATTTATTTTTCTTCACACAGCCCAAGTAACTAAATAATAAATCATGCACTGCAATAACGGTGAACTTTCAATAATTCTTATTAAGACATTTTCAACTCTTTAGTACTCTTTCATCTATCACAGCTATAGACAGATATATTGTGCTTTTAAACTCTTTTGCGGACTTAAAGAATGAAGAAAAATATTATCGGCATAAACCTTCTGATTTAAAAGCAGGGACATAAGAAGTGATAGACAGCTGCACACTACGATACTGTAGGTCTAGATCCCAGGTGGGACTACCAAACTAATAATAGTAACAAATTCAAAGAAATTAGAACATATAATGGATCCGGTATGTTTTACTGGCAGACGGGATGCCGGCTGTCAGTATACAGACAGCGGTATCCTATCTGCCGGAATCCCGTCAGCGTGTCCCTCCGTAGGCTTGCTGCTCTAGCAATGCATCAGGCCCGAATGCTCACTTCACTCGCTACAGGTTATATTCCCACTCAGTCGGTAGCATGGACCCACCAACCGAGTCTGAATGCCCCACGTTTGTCGGGATTTCAGGCGTCGGTATTTCACCGTCTATCGGGATTCCGGCATCAGGATCCTGACATGCGGTATATTAACTGCATCCCCATGTAACAGCAACATTCTATCAAATGCAAAGCATTAGCAACATTACTTGGTTGGAATGCAAAAGCATCAAATACTCTTACAAGGACAAAAAAACAACTTGGTGTGCCATATCCATTGCTTACACTGGGGCCGATGTATTAAGCCTGGAGAAGTAATAAAGCAGTGAAGTGGAAGGTGATAACGCACCAGCCAATCATCACAGATTTGAAAAATGACAGGAGCTGATTGGCTGGTGCATTATCACCTTGCGCTTATCACTGCTTTATCTCTTCTCCAGGTTAATATATCTGCCCCAATGTGATTTGACTAGAATACACCAGGAGACTGTGCTAATTCATTTGCTTTGCAACACTTGTAAATCTGTGTGCAACTGAGTCTGAATCTGTATGCGAAGTGTAACGTTACGGCTGCCGAGGCTCAGTGTCGCATATCAAATTAATCCGTGCAGTCTCATGATGCTCTTATTCACAATGTGAACAAGGCTGGCAAAAAAAAGATGCCCAACATAGGATATGTTGCATGAGACCTGATGGCTCAATAGCACCAGGCACCACACACCGCATGGCGAATTAAATGTACATGTACGTGAAAATATTCTGTGTTCTTTAGGTGCATGGCTATTTTAAGACCTAGGTAACCCAATGCTACGCCAAGTTGTGTCGCTTTGTGCTAAGCATACAGACTCAGCCGCACAAAGATATACAAGTACTCGCATATCAAATTACTCAGCACAGTCTCTTGGTGCATACCAGTCGCATCACATTGCGACTAAGATGTATTTTTGGGTAAAAAGATGCAAAAAAAAACATGCCCGGCACTAGAAGAGTTGCACAGTGCGTGGTAACTTACTCGTGCCAGGTGACAAGCTACAGAGAAAGAGGAAGAGACACAGAAGAGCAAATAAAAGGGTCTCAGGTGCTGGAAAATGACTACAGTAGATAGATTCATTATAGTACTACATTTACTTTAAAAATATTTTTTTCCAAACAGATATTTATCTTTTTGAGGATATATAAGTAGTAAACAGCCCACAAAACAAAAAAGCTAGATGTACCGTTGGAATGTGACAACCCTTGGAGTGTGATGTACTAAGCAACACATCCGCGATGCAATAGATCATGCCACTTATTGGGTACATAATGCAGGTATATACACAAGGGATTGATCCCAACCAGCCCTAATTATGCGGAGTTTGTATGTTCTCTTTGCGTTTGTGTGTCCTAATACATATGGTAAAGATAATTAGCTAGGCTGACCCAGAGGCGGAACTACCGCCAGTGCAAGCAGTGCCTTGCACTGGGGACCGCCCCTGTCAAGGGGCCCAAAGCCACCGCGGCATGTAATGTGTCAAACTGACTCATTACATGCCGCTGTGTGCTGCGGGCCACCGCCGCCTGCCGAGGAGAAGATCAGCCGGGACGCAGCAGGGGGGATTGCGGCGGCTCACCTCCTCTGTGCTCTGGTCGCGGGCGGCGTCAGTAACATCCGACCTTGACCCAGAGCCTACCGAGGAGCCAGCTGGGAGAGACAGTGCGGGAGGAGAGAGAGGAGGCTGACGCAGCTGTGTCAGTCCGTGCAGAGTCTGAGAGCCGGATTAAAGAAAGGGGGCGGGGGGGTGGTGTAAGTACAGTCGCCTGGTTTATTGTGCTGCTACCTGGGTGAATGATGCAGCTGAGGCTGAGCTGGTTGCCTCGGATGCTGCATGCCGCCATGGCTCCGCCCCCTTACTTCACTGGATTGGCTATTCTACAGAGTGTGACAACAGTGTCACTGGCAGTCCTGGCTGGTAGCACCAGGAAGCCAGGCAGCAGCAGCAGCACCACTCCCTTCCCTGCTTTTCATTCAGTCAGTCCGTGAAGCTCCGCCCCCTCCCCAGCCTCCTTCTACAAGGGACAAGGACTGGAGCCTCAGGCAGGAAAATGCATGGAGCAGCAAGAGTAGCTGCCAGTGACCACTGCCACTGTAATCCAGGATCAACTTCAATAAAAGTAAGTATAGTTTAATAAAAGTAAATAAAGTAAATTTATTTTGTATATATACTACTGACTACTTCCTGTCTAAAGCATGGTTCTGTCAGTCCTGACTGTTGGTGGGTGGAGATTTGGTAAAAACCAGAGCGGTCTGGACCCCTACAGCAATATCAGCCAGTGTAGAGTTAGAATTGCGTGTCCCTGTCCATCCCAGTCCAGGGGGTGTATGAGACAGCAGTGACCAAGGAGACGGGGAGAGATTACAGCCTCCCTGTATGCTCCGTACTGTTCCGTTTTTTTTACCACCATCCCTGGGTCATACAGGAAGGCTGTAATCTATCCCTCCCTGTCTCCCCGGTGATAACTGTCACATACACCCCCTGGGGCGACGCTGTCTGCCGTAATGTGTAAAAAGGGGGCACTGTCTGCAGTAATGTGTAAAAAAGGGGACGCTGTCTGCCGTAATGTGTAAAAAGGGGAATCTGTCTGCCATAAGGTGTAAAAGGGGCTCTACATGGTGTAGTGGTGCTACTGTGCGACGTAATTTGAATAATGGAGACTACTGTGCACTGTTATATGAATTGGTATTATTTTGTGACCACACCCCTTCCCCATGAAGCCATGCCCCTATATTTTTTGCGCGCGCCCACGGCGCGCACTGCCCCTGTTTTACATAGTGGGGGGGCTCCGATGCCGTTTCTTGCACACAGCGCTAAAATGTCTAGTTACAGCACTGTTGCCATTTCCCTGGCCCTGAGCAGGTCCCCCCTCACCAGATCCTCTCCAGGGGTGAGGGGGTAGACTTGAACGGGATGAGGGGGGCCCAAAGCATTTTGTCGCACCTGGGCCCACCACTCGCTAGTTCCGCCACTGGGCTGACCATATTATCCCTTTAACCTGGGACACTCATGAATTACACAGGTTCTGTGGCTGGCTGACTACAAGCCTGCATTTCACCTGGTTTTAAGCAGCCACAGAACCTGTGTAATTCATGAGTGTCCCAAGTTAAAGGGATAATATGGTCAGCCTAAATTAGCTGCTGACAAAACCAACCCTAGTTAGTGTAGGTGGGAATTAGGTCTGCAAATTTCCAAAGGCCAGTGACTGATGTGACTACATTCTGTGTATAGCGATGTGTAATAGCATCAATCTTATATAAATAAATGATAATAAAACTGTGTTCATTATCCAGATCTTATGGTTGTGCTTAAAATATTGCACCAAAGTGAATCTTCAGGCCAGGCTTGGAAAGTAACTGAGAACAAAAGCAAACAGTCACTATTATTCAGAAGAGATGCTTGTATTTTGAATAAACATTCAAAAACTTGCTAAAATTTGTAACACTGCATAGTATTTTCAATACTTTTGCATGCAAACTGTGAAATCTGAAACAATCTGTGAATTTAATCTGTTCAAATCAAACAAAACATTTATATTGCTTGAAAAAAATTGTCTGTAACAGCCACTTAAGCTCAAACAGAGAACATTATATAGTTTATATTAACAGTGTTTTAAGTATGACCTTGTGCTTTGAACTCAAACTTCAATGTATCCACAGCAGTCAAATCTAATTAACAGTCTTTCAAACCGGCCAAATTCAACCAAACTGGTTCAAATACTTGTAGCAACTCTTCGCTCATTGGTTGTCATTCCGAGTTTGTTCGCTCGCTGCCGTTTTTAGCAGAATTGTGATCAGGCTAAAAACCGGCAATTCTGCGCGTGCGTATGGGCCGCAGGGCGCACGAGCTAAGTACTTTCACACAAAACTATGCAATTTTACACAGGGCTGTGCGACGCTTTTCAGTCGCTCTGCTGATCGATGAGTGATTGACAGGAAGTGGGTGTTTCTGGGTGGTAACCGACCGTCCGGGAGTGTGCTAAAAAACGCAGGCGTGCCAGACGAAAATGCAGGAGTGGCTGGCCGAACGCAGGGCGTGTCTGTGACGTCAAACCAGGAACCAAACAGTCTGCAGTGATCGCAATCTAGGAGTAGGTCTGGAGCTACTTAGAAACTGCAGGGAAATATTTAATAACAGAACTGCTAACCTTTCGTTAGCAATTCTGCTAAGCTAAGATACACTCCCAGAGGGCGGCGGCCTAGCGTTTGCAATGCTGCTAAAAGCAGCAAGCGAGCTATCAACTCGGTATGAGGGCCATTGAGCTTTCTCAACGAAGCAGTGCGTTGGAGGTAAAAATTTAGCATGGCACTCACAATGTAAAGCCGTTTTAAATGTTCACCTCCTACCCATCTGGAAGCTGCTTCATAAATAAAGATGGATCAGATGTGAGCTTATCCGCTAATATCTGAAGCAGGAGATTTGGACTTCTCTCTTGTATTTACAAGTTAACTACAGCTTACAAGACATGAGGCGCTCAGATAAATTTCCAGTTGTGAAAAGTTTGTTTTACACGTGGAGTACCCATGTTCTTTAGCACTGTAATAGTGATATTCAGCATGGAAATATGATGAATCTGCCTCAAGTCAAATGCTACATTGTATTCACTTTAGTTATACAGCATGGGGAAGTTCTAGAACTGTCATATAGGATTTCATTTGACAGAAAAATAACATACCGTATAATGAATTGATGGGGGTGGAACAAAATGGTGGCTAATGCACATTACTTTGCTAAATATCAGATTATAAATGCTTTGATACTATTAGGCTCCATAAACCATATCTTTGGCCCTGAGATAAATAACAAGGTTTGATCCTCTGTAAGCCTTCAATAAATAATACACATGCTAGAGACAGGGATATGTAGGAGAAAATAAAACTTGGCACCAGAAGTAAAGGGATATTAGCCTACAGAAAATGAGCCTGTATAATTAATTTAAAATATCTTAAAAATAAATGAATCATTTTTCATTTAGTGGTTTGTTCTGCCCAACCTACGATTCATTCAAGGAAAGTTAAAAACGCAGAGACACAACATTTAACTTAATTTTCAACATAATTTGATAACAGACTTCTACATTACCAATTTCAGCCTAGTCCCTTTATTACATGCTACATAGCAAAATACGGACCAATATTTCATTAATGTAAGAAATATTAGTCAGTACTTTTGTTACAAAACACAATGAATTCTAATCTTATTTTAATGTGAGTAATAACCTTAAAAAGGAGGTATATTATTATTGTTAATTCCTTATTATAATTATCCATGTAACCAGAAAGGAACATTGAAAAATATATACTATAATCAGTTCTCAACTTTATTGGGATGGCATAGAAATCCCAGCAGTCAGAATGCCGACAGCGGCATCCCAACTTTCAAAATCTTGACAGATCCCAGTAGGAATGCCAGAATGTTTTTTAGGTGGGGTGCATAATATATATTTTGGCGATAGAGATATATATATATATATATATATATATCTCTATCAAAATAATGTACACTCCACAGTCACCTCAAAAATACTTGCCCTGGTGCCCTCCTGGATAAATAAATGCCCATATTGTATATAATGTATCGAAGGTTGGCACTTACGGGTCTTCCGTTACAGAATTCGGGTGACAAACTATGTTTACTTATCCAACATTTCAGTCTCCACAACATTTATCAAGAAAATGTGAGTGCCGCTCGTGGTAACCCTAGTTGTCCCGTGATCCAGTACAATGACTGAAGTCCATGAAGGGCAAAATTATTCAGATGACTGACCATTACACCAACAGGGACTGTAATGACATTGTATTCAAATACATAAACTTTAATATGGAGTTGGTCCCCCTTTTGCAGCTATAACAGCTTCCACTCTTCTTAGAAAGCTTTCCAGAAGATTTTGGGGTTTTTCTCTGGGAATTTGTGCCGTAGAGCAGGTGATTTGTTTTTGGTAAGATCATCACAAAGGACACGTGGTCACCCGCTTAGGTTAGAGGAGAGGAGATTTCGCACATAGAGTCGGAAAGGTGTCTTCACAGTAAGGCTAGATAAATTCCTAATGGATAAGGATATACAGGGATATTGTGGCTAAATCATGCACTATAGTAATAGCACAAAATATTTAAAAAAAAACAAAAAAAAACAAGGAGTACTTCACATAATGGCTAAACATTCACCACAGTTAAAATTAGTCTTAAAAATATTACAATGTAGAAGATCACTAACAGGTTGAACTTGATGGACAATTGTCTTTTTTCAACTTCAGAAACTATTTATGAGGTCAGACACTGATGCTGGATGAGAAGGCCTGGCTCACAATCTCTGTTCCAGTAGAAAGGAGGTATAAAAAACAAAAGACAAGGTCCCTGAGCCATAGGTGAAGCCTATCATTTTTGGACATAAGAACCACAACTTTCTGAAACAGTTTTGTGTCACACATCACTTCTCTATGCTATTGATGATAATGCTTACCACATTGTCTGTGTCTCCAATAAGCAAACTCATCATTCTAAAGACCTTATATGCTACAGGGTGCTATGTTACCATCCACTTTGAAACGGAGCATATCCTAGATGACTATTTGGTTGTATACATTGGGCGGTATTCAAATGATATATCACACCCAATCTTCTTTCTAAAGTGATCCCGGTCATCGCACATATCGCACCCATAATAATCAGGTTTAGCTGCGTAATGGGTTGGGAGCCCTCGCTACCCAGGTGGTAACGAGCTGAAATTATTATACCACGCCCATCATCAGAAACAGAACTGGTGTGGAAGAGGGTGAAAAGAATTGAATACCGCCCATTAAGTGTTCAGACCCTAGTCAGACACACCCAAACAGTGTCTAGTCAGAAAATTTAAAAGTACAAAATAAGTACATTGGGTGACTTCTGTTGATCAATCTGACTAATGACACAAGTGGCAGAACTCAAAACAAAGATGTTGTTGTCTCTATAGTTATATCACCAAAATATGTAACATAACAATGGTAACAGTTAAAATACTTGGCTTGCAACACAACTGACTATAAAATAATAAATACAATGAAAATAAACACTATATAAACATATTTACTTTTTAACAGTTAGGGAGGGGGTATCCAAATACCTGTGATAATGCCGCAGCAGCGAAAAACTGGTGTTTTTCATGATTTACCTTTTCACCACTATCCAATTACCGCTCATGAAAAACGCACTTTTTTCGTGCAAAAATTAGAGATGAGCGGATTCGGTTTTACTCGGTTCTCAAAACAGCATTTTATTGGCTCACGGATGTCACGTGTTTTGAATAGCCAATAAGATGCCGTTTTGAGAACCAAGTAAATCCGAGTAAAACCGAACCCGCTCATCTCCAGCAAAAATACATAGGTCCCGCAAAAAGCAGCGGACCTATGTATTTTCAAGGCACTTATTGTGGGTAAAAAGGGCACTTATTGTGGATTATCCATCGACGAGACAATTACCTGCGGTAATTTACTGCGGTTAATTTGATATCCCCCTTAGACACAAGTAAAATACAAGGGCCGCAAAATGATACTAGGGCGGATTAGAAATGCCCTTTAGACTAAAGTATTGAAAGAAATAACAGCGCTGTGATTTTAGCCCAATAAAAACTTCTTAAACATCGATAAAAACATAAATATATCATTTTAAGTTTTCCAACGAACTGAGCTTTAAAACTAAAAAAAAGACATACAATAAGCAGTGGTCTGTTGAACTGTTATTTATTAGAAGGATAAAATGCAATACAATAGTCTGTTTGATGAAAAGAACAACTTTCTTTCAAATACCATTTTTGTATGGCTTTATGAGTGCTTATAAATTACAGCTGTGAAATACAATGCCACCGTTTTATAGTGCAGCTCTCTTTTATAGGCGGACTACAGGAACAATGAGACATTTGTGTGCATGGCTCTGTTCCACCCACACTATTGTTTAAATCGCAGTCTGGTATACAGCGTACACTGCCCTCCAGCAGGCTAGAAATATATACAGATTAAGATGGGAATACTTCTAGTCTTTCATGACTTTCCTATCTTCTAAACATTAGTTTCTCTTCAATATATATATATATAAAAAAATGCTCTAAAATAGTAAAAATCATACAATAAGTATCATGTAGTTTTCCTGAAGAGCAGACCCCTATACAGGAAAATAAATATTATTATGCACAATATGTGCCTGGAGGGGGACACAATAGATTCTTTATGACAACAACAAATAACTGTAACATGAATAAAACGGCCAGCTTGCAGACAGTGGTGTGTCTTTCTCTGTCAGGCTCTAACGTGTTAGCCGTGGATACAGTTCCTATCTAATCCCATACAATAAACTGTTCACTAAATCCAATGTTTTCATACTAATTACATATAGGGAATACATACGAGCCGGCTGTCACTATACCAACAGTGGCATCCCGGCAGCAAGTCCCCTGGAGGGCTTGCCACGCTTCGAATCCGCGAGGGGACCCACCACCTGAGTGGGCATACAGGGCTGTGGTCGGGATTCCGACTGCCAGGCTGTTCACCGCTGTCGGGAATCCGGCGTCTGTATCCTGAACACTGGGATCTCGACAGGCAGTATATTAACCGCATCCCACATATAGACCCATATTTACAGGAAGAGCATTGCAGGGATGCAACATATTTCTTTTCTCATCTTCAGCTCGTAGTTTGACATAGTTGATGCAAGTGAGATTAAGCAATGCATGTCCCTTTCTTAAATGCAGAGACACTTATTCTGGTTCTACATGATTAATTCAATTGGCAGTGCCTGCTTCATTCTGTATGTACGGCATACATGTCTACCTTTGAAAAAGCATCTTGTGGCGATTATGAAGGCAATACCTATAAGCACATGGTTAAAAGTGGAATGTGTACTGCTACATCTGAAAGGTGTGTCAATAAAAGGACTTACATCCAAACTTACATCCAAGATCTTCTTGTTGATGAATAGACACTGATGCTTTTCAGGGCTTGCTTGTGTATTGTTTCATAAGTGGTTCCATATGCAGGTGGAGTCTCCCACATCCAAAATGCTTGGCACCAGAAGCAATTTTGGATATTGGATATTTCCATATATATTTGCATACCATAATGGAATATTGTGGTGATGGGAACCAAGTCTAAACACAGAATGCATTTATGTTTCATATACATCTTACACAGAGCCTGAAAGTCATTTTATACAATATTTAACAATTTTGTGCCTGAAAGTTTGTGTTACAAGAAATTCATATGTTTTACATACACCTTACACACATAGACCAAGATTCAATTCTTTTCTAGCCGGCAGCCACTATATGGCGCCCAAACAGCGCTATTTATAATTGTAGCTCCGTTCGGGCATGATGGCTGTCTGCATTTCAGCTCACTCACCCCGGGTGTAGCGATCTCAAATTTGTGAAAAGTGACCCCGTTTGGGCACACAAACGGCAATCTTCGCGATCGTGCCCAGCATTTTGGTCAGGTGTAGCTGCTTTACGCGACTAAACTCGACCTCTATGGGTGTGATCAGCGCAAAAAACGGAAACAATTGAATATCGCCCCTCAAATCTCCCGTCAATTAGATCAACTGAATATTGCCCATAGTCTGAAGGTAATTTGATACAATATTTTTTTACATTTTGCGCAGTAAACAAAGTTGAATGCATCAGAAAGCAAAGGTATCGCTATCTCAGTCGCATATTTCGGAATTTTGGATATGGGAGGCTCAAACTGTAAGTGGCCATGAGAAACCCTATTTGAAAATGTATGTAGCCATAGGGATCATTGTACCATATAACCAATATGGGAAATGATACTGATGATCTATAATATCTATAGGAGAGATGTAATAGCGTCCGAGATTGCTGGAGGTGCGGGATGCCGGCCGAGCTCTGACTTTTTTCTAATGCGGCAGTCATTTACAAGGCAAATCCATGCCTTGTAAATGGCTGTCTCTTTAAAAAAAAAATAAGATCGGTCCGCATTCTGTACGCTTGCCTTCTATCTCTGATTTCCTTTTGTTTCCCAAGAATATAACAGCTACATAATGGGCGTAAGGTGCAATCAGGGAGATTGCTACTATTTCAGGGAGTCTCCCTGACAATTAGAGAGAGTTGTTAAGAGTGGGAGGCCCATGTTCAGCCTCCTCCGTCCGGGCTCCCTCCTCTCCAACCAGCAGCGCTGTCTGACAACTCTAATACGCATGAGCAGAACTCAGAAAAAAAAAGCACGGCGGCCATGTTCCCGGCTGTGATTTGTGCTCATTCTGTTGCCGACAGGGGACTACGGGGAGGCGAGTACTGAAGAAATGGTTGCGGCGTGTGCTGTGTGGGACCCTCTGAACTCAAGGACCCGTGTGCACCACACACACTGCACCCATTATAAATACGCCAGTGAGACAACTACATTGTATCATTTCTCCTTTCCAAAATGTAAGATAAATATCAAACTCTTGTCATTCTGTATCTATTGGCAACCCATTCATATTTTCTTCTGCATTAAAAAGTTTTGTTATTGTTCTGTATGTATAGAAAACTGCACAGAATAATTTCTCTTGCTTCATATACTGCAACTCTCAGAATACAAATGGATATTCCAAAAGTTATAATGTAGTTAAGATTAGTATATATTTAGCATTAATGTCATCTACAGTATTCTACACATGGCTTACACAGAAACACAAAGAGGTTCACAGAAACTGTAAAATGCAATCATGTATAGTATTTTTGTGAAAAAAAGGTACAAAAGTAAGGAAAGTTATAAAAGTACTGTATCAGTAGTACTAGAAAGGTTTTACTAGGTGCAGGACTGTGAAATTAGCACAAATTAAGAAAATAACTTATTGTGTCGCGCCAGGTTAAAGGAGTTAGGGCTAGAGACTGGGGTGGATCAGACATAATCTCAATAACAGCATGGTGCAAGACTTCCTGCACAACGCGTTCTTGCATCAACTTCTTTCCACACCAGGAAACTACTGATAGGTTCACAATGAATTGTATGTATTGCGTGTGTGACCAGAAATTTCCTTTTAGCATGCCTTGGCTGTCGCCCTAAAAAACATATTATGCCTGGCCCCCACCTTCTGACACTGATCCTTCTGAATCCTGTAGTCTAAATTAAATGTGACTATATTTAATAAGAATACAATACAACTATATACTGTTCTGAACACTTGTTACTGTTACTCAAACCGTTTGCTAATATGCAGATAGTCACGGGGCTTCTACTGCTGACTATTGTGTGTAATCCCGTTTTGGATTTACAGATTGTAGTACTCTTAAGGGGGGTACTCACAGAGAGATCCATGCTTAAAATCTTTTAAGCACAGATCACTCGTGTGTAGCCCCCTCAGCGATAGCGATGCGCGGCCCCGCACATCGCTATCGCCGCTGCTAGATTGAGCCTGCTGGGTGAAATGAGCGGCCTCCGTCCTCCCCCCGGCATCGCTCAGCACACATCGCGCTGTGCTGAGCGGCGGGAGAGATGTGTGCTGAGCGATTCGCTCAGCACACATCTCTCCCTTGTATACCCCCCTTTAATGATCTCTTTATACTTACTTTCAGGACTGATTGATTGGAGTAACAATTGCCTGTGATCATACACCTTTATACTGTTGTTTGTTAAATGGCTAAGAGTGAATGTGGTGTATTAAAGAAAACTGTTCCACCTGCATACAACAACTCTTTTCCACCTTGCGTGTATATTGCCTGCCCACCGTAACCTGCACTGGATTTCTCATAGCAGTTGTAACTCTTAAGAACCATACAAGAGGTAAACAGTGATGGCTAGGGAACGTTATCTGAAGACCAGTATCATCCTTTATAAATGACAGCAATAGTCAGCCGATGGAAAGTACCATAACCCGGTTAAATGAAATTAAGCAGGCCTATTGCAGGCTAATGTCTTTATACAATACATTCATATCTCTGTGGGCCAGTATAATTTAGAAATGACATTTAAAGCACAGATGACTTCAGCCTGGGAGGCGAATATGTGTTTATTACCATTATGCTCTTGTATTAACTAACTTGATAAACTATCGGTCACTTTCTTATTAAAACCTAACATATTTACAATGTAAAAAAAAACACTAAACGAAAAATCAGGAAAATGAATGCAGTGGAAAACAGCGAAAACAAGACTTAACATAGTCAACACACAGAAAGATATACAAGCCATACATTCACCTTAACTATAATGATTTCATAAAACATTACGCTTATACTACAGTACTACATGAACAGAAAGATTTTGCCAACCGTTAAAGCCTATACATTCCTTTATATAGTATATTGTTACTGTCGATCAGCGACAATTAGTGCTTTTAACTACTGACAAGCAACTGTGTACAAAGAACTGAATTTTAATGTATTAACATTAAAATAAAGGTGGACACATATGTTCAATAAAAGCCATTTAGTATCACTTTTATAATATCAGTGTACAGACAGCACTATACAGTGGAATTGGGGAGATGGAGATGGACAGGGTTAGGTAGGGTAAAAGGCCTGTCTGTCATTTCTAGCCACTGCACAGCAAACAATGTTATCTTCCCTTTGGAAAAGTCTATGGAGTCCTTGATATCACCTTGACTGATAAGATGAAAGCTGGAGATATGCCCTTTGGAAAGATCATAGAGTTTTATTCTTTAGGGGAATATACATACTTTATTGACAGTTAAGACAGATCTTTTCTTTGTTTCCAAAACTGAAAATAAAAGATTTGAACGGTCAGTTTATTTTGTAGTTAATGAAAAAAGAAGTGACTTGTAAGCCCTCCATTACTGGCCTGACATGCCAGAATGGGATCGGTCCTACTCTAGTCCTCACTTCCCAGCCACACTTCTCCCTGTTATAGAACTGACATTTCACTGGTATTCAGCTACGATTAAAATACATTCTAATTACTATATATAGTGAAGCATGTTTGCATACTAATTAAAAATAACAGTCTGGTAACTGTAAATGTGTATAAACAATGTCAAAAAGGCTGGAATAAAATGAGACAAATCTCTATTGCCCTATAAGGATATTTTGATGCTCAGAACAGTTCTCAACTGTGCCATATTTGTTCTTCCACCCTTTTTAAGTATTAGAGGATATGAAACGCCATGAAAATGAAAAACTTCTGCTGAAAGGGAGTGAAAATACCTAGTTACGTAAATAAACACATTCCTGTGTGTCCGCGTCAGCACACCATTACTGCAGTGATGTATGCAGAACAAGGCTCGAGGAGTGAGAACCAGACTCAAATGCAGCTCAGCACTTTTGTAGGGAAGTAAGAGCTTACAGTATATGCAGGTCTAGCCTTATCCTCATCTGCACAGCATTCTGTATAACAGCATACTCAAATTCCATTAATCAACTTGTCTGCTAATCTGGCAGTGTGGAGGTATCACTCATAAAGGTGACATGGGTTCAGCAGCCACATTGGGTGTTTTGCCATCTTGTTGAACAAGCGGTAAGTTATTGCATTACCTCTGTATGTGCCACTAACTGCAAAAGATTGTAGAATTACGCCTTCCACATTAACGCTAACCTATTAACAGCTTTTCAAGGTGAACACCCACTTCAGGGTGTCTGGAAACACCACCATAAAGTAAGTCAGCTTGCAAAGTGGAAACAATAAAAAGGTCTCAAAGTCTAACCTAAAACCACTTTAAAACTATCCTCTTCCTCCAATATAACTTCTCAGTTCTACACCTAAAATACTGTTTAGTTTAGCTTATTTATGGCCTAAACTAATGCTAATAGTGTGGAAACACCATAGTATGTGTGACTTCTGTGTATGTACAGCCTCTTCTTATATGGATAGAAGTACATTGCACCTGTGCTTTTCAGCGTAAGAAAAAAAACAGTCATAAGACCTATTCTGAGGACATTGGTGGTTGAGAATACATAAAGCCACTTTGTGGTGGGAAAAAAAGCACGGAATGCCCCAGTAAATGCACCCTTCCCAATCCCTTTCTCTCATTAACATAGACCTTCAACAAAATCATATAGTGTTTCTGCACCAAATGATGCACATTCATACTCTAATAAGGAATGCCACTGATCAAGCCAATTTTTACCAGAGCCCCGGAGAAAATGGATCCACCCCATCAGAGGCAGCCATCTTGGCCATAAATTCATATTCTTCTCTATAGAAGTGGGTGCAGCCAAGAAAAATTACCCTTATTGTTATGCTTGATGTCTAGTCATGCCTTTCACAGAAATGTATTCAGGTTTCCTTGAACAGTTTTGATTTTTGCCAACTGAAGGGGGTGTGGTCTCACAGAATCTGTACGGGTTATTAGGATTCATAAGGAATATAGGTAGATTGGAGGTACAGTGTGACTATGATCTATTTTAAATAGAATCTGCAACAATGGGCTTAGGCAGCTATGTAAATATTTACTCATGCATTATAACATTATAATAAATTTGTCTGTCACTGTGGGATGCAGTTATGTGGCCAGCGCACGGGATCCTGCGGTCAGCATATAGACGCCAGGATCCTGAAGACTGACAATGCTACCAGCCACAATACCGGCTAACAGGGGCTATTCCCACTCGTGGATGTCCACGACACCCATAGAGTGGGAATAGAACCTGTGGTGAGCGCAGTGAGTCACCGAGCCTGCAGCATGGCGAGTACGGTGAGCCTACAAGGGTCTTCGTTGCGCTCGCCCCCCTGCCGGCATTCTGGCGGCCAGTATCCCAGCGCTGGTATGCTGACCGCCGGGATCCCGTGCACCGGCCACGTAACCCCAACCCGTCAATGTAACTAAAAAGAAAATGCACCAACAGGACAACAATACTATTCAAATAAAACAAAAAAAAAATCAAACTTTCTTAGGAAAATGCGTGCAAGCTCTCCTTTTCCCAAATACCATTCCAATAACATTGGCTACAGTACAACAAGGAATATACTTGAAGCAATATCCCAAAAAAGTTCTGAACTGTTTGACTGTGTGTATGTGAATTCCAAAGTACTTCTTTGCCTTATTTGTTCTCGTTCTCAGGCATGCTTCATAACTCCTTCTAAACTCTCCAGAACTTATTTTAAACTACCAGCTCTTTCCATCTCTCTAAAAACAATTCTGCTGTCTGATAAGAAAGTGACTGTTTGTGTTTGTCTCTCCGCAGCTAGGCAACTTCCTTACCTCTCCTCTCTATTTTGGGAGTAAAAATACTAACACCTTTCCCATAGGATATGATGCCAATGATCCCCAACAGAGTACAGTATATTCATCTACTACAATTATAAGATTTACTAATACTACAAAATTTCACTACAGTCAATATTGTTTTTAACAAGGACAATATAAAGCAAACTTTAAACCAAACGGCTTGAAAGAAAAGCACACTTCTCGCTATTCTGAGTCAATATGTAAAAATACTGTAGACTACCCATACATCAAACATAGCCCTATGTACGGTTACCAGAAAGGCTTATTTAATATTGTGGTACTCAGAATCAATGAGAAAATTTGATCCAAAAATTGAAATGTAAGCCAATTTTTGATTTGTCATTGAGATTGCCATGACATCGTGGATGCTATGCACACCATAATATTAAAACTTGCAGATGCTGAACTAAACTACAAAATAAAATAAAAATCACATAACAACCATTAACATAAAATGCAGTGTTTAGTGTTGACCTATTACCCTACAGCTCTGTTCAAAAGTAAAGTATTACCTCCCCACACTTCAATACAGACAGCTGAAGTTCCTCCCACATCTATAGGAAAGGGTTGTGATGGGATCTGGTGTCCACGAAAATGCTGAGAGTTGCTGCGACATCACTAACCCTGTCCCTGAATCACCCAATCCACACCATGCGTTTATACATGTCGCTGTCTGCTTGTTTAGTTAGAGAATCACCTTCTCTATTAAAATGACAACTGGCTGCAGGGTAGTGACACAGCATGATGAATATATTTAGTAAAGTGTATACACACCATGTATGTCTTGTATAACATTCAACTCAGTATTACACAGCCTTGGCCACATATTATGATGAAACAGTGGTGATTTTATATGCTGAATACATTTGAGCACACTTTCATATGTATTTAATAAGGCAGATGATCAAAACTCTGATGAAGTAATAGCCATTATTTGCAAGTATTTCATGAAAGTCATTTTACATTCCTGATAACGGCTAAATATTCTCATTTATACATTTTATGGAATTATCAAGTTCAAATATACCTTCAAGCTAGTGACAGATGGAAAGCAGGTATTAATAGTAATTAGCCGTATGGGTGCCCTGGCACTGAGAGGTTAGCAAATGCCTGCAGGGCAGCAACATTTCAATAACATTGGCCATGACACTAGATGACAACTATATGTTTGTTTGAGGATACTGCTGTAAAAAAAGGTAGTGTTTAGCTCATTCCTACGTGAGCTAAAGCAGCCAATTAGCATTTGGGTTATGTAGTCCTGATCATCGGGACTTTGGCTGAAAATCACTTTTCACAGAGGAACTGTGGCTAAAAGTCTTTACTTTCTGTTAGTCGCCCACCCGTTCTATGCTGCAGGTGTGCCTACCTTGAATGCTGTAATTAAACGTGTACTTCTTAAACAGCTATGGAGTGTGTCTCAGCCTGCTGTAGTGTGTACATCGAGCCATACAGTGGTACAGGTTGAGTATCCCATATCCAAATATTCCGAAAATACGGAATTTTTTGAGTGAGAGTGAGATAGTGAAACCTTTGTTTTCTGATGGCTCAATGTACACAAAGTTTGTTTAATACACAAAGTTATTAAAAATATTATATTAAATGATCTTCAGGCTGTGTGTATAAGGTGTTTATGAAACATAAATGAATTGTGTGTATGTACACAAACTTTGTTTAATGCACAAACTTATTAAAAATATTGGCTAAAATAACCTTCAGGCTGAGTGTATAAGGTGTATATGTAACATAAATGCATTCTGTGCTTAGACTTGGGTCCCATCGACATGATATCTCATTATGGTATGCAATTATTTCAAAATACGGAAAAATCCGATATCCAAAATACTTCTGGTCCCAAGCATTTTGGATAAGGGATACTCAACCTGTAGTGCATTCAGTATAGATACAGCTAACAATAACAAGCAATATTACACAGGTCAGCACTTCTATAGCACGGTAGACATTTTGTTTGGTACAAACCTGCATTAAGTATATTGTACTGAGCAGGAGTAAAATAAACTACTTGTATAACATCATTCAAAACCTCTTGTCCAGTCAGTATGCTAATTTGAACAGTGTGTAAAGGTATTCTGTGTTCTATAATGCACAATACAAAAGATATTAGGACATACAAATAGGAGTAGACTGTTGAATGGAATAGTTGATAAAAGACCATACAGTATGCAGAAATGCATTCCCATGTAACAGCCTCTCACCAGCGACTAGCAAGGGCCATTTGCTCTTACCTCTGCATCATGCTCCTGCAAGCTGTAGGTCTTCTTTAGGCATCGCAGGGTCTTAGCACATAATGTATTTTCCTCCAACAACAAATCCAAAAGTAAAACCAGCTGATCTGGAACAAGCTGTGAACAAACAAAACATTCTTGTTAATGAAGTTGCTAAATGCTATGTAATTATTCATATAAATCTTGCACAAGTCACTCCATTGAAAGTCTGTTTTATTTAAAACAAATAAAAGAAGTTCAAAAGAACTAAAAGCATATAAGGAACACCTCACTGCCACATTATCATCATACAAAGAAAACAGCTCAGTGCTACATTACAAGTAGCACACTACATAAGCAGTTTCTGTACATGAGAGAAAAAGAACATTTTTACAGTTGCCAATATATTTTAGCTCAGTAACGTAGAGGCTATGAATGTAATAGCAGTGGCAGGTGATAAAAGTGTCTGGGTCATAACCCAGACGTACACTGCACAGCATCTCCTCACTTGTTTCAAGGAGCTTGTTGCAATTCAAGGTGAAACAGATCTGCAAATGTTCAGTCTGTGACACAGAAAATACAAGAAACATTTGTTTATATTAAAAGATTGCTGTCTTAAAGTATTCATTGAGAGAGAGAGAAAGAAAGAAAGAGAGAGAGAAAGAAGAAAACATTAGACAGAGAGGGCAGAGAGTCGGGAGGGGTTGAGAAAGTGTGTGAAAGACAAAGAGATATTAAGCTTGGAGAAAGATAACATGGAGAGAGATTAAGTACCAAGCATTCAGCTTTTGTCATTTTTCAAAGACAACCTATAAAATGTTAGTTAGAAGCTGATTGGTTGGTTATTTTCTTCCTCCACTTTATCGCTCTTAAAGATTTGATACACCTCCCCCTTAGGCAAATACATATTAAGTTCTGCTGCATGAAACCCCCACATAAACTTTCTATGTAGCTACTATAGCATGGTCTAGTTCAATCAGTGAAGACCCTGACAGGTCTATGTCACATCCTTGCCCCTAAAACTATGTCCTTTGTTGTCTTTTTATATTTCTCAGAGCCAGGTGTTTCAGCCCATTGTACATTATAGGTTCAACACACAGCTTTTGACAGCGCTCGGCGACACCAACAATAATGGGAGCCTTCCAGGCATCTTAAATCTTTGGTCATGACACCACGTATGACATTTATATAATACAGCATTCATACTTTACTGCAGAAGTTTAATTTTGTAACCCATCCTCAAATTTCTTCCCTGGAGTAGAAAGAAAATACTCTCAGAAAAAGTGGTCTCGATTACACAGAAGTCAAACTGTTGTGTCACGGATAAGGCGCAGGATACAGTCAGACTGATGGTAGAAATATGTCGCCAAAACTGCCAGTTATCCTAACATATTGCCCGAAATTACATACACTTTTTTCTTTTTCTACATAACAAGTCACAATTTTTTTTACAGAATATTGTAATTTTTCTAATATAGAGCATGTTATATATTTTACTTTTCATTAGGATGCTGCTACATCACTATGACATATAGATAAAATAGACCAGAATGTATGAATAATCCTGAATCTTCCACACAATATAACTAAACTTAAATTGTGCGACATAAGATATAGGAACTGGTGATAAATAGCAAAATGCTACATGAAATATTTAATGCTATCTAACCATAATGGAACTCGTATCCACTTAAAATTGATCCCACTGCGTGTTCCTTTGTTAGCCGTGTACAACTTCCACATGTTTATGTCTAAAACATTTAATAATGTAAAAAAAAAAAAAACCGCAAACATATTTCCACAAAAGAAGTCTCCCTACTTTTGTAACATACAGTAAACAAGAACAGCTTTTATGAAGATTGATAGGAAACAAATATTTGTTCATGTGGTAGGCTGCTTAGTTCTTTAATATAATGGAAATGTAAATCAAATTAACTTTAATCAAAAATTATATTACCACTGTATGTCATTTATTACAGAATTACAAATATGCATTCAAAAAAGGTCATAAAGCTACTTTTAACATAGCAGTCAAACATTGAACAGATTTGGAATATTTCTGCAAACTTGAAATCAAACATCTTTGAAATAACCTGTTGCGTGATAGGGATTGGAAAACTATAGATAGACTGAAATACAGTAATCCTGTTCAACGGGGGAAAATAAGTAATACTTGGAACGTAATAAAAAACCGTATCCTAAAAAAAGGTTGTCTTTTAAATGGTTTAATATACAATAGTGACACTATAAAGGAACAAAATGGACATATTCATGAAGATAAACGTATCTCAATGTCAATGTTTTAAAAACAAACTACTAACATAGTTCTCTGAAAAAAAATAAAATCCATAATTCTGGACAGAAAATCTGACATGATAACGAAGCAAATCATTTAAAAAATAAAAAGTTAAAGCAGGAAAAAAACCTGAAAAAAAACCCCTGTGGTTGCAGGACACGCACATCTGTCACACAGTAAACAAAAAGAAAAAAAAAAAGATAAGACCACCCACAGCCTATACAGTCAACAATATGTCATTCTATGTGTTACAGCAGGACAATAATGCAAGGTTCCGGGTATACCCTACAAAACAGTTGATTACTGACCTTTCCACAGACATGATTTGTGACACAAGTCTGCACTTGCACATCCCCAGCACAATCACAATGTCGTTTGCATTACACCCAGGAGTGGGGATCATACAAATTGCACTACAGCTGGCATGCTGAATATCCCATTTGGTTCAACCTGCACTTGAATGAGGGAACTGAAATCCTCCTCTGAGATAGAATGTGCTGTGGACTAATGCAGCGAGAGATTGATAGTGGCGTGTTTTCTATTATTACTCCATTATCACGCTGGGATCTCTGCCTAAATGAGGCATACTTCCTCCCTGATGCCATTTCCTTTTATCCTGCCTGTAGTCTAAAAGCGGATCAATGGGAGTAATACATATGATGTCACTTCAGTTTACAGACACTGCCTCCCCTCTTTCTCATAGTTCAGATAGATCAATTCTTCCCAAAAATGGTTAAGAAATGCTTAGGGATCTTGTTCTACCAGAAAAGGGTTCTCTGCTATATTTATCCAAGTTACTACAGCAAGAACTGTTTATACTGAATTAAAGGGGAGAAAAGAGACAAGAAGAAGAGAGGGATGTAAAAGCACTGGCTCAATGTCAATGCAAACAATACATACAACTAGATTAACCCTTTGTGCATATCTCTATGCTTCAGTATGGTTCATGGTGATGTATGTCTGTAAAGACAAATCATAGTTTGGAAGAGAAATGATTAGGCATACAACGTATTATGTAAAAATAAACGTTAAAAAGAAAAGAAAAAAAAACATGCACATCCAAAATGAAATGTACAGTATGACATATTGAGCTTATTTATTGTCAGAATGTTATTAGAATCATTCAGTATTGTTTTAGATTACTGCACAAACTGTTACACTTTTAGATAGAGTACCATGCAGTTGTTTTTTTTTACCAGAGTCATGCCGGACTTTTATAACGTGATTCACTGCTTGTTCTGGAGCTGGGCGTGCACAGCGCCCTATCTGAAGCTGAATAAACTAGGCTCAATGAGACTCTCATTTCAGGCAGCAGGAGTTCCTAAACTTGTCAAGTGAGCATGCATCAAAAAGATGACTCCAGAACACCCAACTATACAGATGCATGGCATGATTTTACATTTATTCTGAACTATTGATATTACTCAATTACAGTAAGTGTCCACATTTTTGTTCTAATTTAAAAAATAATATATATATATATATATATATATATATATAACAAACCAAAGTTCTGATAGCGCCCCTGCCTACTGCAAAACGTTCCAGTTTAAAAAGCTTTTGCCATTTAACAAGAGGACAAGAATGTTTCATATCCATCTCCCTACTTGATGCACTTACAATGCATCCTCTGAAAATAGAACAAAAAAACCAAACTGCGCTGCTGAAGTAAATCTATAACACAAAACGGCCTGTCCAACAAGCCCTGTGCGTCATTCTATATAGAAATGCTTTGTATTATATCACTTACACTACAGCCACCATATGCAATATTTGCTGAATCTTTTACATGAGCAAACATGAAATAATAATATGTGCAGAACAATTTGCATAACTATATTTTTGGGGGCTGCCATACATAACATTAATGTTAATGCCAAATTTGCATTAGCCTATAAGCTGCCAGTATTGCTGCATCTTTGCTATAATGATGCATCATTCTCCAACACTTTACTGTTTATGTGCCTTAATTCCTCATCATTATATTTCAACCTATTATTCAGAATTTTGAGGATTTTTTTTTCTGGGGGAGGGATAGTGTAGAAGGGAGAAAATTTGATTGCTTAAGGTTCAGATTTTATTATGGTTCAAATGAATATTGGTGGCTTATAAAAGGGCAACAATGTCACTGGATTCTATTATAGGACATTCCATACGGTGCTAGTGTTAATGGCCTATTATCTAACAAGGTACCACAGAGAACAGTCTATAGCTACACCAGAGGTTCCCAAGCGCGGTCCTCAAGGCACCCAACAGTCCAGGTTTTAGGTATATCCATGGTTCAGCACAGATTGTTAAATCAAATTGACTGAGGTGCTAATTAAGTCACTTGTGGCCATTTAAAACCTGGACTGTTGGGGTGCTTTGAGGACCGCGTTTTGGAACCTTTGAGCTACACTAATAATCCTGGCACACTTATCAGCATAAATATATCAATCACATTACAGACCATTTAGATGAAAAGCAAATAAATGACCCATTAGATGTCCAAATCACTGGCTGGCTTAAAAGTTTAATAGTAAATGAAAATGAACTTTTCTGTACTAACAAAATGTCTGTTGGCCAGTTAAGCAAGTCTTCTGTCCTTACTTTAAGCCCCTAAACCATCATTAGTTTGGGGTGTATTCTAGGACATGGGGTGCCTGATTGAAGACAGGAGTAAAAGCTGTAGTTTCTGGGAAGTGTCTGGATTGGAATGTTAAGTACAATGTATCTCCCTTAGGCAGACAGCAAACTTCATTTTATGGTTCAGTGACTTCAAATAATTATTCTCAATCTGAAAAAATCATTGTGATTTATAAATATCAAGAATAAGTTGTATGGAAATACATGTGCAGATGAAAGTTATAATGCAAACCTGTCTCAGCTTGCCCTGGCAGGGTTTCAAAGGGGCATTCATTTACAGGAATTGTGAGGCTTGCTTATATTTTCCCTTTTGCTGGGTGCAGGGAACACTACAAGAGCCAAAGCCCCAAGAATGCTCCATACAGCTCCAGTGTTTGTTTCATACCTCTGACCAGGGCTTTGTAATGCTGGGAAGCTGGTGTGGCCACATGCACCACTTAGATGTAACATGCATGGGGTGTACAGCTTACCAGACCACACCTATCTAACCAAAAGTGGCATTTTCTTTCTACGTTTTGTATAACTTTTGTGTGCCAGCAATAAGATAGGGACCTATAAGAAATTATGCAGGTCAGTGATACATGACTGACCAACCAGAGTGGCAATGTAAATAATGGAAACGCATGCAAATATATACAATATGGGAGTGTGAGGTGTGTTTGCAAAACGAAGTATTATTTGTACCTAGAGACAACTGAAGAATGCCACAAGTCTACTGTCATCAACTAATTGCCCACATCATTTAAAAAACTAACATACTTACCGTATTCAGCATTTTATTATTCCCTAGGAGCACAATGATACAAAGAACATAAGCTAAAGTATGTCAATCTGTGAATTAGGCATCACACAATTACAAACATGTAGATCGGGCATAGAGCAGTTTACTATTCATACTCTGATGACCTAACGTTATATATGGCGGTACATAATTTATATAACACATGTGGAATAAAAGTAGTGAACCAACTGAGGGTTAACCATACCAAGGCTCCATATCCGGGGTTGCTAAAGGGTCTTATATTTGAAGGTCATGACAAGTTGCTGAAGACTAACTCATAAAATATTTTCCATTTGTTTACCTCAAGGATTAAATCCAGTTAACCCCAAGGATGAACAAACTGATGCTTATTCTGTGCGCAGTACAGATGTTTTACAGCCATCTATTCTGCTAACAGCTACAGATTTCTGCATTATTCTTGAACTAAACAGTAGCGATTCGCACATTTGCAGACTGGTAGAAGTTATTGACACCGCAGAAAGCTGTCATTTTGCACAAGGGTATTTTCTGCAGATTTGATTTACTAAGGAGCAGAAAGGCCAACACTTTAGAAGATCTGGGAGTTAGAGCAGCCTAGATGTTGTATGAAATGGAATATCCCCATAAACTAATTCACTTTTCACAAGACAGGGAATTACCAAATATGGAGGTCAAAGCCTCCGCCTTGGTTTGGAGGAGATTGGTATCATTGCTGTTACAACGATCATTTTCATGAAAATACCCTTTAGGGGGGGTACACACACTAGACGGTTTCTGGCTAAAAAAAATAAATGATACACGACATTTATGTCATTGTTTATTTTTAGCCTGAAATTGTCCAGTGTGTATAGCGGTGATATTGGCGAACGATGCCCACTCCCCAACGTCGTGCAGCATTTACCAATATTGAGCTGAAATGCAGCTCAACCCGTCAATGTCAAGCTGAGATGTATGTCCAAAAATGCCGGCGGTGACGTCACTGAACGTTATCGTTGAGCAATAACGTTCAGTGTGTATGCACTATATCAATGAACGCTATATCGTTCAACGATATAGTCGTTCACCGCCGCCATTTAAACATCGGGTAGTGTGTATCCGCCTTTACACTTCCTTGGTAGCAAATATTGAGATGAACAAAATATTTATAACGTGTATCATTTTTGTCCAACATATTTGCAAGTGTGCTTTATACAAAACCAACTCAATATCAGCACATTTAATATGATAAGAAGATTTATGGTAGACTTACCATGTTTAAAGCTCTTTCTGCGAGGTACACTGGATTCCACAGGGAATAACACCGGGGGTGTAGAGTTGGATCTTGATCCGAGGCACCAACAGTCTAAAGCTTTGACTGTTCTCAGGATGCACTGCACCGCCTCCTCTATAGCCCCGCCTCCAGGCACTGGAGCTCAGGTTCGTTAACCAGTCCAATGCAGTAGCAGGTAAAAGAGACGGTAGATGTTAGTCACACAGAACCACATTCTCACGTCAGGAGAAAGGACTAGCAGCTAATGTCATGCAAACCCAAAGAAGCTAAGTGCGTCAGGGTGGGCGCCCTGTGTAATCCAGTGTACCTTGCAGAAAGAGATTTAACAACAGTAAGTCTACCATAAATCTCCTTTTCTGCAGTGGGGTACACTGGTATACCACAGGGAATAACATCGGGGATGTTCTAAAGTAGTTCCTCATGGGAAGGGACGCTCTGTAGCGGGTACAAGAACCCGGCGTCCAAAGGAGGCATCCTGGGAGGCGGAAGTATCAAAGGAATAAAACCTGATGAACGTGTTCAAAGAGGACCACGTAGCCGCCTTGCACAATTGTTCAGCGGACGTACCTCGGCGGGCCGCCCAAGAATTTCCAACAGACCGAGTAGAATGGGCTTTGATAGCAGCAGGAGCTGGGCTAGTGCAATCACCATTCTAATCCATCTGGCCAAGGTCTGCTTATTCACAGACCAGCCACGTTTGTGAAAACGAAACAGTACAAAAAGGGTATCTGACCTCATGAGGGAGGCAGTCCTCTCTACGTAAATACGGAGAGTCCGTACCACATCCAAAGACCGCTCTTTGGAAGACAAACAAGAAGGGATAAAGGCAGGAACTACAATCTCTTGGGTAAGATGAAAAGATGATACCACCTTGGGTAGATAACCAGGGCGAGTCTGAAGAACTACCCGGTCAAGGGGAAAAATCAGAAAGGGTGGACGACAGGACAAAGCGCCTAAGTCTGACACCCTCCTAGCAGAGGCAATAGCCAATAAAAACCTGACCTTAAATGTAAGACATTTAAAATCCACAGACTCAAGAGGTTCAAATGGAGACTCTTGCAGGGCATTTAAGACAACAGACAGATCCCATGGAGCCACAGGAGGAACATAGGGAGGCTGAATCCTTAAAAGACCCTTAGTGAAAGTATGAATGTCAGGAATAGACGTAATTTTCCTCTGAAACCACACCAACGAGGCAGATATATGAACCTTGAGGGAGGCCAGACGAAGGCCTAAATCTAGGCCTTGTTACAGAAAAGTCAAAAGCCTAGAAGTTCTAAATGAATAGGCATCATAATTCTTAGCAGCACACCATGTGAAATAAGAATTCCAGACCCTGTAATAAATTCGTGCAGAAGCCGGTTTGCGGGCCTTCAACATAGTTTAAATAACCGCCTCAGAGAATCCCTTGGCCCTCAGGAGTAAAGCTTTAAGAGCCACGCCGTCAAAGCCAGTCTCGCCAGGTCCGGGTAGACACAAGAGCCCTAAATGAGGAGGTCTGGGCGTAGAGGAAGTAGAAGAGGATGCTCTATCGATAGACCCTGCAGGTCTGAGAACCAATGCCGTCTGGGCTACGCTGGAGCGACTAGAATAAGTATTCCTTTTTCCTGCTTGAACTTCCGAAGTACCCTGGGTAAGAGTGACACTGGAGGGAACACGTATGTCAGCCGAAAGTTCCATGGAATTGCTAGTGCGTCAACGAACGCTGCTTGAGGATCCTTTGTCCTTGATCCGAAGACTGGAACCTTGTGATTATGTCGAGATGCCATAAAGTCTAAGTCTGGTAGGCCCCACTTGTACACTATGAGCTGAAAGACTTCCGGATAAAGACTCCACTCTCCGGTGTGAACGTCCTGACGACTGAGGAAATCCAGCATTGCCATGCTGCTTTGAGTGCCGTCTTGATGATTTATGTATGCCACCATGGTGGCATTGTCTGACTATACTTGAACAGGCCTGTTCTGTACTAGAGGCAGGGCCAGTGTCAATGCATTAAACATCACCCGCAATTCCAGAATGTTTATCGGGAGGAGGGACTTCTCCCTGGTCCACCAACCCTGGAGAGATTGTTGCTCCAACACCGCGCCCCAACCCCGCAGACTGGCATCCATTGTCAGGAGGACCCAGTTGGAGATCCAGAAGGGACGGCCCCTGCTCAACTGTTGGTCCTGTAGCCACCAGCTTAGTGACAGACGAACCTCTTGAGTCAAGGAAATCATTTGAGACCTGATCTGGTGAGGCAGGCCATCCCACTTGGAAAGGATTAACCTCTGCAGAGGGTGGGAATGAAATGGAGCATACTCTACCATGTCGAAAGCCGACACCATGAGGCCTAGTACTTGCATCGCCGAGTGTATCGACACTCTTGGGCGAAAGAGGAAATATCTGATCCTGTCCTGAAGTTTCAGGACTTTCTCTGGAGACAAAAACAATCGTTGGCTATGTGTGTCCAGTAGTGCCTCCAGGAGCACCATGCTCCGAGCAGGGACCAGCGAGGACTTTTTCCAATTGATGAGCCACCGGTGGGTTTGTAGGAATTGGACTGTCAGGTCCAGATGACTGAGGAGAACCTCTTGGGGGTTCGCCAGGATCAGTAAGTCGTCCAGATACAGCAGGATCCTGATTCCCTGATGGAAGAGAAGAGCCGTCATCACGACCATGACCTTGGTGAAGATCCGAGGAGCCGTGGCCAATCCAAAAGGCAGTGCCTGGAATTGATAATGTAGGTTGCCAATAGCAAACCGCAGATATTGCTGATGTGACATGGCAATAGGTATGTGCAGGTAAGCATCCTGTATGTCCAGCGATACCATATATAGTCTTCGGGTTCCATGGCCAGCACTATAGAGTGCAGAGTTTCTATACGGAATTTGGATACCCTCACAAACTTATTCAATGATTTGACGTTGAGTATAGGCTGGAAAGACCCATTTGGCTTCAGAACTAGAAACAGGGTCGAATAGTATCCCCTGCCTCTCTGAGACAGACGTACCGGCACTACCACTCCTGTATCCAGGAGGGATTGTACAACCAAGTGTAGAGCTTGCGCTTTAACCGGATCCGCAGGGATAACCATTGTGCAAAACTGGTGAGGGGGACGTCTCTTGAAAGAGATTGCATAACCGTGAGAGGCAACTTCCCGCACCCAGGCGTCCAAAGTGGTCTTTAACCAGGCTTGGGCGAACTGCAGGAGTTGGCCTCCCACCCTGGGGTCCCCCAGGGGGAGGCTCGTCCCATCATGCAGCAGGCTTGTCTTCTTTGGAAGTAGGCTGACAGGCGGCCCAGGATTGTTTGGAATTAGGTTTAGTGGTTTTGGAAGCACGAGCCTGTCGCGTATACGCCTGACCCTTCGAAAGGAACGAAAGGTGGTACTCTTAGTCTTTGGAGCAGAAGGATTAGTATTTGGGAGACAAGCAGTCTTGGCAGTAGCCAAGTCAGTTACAATCTTGTTCAGATCCTCCCTAAATAGGATGTCTCCAAAAAAAAGGGAGCACCTCCAAGGTCTTTTTGGAGTCCAGGTCCACCTTTCAGGACCTCAACCACATAATTCGACAAGCCAGGATAGACATAGTAGATGCCTTGGCCACCATTACATGTGTATCAGAGGCCACCTCCTGAATATAGTGGGAGGCCGTGGTAATATAAGACAGATATTGTCTGGCCGTGTCAGAAAAATCCTGAGGAACTCATTCTCAATTGCCTAAACCCATGCTTCAATTCCTTTTGCAGCTCAGGAGGCTGCCATAGTGGGTTTATGTACAGCACCGGTAAGGGAGTAAATAGACTTCAGGCATCCCTCCACACACTTATCCGTCGGTTCCTTCAGTGAGGTGACAGTGGTGACAGGCAGAGTAGATGACACCACAAGACGGGTGACATGGGAGTCCACCGGCAGTGGAGTTTCCCACTTGTTACTTAACTCCGCAGGGATAGGATAACGAGCTAGCATCTTTTTAGACAGGGAAAATTTCTTTCCTGGCGACGACCAGGATTCCTGACGTATGTCAATTAAGGGGTCAGAATGTGGTAAGATTACCTTAGCAACCTTCTGACGTTTGAACTTATCAGGTTACTTAGACGCAGCAGTATGCTCAATGTCATCATCTATTTGAAGAATTAACTTAATAGCCTCCACCAGGTCAGGAACATCAACCTGGGTTGTAGATTCCTCATCAGAAGCAACTGTATCAGTGTCTGACGGATCAGTATATTCCCCATCCTCATCAGAAGAATTATCCGAAATATTAGTGGATTGTGAGGAAGAAATGGGCCTTTTAGATGACCCCTTGGCCCCAAAGGGGTGTGGGGTAGACTTTGTCTAACCAAGGATTGTATTAATTGTTGTCATTGGGTAGACAGAGTATCCGCCCAGGAAGGATTAACTACAGGGACAATATGTGGCTGAAATGGCACAGGAGGTCCCACAGGGGGCACAAGGCGTGTCACAAGTGTACTTGGCATACTTGAGAACGCTGCCCAAGGTGGGTTCTGATTGGCCACAGGTACTGCAGGTAGACTGGGTGCATAGCACTCAGCGCCTGAACCAGCAGCTAAAACTTCCCGCCCTGTGTGGCAGACATTATAGGAAATGTAGCCGTAGGGCATAACGGTACAGTATAGCCAGACAAACACAATATCTGCAAAAAAAACCTACGTTATGCGACAGTAAACACAGGACACAAAACATAGGATTTAAGCGACGTGAGGTGACTGAAACACACAGGAAAAATAAGCAAAAATTGGATATTCTGTGTAACACTAATATATATATATATATATATATATATATATATATATATATATGGGACCCTGACGCACCTAGCCCCTCAAGGTACAGAATACAGTGATAGCATTATGTGATACAGGAGAATGGAATCCACACAACAGCTCCATGCACACTCAGTCACACGTACAATGCTGAAGTTATTACGTATAAACAATAAAACTGCACTGGACTAGTAATTTACATATAACTATGTATAAGTATAGATAGAATAAAGCACAGTAGATACTGGATGTATATCACAGAATACTTGTACCAATTATTCAGATAGCAGTACACTTGTTCTTAACTAACACTGTCTAAAATGACATTTAGAATACTTAAGTGTCTGTAAAAGCACAGCGCTGATGAGACAGGCGAGGAGACAGTGCCCTGCAGTCTCAGAGATCAGCCCAGATAGTAGTGAAGATGGCGCCAAAATCTCTGTCAGGGAGTGAGGGAGAGTGAAACGCAGCTCCAGAACGGGAACACCAGCAGTAGATGGCGCCCGGAGCTGGGGGAGGGGCTACAGGTCAGCGCCTTATCCCCTATGCTGGTCCTCACCACTGGGTATTGTGGAACCTATAACAAATAGATTTTAGTAAATCCGACCTGTGTGACCTGTGTAAATCAGACCTGTGTGTAGTGGGGTCCCTGTGCAGTACAGTGTCCATGCCAGCATCGCGGTCCGTCTACTGGGACCGCGACCGGATCGCGATTAACCGGCGGGTCCCACCTAGGAGACCCTCTTACCTTCTCCCTGATGTGCAGCTACGCGATCCAGGAGAGCATCAGCGGTGTGCCTGAAGTACGGTGCGCCTCCGCCGCAAGTACCCGGGAACCAGGCCGCGGGAGTATGCAGCACTGCTGGGGAGGTGATGGAGCCGCACCACAGAATGTCAGACTGACATAAATAGCGCTGTGGCCCTTGAAGTCTTCTTAAAAAGCTCTTTTCAGGGCTGTCTAGCACAGCCCCACCTGTTAGTGACCTGCACTGCAGGCACCAACTTACAAACTGAGCTCCAGTGCCTGGAGGCGGGGTTATAGAGGAGGCGGTGCAGTGCATCCTGGGAACAGTCATAGCTTTAGCCTGTTGGTGCCTCGGATCAAGATCCAACTCTACACCCCCAATGTTATTCCCTGTGGAATACCAGTGTACCCCGCTGCAGAAATTAAAGTTTAAACAAAGATGCCTGTCTTTTGGGTCACGCTGGTGAATAATGTTATCAGGTGATCTTCTGGTGGACAAATGCCAAACCAAGTATATCTTCTACAGAGACAATGGGGAGGAATTCAAATGCCAGCGAATGCCTTCTCCTGCCAGAATCAGTGCAGCACCCTCCGCACTGTACGGCTTTGGGATCTTGTACAAAAGTGTTCGCTACCCCATAGGGTAGCGAGCACTTTTGTATGAATCTGCCATTTGCCCAGCAAAGGGTGTGAGAAGGAGTGCTGTTGCCAGCATTTAAATGCAACTGCAATACGCACCCTTTGCCCGGAATTGAATTACCCCATATGATCTGATCACCCTCTGATAGAACACAACAGTGAATCAATTAAGTCAATTCTGCAGGTAATATTTTTTACAGTTTCAAATATCCATAAAGTATATCCAAATAAGTTATACTGTACATTATGTAATATTTAACTCTAAAAATGGTTTCCTGCAAATGCATTTAATAGCAGGCCCTGGTTACTCCAGCTTAACACTGCATGTTTTAAAAAAAAAGTTATTATAAAAGACTACTATACTATGTAATACAGATAAATATAGGTGAAGGTCAAAAGACAGCAAGAAAATGATGGTGCTTTAAATGGGCTGATCACTTGCTGCCAGCAACAGGTCCTGCCGAAGAGGATGCTGGAAGCATTCTTTATACTTTTCTCATACAGTATATAGATTTCTTTCTAACCTAATTATATACATCATATGGAAAAGCATTAATATGGGAATAGTGTTCCTGTACATTTTCATATAACCTTATAAAACATGTAACACAACCGGACATACACTTGTTAGCTGTACATCATTTATCCTCAGGTGTACAGTACATGCTGTGTGACAGCTAGCCAGACAGACAAGCCAGTGTACTTATGAGCGTAGGCTGAGAAACAATTTACAGCCACCATAAAGGGCATAATTGTTACTGCACTTGTAGCGATTGGTACATGTTACAGAACTCATTTTCAGCAGGGCGCAGTTATACTTTCCTCTGCATTACAAATATCTATAAAAAAAATCCCAATCTAATTAATTAACTACAAATTGAAAATGACCGAACATGGCAAGTAAACAATAAGATGCTTCTACGCTGGTCCACATAGCATGATACAGCACTTTTCTTGCAAGTAAAAGCACTGGCTCATATACCGATTCAGCTACCAGCAATGATACATGTAGCTTCTATTCCCCCAATACACACACACACACACACACACACACACACACACACACACACACACACACACACACACGCGCAATACCCCTGACACATGCAACGCTGCCCTTACTAACATATAGTAATCACAGGAGTGGCCCTGTTATCCACCTCCTCCCTGTGCTGCTATGGACATTAGGGGTCTTACTGACAGGTCTGGAAATGAAGATTGAATACAATAATTAAGTCATGCTGTAATTAAACGCACCTTAAAAACAAATTAGTACATGGTTTTAAATACTGGATATTTGAACAGATTGTATTGATAGTATTGCCCTGATCTGGAAAATAGGAGTAATATTCCATACATCCTATAGTGTGGCAGGAGGAGGTTATGAAACTAGTGTTAGACGTTGCCATCACTTCCAAGGACAGCTTTACACTAGCCAACTCTAATGCAATTCTAAATACTCTTTAACGACTAGTGCCATTTGTACAAGTTGTCTTATTCTTATTTAAAATAAAAGATTTGCTAGCAGAAAGATTAGGTTACTGGTATCAATATTTCCCCTCAGTCATTGCCTTATTTGACACTATCACATACATCACTCCTATACTGTAAGCTCCTCCAACTGCAATTGTTAGATGATACCCTGAGCAGTATTATATTCTGATTTTCAGAACCCACCTGTGTCTCAGTCATTGTCCCAATGGAAGAGACTAATTAATAATGGGCTTTGGGCCTAATTAAGATGACTCATTAGTCTTACTTGTGCATATCACCCCAATGTCTCCTGTTGTCATCTAGCCTGACAGTAATGTTTGCTGGAACAAGTAATACTGTGCTGTATTGTGCCTCTGTGTCTGATTACTGGAGTTGTTTCATGCAGAAAACCCTGAATCAATAAAAATGTACAAAAAGATACTGCCATTTTTTTTACTGAGAGCAATAAATTCATATTGCAATTAATTTACTTTAAACTGTAGTGTACTGCATTTATTTCCATTTTCCAGTCTTCAGAATGTATCCACTGAACCCCCGGCTTTGTAGCAAAAATAGTAAATAATACTCAGAAGGTGTATAAGGTGTGGCGCATCTTAACAAAAGTTAACAAAAAATATATCTGTTTTTAATCGAAATACTGCAATTCTAACCTGAGGACTCCAATTTCATTACCGTATCAAAGTCCACAGTAATTCTTCCTTGGTACAGCATAATACAATGCTGTGGGAAAACAGTTGAGCTATCATGTAAACTAAACATTACAGTATTTGTTAAGCCTGTCTTTCGACAATACAGCATTCTTTGCGCTTCAGTATGTGTGTGGTCTACAATGAGAAGCCAATCAAAGGCCAGATAACAGGGTCTGCTCCTGCAGGTGGAGAAGATAAAAGCCACACAAAGTCCAGGAACTTGTACTCCTAACATTCCAAGTTCAATCTATTAGGGGAGCAGAAAACGGAGGTGTGATTGTGAAAACCATGCTATATGGTAACCAATCACATATTGCGTTTAGAAATACTGTAAAAATCAGTCTGTTGGTTGAGGGTTACATAGATAGCTACGTTGGTTCACTCATTATATTTTATTCAAAAGAGAGTTTAAGTTTCTATATTGATAGTACATAGGAGCAACCACATTTACAGACTATAGGGCGTTGTCTTATTTCTTCATGAGTCACTTGAAAATAAACTTTGCTACTATATTGGCCAGTTTAAGAAAACTTGGATTCAGTAATATTATCCAGTGTTCAGATTGCAGCTGACTAGCTCTGGCTGAGAGTAATGCCTCCCCTTTGTTGATGTTGTTTTAATAAGTACACTTTAATATTCCAAATATGTAGAAAATATATATCATGTTGTTGCTTTGCATGAAACAATGTGACTGCCCCATATGGAGAATGATGCTAGAATAGTAAATTACTCTTCTTTTTAGTAAAGAGAAAAAAAAAAAAGGAGATAAATACTATTTTAATGATGTATATCAGAACACAATACAGTAGTTAAATTAGTAAAAATAGTTGCAATAATTCATTTAGCAATTACCAAAATATGAAAATGGCATACTAGTTGTATAGTACTAAGCACAGTAATATATTTTCCATCCACCCATATTAGATAAGGTCATAGATGTAGTAACAAACTAAAAGGTGGTACACTGGTATTGCAAATTTAATCTGAATACAACACAATGGGGCAGATGTATTAAGCCTGGAGAAGTGATAAAGCAGTGATAAGTACAAGGTGATAACGCACCAGCCAATCAGTGCCTAACTGCCAATTTACATATTGGAGCTAATTGGCTGGTGCGTTTAATACCTTGCACTTATCACTGGTTTATCACTTCCTTATGTCGTCTCCAGGTTAATACTTCTGCCCCAAATGATTGGTACCGGAGTAGATGTCTTTCATCAAAGGTCTGTCCTCTTTGATTTGTTATCACATTGCATTACCTTTTTAATGTAATAGTGTGTCACAAACCACTGCCACAAAACTTGTTTGGTATATGAAAATACTAATTCTTGCTATTTTTGCATCTTCCATTTTGTTTGCAACTAGCAATGTATGCAGTTTACAGAGACTGAACAAGTGTTGTATTAGTTTAAATAGAAAAATAGATCGTAATACTGCAGTTAAAAAAATGTAAGAGAATTAGATGTAGTGCACTTGTGACTTTATTTCAACCAGCTTTCTGGTTTCCCATTTTTTTCATCTTCAGATCCACAGTGCATTTCGTTTTACTCTATGCAAGTCACGGACAATTTCCTTTATGGCTTGTTACTTTTCTGTGTAATCCTGCTAGAGGTACTTCCTGCACATTACATTGTCAAAAGGATAATTGGCAACCTTTCCCCAACATACAGTGCATACAGTCAAAGTCCTAATAAGCCCATCAGCCTAAAATGTGAGACCCAATAATGTAATGATTACGTGAATAGTAGAAGGAAACATTCAATACTAGTACTCCTCAATTTTTACATTAGGAGATGATAGGCGAGATGTCATAGCGTCCGAGATTGCAGATCTCTGACTTCTTTTAAAGCGACAATTCTTTACAAGGAATAGTTTTGCCTTGTAAATGACTGCCGCTTTAAAAAAACATCCAAGATCGTCCAACATCCCGCACCTCCGTTAATCTCGGTCACTATTACAGCTCGCCTAATGTGTTTGAAACATTGGTATTACCACTAAATCTAAATCCTAGATGATCAAATATGCAAAAGCACCTTGTAAAATTTCACATGCACATATATGTACAGTATATGACATGCGTTTCCACTTTCTATTTATAATGTAAGCTAGTCACTTTATCATCCATGTAAAGTTGTTGTAGTGTCCTCTTATAATGTGTGTAACAAGCTTTGGAAAAAGATGTCTCCAATCACATCACCTAAGTTTGAGGGAAAAGTTCAACAGTTGAATTATTTCCTGAGAAATTTTCTACTGATAGTAATATTCTTTAATGGATAAGGTTTAACATAATTCTGCTAAATATTCTATAAAATGTGTCTCTCTCTCTCTCTCTCTCTCTCTCTCTCTCTCTCTCTCTCTCTCTCTCTCTCTCTCTCTCTCTCTCTCTCTCTATATATATATATATATATATTATTTTTTTATTATATTCGCCAATACAAATATCCAGCTATTTACATTGCAGGGCCTTTCATTTTAGATAATCTTCACTAAATAGAGTAAATGTAAATGTGAAACTTAATATTGTGGCAGGTAAATGTACAGTAAGTTTTTTCACAAAAATCAACACTGGTTATTTAAAAACATATGAAATTAAAGTTGTTGTTTTTTTTTTTGGAAACATCTTTTTACCTTGCACCATGAAATAAGACAAGCAGCAATGGTTCAGGGAAAATCCATCCCACAACGTAAAAAAACGAATAAATTAAAAAAGCCTAATGCCAAACAATAATAGAAAAGCTAATAAATAAAATACACCTCCAGGCTGAGTGTATGCTATAAACACAGACTAAAGACCTTGAAGCACCGCTGTCAAGGTTAAGATTGTCATTTAATTTTTTTGTATCGTTTTTCATTACTCCTAAAGGGTCTCGTTCATTTGCATATTAGATTTTACATGAATTTGTAGGAATTAAAAAAACCCACACGTGTTCACATACACCCAATACATAGGTTTCATTTGAGTATCACATTTCTTACAGTAACCAATATTTGGGCTAAAGTTCAAGTCTACTGCATTTTAAATTCTCCCCTTCAATATATACATAACTGCACTCAAAATAAGACACAGATCATGCATCCGACATACAATTCAACTATGAGATTGAGACAGAAATAGGAAGCAGACTTTTGCTATCGGTGCTAAAAATAATATACTGCAGATATGTTTGCAGAAAGTCGTAATCATAAACCCTCAGAACGTGCTATATACTGTAGCATAGAAAAGACCTAGGTGTCAGAAAATATGCACAATGATAATATATGATCACAGGATAGAACCAGACAACATAAATGCGACAAGTCTACAATGTAGAATCAAACTAAAACATGGGCTACACCACTGCATTTTCTTAGCTGTCTAAATATAGAGTATGCTAAACCATAGATTAGGGTAGCTGTAATATCCCTTCAATCATGGACCATTGTCCTCTTAAACTGGTTTTAATCAGCCACTGAACCTGTTTAATACATATGTGGCACTGATTAAAGGGATATTATAGCAACCCTACCATATATCATTTACAAAGTTACACACAGACTTGAGGAATATTAACCAACACTAATAACATGGCCTATATTTTCCAATAGTTTGTCAAGTACTGTACTTGTATTAAGCAGATTTTAATAACCTTCAACTTAAAAAGCATATACATAGGGGTTACGAAATACGATAGTGTTATCATTAGCTAAGACGTTAAACCAGATTAATAATTAACATACAGTAAATAAATAGTGCACATGTAATCACACAATACATTTAGAAGTAACCACTAAAGCTAGCAGTTTAGCTTGTACTGTACCAGAAAGCACTGCACACAGCCTGATATTACTTACTTTCATACAAGACTGAAATCCCTGGATACGTGTTTGCTCTCACCTGGATTGCTCTCACCAGTTATACCTTTTATGTCAGCACAACAACGTTCTCTGCGAAGACCAGGTGTCCACTCCCTTTACCTCAAACCAATCACTTTACAGCTTTAAACCTGCCCCACCTTAACAAAAAAAATACTTCACAGGTTTAAATTTTCCACCCTATAGTTTTCCCCATTATTATAACAGTGTCTAAAGACTTTGTTCTCTGAGACATCAACTCTCACCATGTAATTACATTAATGAAAAGATTTCATTCCAGCGTTAACCCTTCTGCTTCTAAAGCAGCAGCTCGGTACGGATTCCTGAAATGGCAAATATTCAACCAAAAAACTAAATGTTTGAGGAGAGGAGAAATTGTGCATAACCCTGGAGAAATCTTGTGCATACCCATGGTATAAAGTGCTGTTTTATCAGTTGTTTTCTAACCTCTGAGAAATGTCTGTAACAAAGCATTCATGTTGTACCACATCAACAAGGGCTAAAGCCTTAGTATATTTGGAAGGCTGTCCACCAGGGAAAACATGCTGTATCCTTTTGATCATTCGCCAAGTAAAAGCTTACAGCTTACTAAAAGCACTATGTGGCCAAAGACCATGACACTATATGACAATTACACTGTGAAATCTGAAATAAAATTATTTTGTGTTGTCGCACTAATAATTGCTGAACTGAGAAAACACTACATCCTGGCATCAAAGTTATCTATAATAGAACTAAGAAAATACAGGACAATGCACTATTTAAAAAACCCAAAAAGGAATTCAAGGTACTGTAATTGTTCAGTTAGTTCGAGGATGCGTATTTTTCTACCCGAGATTACTGATTTGTAATAAAATGTTTGAAAAAAACAATATGTCAATATAAATAAAGTTTATTTATATCAGCCTTAAAAACATATCCATAAAGGTAATCTGGTGTATCCCTAGAGAACAGTGAAAAGACCAATTAGAAAACAATAAGGAGGCTATAAACCCATAATAAAGCATGCTCAGTGGAGCAGATAATTAGCTGTGCTCTTGCTAGGCCTTTGTTGAGGCGCTCATTTAGTACACACGAACACTGGTTCAGTAAAAAGTGTCTGTCCTATGAGTTTCCGGAGGAAATGCTACAAACAGACATCATTTCTGTGCTTTGTCTTTGCATATATTACAGTTTAAGTATATGGAGAGTAAGTGGGACCGCTAATGGTGACCATTCTACACAGTAGGCCATTTATGCACCACACAATAACACAGACTAACTTAGTTAAAAGGTTTTGCTTGTTTTCAGGAACAGGAAATACTAGGACATCCTACAGTATATAATAAAACCCAACGCTGCTCCTAAACTCTATGAGGGGAATTCAAGTGTCTTGTGTGTCGGAGGCCACTAGATGGCGCCCGTCGGAGCAGTACAAGTGTTGCTCAGTTCGGGCATGCACAGCCCCTAGCACTGACATTACTGTTGTTCCGACATTTTGATGGGCTGGTAACTAGTGTCATATAACTATCTGATTAACAATTCACCTAATCTTTATTATACATTTAATGCACAGGTTTACCCTAATCACTTCTATATGGCCTATTCCATGCCATGTTGCCTCAGATGAGGTTGGGACAGTATGGATGACCAATACTAGGACTGTCTTATTTGTACATACAGCTGATTACATAGATTTTTTTTATTTTTTATTTCTGCCATTGAAACCTTGCTTCAAGAAAGTAAATCCCATCACTCCCAACGGCCATAGGATGCCACATGGGCTCTCATTCCATGAGTGAATATGAATCTAATAATGCCCTGTGAGACTGTCTTCATTTTTTTTAAACTTTTACATGTAAGTTGTGAAGTGCTTTATTGCTTTTATAACATTAAGGGCAAACTTTCTTTGTTACAACAATAAACCAAAGTAGCACATTTGTCAAACTTATTTATTTAGACAGTCTTTTGTAACAGAATGCCTAGTCCTCACAACACGCCTTTGATTTTCTGTGAGTCAGATAAATGACTCATTTTCTCCCTGAGACATCACACACACCCTCACAGCGGAATATCTAGCCGTCATGTTCCCGCTTCCCATCAGTCTTCCTCGTCTCTCTTGCCAGTTGTCCTCAATCAAGAGACTTTGTCTTTCACAAGACTTTGTACCTAGGCTTTTACTTGGCTGGTAAAAAGGGAACTTTTTTTTTCAGAAAAGGTGAAAAATCTTATCTGTACCCCACTGGGCAAATAGAATGGTAGGTCACTTGGTGACAGAGCCTGGTTTGGATCCTGTATAGGTCCCTTGCGATGCTGGCGACATTACTGTCTATGACTCTTTCAGACACATGCAGTAATACTAGTAATAAAGTGACAAACAAGCTATTCTTAAAAAATACTTTTTTTTACCATACTTCTTTTCTTGTATCCTCCAAATAACTACATTCTACAACATCTATTACAAATCCTCATTTACATATACATATATATATTTATATATGTTTCTGTGAGTGTGTGGTATATTTTCTTGACATTTATCACACTGATGACATGTTGTCATGACTAGAATGGCAACAAAAGGTTCCTGGTGGTCTAGTGGTGACTTACTGTACATGGTACAACAGGTAGGTTGGCTCTGGCGGTGTCAACATGATGACTTCAGATGGATCACTGGTGCTTACAGAGGTATGACTAACCTCTAACCGGGTGGTCTTCAGTATGCCAAATGTCGGGATCCCGGCGCACATTATACCGGCGCCGGAATCCCGACACCCGGCATACCGACAGCTATTCTCCCTCGTGGGGGTCCACGACCCCCCTGGAGGGAGAATAAAATAGTGTGGGGCGCGTAGCGCGCCACCATGCCCGCAGCGTGGCGAGCGCAGCGAGCCCGCAAGGGGCTCCTTAGTGCTCGCCACGCTGTCGGTATGCCGGCGGTCGGGCTCCCGGCGCCGGTATGCTGGTCGCCGGGAGCCCGAGCGCCGGCATACCGTACTACACCCCTCTAACCCTCCCCTAATACCTACTCCTAGCCTCCTCTCCTGTAGTCCAACACTTACCATCCCCCTAGTGCCTAACCCTAATCACCCCTCCCACAGCCTGACCTACCACTGCTGGTCTGTGCAGAATGTCAACACTGTAAACATGTCAACATTCTGTAGATGCTGACAAGCTCAATGTCAGCAGTTCAACAATGTCAACATCATAACTGTTGACATTGTGGTGCCAACATTATGAATCTCAACGTTGTAAATGTCAACCTTATGACTACACTTTGTTTATATGAGTGAGTGAAATATTCTGTAGAAACTATGGCCCAGATTTATCAAGCCTTAGACAGTGATAAATTACACGGTGATAACGTACCAACCAACCAGTTCCTAACTGCCATGTGACAGGCTGTGTTTGAAAAATGACAGTTAGGAGCTTATTGGTTGGTACTTTATCTCCGTGCAATTTTTCGCTCCCCAAGGCATGATAAATCTGGGCCTATATTTAAAAAGATTTTCTTGCCAGACATGAGAAAGGTGGCATTTTAAGAGTAAACCAACTGAATAACTGAAAGCTTAGCACTAATTAGCTAGCATTAGAATGCTATAAATATTTATTGGGCGTTGCTTAACAAACAACTACATCTATACTATGTGAAAGGTACAGACAACATTGGTTCTGTAGCTTAACATACTGATTTTGAAATAATGATATTGAGTTACGGGTTTTGCATCCCAAAATCTGCTCAATGTGACTTTGGATACAGTTACGCTTCCTGTAACACATGCACTAAAAATCATATAAAAACTAGGTTGGTCTGAAATCTCATTCATTGAGCATTACATAAATTGTATTGCTACATAACAAATAAATAATACATACCTAATAGCGCCAACACAAATAAGTTATGCACTACTGAACAGGGGCTTATTCAGGTTTGTTAGCAAACCAAAGTTAGCAATTGGGCAAAACCATGTTGCACTGCAGGTGGGGCAGATGTAACATGTGCAGAGAGATTTAGATTTGGGTGGGTTATATTGTTGCTGTGCATGGTAAATACTGGCTGCTTAAATTCTACACTGCAATTTAGATTTCAGTTTGACCACACCCCACCCACATCTAAATCTCTCTGCATATGTTACATCTGCCCCCCCTGCAGTACACATGGTTTTAACCAATTGCTAACCTTTTTGGTTTGCAAACAACTTGAACAAGGCTTCAAAGTTTTAAACTTGAAATAGATAAGTCCCGCAAAAAAGATTAAAATGCAAAATGTGAAATTTGTCCAGATGGTACTTGAAGAACATCAAGGTATACAATAGTGGAAATTATTATACAAAAACAAGCTCATTGTTCATAGCTTTGTGAATAATTTATTCAATACCTGTAACATGAACTTCCCTTTAAAATGTGTATTCAAGAGAAAACCCAAGGGCACAGCTAGGCTTGTCCATAAAAAGCTGTTACTCTGTGACCTCTACATTTATAACGCAGAATTGCACACAATGATGTGATCTCATGCCAAGTTTCTAATCGCTACTCCAAAATTCTGTACTGATAAGTGAGCAAATTGTACTCATGACTTCTTTGGGACCTTATCCATCCACATAATGGCGAATTTAAGCTTTTCACAGCAATGCAGCTATAATTCCATGGATAGTTTTAGGACTGTTATTTGACCTTGCTAAACCCCTCCCCCCAAACCCCCCCCCCCCCCCCCCGTTGCTTTCTCTAACATTTGTAAATTACAATGTTTGATATCAAAAGTATTCATTTTAGTGATAATATAGTGACTAACCAACTGCGAGTACTAATTATTACAGATGAATAAAACCTACATTAATTTGTGGATTTACTTATACAAGAGTTGTCAATATTATACATCACCAGTAAACAAGGTTTTATATAGTAATGTAAGAGGCAACAACTTAAAGTGTATTTTGAGGTGTTTTGTTTTAACTGCAATCACGAGCGTAAACTGTAAATCTGGTTGCAGCAGCTACTTCCAAATCAAAGTGGCATGAAAATTTCGATAGCAGAACATAAACAACTTCAGGCAAATTCGATCAAAAGTTGAATGGTTTCAAACAATTTGAGTATGTCTAGTAATCAAAGTAATAATAAGAATTTACTCACCGGTAATTCTATTTCTCGTAGTCCGTAGTGGATGCTGGGAACTCCGTAAGGACCATGGGGAATAGCGGGCTCCGAAGGAGGCTGGGCACTCTAGAAAGATCTTAGACTACCTGGTGTGCACTGGCTCCTCCCACTATGACCCTCCTCCAAGCCTCAGTTAGGACACCGTGCCCGGACGAGCGTACACAATAATGAAGGATTTTGAATCCCGGGTAAGACTCATACCAGCCACACCAATCACACCGTATAACTCGTGATATGAAACCCAGTTAACAGTATGAAACAACCGAGCCTCTCAACAGATGGCTCAACAATAACCCGATTTAGTTAACAATAACTACGTACAAGTATTGCAGATACACCGCACTTGGGACGGGCGCCCAGCATCCACTACGGACTACGAGAAATAGAATTACCGGTGAGTAAATTCTTATTTTCTCTGACGTCCTAGTGGATGCTGGGAACTCCGTAAGGACCATGGGGATTATACCAAAGCTCCCAAACGGGCGGGAGAGTGCGGATGACTCTGCAACACCGAATGAGAGAACTCCAGGTCCTCCTCAGCCAGGGTATCAAATTTATAGAATTTTGCAAACGTGTTTGCCCCTGACCAAGTAGCAGCTCGGCAAAGTTGTAAAGCCGAGACCCCTCGGGCAGCCGCCCAAGATGAGCCCACCTTCCTTGTGGAATGGGCATTGACAGATTATGGCTGTGGCAGGCCTGCCACAGAATGTGCAAGCTGAATTGTACTACAAATCCAACGAGCAATAGTCTGCGTAGAAGCAGGAGCACCCAGCTTGTTGGGTGCATATAGGATAAACAGCGAGTCAGATTTTCTGACTCCAGCCGTCCTGGAAACATATATTTTCAGGGCCCTGACCACGTCTAACAACTTGGAGCCCTCCAAGTCCCTAGTAGCCGCAGGCACCACAATAGGCTGGTTCAGGTGAAACGCTGACACCACCTTAGGGAGAAACTGGGGACGAGTCCTCAATTCTGCCCTATCCATATGGAAAATCAGATAAGGGCTTTTACAGGACAAAGCCGCCAATGACCACCTTCCACGTGAGATATTTCAGATCCACGGTTTTTAGTGGTTCAAACCAATGTGATTTTAAGAAACTCAACACCACGTTGAGATCCCAAGGTGCCACAGGGGGCACAAACGGGGGCTGAATATGCAGCACTCCCTTTACAAAAGTCTGAACTTCAGGTACTGAAGCTAGTTCTTTTTGAAAGAAAATCGACATAGCCGAGATCTGTACCTTAATGGAGCCCAGTTTTAGGCCCATATTCACTCCTGCTTGCAGGAAATGCAGAAATTGACCTAGTTGAAATTCCTCTGTTGGGGCCTTTTCAGCCTCACACCATGCAACATACTTCCGCCATATGCGGTGATAATGATTTGCTGTAACCTCTTTCCTAGCTTTAATAAGCGTAGGAATGACTTCCTCCGGAATGCCCTTTTCCTTCAGGATCCGGCGTTCAACCGCCATGCCGTCAAACGCAGCCGCGGTAAGTTTTGGAACAGACAGGGCCCCTGCTGCCGCAGGTCCTGTCTGAGCGGCAGAGGCCATGGGTCCTCTGATATAATTTTTTGAAGTTCTGGGTACCAAGCTCTTCTTGGCCAATCCGGAACCACGAGTATCGTTCTTACTCCTCGCCTTCTTATTATTATTCTCAATACCTTTGGTATGAGGGGCAGAGGAGGGAACACATAAAACGACTGGTACACCCACGGTGTTACCAGAGCGTCAACAACTATCGCCTGAGGGTCCCTTGACCTGGCGCAATATCTTTTATAGCTTTTTGTTGAGGCGGGACGCCATCATGTCCACCTGTGGCCTTTCCCAAAGGTGTACAATCCTTTGGAAGACTTCTGGATGAAGTCCCCACTCTCCCGGGTGGAGGTCGTGTCTGCTGAGAAGATCAGCTTCCCAGTTGTCCACTCCGGGAATGAACACTGTTGACAGTGCTAACACATGATTTTCCGCCCATCGGAGAATCCTTGTGGCTTTTGCCATCGCCATCCTGCTTCTTGTGTCGCCCTGTTGGTTTACATGGGCGACCGCCGTGATGTTGTCTGATTGGATCAGTACCGGCTGGTTTTGAAGCAGAGGTCTTGCCTGTGTAGAGAAGTCACCTGACTTGACCAAAGTCCTTGGAATTTTCTTCCCTGTGTTACTGCCCCCAGCCTCAAAGGCTCGCCTCCATGGTCACTAGGACCTAGTCCAGTATGTCGAACCTGCGGCCCTCCTTAAGATGGGCACTCTGCAGCCACCATTTTAGAGATACCCTGGTCCTTGGAGACAGGGTTATCAGCCGATGCATTTGAAGATGCGATCCGGACCACTTGTCCAACAGGTCCCACTGAAAAATTCTTGCATGGAACCTGCCGAATGGGATTGCTTCGTAGGAAGCTACCCTTATTCCCAGGATTCGCGTGCAATGATGCACCGATACCTGTTTTGGCTTCAGGAGGTCTCTGACTAGAGATGACAGCTCCTTGGCTTTCTCCTCCCGGAGAAACACTTATTTCTGGTCTGTGTCCAGAACCATCCCCAGGAACAGTAGACGTGTCATAGGAACCAGCTGTGACTTTGGACTGTTTAGAATCCAACTCTGCTGTTGTAGCACTTTCCAAAATCGTGCTACCCCGACTAGCAACTGCTCCTTGGACCTCGCCCTTATAAGGAGATTGTCCAAGTACGGGATAATTAAAAACTCCCTTTTCGAAGGAGTATCATCATTTCGGCCATTACCCCGGTAAACACCCTCGGTGCCTTGTACAGTCCTGTCTGGACTTGGTAATGGTAATCCTGTACCACAAATCTGAGGTACTTCTGGCGAGGATGGTAAATGGGGACATGCAGGTAAGCATCCTTGATGTCCCAGGATACCATGTAATCCCCCTCGTCCAGGCTTGCAATAACCGCCCCGAGCGATTCCATCTTGAACTTGAATTTTTTTATGTATGTGTTCAAGGATTTTAATATAAATGGGTCACACCGAACCATGCGGTTTCGGTACCCCAACCCGTGTAAAATAGTAACCCCGTCCTTGTTGAAGTAGGGGCACTTGAGTATTACCTGTTGGGAATACTGCTTATTAATTGCCTTTAGTACAGCCTCCCTGCCTGAGGGAGTTGTCGGCAAGCCATAATCTAGGAAACGGCTGGGGGGAGATATCTCGAATTCCAGCTTGTACCCCTGACATACTTCTTGAAAGAAACAGGGATCCACCTGTGAGCGAGCCCACTTATCTCTGAAATTTTTTAGACGGCCCCCCACCGTACCTGGCTACACCTGTGGAGCCCCCGCGTCATGCTGTGGGCTCAGAGGAAGCGAGAGAAGAATTTTGAATCTGGGAGCAGGCTGACTGGTGCAGCTTTTTCCCTCTTCCCTTGTCGAAAGGACTGTACCTGATACAGTGCTTTCTTAGTCTGTGAGGAAACCTGTGGTAAAAATATTTCTTCCCAGCTGTGGCTGTGGATACGAGGTCCCAGAGACCATCCCCAAATAATTCCTCACCCTTATAAGGCAGAATCCTTTTAAAGTCAGCATCACCTGTCCCGTGACAGGTCTCTAATACCCTCCTGACAGAATGGACATTACATTCATTTTGGATGCCAGCCGGCAAAATATCCCTCTGTGCATCCCTCATATATAAGACGACGTCTTTAATATGTTCTCATGTTTGACAGGGTCACCGACCACGCTGCAGCAGCACGATCTGCAGGTCTCCGTCTAGTTCCTGTGTGTGTAAATACAGACTTCAGGATATCCTCCTGTCTTTTATCAACAGGTACCTTCAAAGTGGCCGTTCCTAAAACGGCAGTGCCACCTTTTTTGACAACCGTGTGAGCGCCTTATCCACCCTAGGGGATATCTCCCAGCGTAACTTATCCTCCTGGCGGGAAAGGGTACGCCATCAGTAACTTTTTAGAAATTACCAGTTTCGAAACGGGGGAACCCACGCTTTTCACACACTTCATTTATTCATCTGATGGGGGAACAAAACACTGCCTGTTTTTTCTCCCCAAACCTAAAAACCCATTTATAGAGGTGCTTGGGTTAATGTCAGAAATGTGTAACACATTTTTTATTGCCGGGATCAAGTCACGGATGTTCCTAGTGGATTGTGTATATGTCTCAACCTTGTCGACACTGGAGTCAGACTCCGTGTCGACATCTGTGTCTGCCATCTGAGAGAGCGGGCGTTTTTGAGCCCCTGATGGCCTTTGAGACGCCTGGGCAGGCGCGGGCTGAGAAGCCGGCTGTCCCACAGCTGTTACGTCATCCATCCGTTTATGTAAGGAGTTGACACTGTCGGTTAATACCTTTTACCTATCCATCCACTCTGGTGTCGGCCCCACAGGGGGCTACATCACATATATCGGCCTCTGCTCCGTCACCATATAAGCCTCCTCATTCAACATGTCGACACAGCCGTACCGACACACCGCAGACACACAGGGAATGCTCTAAACGAGGACAGGACCCACAAAAGCCCTTTGGGGGGACAGAGTGAGAGTATGCCAGCACACACCAGAGCGCTATATAATGCAGGGACTAACTGAGTTATGTCCCCTATAGCTGCTTTTTTTATATAATGTATACTGCGCCTAAATTAAATGCCCCCCCTCTCTTTTTTAACCCTTTTCTGTGTTGTAAACTGCAGGGGAGAGCTAGGGAGCTTCCCTCCAACGGAGCTGTGAGGGAAAATGGCGCCAGTGTGCTTGAGGGAGATAGCTCCGCCCCTTTTCCGCGGCCTATTCTCCCGCTTTTTTATGGAATCTGGCAGGGGTATTTACCTCATATATAGCCCCTGGGGCTATATATTGAGGTATTTTTGCCAGCCAAGGTGTTTTTATTGCTGCCTCAGGGCGCCCCCCCCCCCAGCGCCCTGCACCCTCAGTGACCGGAGTGTGAAGTGTGTGAGAGGAGCAATGGCGCACAGCTGCAGTGCTGTGCGCTACCTTGGTGAAGACTGAGTCTTCATGCCGCCGATTTTCCGGACCATCTTCTTGCTTCTGGCTCTGTAAGGGGGACGGCGGCGCGGCTCCGGGACCGAACACCAAGGACTGGGCCTGCGGTCGATCCCTCTGGAGCTAATGGTGTCCAGTAGCCTAAGAAGCCCAATCCGGCTGCAAGCAGGCGAGTTCGCTTCTTCTCCCCTTAGTCCCTCGCTGCAGTGAGCCTGTTGCCAGCAGGTCTCACTGAAAATAAAAAAACCTAAGTCTATTTCTTTCTAAGAGCTCAGGAGAGCCCCTAGTGTGCATCCAACCTCGGCCGGGCACGAAATCTAACTGAGGCTTGGAGGAGGGTCATAATGGGAGGAGCCAGTGCACACCAGGTAGTCTAAGATCTTTCTAGAGTGCCCAGCCTCCTTCGGAGCCCGCTATTCCCCATGGTCCTTACGGAGTTCCCAGCATCCACTAGGACGTCAGAGAAAGAAGAGATGATGTGGGGTACCATTTTACTCATCCTCACCATATCTATATAAAGTAGTCATAATTATTTACCACCAAATAAATGTAAATAATTTATTTTTAAATGTAATTCAAAAGAGAAATAAAATGATAGCATTAATACCAACAAGGAAAAAGAAAGAAACAAAGCATAAATTCTATTAAACTAGGAAATTCAGCACACACACTCCCATTGTTTTGACATTTAACTGGTATCTGGATGTAAGATAGACAGTAAATCAGAGCTTGACAAATTTTCCTAAAATCTAGGAGTCAGGATGAAAGTGTAGGAGCCAGACCCCCCCCCCCCCCATCCCCAATAACAAAAAACACAAAATAACTGAAACCTCCCTCCCTCACAGCTACATAACAGAGCAGCTTCCCCCACCTCCACAGCAAACCGACCCCCCCGACTACACAACTAAGGGAGTACCCCCAGGCAAACCAGCCCTCCGGCGTATCCCCTGGGCAAACAATCCCCTCCACCCTGTGGCCGCATAGCTACCGCCTCCAAAGCCACAATCCACAGCCATGCATAGATCTTCTTATCAGAGTGCTCTTTGCAGTTAGAGTTTGGAGACTGCAGATAGCGCAGGCTGGGACGGACAGGCACAACATTCAGCACAGTCCGGGATGGGCATTCAGCACATGCACTCACGTGCATGAAATGGCTGATGAGGATCTGCTTCCTCCCTCCCTGCATAATATGGTAGCCAGGCAGCAAAATCTAGGGGCCATGGCGACCTGGCCCCTGGGATTTGTCGAGCCCTGCAGTAAATAGACAGTCAGTAGGTCGACAGACTCAAAAGGTCAACAGCTAAATGGTCAACATGGACTTAGGTCAACAGGGTCAAAAGGTTGACATGCAAAATGGTCGACAAAGATCAACACATTTTTCCACGATTTTTAGGGTTAGGCACTTGGGGTAGAGTTAGGCTGCTGGAGGGTACAGTTAGGGTTAAAGACCAGGGGGAGGGTGTGGTTTAAGGTTAAAATAACACAAAAAAATGTTGACCTTTATTTGTGTCAACCATTTGCATGTCGATCTAAATCCATGTCGAACATTTAACTGTCAACCTACTGACTGTCCATCTAGACATCGTCAATCATTTAACTCTACATCCAATCAGAAGTGTGAGAAATCTGTCCCAACACTTCAGAATATACCACACAGAACTGCATTACTGCCTAAACACTACACATTACTTACCTGCTACTGATTTTCTCAGCGGCTTTTGGAGATGTTCCATGTAGCAACTCTGATTTGTTTCAAAAGGAATCCGGTCAGCATACTGGTGGTCGGGATGCCTGCAGTGAGAATACAGATTCCAGAATCTTGGCACTGGCCAGAGGACAGATGCCGGGATCCTGCCATGGATCACAATGCTGGCGCTGGAATCCCAACTGCTGGCATCCCGATCGTAAGTATGCTGGGGCGGCTTAGGGTTAAACTGTGGAAGGGGGATGGGGAAGTTAGCGTTAGGCTGCGGGGGGAAGGTGAGGTTAGGTTTAGGCTGCGGGGAGGAAGGCCTAGGTTTAGGCACTAAGGGGGGAAGGGGGGCAGGGTTAGCCACTAAGAGGAGAGGGTTAGGCACTAACAAAGTGGGGTTAGGCTTATGCACTAAGAGGGGAGGGTTAGGCTACGGGGAGGGAGGATTAGGGGGGTTAGTGTTAGACGTACCTACGAGGTGTCAAAATCCTATGCTTCGGGATGCCGCTGATGGTATTCTGACCTCCAGCATCCCGAGTGCCGGGATACTGATAGCATCCCGTCTCAAAGCCTCATCTAAATACATGGCTGTGTTCTGGTGCGGTATGGGAAGACCAATCACAAGCTGCGGTTACACAGATGCAATAAAACTGAATAATCCCAGGCAAGACCTTGCCCAGGTATGGTAGGCTGCCCAGCATGCTACTGGCTGCCCAGCATGCTAATGGCCGCCCAGCGATATGATCGCAATTCAATTGCGAGCACTGCGCAGACCCAGCAAATAGAGGTAGCCCCCTACATAAGCAGCCAGGCTGCATTTGCAGGTGCACTGCCACCATTTTCCCCCCGCAACGGCAGCGTGTGACATCACGCGGCCACCCCTAAAATAGTCCGGACACACCTGCGTTGTCTGGCCCACTCCCCCCAAATGCCGCATTGCCGTCCCTCAGAAGCCTGCCGCTGTCAATCACAGTGCAATTGCATCCTTCTGTGATGCAAACGCACTATGAACGTCCGCGCACGCAGATTTTCGAACATTTGCAACTGAAGCTGAATGAGGGCCTTAGGTCCAAACACAGACCAAAAACAGATTTTGGACATAGGCCCCCAGCCCCGCAAAGCACAATTCTTGCCGTGTGGTCACACGCAGCTAAAGATAGCTGAGGAGAGTTCTCCTTTCCCCGTCACTGGTGGTTTATTTATTGCTAGCTCAGCAGTATGACAGATCGGACTTTCTTTGTATTTACCACCTGTATTTTAAATGAAACACTGGCTCTAGTATTTCAATACTCTACATTTTCTGTAATTGTTAGTCAATCCTTTCATTCAACAATTAGAAATTGAAGAACCAATATTTTATCTTTTGTTCTGCTTCAGGATATACAAATGATTACAGAAGTTGATAGTTATGTATGTAATAACACCAAAATGTACATAAAACGAAGCAGATGTAGTTAGGAAATTCTCCAAGCATTGAAAGAGGGAGACAGAAACATCATTTATATTTATGGTGAAGCTCATTAGTATGATTTGTACCTGTCCCTTCTGGGATTACTCAAGCCAGACTGAAAGCACACAAGATTCCACATGCCAGGAATCCACAAACTGATTTATGGTACTTTGTTCTTAAAGAGATATATTTACATTACAGCCACAATAAAGAGGATTGTTTACGTTCACTGTGTGCTTCATGCACTAATATGGACCAGAAGCTATAGGTGTATCAGGTCAGAAGTATATAAGTAGTAGGAAGAAATGGCGTGTGACGTTATACTAAAAAAGAGCGTGTAAAAAAAGGCTGAATACAGCCAGAGGAACAAGGTGCTAGTCCTGCTACATTTACATTATTTTATCAAACTTTCCAACAAGTTGCAGGTGTAGACCTCAAAGGCAGAAGGTATCAACTGATGGCTAAGCTTGCCTATTCTCACTGACCATCCTTTTTTTTTGTAAGAATTATAAAGAAACGATAATACACTATGAACATCCAGTAGGTGCCAACAGTGTAGGTACAATGTTTACATATGGCACTAGATGAAACAAGCTCAAAATAGCAAATAGAAGTACTCTATTATATCAAATATATACACAGCACCATAATCTAGCAATACTACTTTCAAAATGGATGACTGTAATATTATCTCTAGCAGGAGCAGATAAAGAGGAGAAGGCCCACGTGCAGGCTCCTTGTGGGTCCCCTCCTCTCTGGCAGTGGCCGCAGGGCTGTAGACTATGGCTTTGTCCAGGTCTCTGGGAACATGGAACATGTGCATTAATTCCCGTAGACTTCTCTACTGTGATTGCGCAAATTACTGGGAAAATGGCTGCCTGGCATATTTATCAAATATGGAATATAAAAAAAATCCTGCTCTGTCACGACATAAAGACAATTCTACCACAAAGTCACTGCCCCTAGCATTAACCCTAACACTCAGCTATGCAGCAGATCACCTGGCATGCAAATACCTCCACAAGGATGATATTTCTGATGTAAGTAATGGTGTCAGGAGCACAGGAAGGCCCTGTTTCAGAGGGGAACAAAATATACCTTAATATACAAATATAGGGGGTCATTCCGAGTTGTTCGCTCGCAAGTGAATTTTAGCAGATTTGCTCATGCTAAGCCGCCGCCTACTGGGAGTGAATCTTAGCATCTTAAAATTGCGAACGATGTATTCGCAATATTGCGATTACACACCTTGTAGCAGTTTCTGAGTAGCTTCAGACTTACTCGGCATCTGCGATCATTTCACTGCTTGTCGTTCCTGGTTTGACGTCACAAACACACCCAGCGTTCGCCCAGACACTCCCCCGTTTCTCCAGCCACTCCTGCGTTTTTTCCGAAAACGGTAGCGTTTTTTCCCACACGCCCATAAAACGGCCTGTTTCCGCCCAGTAACACCCATTTCCTGTCAATCACATTACGATCGCTAGAACGATGAAAATGCCGTGAGTAAAATTCCTAAGTGCATAGCAAATTTACTTGGCGCAGTCGCAGTGCGGACATTGCGCATTCGCATTAAGCGGAAAATCGCTGCGATGCGAAGATTTTTACCGAGCGAACAACTCGGAATGACCCCCATAGATTCATAATGAAATGATCCAGGTAGTTATGTGATTTTAAAAATATTACCGATAAAATAACTGATTCTATCATTCAGAATAAAGTGCCAGGTTACTACTAATGCAATTAATACCTGTTGGCTACAGGCTGGGGATAGAGCAGATGTGCTGCAAGTTTTTTTAGGTTGGTGCATAGAGGCTCAGACATTACCTACCCCCCCCCCCCCCCCCGTCTTCAGAATTAATTTTACATCCTACGGGCTAATTCAGACCTGATCGCTGCTCTGTGTTATTGCACAGCGGGCAATCAGGTCTGAACTGCGCATGCGCCACAGTGCACATGTACATGCCAGAGATGCGATCGGCGTCTCAGCCCAGCGATCGCCTCTGCCTGATTGACAGGCAGAGGCATTCGCTGGGCAGGAGGGGGCAGGCCAGCGGCGTACACCCGCCATTTTGGGGGTACGGTCCGGGCAATGCAGGCGTGCCTGGACCGTGTGGGGGGCAGGGGGCGGAGGCTGCGTGACGTCACAGGCAGCCGCTGAGACCTGGGACGCGGCAAAACGTTGCCTACCAGCGCAGCAATGCTGCACAGGTAGGGACTTACTCGCCAGGTGCGCTAGCATCGCCGCCGTGCGATGCTATCGCACCCGTGTGGCGGGGGGAGGGCCAGACATGCGGGGCGGACTAGCCCTATGATGGGCGTCCCCCCGAATCTCAGGGTGGCTGATTGTAGATGTGCAAAATTTTGCACGGCTACGATATCAGGTCTGAATTAGGCCCCTAGATTGTTCACGGTCACATAAAGTCATGGGTAAAGACAGCATTACACAATAATTAGACATTGCCCAGAAAGTTACATTAAGCACAGCATCCAGTCAAGTTTTGTGAAAGCATTCTCTCTGGTGGAGGCTTCTGTGCATATAATCATTACTGAACCACCAGTCTGATCGACCTTGTTTATTTTACTCCTTATTAAAATAAATAAAGGTTTCAAATAAAATACTTTTGCTTTAAAAATATCTCACATACTCAACTATTTTTTGAAAGACAGTCAAAAAACTGCAAGGCGTTTAATGGAGAATTAAGGAGAACTCTTAATATCTAGGATTTGTAGAGCTTTAACATATTTGTAAATCAAATAAACATAACATTCATCACAAGGACAAAAACATTAGGGAAAATTTTTATCAGTTTGACAACAAAAATTATATATAAAGCATAAATAAAAAGAATCGTAAAGGATTTCAGGAGTTTCAGCATAGATTGTGTATATTAAATGCTACTTTTTTTTTTCAAATGGTTTGATCATTATTACCAGACTTGGAACAATTATGTGATTCTAAGCAGCGCCTCGAAAATGTTTTGAAATGTCTTTAGATTCAGACCTTTTACAGAAAAGTATGCAGAGAGCGGGAAACGGTTGTATTAGCTAATGTCTGTAAAATAATCTGTGGAAAATAGTTGCATATGTGTGTACTCAAAGGAGTGCAAGGCCTAAAAAAGCAACAATTGTCTATATTTATTAAAAACATGCATTCAAGTAACTGGTGTAAATTGCTTGCAAGTAACTTTTCTACCAGGATCAAAATTAGCTCATTCAACATCACGGGGAAACTATTCTTGGTAGACTTAAATCTGGTTGTGGCATGTTACAAGAGTCATTTACTATGCTGTAATTGTCGTGCAACAGGATTCGGTCAGGTTCCCGGCGTTCGGGAACCTGGTAGTCGAAATATTGACGCTAGAATCCCGACACTACACGGAATGCTGCCACTGGCATCCCAAATAGGGTCACAAGCTCGGCGCTGGGATCCCGACAGCCAGGATCCCGAACGCGCTTGTGCCGGCCCATCAAAGTGGTAATCCCCGAGGAGTGAGTGTGTGTGTGTGTGTGTGGGGGGGGGGGGGGGGGAGAAGGGGAGTTAGGTTTAGGCCGCGGGGTGGGGGTGGGGTGTGTTAGGATTATGCTGCAGGTAGGGGTTAGGTTTAGGCTGCTAAAAGGGAGGGTGAGGGGCCATTGAGGAAGGAAATTATACTTACCTTCCCCTGCTGGGATTCTCAATATCGGTATGCTGCGGTTGGTTATTCTGGCCGCCGGCATACTGATCCCAACCACGTGCAACAACTGACTTTTCAATGTTTTCTAAAAACCTCAAAACACATTCTCCAGTTTTACTTGTAATGCCATATAAGAAAAACACTAGTGGGTAGGTGAATGGTTTTATACTTTTAAGTGGTGTAAAAAAACTAAAAAAAAACAACAACCAAGAATTCAAATATAAGCCTACAGTTGGTAGTTTTGTACCCTTTAGGACGACTGAACACAAAGGAGATCAAATTGGACAAGTTCCTGCTATTTCTGCAAAGGATAAGCAGTGGTATCCTTTCTGTCTTTGGAGGAGCCTATTCAATGGTAAGAGGACTACATGGGCTGGTAGCAGTCATATTCCAACTACATTTTCCAATGTGTATGATAATCTGACCTATCTTGATTGTCTGATTGGATTATTTGGGGCTACATGCTGCAAAATAGACTAATATTTGAATGCATATGGGGGGTCATTCTGAGTTGATCGCAGCAGGAACTTTGTTAGCAATTGGGCAAAACCATGTGCACTGCAGGTGTGGCAGATATAACATTTGCAGAGAGAGTTAGATTTGGGTTGGTTATTTTGTTTCTGTGCAGGGTAAATATTGGCTGCTTTATTTTTACACTGCAATTTAGATTGCAGATTGAACACACCCCACCCAAATCTAACTCTCTCCACACATGTTATATCCTCTCCCCTGCAGTGCACATGGTTTTGCCCAACTGCTAACAAACTTGCTGCTGCGATCAACTTGGAATTACCCCTATGGTCAGCTTTTACAGTAGGTTGTCATTATCTGCATTGTGTAATATAAAAGGGGTTATTCATTCACCATTCTCGTTTCTGTTGAAAATAAGATTTTACTTACCGGTAAATCTATTTCTCGTAGTCCGTAGTGGATGCTGGGGACTCCGTAAGGACCATGGGGAATAGACGGGCTCCGCAAGAGACATGGGCACTTTAAGAAAGAATTTGGATTCTGGTGTGCTCTGGCTCCTCCCTCTATGTCCCTCCTCCAGACCTCAGTTAAAGAAACTGTGCCCGGAAGAGCTGACAGTACAAGGAAAGGATTTTGGGAATCCAGGGTAAGACTCATACCAGCCACACCAATCACACCGTATAACTTGTGATAACTTTACCCAGTTAACAGTATGAACAATGGGGGTCATTCCGAGTTGTTCGCTCGCAAGCTGCTTTTAGCAGCTTTGCACACGCTAAGCCGCCGCATACTGGGAGTGAATCTTAGCTTATCAAAATTGCGAACGAAAGATTAGCAGAATTGCGAATAGACACTTCTTAGCAGTTTCTGAGTAGCTTCAGACTTACTCGGCATATGCAATCAGTTCAGTGCTTGTCGTTCCTGGTTTGATGTCACAAACACACCCAGCGTTCGCCCAGACACTCCTCCGTTTCTCCAGCCACTCCCGCGTTTTTCCCAGAAACGGTAGCATTTTTTCACACACACCCATAAAACGGCCAGTTTCCGCCCAGAAACACCCACTTCCTGTCAATCACACTCCGATCAGCAGAACGAAGAAAAAACCTCGTAATGCCGTGAGTAAAATACCTACCTGCATAGCAAATTTACTTGGCGCAGTCGCACTGCGGACATTGCGCATGCGCATTAGCGACTAATCGCTCCGTTGCGAAAAAAAAATAACAACGAGCGAACAACTCGGAATGACCCCCAATAACTGAGCATCAGATAAACCCTGATGCAACTATACATAACCCTTATTTAAGCAATAACTATATACAAGCATTGCAGAAAAAGTCCGCACTTGGGACGGGCGCCCAGCATCCACTACGGACTACGAGAAATAGATTTACCGGTAAGTAAAATCTTATTTTCTCTAACGTCCTAGTGGATGCTGGGGACTCCGTAAGGACCATGGGGATTATACCAAAGCTCCCAAACGGGCGGGAGAGTGCGGATGACTCTGCAGCACCGATTGAGCAAACGATAGGTCCTCCTCAGCCAGGGTATCAAACTTGTAGAACTTTGCAAACGTATTTGCACCTGACCAAGTAGCAGCTCGGCATAACTGTAATGCCGAGACCCCTCGGGCAGCCGCCCAAGAGCAGCCCACCTTCCTAGTGGAATGGGCTTTCACTGATTTTGGCTGCGGCAATCCAGCCACAGAATGAGCCTGCTGAATCGTGTTACAGATCCAGCGAGCAATAGTCTGCTTTGAAGCAGGAGCACCAAGCTTGTTGGATGCATACAGGATAAACAGTGACTCCGTTTTCCTGACTCTAGCCGTTCTGGCTACATAAACTTTTAAAGCCCTGACCACATCAAGTAACTCGGAATCCTCCAAGTCACGAGTAGCCACAGGCACCACAATAGGTTGGTTCATATGAAAGGATGAGACCACTTTTGGCAGAAATTGTGGACGTGTCCTCAATTCCGCTCTATCCATATGGAAAATCAGATATGGGCTTTTATGAGACAAAGCCGCTAATTCTGACCCGCGCTTAGTCGAAGCCAAGGCTAATAGCATGACCACCTTCCACGTGAGGTATTTCAACTCCACTGTTTTAAGTGGTTCAAACCAGAGTGATTTCAGGAAACTCAACACCACGTTAAGATCCCAAGGTGCCACTGGAGGCACAAAGGGAGGCTGAATATGCAGCACTCCTTTCACAAACGTCTGAACTTCTGGCAGAGAAGCCAACTCCTTTTGAAAGAAAATGGAAAGGGCCGAAATCTGGACTTTAATTGAGCCTAACTTCAGGCCCAAATCCACTCCTGACTGAAGGAAGTGAAGGAAACGGCCCAGCTGAAACTCCTCTGTAGGAGCATTGCTGGCCTCACACTAAGAAACATATTTTCGCCATATCCGGTGATAATGTTTAGCTGTTACGTCCTTCCTAGCCTTTATCAGCGTAGGAATGACCTCCTCCGGAATACCCTTTTCTGCTAGGATCCGGCGTTCAACCGCCATGCCGTCAAACGCAGCCGCGGTAAGTCTTGGAAAAGACAGGGTCCCTGTTGCAACAGGTCCTGTCTTAGAGGAAGAGGCCACGGATCCTCTGTGAGCAATTCTTGCAGATCTGGATACCAAGTCCTTCGTGGCCAATCTGGAACAATGAGAATTGTTCTTACTCCTCTTTTTCTTATTATCCTCAGTACCTTGGGTATGAGAGGAAGAGGAGGAAATACATAGACCGACCGGAACACCCACGGTGTCACCAGGGCGTCTACAGCTACCGCCTGAGGGTCCCTTGACCTGCCGCAATAGCTCTGTAGCTTTTTGTTGAGGCGTGACGCCATCATGTCTATCTGTGGTAGTTCCCACCGACTTGTAATCTGTGTGAAGACTTCTTGATGAAGTCCCCACTCTCCCGGGTGGAGCTCGTGTCTGCTGAGGAAGTCTGCTTCCCAGTTGTCCACTCCCGGGATGAACACTGCTGACAGTGCACTTACGTGATTCTCCGCCCAGCAAAGAATCCTGGTGGCTTCCGCCATCGCCACTCTGCTCCTTGTGCCGCCTTGGCGGTTTACATGAGCCACTGCGGTTATGTTGTCTGACTGAATCAGAACCGGTTGGTCGCGAAGTAGGGACTCCGCTTGACGTAGGGCGTTGGATATGGCCCTTAGTTCCAAGATGTTGATGTGAAGGCAAGTCTCCTGACTTGACCACAGGCCTTGGAAATTTCTTACCTGCGTGACTGCCCCCCACCCCCGGAGGCTTGCATCTGTGGTCACCAGGACCCAGTCCTGAATGCCAAATCTGCGGCCCTCCAGAAGGTGAGCACTCTGCAGCCACCACTGGAGAGACACCCTGGCCCTGGGGGATAGGGTGATTAACCGATGCATCTGAAGATGTGATCCAGACCACTTGTCCAGGAGATCCCATTGAAAGGTCCTCGCATGGAACCTGCCGAAGGGAATGGCCTCGTATGATGCCACCATCTTTCCCAGGACTCGTGTGCAGTGATGCACCGACACCCTTTTTGGTTTTAATAGGTCTCTGACCAGTGTCATGACTTCCTGAGCCTTCTCCATCGGGAGATAAACCCTCTTCTGGTCTGTGTCCAGAATCATGCCCAGGAAGGGCAGACGAGTCGTAGGAATCAACTGCGACTTTGGAATATTCAGAATCCAGCCGTGCTGTCCTAACACTTCCAGAGAGCGTGCTATGCTGATCAGTAACTGCTCTCTTGACCTCGATTTTATGAGGAGATCGTCCAAGTATGGGATAATTGTGACCCCTTGCTTCCGCAGGAGTACCATCATTTCCGCCATCACCTTGGTAAATATTCTCTGTGCCGTGGAGAGACCAAACGGCAACGTCTGAAATTGGTAATGACAATCCTGTACCACAAATCTGAGGTACGCCTGATGAGGTGGATAAATGGGGACATGAAGGTATGCGTCCTTTATGTCCAGAGACACCATAAAATCTCCTTCTTCCAGGCTTGCAATGACCGCTCTGAGCGATTCCATCTTGAACTTGAACCTTTTCAGGTATATGTTCAGAGATTTTAAATTTAATATGGGTCTGACCGAACCGTCCGGTTTCGGTACCACAAACATGGTCGAATAATAACCCTTCCCTTGCTGAAGGAGGGGAACCTTGACCACCACCTGCTGAAGATACAATTTGTTAATTGCAGCTAACACTACTTTCCTCTCTAATGGGGAAGCTGGCAGGGCCGATTTGAAGAATCGGTGAGGGGGCATCTCTTCGAATTCCAGCTTGTATCCCTGAGACACAATCTCTATTGCCCAGGGATCCACCTGGGAGTGAACCCACTTGTGGCTGAAATTTCGGAGACGCGCCCCCACCGAGCCTAGCTCCGCCTGTGGAGCCCCAGCGTCATGCGGTGGATTTAGTGGAAGCCGGGGAGGATTTCTGTTCCTGGGAACTAGCTGTGTTGTGCAGCTTCCTTCCGCTGCCCCTGCCTCTGGCAAGAAAGGACGCACCTCGGACTTTCTTACCTTTTTGTGATCGAAAGGACTGCATTTGGTAATACGGTGCTTTCTTAGGTTGTGAGGGAACATATGGCAAAAAATTTGACTTTCCAGCAGTAGCTGTGGAGACCAGGTCCGAGAGACCCTCCCCAAACAGTTCCTCACCCTTGTAAGGTAAAACCTCCATGTGCCTTTTTGAGTCGGCATCGCCTGTCCATTGCCGAGTCCACAGGACCCTTCTGGCAGAAATCGACATTGCATTTATTCTAGAGTCTCTCATATATAGGACAGCGTCTTTTATATGCCCCAGGGTCATTAATATAGTATCCTTGTCTAAGGTATCAAGTTCCTCAGACAAGGTATCCGTCCATGCTGCTACAGTACTACACACCCAGGCCGACGCAATTGCCGGCCTTAGTAAGGTACCTGAATGTGTATAAATGGACTTCAGGGTACCCTCTTGCTTTCTATCCGCAGCATCTTTTAGGGTGGCCGTATCCTGTGACGGTAGGGCTACCCTCTTGGATAAGCGTGTTAGAGCTTTGTCCACCCTAGGTGAGGATTCCCAGCGTAACCTGTCCGTTGGCGGGAAGGGATACGCCATAAGCAACCTCTTGTCAGGGACTGGGGTTTCCTCTGTGATGTGCAACACATCCTTCATTGCTATAATCATATAACGGATGGCTTTAGCCAATTTAGACTGTAACTTTGCATCATCGTAATCGACACTGGAGTCAGAATCCATGTCGGTATCTGTGTCAACAATTTGGGATAGTGGGCGCTTCTGAGACCCTGACGGCCTCTGCGACATCGGATCAGGCATGGGTTGAGACCCTGACTGTCCTAAGGTTTCAGCTTTATCCAACCTTTTATGCAAGGAATTAACATTATCATTTAAAACCTTCCATATATCCATCCAATCAGGGGTCGGCACCGTCGGCGGAGACCCCACATTCATTTGCTCCCGCTCTGCTTCCACATAGCCTTCCTCGTCAAACATGTCGACACAAGCGTACCGACACACCACAAACACACAGGGGATGCTCTTTTTGAAGACAGTTCCCCCACAAGGCCCTTTGGAGAGACAGAGAGAGAGAGTATGCCAGCACACAACCCAGCGCTATATGTCCCAGGAATCACACAGTAACTTAGTGTTAACCCAGTAGCTGCTGTATATTATGATTTTTGTGCCAAATTTATGTGCCCCCCCCTCTCTTTTTACCCTCTTCTACCGTGAATCTGCAGGGGAGAGCCTGGGGAGCTTCCAATCAGCGGAGCTGTGGAGAGAAAATGGCGCTGGTGAGTGCTGAGGAAGAAGCCCCGCCCCCTCAGCGGCGGGCTTCTGTCCCGCATTTCTGTACACTATTATGGCAGGGGCTCATACATATATACAGTGCCCAACTGTATATATGTGTAACTTTTGCCAAGAGGTCCTAATTGCTGCACAGGGCGCCCCCCTCTGCGCCCTGCACCCTACAGTGACCGGAGTATGTGGGTGTAGTGTGGGAGCAATGGCACACAGCTGCAGTGCTGTGCGCTACCTCAGTGAAGACTGGAGTCTTCTGCCGCCGATTTCGAAGTCTTCTTGCTTCTGTCACCCGGCTTCTGTCTTCCGGCTCTGCGAGGGGGACGGCGGCGCGGCTCCGGGATCGGACGACAAAGGGTGAGATCCTGTGTACGATCCCTCTGGAGCTAATGGTGTCCAGTAGCCTAAGAAGCAGGACCTATCTTCAGAGAGTAGGGCTGCTTCTCTCCCCTCAGTCCCACGATGCAGGGAGCCTGTTGCCAGCAGATCTCCCTGAAAATAAAAAACCTAACAAAATACTTTCTTATAGCAAGCTCAGGAGAGCTCACTAAATAGCACCCAGCTCGTCCGGGCACAGATTCAAACTGAGGTCTGGAGGAGGGACATAGAGGGAGGAGCCAGAGCACACCAGAATCCAAACTCTTTCTTAAAGTGCCCATGTCTCCTGCGGAGCCCGTCTATTCCCCATGGTCCTTACGGAGTCCCCAGCATCCACTAGGACGTTAGAGAAATAAAGGTTTATGAAACTAATGGGATACAATGACTAGGACTTACCTACGAGGGTGACAAAGCTATGATCCACATCAGCCCTTTGGCCTCATGCAGTCATAACACCTTCAACTACTCTACTTAGGCCACTACTAACAATGATAGTCTACTGAGGACTCAGGATAGGAAATAATTAGTCCTGCAATCAGCCAATGGACCACCAGCTAGTTATCCTTAAAATATAAATATGTGCATAGAGAATACCTGTATAAAAGAAAGTTCTATAAATTATCCACAATAGGATGCTAGATTCAGTTGTACCTGAAGCTTTAAATAATCGTATGGGAAAAGACTTCTCGGAAATAAAGCATAATATTACCTCTGCAGACAATTAAAGACAAGGGAATCCACCTCCCATTCTTACAGAATGTGTCCAAAGGTGATTTGACACAGGCACAGTGCTGTGATTTGTTATATTATAAGGCCGGGGTGGGCAATTAATTTCTATAGGGGGTCACATGAAAAATCTGAACTGTGTTGGAGGGCCGAACCAATGATAACTTGAACTTAATTATGCTCAATATATAATAAAACACACAAACCTACTTTTTAATGTCATTTTTTTCTGCTATTGGCTTGTAATGTGCACTGTATGACGGGTTGCTATCCCATTGCTGCAAGACTCACCCTGGATGCCGGTCTGACGGGATCTCTAAAGCACCCGAAGTTTAAGCAGGAAGTGACAGGGCAAAGCCGTCTCCCGCGGGATACACGTCATCAGGCGCTGGTTGCTAGGGACCGCCGGCAGTGACTGCCCGTGCACTGCGGCTCTGTAGCTTGCGACTCGCGGGCAGTCACTGGGCCTCAATTGTTAAGCTGCATCGCAGGGTCTTTGTGACCTAGCGATACAGCACAGTGTGTGGTGCAGGGAGCCTATGGGCGGAGAGCCGCGGGTGCCATGTGTGTGAGATTAAGGGGGGGGGGGGGGGGGGAGCTGTGTGACTGGAATAAATACGCAGGGCCGGACAGGGATTGCCAAAGGGCCGTATGTGGCACGCGGGCTGTACTTTGCCCAGGTCTGTTATAAGGGAATCCCCCTGGTATTATTCCACATTCTAGTTGCTTGTGATCTTCATCTGAGTGATCTGAACCAATGCAATAAATACACACTCACACAGACACACACACTATTATATTATATATATATACCCAATGGTTTAAAGAACAGAAAAAAAAATGTGCTTTTTTTCCAACCCTGGTGTCGAGTGAAACGCAGACATGTAGCAACTGTTTTGCTGGTGTATCCACTGTAACTGCATCTGTGTGCGCAGTTATAATGGCTCCAGTGGATGACTTCTGGCGGACATTCAGGGCAACCACAGAGTTGCTGAGGTGATCAATGGTGAGTCTTTGTTAGAAAGTGGCAGATTTGAGATGCCTCCAGTGGGCATCTGAATACAACTCCCGTTAACTGCGGCATTAGCACATTTCCGCTGTGTGCATAGTAGCACTGGCGATGGGATTCGTGTGCACCTATGTAGCAGGGCCATTAATCACCTTACAAAACAAAGATAATAAACAAAACAATAATGAAGGATGCAAATTCCAGTTTTTATTCATAAATATAGATCACTTGCACACAACGTTGCTCCTCCCCCCCCACCAAGCATAATGCCACAGATGTTCTTATTCTAGTGTGGCACACACTGTACTGTTTGTGCTGCAGCCTGCCTCACAGAGACACAATAACTGTCCTAGACACCAAGCATGCAACAATGACTACATTTCCAACCCTTACAAGTGAAGGGAGGAGAGAATATTAATGTGGTGATGAATGTACATGAACAGTTGCAAGATCAAAGAGCCTATAAATGGAACAGAGTTAGGTTACACATTGACAGAAGAAAATATGACTTCCTTTCATCCCCTCATTTGCCCAAATTTCCATCGCACATTACAAATACAATTTTAACATGAGGGTGCATCATATTTACAGTTAACACTAAAAGACAGGGAATCTATTGTGCACAGGAAAAAAATATTACTCATATACAATAAATTTTATATCATTGGTTTTTATAAATGCGCTTTGCATATATATATATATATATATATCTATATATATATATATATACACACATATATATATATATATATATATATACAAGCTTAATGACAGCGGCACTCAGCAGACTGATTGAAGTTCATGTGCACGGATCTGTAATAGTAACATGCACTGCGTTGTTATTGTATACAGGAGTCGCTCAGCAACGTTCACATTGACTCCTTGATTGGTTCTCCCGGCCCGGCGCTGTCCGCTGACGTCATCACTTTGAGACCCGCTCACACTGCGGCTGAACGCGGCGGGAATGGCAGCGCCGGACAGGTCAGTAACATTACACATTATGAGCACATGTTAGATGGTATATAAGTGGTATTGGTTTGCACTGCTATATGTACTGTTTGTCCCTGAAGACGGGGTGACCCCCGAAACGGCGTAGGACCGAAATAAAGGCATCTATTTACTTCAATCAGTCTGCTGAGTGCCGCTGTCATTAAGCTTGTATCTTGGATTACAATATCCCCTGAAGGCACCACAGCAAGTATTCTTCACCCACAAGTGAGTGCCGACCCCTACAGCAGTCTATATGAGAAACCCCTCTGAGCACATCTGAGCCACAGATGCAGAGGTTTTTTCTGGCTAAGGCACCGACATGACTTTTTACTATTATTATTGAGCACTTATATCCACATGGGCTTTAACACTTTACAGTGATATAAGAGGAGGACTGTCCACTGGTGTGTTCTGACGGCAATCAGCTGGTCTATATACTGCTCACAACATGACTGATGCCAACGCTGACATGGAGTCGACATGGGAACTGGCACAGGCAGATGCTAAAGAACGCTTCAGTTTTTCAGACGTAGAAGCTCAAGCTATACTGATTACAAGGAAATTGGATGACGACCCTCAGGCCGCCACTAAGGAGGAGTTGTTCCGACAGTGGCAGCGACTGAAACAGCGTGAATGCGACTTCACTTACCATGGGATTAGTCTTTCAGACTACTACCGTAATAACCAAATCCCACGAGGGTTCAGGATCCGGAACACCCCTACTATAGGGCGCTATAGCATCCCTTTTTGTCGGAAATGGATAGCTATATTAAATAAGTGTTCCATGGACCTCTTACTCCTGGTAGTGGAGGAGTCGACGTGAGAATTAAATCTAATTAAGGAACAGCTGGCAGTGTTCGAAACTTCACATAAAGCCACCCTGGCACAAGATACCCATACAAACTGGATAGAGAAACTACAGGTCCAAATGGACCAATATAGGAGTGACCTCATCAAGTATAAAAAAGAAAAACTGCACAAAGTGCAGCAAGATTATCAGCAGAGAAGGGTATACTCCTGGTTGAATAATACGGGCACAACACAAGAACGCCCACAGTACAATAGGAGATACCGCCGTCGACAAAATTATTCAGATCACTCCGGCGCGAGTACTACAGCCAGTGAAGGGGAGACCAGTAATGGCCCATCAGTACCAGCTAATGCATATTACCCTTTAGGCATGGCCACTCGATCAGGCAATCCACCAAAACCCCCACGCGGACGAGGAGGTCGGGGCAGAACAAAAGGCTATAACGCAAGACGGCCTCCACGTCAATAACAGATCTGGTTATCAACTTGTCGGCAAGCCCTTTAACAGAAATTGAGTGCAGGGTCCTGTCGAAAGGCCTTACATTCGTGCCAACCGTTAAACCAGACTCCTTTACAGCCTAGATGGAGAATTACAAATTCAACAGGACTTTGCGTCTGAAAGAACACTTTGGAGACAGCCCTAATTTAACACCTGACACAACAGTTCCAGATAAACTGAAGAAGATAGCTCCGCGGTCAAAATTTGATCCTAAAACCAACAGTCCATCAATTAGGACTTTTTCTCGACTAACCGAACAAGCGTATCAGAAGGAATCTGTCAAACCGTACCATCTTAATCTGAACCGACAGGAACTTGCTGCGTTGAATGATCTATCTAAAAGGACGGATATAGTAATACGTAGCGCAGACAAGGGGGGGGGGGGGGGGGCTATAGTTATCCAGGACTTGTCTGACTACGTTTTGGAGAGTAAACGCCAGTTATCTGATCAACAGACATATAGCCTTTTATCATATGATCCTACTGGAAGGTTTAAATTAGAATTGGATGAGTTATTAACACAGGCCTGCGAGACAGGGATCTTATCTTTGGAATAGAAACGTGCTATGACAGTTGATTATCCTAAGATCCCGCTGTTTTATACTGTACCTAAAGTACATAAATCGTTGGTAACCCCCCCCGGCTGACCCATTGTGTCAGCTAGGAATTCTTTATATCATCCAGTAGCTATTTTTTTAGATGGCATTCTTTAATCCATGTATTCAGGCTATTCCTTCGTACCTTAAAGACACAACATCACTATTGGTATGTTTACAAACATTGGGTACGGTACCAGAGGGTCTTACCCTGTGCAGTGCGGATGTGACCAGCCTCTACACCTGCATCCCGCATGATGCAGGTGTGGAGGCAGTCCGTCGTTTGATCACTGATAATCCATTTTATCTTGGTCCAGCGGTTGACTTTTTTCTGAAATTATTAACACTAGTGTTGACGCGCAACTATTTTACTTTTAATGGTCGCATCTACTTGCAGGTACTTGGTTGTGCGATGGGGTCCCCTGTGGCCCCATCGTACGCCAATGCCTTCATGTATTCGCTAGAGACCACACTTTTTGGTTCCCCGTACTCTTTGTCTATGTACTTCTACAAGAGGTACATAGATGATCTCCTTATTTTTTGGCAGGGACCACAGGAACAGTTAGAGCATTTATTAAATGAGCACAATGATACTGTGAGCCCGGTGAAATTTACTTATCAGATGTCACACCTAGAAATACATTTTCTGGATGTTATTATATCATTACAGAAGGGCCAATTACAAACAGCTCTGTACATTAAACCCACTGACCGAAATTCTATTTTACATCATGCTAGTTCACATCCTCTTCCATTACGTAAAGGCTTGCCACAGTCACAGTTTCTGAGAGCGAGACGGATTATATCAGATCCACAATTGGTAGGACCTTCTATAGACCAGATGGTCTGTAAATTTGAACAACGAGGATATCCACGTCAGGACCTATTAGCTAGTAAGAACAAAGTGATGAATCTCTCCAGAGACTCATTGCTGAATCGGTTCAGTTCGGCCGATGAACAACAGCAGGGACGGATAATTCCGTGGGTCAATAAATTTACAGCAGCTACCACAGCCATTACCAAACAGGTTAAAAAACTCTGGCCCATAGTTAATACAGATAAAACACTACCAGCCTTATTGGACTCCAGGGTATTACCAAGCTATACCAGGGGTTCCAATATAGGTGATAAGGTAGTGAAATTGGATGTCTTTTCGCTCACCAAACAGCAACAAACCCACTTTTTACGTCCTAAGGAGGGATGCTTTCGCTGTCTAGGCTGTTCCACGTGTAATACCTTATTAACAGGCCCTAATTTTTACCATCCCCATACAGGCAAACCATTTAAAATCCAACATCGGGTGACCTGTACGACCACCCATGTCGTATATATGTTGAAATGCCCCTGCGGGTTGGCCTACGTCGGCAAGACGCAGCGCCAATTTCGAGAATGGATGGCCTCCACAGAAGTGCCATTAAGCAAGCCAAGGAAAAAGGCATGAGTGAACAGCCAGTGGCTCGCCATTGCTTGATGGCTAAACATAACATAGCGAGTATACGAGCCATCATTATAGATCATGTACCCCCATTACATAGAGGGGGCGATCGTAATAAGATTTTAATGCAGAGAGAAAGTCGTTGGATCCATGTTCTGAATACGATATCTCCAGGTGGTTTGAACGAAACCTTGGGTCTCCAGTGTTTTCTATAATTACCATTTGCATATTTTTCTTCATAGTTTTCTGCATTTTAGTATTTTATTATTGATCCGAAGGTGGTGGTGTCCAATAGAGGTTGAGACACTATCATCTTGGGTGAGCGCTATTATTAATATTAAGATTAATGTTTATATACAGGCCTGCATTTAGCTCTACATATAGCCAGGGCTATTGTAATAATACTATGCGGTATAAGTGATTTAAGATTTTGAATAGTAATTAACCACCAGTGGTAACGATCTCCTTTGTTTTTAAATGTCTGTATTATTAAATTTCTGTACTTGTATGTTGTTAGGTAGTCAGTGTTTTGCTCGTTAGGAGCTTTTGTTTATGTGCACGGATATGTAATAGTAACATGCACTGCGTTGTTATTGTATACAGGAGTCGCTTAGCAACGTTCACATTGACTCCTTGATTGGTTCTCCCGGCCCGGCGCTGTCTGCTGACGTCATCACTTTGAGACCCGCTCACACTGCGGCTGAACGCGGCGGGAATGGCAGCGCCGGACAGGTGAGTAACATTACACATTATGAGCACATGTTAGATGGTATATAAGTGGTATTGGTTTGCACTGCTATATGTACTGTTCTTCCCTGAAGACGGGGTGACCCCCGAAACGGCGTAGGACCGAAATAAAGGCATCTATTTACTTCAATCAGTCGGCTGAGTGCCGCTGTCATTAAGCTTGTATCTTGGATTACAATATCCCCTGAAGGCACCACAGCAAGTATTCTTCCCCCACAAGTGAGTGCCGAGCCCTCCAGCAGTCTATATATATATATATTTAGAAATGTGATTAGTAACTCATTTACAGTACGTGTTTTAGGTTCAGCGGTCCGACATCATATTTTTTGCACCATGCCGTCAGATCTGTATCCAGTATAGCCAAATGGGCTCAGCCAATCCTACTGCCAAAATATTGTGACACATTCTATACTGTAGGGATACAGAGAACATTTATGTACTGTGCATTTTGGAAAAAAAAATCTTATACATAATGAGTTATAAAAGGAGAAAAGATTGTAAAATCAATTACAAATATATTGGTTCCACATACATTAGCAATGAGAAACATTTTGGCACAGCAAATTGGCGATATCTCTGTGAATCATCACAAACCCTCTTTAGCTATAGCTTATTGCCATTTGTTATAGTGATTGTGATGTTTTCATGCGTGGAAAGAAAACAGATGCCTTTTTCCACAAGGATTTCATGCAGTTTTCGGTGATTTTGTAAAGCACAAATATGTGATGTGTCTGTAAAAGTGATGTGGTCAGAATACCAGCAGTCAGGATGTCGATAGTCAGAAGACCGACAGTGGGATCACGAATGCTGGAATTTCATGCCCAACCCTTGTATAATCATGCTGGCTGTTGTGTATGACTGAATTAGTGGGAATGAGGCCATCAGCAACTGTTTACCAGTTTGTGAGGCTGTTTAAATGAATACAGTCTATGTGAAAAACTGGCACGTGTAACTGCCTCTATCCCACTAGAGGCAAGACTCTCAAAAACTCTTATCACATCAGCCCCAATCTTATCTACCTAGTACATCCCTATATTATGTATGCTCATTTTCCCAACAGTGGTGCTTACAGATAGGGCCGGCTGGCCACCGGGCACATCTGGCAAATATCAGAAGGGTCAATGTTCTGATGGACCAGTCCGGCATAACTGCCTGACCAAGCAGTTCTGCTCAGTCGTATGGCAGACAGAGCCATGGGTTGGCCGAGCAGCTCCTCCTCCAAGCGCTCTGCTCAGCTCCCCAACATACAGAAAGACAGGGGCGTGTCGCTAAGCCACACCCCTGTGAGCTGTGTCTATGCACCTTGTCGTGCGCGCACGAATGCCAGGGCTGTTTCAGACCCCTAGTCTGTCCATGCTTACAGATCGACATTCTTGAAGATGCTTGGTAACTAAACACTTTCTACCTCCAAGACATATTTGTACATACACACACAAAACATATATACAGTATCTATCCTGCAATGATTGGGAGACTCAAAAAGTATTGCGGTTAAGCTCCCAAAAAGGGCAATCACCACCACTGTATTATCTAACTACGTAGTCATCGATCTATAGCGAATGGCAGGGCTGTAATTAGGACTTTGTGTGCCTCATAGCAACATAATGAAGGGCCCCTGTCCCAATGCTTCTTGAGAGACACCTCCCTGCAGCACTTATTAATTTTAATGCGCCATAATTTAGCCCTAGTGCATTTCCTTATTATGTAATATTATAGTGCCCTCCACATTACAATGAGCAGATCAGATTATGCCACGTTACAGTGCCGCCTTACCATTTATAACAGCCACTACACACCTCTCACTGAAAATGTAATGTCACACAATTCAGACTGGGCAATGGATCATACCCAAGTGCTTTGCAGGCAAATCTGGGAAACTGGTATGCAAATTTCATAACCTGGGTCCAGGTACCCCTAAGCCTCTGGGCCCCATGGCAATGGCAACCCTTGCCCATGGTGAATGGATATGAACAATGATCATTCTTCAAAATGTACTGTAATAATTTTGCTTATGCAGGAAAATTCTTATTGAGTATGATGTTTCTTGGTACGGATGCATACACTCACATGCAGACATTACATGGAAAGCACAAACAGAAGGAGCTTCAAAAGAAGTCATTTGAGTCTGTAAATATAAACCACTTCAAAAGGGCATAGCAGATCTATGATATAAAATAACATCCGCCATAGGAGAGAGCAACAGAACATATCTTCCTATATTCTCAGATCAGTTTACCTATGTCCTGTAGACCATCTGTAGATACTGGTAAACTCCATGACAGATTGAATTTACTAAATTTGGGATTTAGAAAATTCAGAAATAGAAATCAGTTCCTCTCTTACTGCACAATAACATTTGTAATACAGGTAGAAAATTGGTGTAATTGTACTAATTTTTCATTAGTTCTGCATAACCTTTTGTAAGCTTTACTACAGATGAAACAGAGATTACTGTAACATGTAACTCACTGACACCCTTTCTTCCTGTCATATGTGCACCATTCAAACTATACTGAAACCTGTAACCAATGCCTTCAGTTATAAAAACTGCATAGTTTAATGGTCCATAAAGCAGGAGCTTATTTTTTGGTTTTCAACCTTGATATGACTGATTTATTTGCATGTACACTCCCATTTGCAACCTACTGAATAAGTTGCTTTTTTCCTTCTAGCTTGCTTGTTTTCTTTTCAGACATCACATCATCTACAACTGTTTGTTTATATTTGTGCTAGAACACAAAACAAAGCTGTTTTCTTAGAACAATAGCATCCAATGAAGACATTTATGATCTGTGATTTTCAGAGAAAGGAAAAAAATAAATGTTCCATTGTTTTTGTCTCCATTTTCTATATGTTTCTGTTGATTTGATATTTATTAATTAAAAACTGACGGTATAGCCAAAATAAATAAATAAATACATAATCATCATTATCTCAGCATTATCCAAACGATTTTCTGTGCAAAACCTGAAAATACAGCAATATCAAATATATAAGGCCCCGCTTTGGCAAAAGTGCAGTTTTTTTGGCATTTCCACAGTAGAATTTAAAGCAGCAATGTTTGGTTTTGCCTTTAGAACCTACCACATACCATAGTGACAATATTATATAGAGATTATGAGGCTATAATCAGGGAGAGGTTTCTGCTGATATGTTGCATAGGGTAACAGCATAGACCTTAGACAGTCCATATTTGGAGGCTCTGTGCCGATCAGGACGGCTTTATGCAGCATGGCCAGAGAGTGCAAAACAGAACAGGGGATAACAAGTTCCATATGCAACACCATGAAGATGCATAGTATTCAAAAGGTGCTTTGTACTTTTTTGTGCAGTGAAGGGGGCTGCGGAGGAGGGACTGCAGAGGTTTGAACACGTTAAAAAATAAGAATTTACTTACCGATAATTCTATTTCTCATAGTCCGTAGTGGATGCTGGGAACTCCGTAAGGACCATGGGGAATAGCGGCTCCGCAGGAGACTGGGCACAAAAGTAAAAGCTTTAGGACTACCTGGTGTGCACTGGCTCCTCCCCCTATGACCCTCCTCCAAGCCTCAGTTAGGATACTGTGCCCGGACGAGCGTATACAATAAGGAAGGATTTTGAATCCCGGGTAAGACTCATACCAGCCACACCAATCACACCGTACAACCTGTGATCTGAACCCAGTTAACAGCATGATAACAGAGGAGCCTCTGAAAAGATGGCTCACAACAATAATAACCCGATTTTTGTAACAATAACTATGTACAAGTATTGCAGACAATCCGCACTTGGGATGGGCGCCCAGCATCCACTACGGACTATGAGAAATAGAATTATCGGTAAGTAAATTCTTATTTTCTCTGACGTCCTAGTGGATGCTGGGAACTCCGTAAGGACCATGGGGATTATACCAAAGCTCCCAAACGGGCGGGAGAGTGCGGATGACTCTGCAGCACCGAATGAGAGAACTCCAGGTCCTCCTCAGCCAGGGTATCAAATTTGTAGAATTTAGCAAACGTGTTTGCCCCTGACCAAGTAGCTGCTCGGCAAAGTTGTAAAGCCGAGACCCCTCGGGCAGCCGCCCAAGATGAGCCCACTTTCCTTGTGGAATGGGCTTTTACAGATTTTGGCTGTGGCAGGCCTGCCACAGAATGTGCAAGCTGAATTGTACTACAAATCCAACGAGCAATAGTCTGCTTAGAAGCAGGAGCACCCAGCTTGTTGGGTGCATACAGGATAAACAGCGAGTCAGATTTTCTGACTCCAGCCGTCCTGGAAACATATATTTTCAGGGCCCTGACTACGTCCAGCAACTTGGAGTCCTCCAAGTCCCTAGTAGCCGCAGGTACCACAATAGGCTGGTTCAAGTGAAATGCTGAAACCACCTTAGGGAGAAATTGAGGACGAGTCCTCAATTCTGCCCTGTCCGTATTGTGATTTTAGGAACCCCAAAACTACATTGAGATCCCAAGGTGCCACTGGAGGCACAAAAGGAGGCTGTATATGCAGTACCCCCTTGACAAACGTCTGAACTTCAGGAACTGAAGCCAGTTCTTTCTGGAAGAAAATCGACAGGGCCGAAATTTGAACCTTAATGGACCCTAATTTTAGGCCCATAGACAGTCCTGTTTGCAGGAAATGCAGGAAACGACCCAGTTGAAATTCCTCTGTAGGGGCCTTCCTGGCCTCACACCACGCAACATATTTACGCCAAATACGGTGATAATGTTGCACGGTTACATCCTTCCTGGCTTTGATCAGGGTAGGGATGACTTCATCCGGAATGCCTTTTTCCTTCAGGATCCGGCGTTCAACCGCCATGCTGTCAAACGCAGCCGCGGTAAGTCTTGGAACAGACAGGGTCCCTGCTGGAGCAGGTCCTTTCTTAGAGGTAGAGGCCACGGGTCCTCCGTGAGCATCTCTTGAAGTTCCGGGTACCAAGTCCTTCTTGGCCAATCCGGAGCCACGAGTATAGTCCTTACTCCTCTCCTTCTTATGATTCTCAGTACCTTGGGTATGAGAGGCAGAGGAGGGAACACATACACTGACTGGTACACCCACGGTGTTACCAGAGCGTCCACAGCTATTGCCTGAGGGTCCCTTGACCTGGCGCAATATCTGTCTAGTTTTTTGTTGAGGCGGGACGCCATCATGTCCACCTTTGGTTTTTCCCAACGGTTCACAATCATGTGGAAGACTTCTGGGTGAAGTCCCCACTCCCCCGGGTGGAGGTCGTGTCTGCTGAGGAAGTCTGCTTCCCAGTTGTCCACTCCCGGAATGAACACTGCTGACAGTGCTATCACATGATTTTCCGCCCAGCGAAGAATCCTTGCAACTTCTGCCATTGCCCTCCTGCTTCTTGTGCCGCCCTGTCTGTTTACGTGGGCGACTGCCGTGATGTTGTCCGACTGGATCAACACCGGCTGACCCTGAAGCAGAGGCCTTGCTTGACTTAGGGCATTGTAAATGGCCCTTAGTTCCAGGATATTTATGTGTAATGACGTTTCCATGCTTGACCACAAGCCCTGGAAATTTTTTCCCTGTGTGACTGCTCCCCAGCCTCTCAGGCTGGCATCCGTGGTCACCAGGACCCAGTCCTGAATGCCGAATCTGCGGCCCTCTAGAAGATGAGCACTCTGCAACCACCACAGGAGAGACACCCTTGTCCTTGGAGACAGGGTTATCCGCTGATGCATCTGAAGATGCGATCCGGACCATTTGTCCAGCAGATCCCACTGAAAAGTTCTTGCGTGGAATCTGCCGAATGGAATCGCTTCGTAGGAAGCCACCATTTTTCCCAGGACCCTTGTGCATTGATGCACTGACACTTGGCCTGGTTTTAGGAGGTTCCTGACTAGCTCGGATAACTCCCTGGCTTTCTCCTCCGGGAGAAACACCTTTTTCTGGACTGTGTCCAGAATCATCCCTAGGAACAGCAGACGTGTCGTCGGAATCAGCTGCGATTTTGGAATATTTAGAATCCACCCGTGCTGTCGTAGTACTACTTGAGATAGTGCTACTCCGACCTCTAACTGTTCCCTGGACCTTGCCCTTATGAGGAGATCGTCCAAGTAAGGGATAATTTAAGACGCCTTTTCTTCGAAGAAGAATCATCATTTCGGCCATTACCTTGGTAAAGACCCGGGGTGCCGTGGACAATCCAAACGGCAGCGTCTGAAACTGATAGTGACAGTTCTGTACCACAAACCTGAGGTACGCTTGGTGAGAAGGGCAAATTGGGACATGGAGGCAAGCATCCTTGATGTCCAGAGACACCATATAGTCCCCTTCTTCCAGGTTCGCTATCACTGCTCTGAGTGACTCCATCTTGAATTTGAACCTTTGTATGTAAGTGTTCAATGATTTCAGATTTAAAATAGGTCTCACCGAGCCGTCCGGCTTCGGTACCACAAACAGCGTGGAATAATACCCCTTTCCCTGTTGTAGGAGGGGTACCTTGATTATCACCTGCTGGGAATACAGCTTGTGAATGGCTTCCAATACCCCTGAGATACTACCTGCAGGATCCAGGGGTCCACTTGCGAGTGAGCCCACTGCGCGCTGAAATTCTTGAGACGACCCCCCACCGTACCTGAGTCCGCTTGTAAGGCCCCAGCGTCATGCTGAGGACTTGGCAGAAGCGGGGGAGGGCTTCTGTTCCTGGGAAGAGGCTGCCTGCTGCAGTCTTTTTCCCCTTCCTCTGCCCTGGGGCAGATATGAGTGGCCTTTTGCCCGCTTGCCCTTATGGGGACGAAAGGACTGAGCCTGAAAAGACGGTGTCTTTTTCTGCTGAGAGGTGACCTGGGGTAAAAAGGTGGATTTCCCAGCCGTTGCCGTGGCCACCAGGTCCGATAGACCGACCCCAAATAACTCCTCCCCTTTATACGGCAATACTTCCATATGCCGTTTGGAATCCGCATCACCTGACCACTGTCGCGTCCATAACCCTCTTCTGGCAGAAATGGACAGCGCACTTACTCTTGATGCCAGAGTGCAAATATCCCTCTGTGCATCTCGCATATATAGAAATGCATCCTTTAAATGCTCTATAGTCAATAATATACTGTCCCTGTCCAGGGTATCAATATTTTCAGTCAGGGAATCCGACCAAGCCAGCCCCGCACTGCACATCCAGGCTGAGGCGATTGCTGGTCGCAATATAACACCAGTATGTGTGTATATACTTTTTAGGATATTTTCCAGCTTCCTATCAGCTGGCTCTTTGAGGGCGGCCGTATCAGGAGACGGTAACGCCACTTGTTTTTATAAGCGTGTGAGCGCCTTATCTACCCTAGGGGGTGTTTCCCAACGCGCCCTAACCTCTGGCGGGAAAGGGTATAATGCCAATAATTTTTTAGAAATTAGCAGTTTTTTATCGGGGGAAACCCACGCATCATCACACACCTCATTTAATTCATCTGATTCAGGAAAAACCACGGGTAGTTTTTTCACACCCCACATAATACCCTTTTTTGTGGTACTTGTAGTATCAGAAATGTTCAAAGCCTCCTTCATTGCCGTGATCATGTAACGTGTGGCCCTACTGGAAAATACGTTTGTTTCCTCACCGTCGACACTGGAGTCAGTGTCCGTGTCTGGGTCTGTGTCGACCATCTGAGGTAACGGGCGCTTTAGAGCCCCTGACGGTGTTTGAGACGCCTGGACAGGTATTAACTGTTTTTCCGGCTGTCTCATGTCGTCAACAGTCTTTTGTAAAGTGCTGACGCTATCACGTAATTCCTTCCATAAGACCATCCAGTCAGGTGTCGACTCCCTAGGGGGTGACATCACTATTACAGGCAATTGCTCCGCCTCCATACCATTTTCCTCCTCATACATGTCGACACAACGTACCGACACACAGCACACACACAGGGAATGCTCTGATAGAGGACAGGACCCCACTAGCCCTTTGGGGAGACAGAGGGAGAGTTTGCCAGCACACACCAGAGCGCTATATATATACAGGGATAACCTTATATAAGTGTTTTTCCCTTATATAGCTGCTTTTTTTATTAATCTGCCAAATTAGTGCCCCCCCTCTCTTGTTTTACCCTGTTTCTGTAGTGCAGGACTGCAGGGGAGAGCCAGGGAGCTTCCCTCCAACGGAGCTGTGAGGGAAAATGGCGCTTGTGTGCTGAGGAGATAGGCTCCGCCCCCTTCTCGGCGGCCTTTCTCCCGCTTTTTTAAGGAAAAACTGGCAGGGGTTAAATGCATCCATATAGCCCAGGAGCTATATGTGATGTATTTTTAGCCATCTAAGGTGTTTTTATTGCGTCTCAGGGCGCCCCCCCCCCAGCGCCCTGCACCCTCAGTGACCGGAGTGTGAAGTGTGCTGAGAGCAATGGCGCACAGCTGCGGTGCTGTGCGCTACCTTATTGAAGACAGGACGTCTTCTGCCGCCGATTTCCCGGACCTCTTCTGTCTTCTGGCTCTGTAAAGGGGCCGGCGGCGCGGCTCTGGGACCCATCCATGGCTGGGCCTGTGATCGTCCCTCTGGAGCTAATGTCCAGTAGCCTAAGAAGCCCAATCCACTCTGCACGCAGGTGAGTTCACTTCTTCTCCCCTTAGTCCCTCGGTGCAGTGAGCCTGTTGCCAGCAGGACTCAATGAAAATAAAAAACCTAATTTAAACTTTTACTCTAAGCAGCTCAGGAGAGCCACCTAGTATGCACCCTTCTCGTTCGGGCACAAAAATCTAACTGAGGCTTGGAGGAGGGTCATAGGGGGAGGAGCCAGTGCACACCAGGTAATCCTAAAGCTTTTACTTTTGTGCCCAGTCTCCTGCGGAGCCGCTATTCCCCATGGTCCTTTCAGAGTCCCCAGCATCCACTAGGACGTCAGAGAAACATTGTGCCATCAAGTAATTCCAGTGGTACTCTTATAGGGATGGGCACGGGATGCCGGTAGTTATAATACTGACCTCGGCATCCTGACTGCTTATAATGCCGACAGGGGTGCAGGAGGCAGCTAAGCCTAAACATCTCCCTCCCTCTAACCCTCCCTACACGCAGCATAAACCTAACCCTAGACTCCCGCAGCCTAACCCTAACCTCCCTGGAATATTTACGTTACTGGCTGTCGGGGTGCCAGCGTCTGTATTCTGACAGGTGTGGGGATTACAGCGCCGGCATTGTGACTGGCGGGATCCCGAGCGTCGGGATCCTAACTACATCCCCTCTTACAGAAACTGGCAGGAATCTGCAATGGCTCACAGTACTATCCCTAATACTGTATGTCAGGGTAGGCAACCTGTAGCACTCCAGCTGCTATGGAACTATACATTCCAGCTTGCCCTGCTACAGTTTTAGCATGCTTTATCAGCAAAACTGTGGCACGGCGTACAGAGAGGTATAGTTCCACAGCAGCTGGAGTGCCATAGGTTGCATACCTCACACCTGCTGTATGTGGTGGACAAAAAAATGTTTGGCATTCCCAAAAAGGTTGTGGAATCATGTGTGCACGGTCTGGGTGGACTTGGGTATGGTCTAATTGATCACAAAATGAAAAATGTTGGGACTCAAGGTACGTAATTAACACCTCCTTCATATACAGTACATGGAAATCTCTGTTTGCACGTGAACGCATATCAACCCGGGATTTCTGTGTGAAAGCAAACAACCCAGGACTAATCTTGGGTCCATGCCCCTGCTCCCGACCACCACTAAAAGCAGTGTAACACTTATTTTGAGGCCAAGCCAAGCCATACCCCTTAAGCGGAGTTGCAATTATCATTGTATACATAAATTAAATGGGAAATGGATTACATGCAAAAATGTACTGCTGACAATATCTCATCACATGTTAATTTTCAGTTATATTGCTTTAAGAACCGCAAAGTCATTGTGGAAAAGGAAATTATTTGATAATTATTTAATTGTAAGAATATCCTTATGTCTATCCCATGCATGTTTAAAATTGCTCTACTGTCTTTGCCTCTACCACCTCTGCTGGGAGGCTATTCCACTTGTCCACTACCCTTTTTGTGAAGTAATTTTTCCTCAAGTTTCCCCTGATTCTACCTCCCTCCAGTTTTACTGCATGTCCTTGTGTATGTAAGATAAGAAAGGACATGTGTGGACATTTTGAATGCATATGGTGATCCATAAGTATTGTGGGAAACCTCAGAAAGGGACAGTTTTCTAATGTTTTACAGCATTTTACAGTTTGATACATCCCACTCATTGCCTGGCTACCACTGAAACAGCCGGTCAGCTGTCATGTAATGGCAGAGGTTGGGGGAACAGGTGAAAGGAAGAGATAATGTAATCGTGCACAGATACAAAACACATTTTCTGGTTGCCAGACACAGACTCGGTTATAGTCAGTCTACACAGGCTCAGTCTGTTACGTAGCAGATGTGCTAAAACTCTACTTTTCATGGAGACAAAGCCACTTCTGCTTTGCCTGCTACCACTGCGAAGCAGGTGCCGGCTACCGTGAACATTACTAATAACAGACCCGCAGAGGAGGGTGAGCATTAAGTGCCCCCTTCGGTGGTGTCAGGCAGCAGGAAAGAGACAGAGGAGTGACTGACTAACTCTCTCCGTGCCCCATAGAGCTACTGCAGTGAGATTTTTTTTCTTTATGTAAAAACTTTATTGACAGCTGGCCAAAGTGACAGAGCTCACGTCCTGCTTCTACAATGAGAAGTAGACATCAGCAGCTACAGAAGGCAATATCAGTGTTGTGTAGAAGACACCTGATGGTAAGTGACCTCTTCTATTAGTAACACCTGCTACACTTAGAGCTGCCATAGGTGCCTATGGCAGCGCTAGTGACCCAGGTGCAGCACCAATATTCCAGCCTGTTAATAGGAAGAGCAAATCCCTTTAGTACAAATCGAGAAGCGTTATGTACAGGGATTGCCTCTGCCTTTTACATTTGGCCTCCTTTATCTCTCTTTAGTACATGGACCCCAATATCTATATAAAGGGCTCAGAATCAATTCTAGAACCTCTATGGTCACTTAATCATGTGTCGTGACTGTAGAAGCCATGGAAGTCCATGACACATTAAGAAATATAAATCATTAGTACACAAAAAAGCAAGGCAAGTGGAAAATATCAAGATTCTTTTTATAGCCTATTACATGAATGTGCAAAAACAAACCCCAATATTAAGGTATTGCAGTCAACGCATGAAAAGCTTACAGAGGACCATTAACTTGAACATGCCTTCATTTGTATTCTATTGAAAAGATGTTTTAAGAATAGGCTCATTGTAAATAAAACACTGAGCAATGTAAAATTTATTAATAAAAGACCATTTATGAAAAAAAAAATTGGTTTTCATTTTAGCAATGAAAAAGTTTCTCTGGAATACACATGTTAAGAGTTTGAGTAACTGATTTTCTTATTTATTTTACTTAACCTACTAATAAAAACCACAGTGTTAAACAATGAACAGATTGATTTAAGAACTAGTAAAGACAAATGAGCCAAAAAAATTATGTATGGGACAAAATAAAAAAATATAAAAATAGCACTTACACAAAAAAGTCAGCAGGTGACAATGTGCATATGGCTTCCAGCTTCTAGAATTGTACATTGCCTCTTTATGAAACACATACGATTAGCTTATTTCTGAAAGAAATAATGTATACCCGTAGAATTTCTGGGGCAAATTACTGAAAATAAATAATATATAGCTCCTCCCACACTGATAAATTTAGACTGCTAAGCTTTTACAATGTTTTTTAAATCTCTAAAAAAATAGCAAGACTGGAACATTACTAGTTTCTTAATTTCCAATAGAGAAGGCCCTTATCAACCTCACATGACTTCTAGACATCTAAGCATGCCTTATAAACTACTATGCACACTAAAGACTTGCTGCAAAATCATTGCACAAAATTTTTTGGGATGTCTAGAATGATTCGACATTAACAGTAAGATAAATTAGTATTGCTAGTTCACATTTCATCATCATTACTATGATAAACGGCATGGCTGCTAATACAGAGGACAAGATCTCTGTGATTCGAGATTTATTTTGAGACAGCTAATTTTTCACATGCATACTAAAAGCTGACAACGACATTTTGTCACATGTGTGAAAGTGCAGTAACCCCCCCGCCCCCGCTTCAATAAATCAGTAATCTGTAATGTAGTACGTACTATGGGGGTAATTCTGAGTTGATCGCAGCAGCAAGTTTGTTAGCAATTGGGCAAAACCATGTGCACTGCAGGGGTGGCAGATATAACATGTGCAGAGAGTTAGACTTGGGTGTGGTGAGTTCAATCTGCAATCTAAATTGCAGTGTAAAAATAAAGCAGCCAGTATTTACCCTGCACAGAAACAAAATAACCCACCCAAATCTAACTCTCTCTGCAAATGTTATATCTGCCCCCCCCCCACCCCCCTTGCAGTGCACATGGTTTTGCCCAACTGCTAAAAAATTTCCTGCTGCGGTCAACTTGGAATTACCCCCTATGTGCTATCCTCTAGATCAGTGGTTCTCAAACTCGGTCCTCAGGACCCCACACAGTGCATGTTTTGCAGGTAACCCAGCAAGTGCACAGGTGTATTAATTACTCACTGACACATTTTAAAAGGTCCACAGGTGGAGCTAATTAGGTCACTTGTGATTCTGTGAGGAGACCTGCAAAACATGCACTGTGTGGGGTCCTGAGGACCGAGTTTGAGAACCTGTGCTCTAGATCATGGGTCTTAATCCTGCGGCCCTCCAGCTGCTGTGGGACTACACACCTCAGCATGCCCTGCCAGTTAAAACTGAGACAGGGCATGCTGGGATGTGTAGTTCCACAGTAGTTGGAGGGCTGCAGGTTGAAGACCAATGCTCTAGATGCTACATCCATTGATTAAATACACTAATTTTTTTCCCAATGGAAACGTCTTAAAGTACTTTTTACAATAAGCACTACACAAATCCATCTCCAAATTCTACTCAGAAATCTCTTAAATTTTCACAGTAAGATCACCCACATAATGTTAGGCATTTTAAGCTGGAAAAACAAAATCTAAAAAAACCCTCTTTTTCTTTTTATATATTAACACAGTTTTCATCTATTCTCCAAACTCAGTCGACCGTTGCGAGAATGGTTAGGAGCAGGAATCGCCAACAGCTTATTCCACATTAAGTGAGACCAAATTGGCAACACCAAATTTAGTGTAATATATATTTTTTTCACTAGACAGACAATGCTTCAAACTGTGCAAATTATATTTTATTTTCCGTTATATTTTTACATTTGTCAAACTGAAAATATACCTGACAGTAAACATGTTTCAGCACTGCACATGTATGCAGGGCAGTCGAGAGCCGGGCTGGGCCCAGGTACTTTTCAAGGGGCGTGGTCTAATTACAGGAGGTGTGGTCATGTACCCTTAGAAAAAAATACTTAATTTTTTTTTTAGTATTTTAAGCACCTCCATGGCCACACTGCAGCCCAGTACACAGCAGCGTGTGCTGGGCTGAGGAGAAGAGCAAAAAACAATGGTTCCCTAATGCACACTGAGTGAATAATATTCCTACATAATAGTCAGATAATACGGAGATCTTGGTTGCGTATATCTGCAGATATAGGTGCTAAAAGGGAACCATTGTTTTTTCCTTCACAGAATTACCCCTCCCTTTTAGCACCTGAGTGACATCACTATCTGATTGAGCAGTTCACCATTTTTTTGCACTGAGGAGAAGAGCTGCAGCTGCTGCTGCCAGGTAAGAGGGAGGAGGCCCAGGGCCCCTAATCAGACCTGGGCCCGGGTAATTTGTACCCTCTCCCCCCCTCTCTCGGCACCACTGCATGTATGTATATACTGTTTAATGTATTCTAAATCATCTTAAGCAGCTAGTTTACACTGACCAGCACAGCACACACAAGATGTTGGACTGTGCTCTGACTGCAGACAGTAGTGTCCATACTGCAAAGTTTTCACATTTTCAAGCATATCACTTTCTACCACTCATGACCAAATGCAGATCTTGGAACCAAAGGAGTGTCCCTTTATACGAGAAAAGAAACAAATTGTAGGCATAAATACAATAGGATTATGCAGCCACCAAAGTAACTGGAGCTCATAACACCCGCTCTCTTCATCTCAGTTTACTTCATGGACTGACATAATCTAATAATGTATGGTAAATGACTAGACTGTGAGACAACTGCTGTTCTAGGCAGGCAGGGGAAGTCCTATTAAAACTATTACCATCCACAGTATGGCTTAAAATGCATTGTCTGTATGGGTCTGCAAGCATTACATGAAAGCCTGAGAGAGGAGATATTAGAGGATAAACTCTTAGGATGCGTGATAGCGATACTACACCAGATTACTCCTAAAAGCAATGGCATTATTTACATTACAATCTGAGAAGGTTAGAACAAATGCAAGAAAGCACATGTAAACTATCCTTACACTATTTTATGACAAACACACTGGTAATACAACATCCAGTTTCTATTCCAGACTATAATCTTTATAATCTATTTTTTTCTTCTTTTTTGCAGTTGTTTTCCAGAGCTACATGCTTTGTACATTTCCTTACCCCTATTTTTCCCAAACAGATCACTGGCACTTCTAAGCGCTCTATTTATTAAGCAGCTAAAAGCCATGTATCCGGAGGATAGACGAAATAAAGAATCAAGTCGATCAATGCATTTTAATAACTAGAGCCCTAAAATTTGTACTATTGTTCTGGACATACAGAATGAGGTTGTTTGCTCAGTAAAATGGACTATGGGCCTAATTCAAGGTTGATTGCAAAAGCAAAATCTTCCTCTAATGGGCAAAACCAGGTGGGGCAGATGTACCATGTGCAGAGAGTTATGGGGTGTGTTCAAACTGAAATCTAAATTGCAGTGTAAAAATAAAGCAGCCAGTATTTACCCTGCAAAGAAACAATATAACCCACCCAAATCTAACTCTCTCTGCACATGTTATATCTGCCCCACCTGCAGTGCACATGGGTTTGTCCATTAGATGAAGATTTTGCTTTTGCAATCAACCTTGAATTAGGCCCTAGAGAAGTAATGGAAGCAAAAATATCAAACACAGAATTCCAAAGCGTCCTATATCCTATATAAAAAGAAGATCCTTGGGTAATAAAGGATGACATGAATATATCTTTGGCGGACATAAATGTTGGAGAAAAAAAAAAACGCATCCGCTCCTAAGAGAAAATACTACATTGTGAAGCCCCCTGGATACAGTGCTCATATGCAAGTTTCCCAGTGTACATGATAATATGTATATTAGCTGTGATCCTAAGTGGCCAGTCACTCTAAATGCATATTCATACTGTATAACTGGTATGGGGAACTTCCATGCAGTTATGACTTTGAAGTAACTAATTTTCTTGATGAATGAAACCATCAGCATAACTATAGTGGGTGCTAGGGGTGCCACTGCTATGGTGCCCAGGGGCTTAGGACCCAGGTTATAATGTTGCATACAAATTTCCCAGATTTTCCTGCTAAGCGATTGGGTCTAATCCACAGCCCTGCCTGCATTATGGGACATTACATTTTCAGTGAGAGGAGTGTGTAGTGGATGGTTATAATGGTAAGGGGGCACAGTATTGTGCATCATTTGAACTGGAGGCCACTAATGTGGCACCATATGAACTGCAGGGAACTGTAATGTGTCATAATCTAATCTGCTCTTTGTAATATGAAGGGCACTATAATGTTACATTATAAGAACTGGAGCACTTTAATATGGAACAATATGAAATGGAGGCACTGTACATTATGAACTGGGAATACTGTATGCCATAATGTGAATTTGTTATACTGTGTGGCATAATATGTACTGTCAGCCCTTCAATGTGACATAATGTAAACTAGGGAACTACGATGGTTCATAAATAAAACTGGGGAAGTACTATGGGGCATAATATTAACTAGGGCACTACTATGCTTCTTAAAATGAACTAGGGCACTATTATGGGGCATAAAATGAATACATTTTGTGGAGGTGTCTCTCAAGAAGCATTGGGATAGGGGACTCTTCAATATGTTGCTATGGGGCACACAAAGTCATGGTTACATCTCTGGATGAAACCCATACAAACAATAAGGTTTGCTTCTATATAGTATCATGTTACAGTATGTAGGCATGGGTGGGCTAGTGAAAGCGAAATGTAAAACTATTTGTTCCCACATAATTTCTGGCGGCAATGAAGGGCAGCACAAATGGTGTAATGGTTGGCATTACTGCCTCACAGCACTGAGGTCATGGGTTCGATTCCCGCCATGGCCTAAGCTATGTAGAGTTTGTATATTCTCCCTGTGCTTGCGTGGATTTTCTCTGGGTACTCCGGTTTCCTCCCACAATCTAAAAATATACTGTTAGGTTAATTGATTCCCAACAAAGAATTATCTCTAGTGTGTTAGTGTGTTAGTGTGTGTGTGTGTGTGTGTGTGTACATAGGCAGACTAGATGGCCCAAGTGGTTCTTATCTGCCATCAAATTCTATGTTTCTATCTGGAAAGTTGAAAAAATAATAATTTGCAGGAAAAAAAAAATCTTGTCTCAAAAACGTTTTCATCCAAGATTTTAATTTTCTTAGTGGTATTTTATTCATTGGTGATATTGGGTTATTGACAAAATAATTTTTCTCATTTAGGAAGTTTTTGTTTTTTATTAGAATTCGTCAATCTTATAACTCTCATAACATAAAAGATATTATTTGTTACTAGTGACACAACCCCCAATGTAAGGAGAACTTACGTATATGCACTCCCTCACCTAGTTAACAATGAGGACACTTGTATGAATGAATAATAAATACTGTACATAAGGAAATGATGTAACCCTTACTGTAAATGTAGTAGCATTAACATTACCAAGAGTTTCCAAACCATACAAAAGCATATGGCTAGAGGTAGAGCACTTTGCAAAGGTTACAAAACTCAGAGGTGACTTCAAATATCTGTAGTAAATAGAAGTGCCGGTACATTCTTTCTTATAATACACAGCTTCTCATTTTTAGTTTTTTTTACCTCTTATCACATAGACCCACGGTGACCTAAACTAACAGGTAGACTCACATTTACACACACAGACCCCGACGCTGGCAGAGGACCTCCCCGTCTTTTCCTCTTTCTTTTTATGCTGCTCTGATGGGACAAATCTGAAGTTGCTGCCACATTACCTGAGCATCATCTGGGCCTGAAGACACAGCCTATGATACTTTGTTCACACAGTCACCATGGTACATTGTTCTTTCTGCGCAGATTGCATCCCAAGGTTTGGCATCACCTGTGGCCATGACCACACTGTGGGGGAAGACGTTCAACTGATACCTCACTTTGTAAAAAGATCCTTGAAGTATCTTTAGAGAGTAACAGGAATTCAATGCTGTAATTGTGCTTCATAATATACAAGTGCTGTAGAAATAAAGGTTGTTAATAATAATAATAATAATAATAATAATAACCGCCACATTCTGACCTGAGAATGTTCCGATTACAATGGGCCTGGGCATATGTGAATTGTCACTACAGGTTATGGAAGGGTTTATGAATAGTTACCTGTGGAGCAGGTCACTGAACACTGGTTTCAAGCGGATTGAAGCCCGTTCAAACCCCAGGCTGAACCCGGATTATTGCCAGTAAAGCGTTGCAGAATTTGTGTGTACTATATAAATAACTGGTAATAAATACATTTAGCAGAAAAGCATCAACAAGTGCGATATTGCAGGCCATGCTCAATCTGCAATAGCTGCATTCATAGCAAAACAGATATTGATTTTACAAATGATTCTGCCTACAACTATATGAAACTACTGGTGGCATTGATGAAAAAGACAGGATGTAGTCAATAATACCCCTTCCACACAGAACAAATAACCCAGTATTGAACCTGTATATAGGAGGATCGGCGAGGGTCGCTGTGCGGTGAGAAAGGGGTCACTGACAAATTTCCGGGTCGCCTGACCCGGTAATTCTACCCGTGAATATGAAGGGTTATTCCCGGGTCAGGTGCAGTGTGAACGGGTTGCCGGGTCAATGCAACCCAGGACCCGTTTACAGCATGGGCGGCGTGGAGATAATCTCATCTCCCAGCACCGCCTCTATACCCGCCACCAATGCAAGCTCCATCCCCGATGGCAACTCGACCCGGTATAATGCCTGGTCAGGAAGCCAGTCTGAAAGGGTCCAATGCCTGGTCGCACCCAGGAAGGACCCGTTTCCAATTCCCGGGTGCATCCCGGCATTGCGATGTGGAAGTGGTATAAGATGACTTGTATTGAGGAGTTAATCAGAGAAATCAGTTGAGAACAGCTCTATAATACTGCTTGTATTGCTATTACATAGATACAACAGTCACTCATTAATGTTTTGTCTCTCTAGTTCACCAATAAAAACCTAAAAATAATAATAATAATGACGATAGTGATACTGTACTAGCTCTGTCACCACAGATTGATAAAGATTACATGTGAAAAGAACATCAGTAGTTGACTGCTGAAAAGACATGACTGAAATCTAGGCAATTTTGTCACTCAAGAGAAGCAGAATGGCATTTTAATGGATTCATTCTGACTTTTAAAAGCAAGACCACATGGATATGTATGAAGCCACTTAACTTTAGGAGGGTCTGTGAGATTAACCAGGCCTAAAGAGCATTCATTGAAGTAGCCCAAGGGAAACAATTAAAAATACTCTTATACTAAACAGGAAGAAGAATGTTTTATTTCATCAATAGGTACGTATACTTATATACCTGCAAGGGTCCGTCTGCAATTAACATTACAAAAATGGAAAGCGTTCACTTAATGACGTGCAACAGACGGCAGATCACAAGCATCTCAGCTAGAACACATTAGATATCCCTCTCCTGCAGCAGGAAATTATGCACAGAGTAACAATAGAGTATTTGTAGCTGTAAGGGAAGACAATCCTTTAGCCTAAACCTTCAAATTATTTTAGGGTTTGTACTGATGTTATTTAAAGACCTTTGTATTTACTAAAGTGAGCATCATTTCTATAACTGTTGAGAATACATGAAAAAGCCTGAACTAGATCATGCCACATTTGAGATATTTAAAATTAAATAGATATAAAAATTATACATTTAGTTTAATAGTAATATAATTTTTTTTAATTTCAGTTTATTTTGGACTAACAGAATATGATTTTTATTGATTTATTGCATATTTACTCTCACAAAATATAAAAGTTTGAAACTAAAAACCCACCATAAACAACAAGAAGCAAAAACCATCACAACTACAGTAAAGTCACGTAGCCCAATAGTGGATTTATAATATTGGGGTATTTTGTGGTATTTTTGTATTAAAGTTTTTACAGTTGTAAATGATGACTGACTGGACTTAGTACCAGCCTGTCTTTTACAGCATATCATGTTTATATAATAAGAAAGCCATTCACGCACAAACAGCGACACATAGATCTGGTTTGTACTTTCCGCCTGTAAAAGCTTCTTAAATCAGTTGTATCTATGTACAATTTAAGTGACCAAATCTTCCCACCTGTAACTTGAGTCCATTATTTACTACTGCCCTACTTCTTTTTTTTTAGTAAGGCATAAAGAACAGTGTCATGTCCCAGGAGCTTGGCACAAGAGAAAAAAAAAAAAAGGGATACACAATAAAAGTTTTGATTACGATTTCAGATATATAACATTTATCAGCAACAAATTCACTTTCAAGCTCAACATCATTAACGGTTAACATACCATGAAAAACCAATGGATCACTGTAGCTGTTTGCTGGGCTCATCAACACTACAGAGATTTTAAATTATGTTATTTCTGGGGCGAAGGAAATGTCAGTGCACTCCAGGAAACAACAAATTACAGCTGTAAATTGCTCATATGCACTGATTTAACAGAAGAACATGTTAAATTCAATACAAATGCAGAAAATGTTAAACATATTCATGAATATCTGAGATCCGCTTTTTATAATGATCAAGTTGATGCCATTTTTTGACTCTTTGCTGATGCTAATAAAGTAAATAATTAATTTAAATGTCTAATATAAAAGTTTAATTATAGTAAGTGTATTAAGGAAACCAGAGAATTCCAGCCAGTGTGTCGTTACACATAATTGTGTTGAGGTGTCCCGGTATTTTGGAAGGATATGCTGGGAATATTATGAGGGAGAGAGGAAGTGTCAACGCAATGATCTCTGAATTATAATTCTATAGAATGATTACATATTCATTGATGGGTCATGAAGGTGGTAATTAATGGCAGATTGTTTTAGATGGTCAGTGTAAACCACTGAATTGATGGTAGCAACAGTTATTTGCAATGTGACAAAGGACTTACGAGGCAGGGTATTATAAAAAAACATGAAATAAAAAACTACAATATGAAACTTTTTTTAATGAATGATACAGAAATTCTAATTGAATTTGATAAAAAAATTCTGTATTCTGATTAGAATATTTATTATTCCTATTCCAGTAACTGAAATGTTTTTTGCTTTCTTTTTAGGAGAAAGGATGATGTCACGCACAAGGTAATGCCACAATCCCCTTATCCAGCTCGAAAAGGGGAGCAGCTTCCATAATTGTTGAAACACAGCAGTGTTGAGCACTCCTCCTATTACCCGAGAGCAATCGAGCTCATAAAATGTAGCATTCAGCATCTTCAATCACTTCTGTGACGGTAAACAACTTTTTCACAACTCTTTCTTCTGATTCTTTCCAGCAAAGTTTCTAGAACATTTTTGTAGTAATGTTGATACACTGTTGCACCTTCTGGAACCTAGTCTGCCAAAATAACACCTTCGATACCAAAGACATTTTTTAACATGGCTTTGAATTTTAATTTGCTATCACGTGTTTTTTTGATTCTGGAAGATCCATGTTTCATCACAGATAATAACTTTATTATAGCTAAAAATTTTTAATTTGTTCCAAAATGTCCGTACAAATACGCTTTTGATTTTCCTACTACTTGGCAGTGAGAAGCATTGGAACCATCTTAATACAAACTTTTGTCATGTTAAGATCTTGATGCAAACCTTGCCTAATAGTTTTTTGTTGATGTTTACCATTTCTGCTATCACTCAGATTCTGACTCGACGGTCAATTCAAACAATTTAAAAAAAAATAAAAAAAAATGTATCAAGCATTTCCATTTCTTTTTGATGTGCAAGGCCTTCCTGGATGTTCATCATCTTCAACATCCTCATGACAGTCACCAAATCTATTGTGCCACTCAAACACACGTGTACGCACTAGCAGATTTCCCACTAGCCACGCGAGGCACTTGCCTAGGGGCAAGCACACCAGGCTGCGGCTGATTTTTTTTTTTTTTTGTCAGTACGATTTTTTTTTCATTTTATTTCGCAACTGATGGGAGTGGGACAATGGGCAGCAAATTGTGGTAGTGGGGTGGGTAGGGGCAGCTTTGGTGGTCTCAAGGCATTCAGACTGGCTCCAAAATTAAGTTGGCAGTGACGTGAGGGAGGTGGGGGCAATAATGTGCCTAGGGGCAGCCTGACCCCTAAATCTGCCCCTGCGTGTACGTGACATATCTGCCCCGTAAGCCTAGTTTAGCATATGGAAATATTCAGTGGCCATTTTGATCAATTTACCTAAAAAAAAAAAATTAAGTTAACACGTTGCATTACTAAGCATTTTTACATCACACAGGAAAAACACAACTTCTTCGAACACTGTGTGACAGCAAACTATCTGTACAAGAGGGGTGAAACTTGTAAACCCATTTTGGGATAGTCAAAGGTCAACGTTCCCCCACTCCCTTTTAACTCACGCAGTATAGTTTATTTTATAGAACAGTCTCGATATTTTATAGCCACACCTTGTATCAGGTAACGAAGCATCATACGTTTTTATGTTTATAGGCACAGCCTCTCCAAACTAATTATGAAAAACAAATGGACCTAAATTCTGTTTTCTTCAGGTCTCACACTGTAGTCTAACAGGCTTTTATCTACTAGTTTCAGCTACTCTTCAAGAAAGAATCACTACAGAATTCTTCATGTCGCCATAGTATTGGGTGGGAAGTCAAACATAATATTATCCCCTTAATTGTTTCAACTTTATATATTTTTTAAGTAATTCATAATGTTGAGAGACTTCTCACAACCAAACCAAGAAGCATAAGCATAGAAAAAAAAGTCAGAATTATATATACACTTTACACACACAAAAATATCAATGTATTCCCTTGAATAATAAATGGTGATAGCAATATATTAATCAAATTATGCACTTTAATCAATTAAATAAGGCAATAGTCCTGCATAATGATAGGATACAGCACATTCTGTATGACTAGGTGTTTATATGCCATGAAATAAAGGCATGGATTGATCCCAATAAATCAGTCATGAAAAGGACCTTTATTTAAAAGCCTCTATGGTTGTGCTAAGCAGTGGCCAAGTCTGTTGTTACCATGTAGAATGGAGTAACCTCATGTGTTCTTGAATCACTTAGGCAAATGTTCTTGTTTCTGTCCTGCTTAGATAGCTTCTAAACTGTAATCTAAATCATGTCCTGAATGCCCAGATTGCATAAATAAATAATGCAACCCATCAAATGAGAAAGGGATTGATCAGGCTGTGTATTTGCTCTTCAAAACCATTCAGTGCACTCTCTTCGCATAGTCTTTCCATTTGAAACATTTCACAACTAAAAAAAGAAAAATATTGATCCGTATAATGACAATTTAAAAGGAAACACCACCTCAACCTCTTGCAATCATTTAGATATCATTAAGCTTTCTCCTGCCAGGATCCCTATATGTCTATAGTAGAATGGTAAAAATGATGTACAGGTTGAGTATCCCATATCCAAATATTCCGAAATACGGAATATTCCGAAATACGGACTTTTTTGAGTGAGAGTGAGATAGTGAAACCTTTGTTTTTTAATGGCTCAATGTAACCAAACTTTGTTTAATACACAAAGTTATTAAAAATATTGTATTAAATGACCTTCAGGCTGTGTGTATAAGGTGTATATGAAACATAAATGATTTGTGTGAATGTATACACACTTTGTTTAATGCACAAAGTTATAAAACATATTGGCTAAAATTACCTTCAGGCTGTGTGTATAAGGTGTATATGTAACATAAATGAATTCTGTGCTTAGATTTAGGTCCCATCACCATGATATCTCATTATTGTATGCAATTATTCCAAAATACGGAAAAATCTGATATCCAAAATACCTCTGGTCCCACGCATTTTGGATAAGGGATACTCAACCTGTACTACTAGATCCTAATGAAAGCAGCCATATTGCAGGCAATGCCAACTAACAAAACAGCGCAGTGGAGAATGTGTCAGTGACTACAAACCCATAGTTAAAGCCCAATTTAAATGACCCAATAGCTACGGACAAAAATAATGTATACTCAGGCTTAGGGGATATAAGTTCTGCTACAAAACACTGAAAGGTCACACATACAGTCTTGTTAGTTACTTTAATACAACTAAAATGTTCTAAATAAATGAATTGAGATGTTCTGAGTACACAACCACATTTTTGGGATTTCCTTTAGAGCAGCATAATCCATCAATGCTACTACAATGTGAAAACCCAATGAAAGGTAATAAATATGCATCATCATCATTTATTTGTAAGGCGTCACAAAGTTCCGCTTGCCGACCAGTCGTAGTTACAAATCATATACAATGCAATTGCACATAAATAGAGAACAAGTACAGATGAGGCTGATAAAGGAGGGTGCACGGACGTTAGATAGAGGCTGGAGGCAATCCTCCGCATGACAGTTAGCAGTCATAGGTTACAACTCCCAATTTATCTTTATATATGCAACATGAAGTATCTGAGGTATCATTACTGATACAAGTTAAAACTTGAAACCATATCTTGCAACCTAACATACAATTTGGAACTCACACAGAACTGCATCTGACAGTCACTTGACCATAAAAATGGCTCAATGAAAGAAAGCTGACAGCATCCTCAAAGACCATATATTATAGTTACTATACCGTCCAGTACTAATAAAGAGCCATCATTTTTATCACAGCTGTACAACGTGGAAGAGGTACAAAGAAACGACATCACTCTATATACTAATACTATATATGTGTTTGTGTGTATATATATATATATATATATATATATACACTGTGTCCATTAACAAATACATTCAGTTTATTTTCATGTTTTCTTTAAATAGGGTATAGAGGGTACTGTATTTTTGTACACTTTTCTTTATGTATTCCAATGCGGGATGGGACGGCCGCGTAGCATAATTTGTTTCCTTGACGACACCTGCACGGCCCCTCATGACGCGCAAGGAAGGTACAGCACCAGGAGACGGGAAACACAGGTCTCCACCGGCGTGTCACGTTGGCGGGCTTCTCACTGGTATTTAAGGTATGTTTCTTTTTTTCATTACTGTTTGCTCACTTGGACAAAGAGGCGTTGTGGCCCCGAAATGTTGGTGTCTGATATGATGTTTTTTTAATACACCTTTGACTCATTCAAGTTCTCTGAGTGCCGCTGCTTTTGTACTAAATATATATATATATGTATATATATAGTACAAAAGCAGTTTGATATATATAGTATCAAACATCATATGGACACCTTTTCTAATTCAAATGAATGAGATATATATATATATATATACACACACACACACACACACACACTATATATTAACCAATAAAAAATGGATGCAAACCCTGTAAAGAATTAATTGTAGGGAAAGCAAGTTCTCTCATTCCTTTTGATCTGCTTCAGAACGTTCACTTTGTTTAGCATGGCATTATTTGCATACCAGTTAGAAGTTAGCACTATACTTCCCTTCCTTTGAAATTGGCTCTTCTAATGGGATACGTTCAGCATCCCGGCGATTGGGACGCCGGCAGTCATGTGATCGACGCCAGAATCCCGACCCCAAATCAGAAAGAAAAGCTCTATTTTACACAGTGCCTATCTGGTAATATAAATGTACTGGCTGCTTGTTGCCGCCCATACATCCAGTCTGTTTATTTGTGCAAGAAAAACTTCATTTTTGTAATTCTCCAAATTAATTTAAGAATAAATTAACAGTTGTGCCCTCACAGCAAAGAGCAGTTAAAGGCTTTCATGTTTTAATGTTGTAGATTTGAAGCCACTAAACTGATATTCTACAAATGTAAAAGTTAAACTACATCCGTTCAATGAAGCGATATCATCCTATGATAATGGTCCATACTCGCATGGTTGCATGGGATAATATTCAGTAACTTCTGTCAATAACCAGTTTTTTTTTAAATCACCTTAAAAATCTGATCGAAAAACTTAAAGCAATGTACAGTACAGTGCTCATTAAATAAAAGCGGCTCATTTTGTTCTTAAGCTACAGCGGTTTGTTGCACCACTCTTGTGTCTGTAGTTGAAGAGGCTTGGAGTCCTTGCAAATATGACTTTAAATCTTCTTAATACCTCCTAAACTCCCTTAAAAATAATGAGACAAGTTCTTTATATCTGCAGCCAAATATCTCCATTACATGATTGCCATGAAGTCTGAGAACGCATACCTAAAATAACACCCTACATACAGTAAGCCATTAAAACTTTACCAACTGGTTAAACAAAGACAACATTGTCCAGATCATTGTATGAATGCTTAGTGCTCTTACTTTCCAATATACACCATGCAGACATGCAGGATGCTTTATAAACAGATATTCATACAATTTCAAAAAATTTAAAATAAAAGACGTAAAGTGACTGGTAAGTTAAACTGTTGGTAAACGAATAGTAAGAATAATATAATGTGCAAAACCAATCACATCATGTGAACAATTATTCATATAATTCAGTGAGCAGGATTGATAAATGGGACAACAAACACCTGCCATAGTAACTGTATCATGAAAAACACCTTCAAGCTAATTTAGTTGCATTAAATGGCTGAGTACCATTGTATCTGACCAATGCACTCTGACAATCCTAATTACAGTCTCAGGATAAGACCATAGCATGATATGACCAGGCTCTATAATGAGGACAATAAAATCAGTTCGATGGTGCAGAATGATTATTAGGACTTTAATGCAGCTAAGCCCCCTGCCCCCCACCAAAAAAAATATATCCAACAAATACTGTACAATATAAAAAAACCACAAAAAAAAAACCCAGTTAAGATTAATTTAGAAAAGCTTACTGGATTCTCAAATAGAAAATCATATGCTCGATTAAAGGAAAAACTAGAATTCGAGAAAAAAAAAAACCCATGTAGGTCGAAGGGGCCGAACAATCAAAATTACTTTTTTCTGATGTTATATATGGCAATAAAACCACCCATTACACAGATCACAGTAAAATGACCTACGCCCAAAGGAGCAGCCATTTTGTTCTAAGCTGTTTAAAACACACATTTAGAGTACAATCAACAAGTGTGTATGATGCTTACCAAAACAAACAAGATAGTGAAGTAGAAGCACATAGATGCCCCAACAAGCTGTAATTCCCAAATAAGGCAAAAACAAAGAGAGTGACAATTATGCTTCTGAAAACGTATCCTGCAATCCGCGGGCTGATTAACCCCTTCCCTGACCATGTGCCTTGCAGCACTCTGCATTGAAGTGGATTCAACTTGTTACTGGAATTCTCTTAAAGGAGGGATGTAAGAGAGTGATAACAACTAAGCCAACACAGATCTAATTATTGTAGCAGAGGAAATGACTTAGACAGGGAGTAAGAAATGGATGTTTTAAACTTTTAATTGCACATCTTTGAGTCTGCTTTGGACCAAAAGCACTTCATTATAGTGCTTTAATCTGTAGTGCTCTGTTGTACTGCTCGGGGCAGCACACCAGCCTCCCTGTAGTTTCTGATTCCTCAGAATACTGACCAACTACAGATGGCACTGGATGGCTGGAGAGGGAGTTAACGTTTTCACTGCCAAAGCCAATTCTGCACAGAGCTAGCAGTTTTATCAACAATACTTCTATATCTAGGGTTCTAGAAGCCAGAACGCAAAACATCAAGGGGAAAAAAAAAAGAGGCGGATCTGCGTTGAACATATCTATTATAAGCCTTTAAAATCTCAAATATAAACAATTCCAGTATAAGAATATATACTAGACCTTTACGATCTAGAGAGTTTGGGGCCCCAACAAAGTACGGTTAGGGGGATAGTTACTCTCCCTCAAGAAAAGTATTAAGCTTTACCATTCACCGATGCTTTGATCTATTTAGACTACAACAGATTATGCATTTTTTGTGAATACCCAGATATATATATATATATATATATATATATATATATATATATATATATATATAAAATGAAAATGAAGACTATTTAGCTAAATATTTGTAAATTGTTGTTCTGAACTTGTTTGCAGATGTCCTATGAACTCAAACAATGTTTCTAATATTCAAAATGTTTGAATCCAGGGCATAATACTAGCAAAAAAGGAAAGGCATTTTAAACAAATACATTTAATAATCAATCACAAAGCATCGCTGATCTTGTTTTATAATATATGCAATCAAATCAACAGAAATGTTGAAAAAGAGTTTGTTTTAAATAGTGTAATACTGTTCATAACCGCAAAGTGCTTTTTAAGTTAGCCCCATTATATCAGAGTTGAGGTGCCTAAAATAAATCAACTTTATACTCGTCAAAAAGCTCATGGAGTGATATATTATCCTGGTCTGTCATGTACATTATGCAACAACCACTAAATCACTTAAAGAACTAAAACTTCAGAAAGTATCAGGTATTGTAAGAGCAGAAAAACTGGCACATGTCTGAGATGCACAAACAAAAAAGCCCAAAGGATCACATGTGTGGAAATCAAAACAATAGCTAATCAGAATAATGGGGAGCAGGGGGGGGGAAGCGGGTGGTGATTTAATAGATCCCTCTCCGACCGCCATTTCTGAGGCCCCTTACAAGAAAGAAATCACCTTACAAACATGTATGATCCAAACATATGCCACATGCAATTATTTGGTATATAAACTCATTATACACAGGTATAGTGCAAAATAAAAATCCCTAAAAGCATTAAACAAGGGTGTATAAAACAATCACAGTGAAAGACCTCAACTAAGAATTCTCTACCAAAGCTACTAAACTTTGTTTGTACACCATCACATAACAATTGCCACCAAAATAAAGAAAATGTGGGTATTACAAAAAGCTACAGTAGTACTACTTACAATAATGAATGTATGATAACACATTACATAACATATACAATCTATAAAGACTATTGTGGAAGGGTGAAAATATTAATGAAATAAACAAAATGAATATATTCTAATAATAATATATTATTATTATTATTTATTATTATTATTCAAATCTTACCTTTTCATCAAACTCTTCACTGCGTTGTCTTTTTCGCCTGGTGGATCTCCTACTCCTCTGGTTAAATTGAGTCCACTTTAAAACCTGGATTGGAAATTCCAGAGTTAGTTTAGGGAGACACTCTACTTGTGTGCAGATGGCCCATGTGCGTAAGGAACTATAAACAGACGCTACACACACATTTTTCCATTGCTTCACTGAGTGGAAAAAAAACCCCTCTTATCCTCTTCAGTCTGAAATTACATTCCTAAAATATGCATACTTCATATACTTGATAAGTGAGAGAATGAAGTCTTCTTATCTGTTAAGAAAGCTACTCTGAATGGGGGTGAAATCATTTCAGGAAAGTTAGCATTCTACAAGTGCAATAGGGTTGTGAAATCATCCCACAAGCACATACTGTATGAAGTCACAATACAAATAAGGATTACAATAAACTAAAGGGGCCTTTCAGTCTTATCCTTGTACCTCTGTGCTGTAAGGTAAAAGCAAGTAACAGCCTTACTAATATCTCAAGGGAAGATACAGCTGCTAGTGTAGATTTGTGTTCTTGTTCCAGTGTCAAACCAGGACCACTGATACAGCCAACATGTTACATTACTGAATAGGTCCTGTGTCCTTGAAGGGTTAATACAATTTGATGCAAAATACATATAATACAGGTCCTGCAATTACATGATACTGTGGAAACTATTACTGTAGTGTATTTCTAGTGTGAGGACTGGAGCAGGACTAGAAGCTCAGAGGAAGTTACCTGCATTTCAGAAGACAAAGGATGTATCTCCACTGATCCTAGTACGGTGTCTACACGTATATTTCCTTTCTGCATTTATTAACATCCTCTGGATAAGGCTGACCATTTTGTGTCATAGTATACTTACTTAACACATACTACACTTTAGCTGTGATTACTAACATCAAAGTTCTCACTTCATCTAGTTTCATAACCTTACAAACGTGATCAATACAAAGTACCATACACTTCAGTGTAATTTGTCCTTCCAGTAAGCATCACTGTTAGGCTACAGCAGACTTTACAATTGTGCTGAAGCCAAGTTATTACCATCAGAAGTTCCGTAGCTCAGTGAAGCAGAGCTTGCCCTGTATTGTTGCAGCACTATGTACAGCAACAGGTACAGGACAAAGAACACAAGCACAGAGGGTAATGGACATCCACTTGTTGTTCTTACCTCTTCTTTGACTTGCTGAGTTAGTTGATTTCCTTCCCAAGTCTGGCTCTCCTCCAGCAAGGGCTACAGAAGGAGAAATAAGTAAATAAGAGTTTCTTATGGATTCAACCTTTTCATCATGAAGACAGGCAATCTGCACCACAAACATAATGAAGACTGTGTTCTAGTAGTGATCTCGTACATAGGGATCTTTTCTCAGCAGTAGCCTTAGCTGTCAGATCTGCCCTGCTAGCTGCCATACTGCTGGGGGGCTCAGTCTGCATCCCAGTGCTGGTAAGGGAGATGCGGCAAGGATCCCTCAGCTGCCTGTCTGCAGGGAAGAGAATGGTGAGTGTACAAACGTGTCTTGTTAGGAAATGAAACACCTCCAGCTTGTGCTCTGTCTGCTGGGGAGGAGCCTACCCACTACTACAGTGGGCTGGAGGTATAGGCTTTCCCGACAATATTTGTTCAGTGTCAGCCTTAAATACTTTGCTTGCATGATTGCGCTCACACATTCAAAGTTTGTTGTTTTTTTTCTCTTTCTTTTCTTTTTACTCCCTTTTCTCACTACAGGATTAATTATGGTATGCGAAGGCCAGCGATAATAAGGCTATGAGAATATTTTGTCACTGAGGGGTCTATTCATGTAAGAATGCGATGTTTATGTTTAACTTATCACTAAACATCGCATTCTTATTTCAGGGTTTTTTTCAGATTTCTAACGCAATTCATTAATACTTACCTGTTCCCTGATGCGATGCGGTATCCGGCTGTTCCGCGATCCCGGCTTCCCCAGTCTTCTCTCTTCATACCGCGGCTGGGGTCTTCTGCACATGCACAGTGTGTCTCCCCCCCCTTCCCCCTGCCTCCAGGTGTCATCTGCGCATGCGCTGGGGAAACGAGACCTCCAGCGGCGGGCAAGGGCAGCAAGGAGGAGGTGACCCGGCATATGCAAATGCATATGCCCTGGGCTCCTCTGATTGGCTCTTGTCACGGAAGGGGGCGGGGAGAAGGCAGGAGATGGACGTCTTCACTGCTCTTCTCCTGTACAAGCCTCCCCATCGCCTGTCTGAGATGGCGATGGGGTTTTGCGAAGGGTAACGGAAAGCTGGGCTTTCCGTTCCTACATGAATTGCAGTCACCATACAAACGTATGGTGATGCGATTCAGCCACAGAGCAGGGGTGCCGCTCCACGGTAACCCGCTCTGTGAATTGCGGTAAGCAGAGAAAAGCCCTGTTTACCGCAAAACAGGGCCTTTCTCTGCTGCATGAATAGACCCCTGAATCTGAAATACATCTGATCTTAAATACTTCATTCATAATAATAAATAAATAAATAAATATAATAATAATACATAGGCAAATATTGAAACTAATTCCCCTGAGAATCTTACAAAACAGTTTATGCATTATTTAGTGCCCCCACAGCTTAACAAATGCCAAACATTTAGGAGTGTAATGCAAACTAAGGGAGTCACGATTATTCACAATGGGGACTGCAGTCTGGACCAATTTAACAAACTCCAAAAAGTTGTCTATATAAAGTATACAGATAGCAGTCATGTGGTGACAAAATGGATCCAAGAAGCATTAATTTGTAACTACATAAGTGTTTTTCCTCAGTGCTGTCTAGTGGGCACAAGATGAATGGAGCCTACAATTCAAAATTGTATTTATTTTATTAATGGTTATTGTACAGTGCACACATATTAGGCTGTGGTTTACACGGATTATTTTAGCTATTAGCATTAGTCACTGCTCCATTAGAGCTTACATGCACATTAAGGTAACATGTTTTCTCATACAAGGGGAACATATATAAAGTCTACGCATATGGTTGGATTCACACCCATGACCTCAGGACTATTAGGCATGAAAGGTAATCAGTGTGCCACTGAGCTTCTATGTGGGCAGTAGCGGATCTTGTCAAAGGCAAGCAGGATTTTTGCCCGGGGCGCCGTTCTCCCAAGGGCGCCGCCGCCGTGGCAAGATACGCTACTGGTGCCGATGCCGTGCACGATGCACACCGTACGGCATTGTGGGAGCGGCCACAGGCGCTAGAGGTCATAATTGACAGGGGGGGTAACTGTGACCACACCCCTTCCCCATGAAGCCACGCCCCTATTTTAAGTTGTGCGCCTACGGCGCGTACCAACCCTTTTTTACAAGGTATGGAACCGCCCCTGCATGTGAGTAAACAACTTTATGTTACTATCATTCTATATATTAGTACATTGCATTACAAATAAAGCCAGTTATTGTGACAATCCCATGACAGAATAAAATGTGTGTATTAATATAGGGGCTAATTCAGACCTGATCGAAAACGCACAGCAGCGATCAGGTCTGAACTGCGCTGGCGCCGCAGTGCGTCAGTGCATGCCAGACAGCCGACGGCTGTCTTAGCCCTGCGATCGCCTCTGCCTGATTGACAGGCAGTTGCGGTCGCTGGGAGGGAGGGGGCGGTCTGGTGGCGTATGGCCGCCATTTAGGGGGCACGGTCCGGGCAACGCAGGCGTACCCGTACCGTTGGAGGGGGGCGGGCCGCGGCTGTGTGATGTCACACGCAGCCACTGCGACCCTCACAGTGATGAGTGGCTCCCTGCGAGCGCGCAGGAGCTGTGCTGGTAGGGAGCTACTCTTCCAGTACAAAAGCATCGCTGCTGTGCTTTTGTACTTGTGTGTGTGGGGGAGGGGGCTGACATGCGGGGCGGACTAGCCCTGTGCTGGGCGTCCCCACAAGTCTGAAGACTGATCATAGATGTGCTAAATTTAGCACATCTACGATCAAGTCTGAATTAGGCCCATAAATCACTGTGGCAGGTGGTGAAGTAAGTTGCAGCATCAGGGACATAGTAGTAACTTGGCACATGATACAGAGCCTAATTCAAAGTTGTACGATATGCTGATGTTTTCACAACTGAGCGATTATCGACAGACTGCGCACATGCTGCGATCGCATTGTGCATGTGCAAAGGTATCTTTGAGATTGCGTTCTCAATGAGGATTCAGTCGCAAAGTGATTGACAGCAAGTGGCCATTTGGGGGTGGTCACATGGTGTTAGCGAGGAGTGCTTGTAAAAACGCAAGTGTGTAATGGACGATTATGTGGTGTGTATGTGATAGTGGCGTGCGGTGAGGTCAGTCTCTGGTGAGGCACTGCAGCCATAATGTTCGCTGAGTCCTGCCGATGATGCAGAGCAGGGAGGGCAGGATGGGAGCAGTGGTGTGGAGCAGGATGGGAGCAGTGGTGCGGAGCAGGAGGGGGTAGGATGGGGGCAGTGGTGCGAAGCAGGAGGGCGCAGGAAGGGAGCAGTGGTGCGGGGCAGGTTGGGAGCAATGATGCGGAGTGGGGGGGGGGGGAGGTTGGAAGCAGTGGTGCAGAGCAGGAGGGGGCCGGATGGGAGCAGTGGTGTGGAGCAGGAGGGGGCAGGATGGGAGCAGTGGTGCGGAGCAGGAAGGGAGCAGTGATGCGGGGCAGGTTAGGAGCAATGGTGCGGATCACAGGGGGCAGGATGGGAGCAGCGGTGCGGATCACAGGGGGCAGGATGGGATCAGTGGGGCGGAGCAGTGGTGTGGAGCAGGAGGGGGCAGGATGGGAGCAGTGGTGTGGAGCAGGAGGGGGTAGGATGGGGGCAGTGGTGCGAAGCAGGAGGGCGCAGGAAAGGAGCAGTGGTGCGGGGCAGGTTGGAAGCAATGATGCGGAGTGGGGGGGGGAGGTTGGAAGCAGTGGTGCAGAGCAGGAGGGGGCCGGATGGGAGCAGTGGTGTGGAGCAGGAAGGGAGCAGTGATGCGGGGCAGGTTAGGAGCAATGGTGCGGATCACAGGGGGCAGGATGGGAGCAGCGGTGCGGATCACAGGGGGCAGGATGGGAGCAGTGGGGCGGAGCAGTGGTGTGGAGCAGGAGGGGGCAGGATGGGAGCAGTGGTGCGGAGCAGGAGGGGGTAGAATGGGGGCAGTGGTGCGAAGCAGGAGGGCGCAGGAAAGGAGCAGTGGTGCGGGGCAGGTTGGGAGCAATGATGCGGAGTGGGGGGGGGGGGGTTGGAAGCAGTGGTGCAGAGCAGGAGGGGGCCGGATGGGAGCAGTGGTGTGGAGCAGGAAGGGAGCAGTGATGCGGGGCAGGTTAGGAGCAATGGTGCGGATCACAGGGGGCAGGATGGGAGCAGCGGTGCGGATCACAGGGGGCAGGATGGTAGCAGCAGTGCGGATCACAGGGGGCAGGATGGGATCAGTGGGGTGGAGCAGTAGTGTGGAGCAGGAGGGGGCAGGATGGGAGCAGTGGTGCGGAGCAGGAGGGGGTAGGATGGGGGCAGTGGTGCGAAGCAGGAGGGCGCAGGAAAGGAGCAGTGGTGCGGGGCAGGTTGGGAGCAATGATGCGGAGTGGGGGGGGGGGGGTTGGAAGCAGTGGTGCAGAGCAGGAGGGGGCCGGATGGGAGCAGTGGTGTGGAGCAGGAGGGGGTAGGATGGGAGCAGTGGTGCGGAGCAGGAAGGGAGCAGTGATGCTGGGCAGGTTAGGAGCAATGGTGCGGATCACGGGGCAGGATGGGAGCAGCGGTGCGGATCACAGGGGGAGGATGGGATCAGTGGGGCGGAGCATGGGAGCAGTGGTGCGGCGCATGGGGGGCGGACGGGAGCAGTCGTGCGGAGCAGGGGGGCAGGTTGGTAATGAAAGGTACTCGCTCGCTAAGTTAAACAACAATCTCACCTGCTCTCTGTAGGACCCGGGTCCCGGCTGCTGTCGTTCCCTCCATGGACACTGCTCCCAGGGCCGGATTATAGGAAGGGCGACAGGGGCCCCCACACATTAAGGGCCCCCACACTCTGCTATTTAAACTGGAGTACTCCACAGCTGCATAGCAGAGCGGGGAGTGGTGCCCTGCGCTACCCTACACATGGAGGGCGGGACTCCTGCTCCTGGCGCTGAGCGCAGCTAAACAGCCTTACAGTCACAATGGGGGAGTGACCGTCACTAGAAGAGTGGCATATCCTGGCGGACACACTACTCCCGCCGCCATCGTGGCTCACCTCTGAAGACGTGACTCCCTCCCTCCAGGAGGATGTCCCCCGCTGCCCGCGGATTTTCACTGTCTGTCCACATGCTGGAAGCACCTGGCTGCCCCAACCCTCTATGCTCTTGCCCATTGATGTAAGTGAGTCACCGCCCCCCTCTCAATCCGCAGCGGCCGCCCTGTCTCCCTTCTCACTGTGAGGTGACGGACCCCATGCTGGCAGTGTTGGAGCTGTGTGCCCCTGCTGTGCGTATGTACACAGGTGAGTTTGGGGGGGGGGGGGGGGGGGGGAGTGCTGTGTCTCTGTTGTACAGTATGTGCTGTGTGTGTGGGGGGGGGGGGTGATGTGTGTCCCTGCTGTGGATGGGGGGACTGTGTGCCCCTGCAGTGGGTGTGGATGTATGTGTGTGGGTGTGTGTATGGTGGGTAGGCTGTGTGCCCCTGCTGTGTGTGATTAGTGATGGCCTCCACATGCCCTAATACTGGCCCGACTGCTGTCCATAGCGCCCAGCCGCCTTGGCCCCCTCTATGGACTGCTCCCCACTCACGCTTGCCGCCGATCAGTGTCGTGTGTCTCCCCCCGTCCCCCCCCCCCTCCCGCAGGCACCAGGTCGGAATGAGAATGATGGCTGCTGCGTTGATGGGACTGAGGAGCGGGACACGGCGGGAGCTCTGCTCACACTTGCTCCAGCTATCTGTCTTAGCGCTGCAGCTCCTGTGTGAGCAGAGCTCCCGCCGTGTCCCGCTCCTCAGTCCCATCAACACCCCTGTCAAAGCGGCACTGCTATTAGGTGCCGCTTCTGCTGCTTTTCTGAATGGGCTTTCACTGCCCAACGCTTGGCCCCGCCCTCCCTCTTCCGGCCCTTTCACATAGACTGCGGGAGGCACCTTCAGCGATGCCTCCAAAGCACATTTAATACTGTTTCATAGAGGGTAACAATGATTAAAATAATATAAAGAGTAAACCAGATACTTATGACACAGAACGTGTGTCATAAGTATCTTCTTTGTATTATTTTACTCATTACTGACAGGGGAGGCACTGCCTCCCCTGACTCCCCTGACTGCACGTCCCTGGTATGTGATGTCTGCTGCAAGCTACCACGTACAAAAACAAGTGTTTTACTTCGCTTAAAATTTATCTAAGATGTGTAATAATTAATAGACATTAACTATTTTAAATAATAATTACAATTTAAACTTCTAGGGCACTTGAAACAGATCCTTTTTCTTTTTCTTTGGTTTTAGCCTTATAGTGTACAGCAGCGGATCCCAACCTGTGGTACGTGTACCCCCGGAGGTATGCTACGGACTGCTCGGGGGTACTTAAAAACAAAGCCAGTAATGGCGGAAGTCTCCAGCATCCCCCTGATGCATGCGCTGTCACGCTTTAAGGATGCCGGGCAGTCCTAAAAGTGTGGCGCCAAACACTGCCTCCATTTCCCGGTCTGCTGGGAGATTGACTGTGATGTAATCACGCTCCCGTGGCTGGCTCAAAGAGGACCCTTGGGTCTGGCTGGGCATGTTGCATAGTTTGCAGCGTCTCTGTCACCACTGTGTCTTATTTTCTTCTTGCTGGCATGGGGCAGGCAGGCACCAGTGCAGCTGGAGTCAGGACTCTGAGTTAATTGAAAGAATTTTAATCGTTCAACGGGGGTCATTCCGAGTTGTTCGCTCGTTGCCGATTTTCGCAACGGAGCGATTAAGGCAAAAATGCGCATGGTACGCAGTGCGCATGCGCTAAGTATTTTAGCACAAACTTAGTAGATTTACTCACGTCCGAACAAAGAATTTTCATTGTTGAAGTGATCGGAGTGTGATTGACAGGAAGTGGGTGTTTCTGGGCGGAAACTGACCGTTTTCTGGGAGTGTGCGGAAAAACGCAGGCGTGCCAGGATAAAACGCGGGAGTGTCTGGAGAAACGGGGGAGTGGCTGGCCGAACGCTGAGCGTGTTTGTGACGTCAAACCAGGAATGAAACGGGCTGAGCTGATCGCAGTGTAGGAGTAAGTCTCGAGCTACTCAGAAACTGCTAAGAATTTTCTATTCGCAATTCTGCTAATCTTTCGTTCGCAATTCTGCTAAGCTAAGATACATTCCCAGAGGGCGGCGGCCTAGCGTGTGCAATGCTGCTAAAATCTGCTAGCAAGCGAACAACTCGAAATGAGGGCCAACATTGTGAATTATGTGGAACTGAATCAATCAATCAATCAATCTATCTATCTATCTATAGTTATACCTAAATAAAACAAACTTTTCTGGTGAGGACGGATGGGTGGGGGAGATTTATGAGATGAGGGGGTACTCATAAATAAAAAGCCTAATCAAGGGGTACGGGAGAGAAAAAAGGTTGGAAACCGCTGTGTACAGGGTGGCTTTGGAATACCCCTCTAGGCTCTGTCTGAATTCTGCATGGGAGATCTCCCTTTCTGCATTCACATGACATGCTGATACAGTCTAGGGTTGTTCAAACACACTGACCAACCACCACTGCCATCTGCAGATACAGTACAGGTGAAACTCAGAAAATTAGAATATCGTGCAAAAGTGCATTTATTTCAGTAATTCAACTTAAAAGGTGAAACTAATATATTACATAGACTCATTACATGCAAAGTGAGATATTTCAAGCCTTTATTTGTTCTAATTTTAATAATTGTGGTTTACAGTTTAAGTAAACCCCAAATCCAAAATCTCAATAAATTAGAATATTGTGAAAAGGTTCAATATTGTGGGCTCAAAACGTCACACCATAATCAGCTAATTAATACAAAATCCACCTACAAAGGGTTCCTGAGCCTTTAAATGGTCTCTCAGTCTGGTTCAGTACAATTCACAATCATGGGGAAGACTGCTGACCTGACAGTTGTGCAGAAAACCATCATTGACACCCTCCACAAGGAGGGAAAGCCTCAAAAGGAAATTGCAAAAGAAGTTGGATGTTCTCAAAGTGCTGTATCAAAGCACATTAATAGAAAGTTAAGTGGAAGTGAAAAGTATGGAAGAAAAAGGAGCACAAGCAGCAGGGATGAGGAGGATCGTCAGGAAAAGGCCATTCAAAAGTGTGGGGGAGCTTCACAAGGAGTGGACTGAGGCTGGAGTGCATCAAGAGCCACCACACACAGATGGATCCTGGTCCTGGGCTAAAGAAAAAAATAAGATTTTAAACCTACCGGTAAATCTTTTTCTCGTAGTCCGTAGAGGATGCTGGGACTCCGTAAGGACCTTGGGGATAGACGGGCTCTGCAGGAGACATGGGCACTTTAAGAAAGACTTTGACTCTGGGTGTGCACTGGCTGCTCCCTCTATGCCCCTCCTCCAGACCTCAGTTAGAGAAACTGTGCCCAGAGGAGACGGACAGTACAAGGAAAGGATTTTTGTAATCCAAGGGCAAGATTCATACCAGCCACACCAATCACACTGTATAACTTGTGATATACTATCTAGTTAACAGTATGAAGAACAACATATCATCGGCCCAAAACCGATGAAACTATAACATAACCCTTATGTAAGCAATAACTATATACAAGTCTTGCAGAAGTAGTCCGCACTTGGGACGGGCGCCCAGCATCCTCTACGGACTACGAGAAAAAGATTTACCGGTAGGTTTAAAATCTTATTTTCTCTAACGTCCTAGAGTATGCTGGGACTCCGTAAGGACCATGAGGATTATACCAAAGCTCCCAAACGGGCGGGAGAGTGCGGATAACTCTGCGGCACCGATTGAGCAAACAGGAGGTCCTCCTCAGCCAGGGTATCAAACTTATAGAACTTTGCAAAGGTGTTTGACCCCGACCAAGTAGCAGCTCGGCACAGCTGTAGTGCCGAGACCCTTCGGGCAGCCGCCCAAGACGAGCCCACCTTCCTAGTGGAATGGGCCTTAACCGATTTCGGTAACGGCAATCCTGCCGTACAATACGCCTGCTGAATCGTGTTACAGATCCAGCGAGCAATAGTCTGCTTTGAAGCAGGGCCGGCAAGCTTGTTGGCTGCACACAGGACAAACAGTGCTTCTGTTTTTCTGATCCTAGCCGTTCTGGCCACGTAAATTTTCAAAGCCCTGACCACATCAAGGGACTCGGAATCCTCCAAGTGAATTATTACAACCCATATTTTGGCACAATGTCTTCAAAGGGGTGGAACATGTGTCCCTGACACCCAGCTCAGCCCAACCCTAGAAGTAGTTAATAGTACTGTACATTTTCTTTACAGCAATAGCATTATGGATTTTACCTGAACATACAGTAGCAGTTTGTAATTTGTATAAAATATCTGCATATATTTGTGAGTAAATATTTAAGAAACACAAACCAGGAAAATTCATATGATACACTCTTGATTGAGTAGATATGTTTTTTTTTATCTGATCAGCACAAATAAATTAAGAACCAAGACAAGGGATTTTGCACGTATAGACATCAAAGAGCTTCTAGGAGAAGCTAAGCAGATTTCAATAAATTGAATAGCTGCTGCATCTGGTAAAAACAGTGGCAGCAGAAGTACAGTAGTTGAAACAAAAAGTGCAGATACACCCGATAAACAGTACGCAGGACAACCTGAGTAGGCAGACAGAAGTTCCAAAGAGACCTTTTTTGGAGATTTTATATATATATATATATATATATATATATATATATATATAAACACACACACACACACACACACACACACACACACACACACACACACACACACACACACACACAAATACAGCATATATATATATATATATATATATATATATATATATATATATCTATCTATCATTTTCCTGGTTTGTGTTTATTAAATATATATACACACAACTCCCGTCGGCGGCACTCACAGTATGAACGAAAACAGACCACAAGTCAGGTGCATCAACGTTTCAATGTTACTTGAACATTTTCGTCAGGATCAATTAACATTGAAACGTTGATGCACTTGACTTGTGGTCTGTTTTTATTCATACTGTGAGTGCCGCCGACGGGAATTGTGTGTGTATGCAGATGGCTTTGCTGTCAGCTCTGGAAGGCACTGGTATTTTACATTATATGGAACTTTGCATATGGGAGTGCCATTTACAGGTTTTTATATAACATATATATATACATATATATATATATATACACACACATATAATTATATATTTCTCTAACGTCCTAAGTGGATGCTGGGGACTCCGTAAGGACCATGGGGAATAGCGGCTCCGCAGGCAGGAGACTGGGCACATCTAAAGAAAGCTTTAGGACTATCTGGTGTGCACTGGCTCCTCCCCCTATGACCCTCCTCCAAGCCTCAGTTAGATCTCTGTGCCCGAACGAGAAGGGTGCACACTAGGGGCTCTCCTGAGCTTCTTAGTGAAAGTTTTAGATTAGGTTTTTTATTTTCAGTGAGACCTGCTGGCAACAGGCTCACTGCATCGAGGGACTAAGGGGAGAAGAAGCGAACTCACCTGCGTGCAGAGTGGATTGGGCTTCTTAGGCTACTGGACATTAGCTCCAGAGGGACGATCACAGGCCCAGCTTGGATGGGTCCCAGAGCCGCGCCGCCGGCCCCCTTACAGAGCCAGAAGGCAGAAGAGGTCCGGAAAATCGGCGGCAGAAGACGTCCTGTCTTCAACAAGGTAGCGCACAGCACTGCAGCTGTGCGCCATTGCTCTCAGCACACTTCACACTTCGGTCACTGAGGGTGCAGGGCGCTGGGGGAGGGCGCCCTGAGACGCAATAAAAACACCTTGGATGGCAAAAAAATGCATCACATATAGCTCCTGGGCTATATGGATGCATTTAACCCCTGCCAGAATCCATAAAAAAGCAGGAGAAAAGTCCGCAAAAAAGGGGCGGAGCCTATCTCCTCAGCACACTGGCGCCATTTTCCCTCACAGCTCCGTTGGAGGGAAGCTCCCTGTCTCTCCCCTGCAGTCACTACACTACAGAAAGGGTTAAAAAAAGAGAGGGGGGCACTAATTAGGCGCAGTATTAACTATACAGCAGCTATAAGGGGAAAAACACTTATATAAGGTTATCCCTGTATATATATAGCGCTCTGGTGTGTGCTGGCAAACTCTCCCTCTGTCTCCCCAAAGGGCTAGTGGGGTCCTGTCCTCTATCAGAGCATTCCCTGTGTGTGTGCTGTATGTCGGTACTTTTGTGTCGACATGTATGAGGAGAAAAATGATGTGGAGACGGAGCAGATTGCCTGTAATAGTGATGTCACCCCCTAGGGGGTCGACACCTGAGTGGATGAACTGTTGGAAGGAATTACGTGACAGTGTCAGCTCTGTATAAAAGACAGCGGTTGACATGAGACAGCCGGCTACTCAGCTTGTGCCTGTCCAGACGTCTCATAGGCCGTCAGGGGCTCTAAAGCGCCCGTTACCTCAGATGGCAGATATAGACGCCGACACGGATACTGACTCCAGTGTCGACGGTGAAGAGACGAATGTGACTTCCAGTAGGGCCACACGTTACATGATTGAGGCAATGAAAAATGTTTTACACATTTCTGATAATACGAGTACCACCAAAAAAGGGGTATTATGTTCGATGAGGAAAAACTACCTGTAGTTTTCCTGAATCTGAGAAATTAAATGAGGTGTGTGATGATGCGTGGGTTTCCCCCGATAACAACGGATAATTTCTAAAATGTTATTGGCATTATATCCTTTCCCGCCAGAGGTTAGGGTGCGTTGGGAAACACCCCCTAGGGGGGATAAAGCGCTCACACGCTTGTAAGGGCTCTACCTTCGCCTGAGATGGCCGCCCTTAAGGATCCTGCTGATAGAAAGCAGGAGGGTATCCTAAAAGGTATTTACACACATACTGGTGTTATACTGCGACCAGCAATCGCCTCAGCCTGGATGTGCAGTGCTGGGTTGGCGTGGTCAGATTCCCTGACTGAAAATATTGATACCCTAGATAGGGACAGTATATTTTTGCCTATAGAGCATTTAAAAGATGCATTTTTATATATGCGTGATGCACAGCGGAATATTTGCCGACTGGCATCAAGTCTAAGCGCGTTGTCCATTTCTACCAGTAGAGGGTTATGGACACGTCAGTGGTCAGGTGATGCGTATTCCAAACGGCATTTGGAAGTATTGCTTTATTAAGGGAGGAGTTATTTGGGGTCGGTCTTTCAGACCTGGTGGCCACGGCAACAGCTGGGAATTCCACGTTTGTACCCCAGGTCGCCTCTCAACATGAGAAGACGCCGTATTATCAGGCGCAGTCTTTTCGTGGACAAGCGGGCAAAAGGTTCCTCATTTCTGCCCCGTGACAGAGGGAGAGGAAAAAGGCTGCAGAAATCAGCCAGTTCCCAGGAACAGAAACCCTCTCCCGCCTCTGCCAAGCCCTCAGTATACGCTGGGGCTTTACAAGCAGAATCAGGCACGGTGGGGGGCCCGTCTCAATGAATTTCAGCGCGCAGTGGGCTCACTCGCAAGTAGACCCCTGGATCCTTCAGGTGATATCTCAGGGGTACAAATTAGAATTCGAGACGTCTCCCCCTCGCCGTTTCCTAAAGTCGGCTTTACCGATGTCTCCTTCTGACAGGGAGACAGTTTTGGAAGCCATTCACAAGCTGTATTCCCAGCAGGTGATAATCAAGATACCCCTCCTGCAACAGGGAACGGGGTATTATTCCACACTGTTGTGATACCGAAGCCGGACGGCTCGGTGAGACCGATTCTAAATCTAAAATCTTTGAACACTTACGTACAGAGGTTCAAATTCAAGATTGAGTCACTCAGAGCAGTGATTGCGAACCTGGAAGAAGGGGACTACATGATGTCTCGGGACATCAAGGATGCTTACCTTCATGTCAAAATTTACCCTTCTCACCAAGGGTACCTCAGGTTTATGGTACAGAACTGTCACTATCAGTTCAGACGCTGCCGTATGGATGGTACACGGCACCCCGGGTCTTTACCAAGGTAATGGCCGAAATGATGATATTCCTTCGAAGGAAGTGAATTTTAGTTATCCCTTCCTTGGACAATTCCCTGATAAGGGTAAGATCCAGGGAACAGTTGGAGGTCGGTGTAGCACTATCTCAGGTAGTGTTGCGGCAGCACGATTGGATTCTCAATATTCCAAAATCGCACCTGGTTCCGACGACGTGTCTTCTGTTCCTAGGGATGATCCTGGACACAGTCCAGAAAAAGGTGTTTCTCCCGGAGGAGAAAGCCAAGGAGTTATCCGAGCTAGTCAGGAACCTCCTAAAACCGAGCCAAGTCTCAGTGCATCAATGCACAAGGGTTCTGGGTAAAATGGTGGCTTCCTACGAAGCAATCCCATTCGGCAGATTCCACGCAAGAACTTTCCAGTGGGACCTGCTGGACAAATGGTCCGGATCGCATCTTCAGATGCATCAGCGGATAACCCTGTCACCAAGGACAAGGGTGTCCCTCCTGTGGTGGTTGCAGAGTGCTCATCTTCTAGAGGGCCGCAGATTAGGCATTCAGGACTGGGTCCTGGTGACCACGGATGCCAGCCTGCGAGGCTGGGGAGCAGTCACACAGGGAAGGAATATCCAGGGCTTATGGTCAAGCCTGGAGACATCACTTCACATAAATATCCTGAAGCTAAGGGACATTTACAATGCTCTAAGCTTAGCAAGACCTCTGCTTCAAGGTCAGCCGGTGTTGATCCAGTCGGACAACATCACGGCAGTCACCCACGTAAACAGACAGGGTGGCACAAGAAGCAGGAGGGCAATGGCAGAAGCTGCAAGGATTCTTCGCTGGGCGGAAAATCATGTGATAGCACTGTCAGCAGTATTCATTCCGGGAGTGGACAACTGGGAAGCAGACTTCCTCAGCACGACCTCCACCCGGGAGAGTGGGGACTTCACCCAGAAGTCTTCCACATGATTAAAAACTCGACAGGTATTGCGCCAGGTCCAGGGACCCTCAGGCAATAAGCTGTAGACGCTCTGGTAACACCGTGGGTGTACCAGTCAGGGTATGTGTTCCCTCCTCTGCCTCTCATACCCAAGGTACTGAGATTGATAAGATGGAGAGGGGTAAGCACTATATTCGTGGTTCCGGATTGGCCAAGAAGGACTTGGTAACCAGAACTTCAAGAGATGCTCACGGAGGATCCGTGGCCTCTACCTCTAAGAAGGGACCTGCTCCAGCAAGGACCCTGTCTGTTCCAAGACTTACCGCGGCTGCGTTTGACGGCATGGAGGTTGAACGCCGGATTCTGAAGGAAAAAAGGCATTCCGGATGAAGTCATCCCTATCCTGATCAAAGCCAGGAAGGATGTAACCGCAAAAACATTATCACCGCAATTGGCGAAAATATGTTGCGTGGTGCGAGGCCAGTAAGGCCCGACGGAGGAAATTCAACTGGGTCGATTCCTACATTTCCTGCAAACAGGAGTGTCTATGGGCCTGAAATTGGGGTCCATTAAGGTTCAAATTTCGGCCCTGTCAATTTTCTTCCAAAAAGAACTAGCTTCAGTCCCTGAAGTTCAGACGTTTGTAAAAGGGGTACTGCATATACAGCCTCCTTTTGTGCCTCCAGTGGCACTTTGGGATCTCAATGTAGTTTTGGGTTCCAAAAGTCACATTGGTTTGAACCACTTAAATCTGTGGAGTTAAAATATCTCACATGAAAAGTGGTCATGCTGTTGGCCCTGGCCTGGGCCAGGCGCGTGTCAGAATTGGCGGCTTTATCCTGAAAAAGCCCTTATCTGATTTTCCATTCGGACAGGGCGGAATTGAGGACTCGTCCTCAGTTTCTCCCCAAGGTGGTTTCAGCGTCTCACCTGAACCAACCTATTGGTGGTGCCTGCGGCTACTAGGGACTTGGAGGCCTCCAAGTTGCTAGACGTTGTCAGTGCCCTGAAAATATATGTTTCCAGGACGGCTGGAGTCAGGAAATCTGACTCGCTGTTTATCCTGTGTGCACCCAACAAGCTAAGTGCTCCTGCTTCTAAGCAGACTATTGCTCGTTGGATTTGTAGTACAATTCAGCTTGCACATTCTGTGGCAGGCCTGCCACAGCCAAAAATCTGTAAATGCCCACTCCACAAGGAAGGTGGGCTCATCTTGGGCGGCTGCCCGAGGGGTCTCGGCTTTACAACTTTGCCGAGCAGCTACTTGGTCAGGAGCAAATACGTTTGTAAAATTCTACAAAATTTATATCCTGGCTGAGGAGGACCTGGAGTTCTCTCATTTGGTGCTGCAGAGTCATCCGCACTCTCCCGCCCGTTTGGGAGCTTTGGTATAATCCCCATGGTCCTTACGGAGTCCCCAGCATCCACTTAGGACGTTAGAGAAAATAAGAATTTACTTACCGATAATTCTATTTCTCATAGTCCGTAGTGGATGCTGGGCGCCCATCCCAAGTGCGGATTGTCTGCAATACTTGTACATAGTTATTGTTACAAAAATCGGGTTATTATTGTTGTGAGCCATCTTTCAGAGGCTCCTCTGTTATCATGCTGTTAACTGGGTTCAGATCACAGGTTATACGGTGTGATTGGTGTGGCTGGTATGAGTCTTACCCGGGATTCAAAATCCTTCCTTATTGTGTACGCTCGTCCGGGCACAGTATCCTAACTGAGGCTTGGAGGAGGGTCATAGGGGGAGGAGCCAGTGCACACCAGATAGTCCTAAAGCTTTCTTTAGATGTGCCCAGTCTCCTGCCTGCGGAGCCGCTATTCCCCATGGTCCTTACGGAGTCCCCAGCATCCACTACGGACTATGAGAAATAGAATTATCGGTAAGTAAATTCTTATTATCTCCTATATAATAGCCCAGATCTGTGACTCTGTGCCTGTGTGTCTAACGCTGGGCGTGGCAAGGAGCTCTCATTGGGTTAGTGGCAGGTCTATCACACCCAGTCCAAAGCTGATTGGGTGTGAAATGCCCTCCCACACAGGTTACATCCAATGGGAGGCTCTGCCCTTTGGCTGCTGTGTGTTCCCAGAGCAGGATTAACAATGGGGCTGATGGAGCTGCAGCTCCAGGTCCACACCCCAAAATAGGCCCACTGCATCTGCAGCAACATACCCTCTAACAATTTACACCTAAAAATCGCCACAAATTTGAAAAGGGGGTGTGGCCATGGGTACAGTGGTGTGGTCACACCCCTTTTCCTATACTTTCAATGGCAGTTTGGAAAGCCAGAATCAGTGCAGACCATAAAAAAAAAGGTACTGCACCTGCCAAAAAGGTACAGTGTCAGGGTATGCCACTGCATCTACAGCAAGTCTCTGCACTGTAGATAGGGGGGAAAAAAACCTTTTACTGCAGCGTCCTATGTCCTGCTGACAGTCCGCCTGCCCCCTCCGGCATCAACAATCCCCACTCCCTAGCCGCCCCGCAGGTGGAACAAAAGCTGCTGCAGTCACCGTCATAGATGTGTATGAAAGCGGCACAGCAGAAGGCTTTCAAAGCCTACCTGCGCCGCATACTCTCTGAGCCCCGGACCCTCCTCTGCGCGTGATGTCACAGAAGTTCCTCCCCGCCACAGCCGTGCCCAGATCCCTAGAAGCCCTGACTCTGCAACACAGCACCTGGCCTGCCGGCCTGGAAGCCCCGAGATGGCTAATGTAATGGATAGTGTAGGTGATAATGCGGAGGGTAATGTCTGGATGCTGAATCAATGTAAAAGATGACAGTGCTGTGCAGTGCAGTGGATGTGCAGTGTTACCGACACTGCACAGCACTCTCATCTTTTATATTGCTTTAGCGAGTCAGTTAGCTCTGCCAGCCAGTCACTACTGTTAGCGCCGGTGTCCCAATGTGTTGCATTACAGGGAAGTAGATGCACTAAATAAAATACAGAGCCCAGCAGCCCTTAGCGCAGAAGCATTCCGGCCCTTAGGGCTGCTGGGAGCTGTAGTTTATTGAGTGCATCTTCTTCCCTGTAATGCGGCATGTTGGGACAACGGCGCTAACAATAGTGACTGGCTGCTTGGCTGCTGTGCGAGTCTCCGGGAGAGCCACTGCCATAGGGAGGACAGCAGCTTAGCTGCTTCTAGGAGGAGAAGCATTATCCGCCCCTCCCCCACTCGCAGTACCTCCGAGCCCCATCCGCGCCCCCTCTGACACCCGTGGTGGCTCCAAACCCCCTCCCCCACCCGCAGCACCCCCGGACCCCATCCGAGTCTCCCCCGCACACACCATTCCCCTAACCACAGCACCTACTAGGTGATTCATCAGGCCCTGCGCTGTTCACGCCATTGCAAGGGGCTTCGACCCCTTAACCATTGCACGCCCTTTGTCCATGCAATATTTAACCACTCACACAATTATGATTGGAGGTAACACTCCATGTAATAAAAATATTGCACGCCACAAAGGTGTGCAAGGGTTAAGGGGGCGTAGCCCCTTCCAGCGGTGTGAAGACTCCCCGCAGGGCGCGATGAATCACCTAGTATATATATATATATATATATATATATATACACAAACACACATACATACAGTGCATCCGGAAAGTATTCACAGCGCTTCGCTTTTTCCACATTTTGTTATGTTACAGCCTTATTCCAAACTGGAATAAATTAATTTTTTTACATAAAAATTCTACACACAATATCCCATAATGACAACATAAAAAAAGTGTTTTTGAGATTTTTGCAAATTTATTAAAAATAAAAAAATAAAATCACATATACATAAGTATTCACATATTTTGTTCAATACTTTGTTAATGCACCTTTGGCAGCAATTGCAGCCTCAAGTCATTTTGAATGATGCCACAAGTTTGGCACACCTATCTTTGGGCAGTTTCGCCCATTCCTCTTTGCAGCACCTCTCAAACTCCATCAGGTTAGATGGGAAGCGTCGGTGCACAGCCATTTTCAGATCTCTCCAGAGATGTTCAATAGGATTCAAGTCTGGGCTCTGGCTGGGCCACTCAAGGACATTCACAGAGTTGTCCTGAAGACACTCCTTTGATATCTTGGCTGTGTGCTTAGGGTTGTTGTCTTGCTGAAAGATGAACCATTGCCCCAGTCTGAGGACAAGAGCGCTCTGGAGAAGATTTTCATCTAGGATGTCTCTGTACATTGCTGCATTCATCTTTCTCGCTGTCCTCACTAGTCTCCCAGTTCCTGCCGCTGAAAAACATCCCCACAGCATGATGCTGCCATCACCATGCTTCACTGTAGGAATGGTATTGGCCTGATGATGAGCGGTGCCTGGTTTCCTCCAAACATGACGCCTGGCATTCACGCCAAATAGTTCAATCTTTGTCTCATCAGACCAGAGAATTTTGTTTCTCATGGTCTGCTAGTCCTTCAGGTACATTTTGGCAAACTACAGGCGGGCTGCCATGTGCTTTTTACTAAGGAGTGGCTTCCGTCTGGCCACTCTACCATACTGGCCTGATTGGTGGATTGCTGCAGAGATGGTTGTCTTTCTGGAAGGTTCTCCTCCCTCCACAAAGGAATGCTGTATCTCTGACAGAGTGACCATAGCATTCTTGGTCATCTCCCTGACTAGGGCCCTTCTCCCCAACTCCCCCGGTCGCTCAGTTTAGATGGCCGGCCAGCTCTAGGAAGAGTCCTGGTGGTTCAGAACTTCTTCCGTTTACGGATAATGGAGGCCACTGTGCCCATTGGGACCTTCAAAGCAGCAGATATTTTTCAGTACCCTTCCCCAGATTTGTCTCGGAGGTCTATAGACAATTCCTTTGACTTCATGCTTGGTTTGTGCTCAGACATACACTGTCAAGTGTGGGACCTTATACAGACAGGTATGTGCCTTTCAAAATCATGTCCAATCAACTGAATTTACCACAGGTGGACTCCAATTAAGCTGTAGGAACATCTCAAGGATGATCAGTGGATACAGGATGCACCCGAGCTCAGTTTTGAGCTTCATGGCAAATGATGTGAATACTTATGTACATATGATTTCTTAGTTTTTTATTTTTAATACATTTGCAAAAATCACAAATAAACTTTTTTCACGTTGTCATTACGGGGTACAGTGTGTAGAATTTTGAGGTAAAAAATGAATTTATTCCATTTTGGAATAAGGCTGCAACATAACAAACTGTGGAAAAAGTGAAGCGCTGTGAATACTTCCTGGATGCACTATAAATATATATATATATATATATATATATATATAGTACTATGCAAACGTTTTAGGTAGGTGTGGAAAAAATGCTTTAAAAAATAGAAATAGAAGTGTTACTAGTTTATTTTTAGCAATTAACAAAATACAAAGTGGATGAACAGAAGAGAAGTCTAAATCAAATCAATATTTGGTGTGACCACTCATTGCCTTCAAAACAGCATCAAATCATCTAGGTACACTTGCACACGGTTTTTGAAGGAACTCAGCAGGGAGGTTGTTCCAAACATTTTGGAGAACTAACGACAGATCTTCTGTAGACGTAGGCTTGCTGAAATCCTTCAGTCTCTTCATGTTATCCCAGACCGACTCAATGATGTTGAGATCAGGGCTCTGTAGGGGCCATATCATCACTTCCGGGACTCCTTGTTCTTCTTTACTCTGAAAATAGTTCTTAATGACATTGGCTGTATGGTGCCAATCAGCCACCTCCTTGATGGTACTGCATCACGAATAAGTACCTGCCTGTATTAATATGAATCAGGCCCTTTGTTCGGGTGTGTGGCCCCATACTAGGTCTACTATATTGGGTCAGGGCTATTATGCAGGCATTAATACCAGACAGTAAAGGGGGTACCCACGGAGCGATATTCTAAGCAATCTGACTAGATTGCTTAGAATTTAACCCTGATCGCTCCGTGTGTACCCCTTACAGCGATAGCGATGCGCAGCCCCGCGCATCGCTATCGCTGCTGCTAGATTGGCCTGCATGCAGGCCAATCTAGCGGGTCGCTCACTTCACCCGCTGGGTGAAGTGAGCGGCCCCCCCGTCTCCCCCCGCACGCTCAACACACATCGCCCTGTGCTGAGCGGCGGGAGAGATGTGTGCTGAGCGGTTCGCTCAGCACACATCTCTCGGACATCGGCCCGTCTATATGGGCCTTAAGATGAGTAAATGGAAAAAAGTAATCTATCCTGTCATGTCCTACAGTTATATTAATCTGTTCTATTATAGTATTATAGTCTCTTTCCATTCTGCACGGGACTCTGACTGGCTTGCAGAGTTCATGACGGGTTGCAGAGGTCATTCTCTCAAGGCAAAAACAATCTACAATAAAATGGCCCAAAAAGTGTCTTTTTTTTTATTGAATTTTTTCTAACTACCACCAAGAAATAGTTTTTGGTTGTTGCTACAGTACATTAACCCACTGTTTCAAAACCACAAAAAAGTCATTTTCTACATGTAGGTTTTCATAATAAAATGTGGTGTCTCAAGTGTCTATGGGTATTTTAGAAAGCAAATTAAGAAGATTGCCTTGGAGTTATATTGGTAATGTTGCAAACTCCTTGAGAAGTCTTCAAAAAAATGTCAAAGCTTGTGTTAAACAGTACAAATATTGAAATTAATGGAAATAATGAGTTGTGTAATGTTTTAGAAAGAAAATACAGAAGAGTGCAGGTGTACAGTTTTATTGGTCCTGCTTCTGTTTTATTGCATGAAGTACAGAACTTCGTGTACTAAACGGTGGCGTCAGTGTTTTTGGAAAGTAGTATGGACCCAACTGGGAACTGGAACACTTTCATAAAAACTGCTTTGATATAGTGAACTTATATATATGATGCATCATATGCTTCTCTGAGGCACATTAAACTTTGTTTTAAAATGAAAAACTGCATAATTTCTAGTAAATACAAGATATTCCCTGTAGAGAATTACTGCAGTATGCCTTCTTAAACACACCATTTATAATCTCTGTTGATCCTACCTCAGCCTATGTAATTATTTTTTTATTCTCTATTCTAGGAACTCAAACAAATTGCTCATAAAAATGACCAAGTAATAACGGGCTTCTAAAAGATTAAAAAAAGCTACAGTAAAGTGTGGCATTGCACTCAAATACAGTAACATATAAGACAGGTTTTAGCAAGTAATGAACTTTAAAAATAAGATTTTAACTATATATTTTACATCTTTCAAAACTATTTTACACCACATTAATTCAAGGCGCTTGAGATAAAAGAACATGACTAAGTTGTGTCCATTCAATTCTCCTCCAATGTACACAAATCACACATACCTGTAATACCACTTTCACACTGACAATAGCCGGGTCGCACCCGGGAATGTGTACACGAGTGCTTCCCAGGTGCGACCCAGCTTGAGACCCCTTCAGACTTGCGGCCTGACCCGGCATATTGCCGGGTTGGTGACGTCACCGCTGACGTTACCGGAGGCTGTGCTTGGAGATGATCACCTCCAAGCACAGCCTCTTCCTACGCAGAGAATGGGTGTTGGGTCGCCTTGACCCGGCATAGCCGTTCACACTGCACCGCATCCCGGGACGATCCCGGATTCAACCCTGGTCAAGACCTGGGATGAAATGCCGGGACGCTCGTCCCGGGATATTGATCCTGTACCCTTTCACACAGAGCAAATTCCCGGGTTGATGCGCGTTCATGTGCAATAACCCGGGATTTTTTTGTCAGTCTGAAAGGGGTATAACTAATCATAAATGGATACCTACACTTGTGTGAATGCAAATGGTACATATGTAAAAGGTGAAAGCAAAATATTAATCTCCATCATTTCTAACTGCCCAAAGTATATGGAGGCCCTGGAATTTAGTAACCACCACAGCTAGCTGTCCCTCATCAACTATATTTACCCAAGTTGTCAACCAAGCCATACACCATCATCTGCTCTGTATCTTGCTTTGTAAGTATTCTTTTCATATAACCAGGTTCCCTTACTAACAAAGGGGTAACACATATAAAACTAGACCACTGGGATCCCCACAAACCATGCTGTGACATGAATATTTACACCTGTCTTGGGTCTTCATTAACCCCTACACCAAACAAACATTAGCAAACACACTGAACTATTACATTAAACTACCTGGCATGGCTTTCGCTTAGTTGTGTCATCTGTATGATACAGGGGCGGAACAATGCATCAACAGGCCCCATAGCATAATATGGCTCGCTTCAATGCCGTTCTCATCTAAAAAAATGTTCTGTTGGGTTTTTAAAGGAAAAGATTCTCTATCACTGGTGCCTATGGCTTCCAAAACAGTAAAATCAGGACAAAAAGTTTGCTTATTCTAATCAACTGCGTTCTTAATTCTAGGTCATAAATAAGGTAACGTAGGGCCTAATTCAGACCCTGTTGCTGATGTACAAAAATCGCTATGAAGCGATTTCTGCACATCTGCGCATGCACGTACGCCGCTACGCGCATGTTCAAGGTCCTAAACTGCATTCTCTTCAAAACGCAGTTTAAGACCTGGTGGGAACGGGGCATTGACGCCACATTTTGTGGGCGTCAACGCTCCGTTTTAGGTGCGCGGTCCGGACAACGGATGCGTGTCTGGAGCATTGCTGGGGCGGGTCGCGGCAGCTGTGTGACATCACACGCAGCTGCTGTAACCCTTAACATGGTGGGTAGCCGTCTGCCTTCACAGCTAGGCTGCGTAGGCAGAGGGGTACCATAAACACCATATGATGCTTTTGCATGTCTGCGGGGTGGGGTGGGGTGGATCAGGCATGCGGGGCGGACTTCCCCTGTGCTGGGCGTCCACCCACATGTCTAAGAGAATTTGATCGTAGATGTGCATTTTTACGATCAGGTCTGAATTACCTCCATAGATATACAAGCTTGTGTTTTTAGTTTTATTACATTGTAGGAAAATGAGCACTGTGAATAGATTTAGTATCAGCTGGTTTCTCAGACATGAAGATTATTAACTGCTTTGACTGTTCATTTTAAAATGGCAATAGGAATTCTTCTAAATCTATCGGTCGCTCACAAGTTCCAGAGACCACAGGTTTAGGCCCCGCAACTTACCAGTCTAGGTACTTTCTGGTATGCGGAGGTACCGAAGGCGGCCGGTCTTCAATGCTGCAGCGGTTGTGACAGGGACACCATCCTCTGCCGTCTGGTCGTCTCCAGCGTCTCACCCTCAATGTCAGTGTGCTGCGACTGGAGAATGTACCAGCATTCCACGCGGGTAAGCTCTTGCTGGCTCTGGAGTATGGGCACCGCCATGTTTGATCAGACAAGCTGACCAAAAGCTAACCAATGGTGCTTCAGTCCTAGCCCTGTAGCCAATTGGATTCTGGTAGCAGTTTTAAAATGAATCTAAGGAGTATCTGCAGATGCTGGTGCAATAAGTCTTCCTTCTGTGTACAGACTTTTGAGCCAGTGCTCCCTTGCGTATATATCTCAGTAACATTATCTGCAGATACGTTTATAGAACCAGCACACCGGTTCCAGTCCGTTGTACAGAACCAGCTCACCAATACCAGCCCAGTGTGCAGAACCAGCTCACCGGTACCAGCCTGTAGTACAGAACCAGCTCAACGGTACCAACCCGGTGTATAGAACCAACTCACCAGTTCCAGCCCGGTATACAGAGCTAGCTCATGAGTTCCAGTCCGGTGTACAGAACCAGCTCACTGGTACCAGCCTGGTGTACAGAATCAGCTCAACGGTACCAGCCTGGTGTGTAGAACCAATGCACATGTTCCAGTCCGGTGTACGGAAGCAGCTCTCTGGTACCAGCCTGGTGTACAAAGCCAGCTCACAAGTTCAAGCCCGGTGTACAGAACCAGCTCACTGGTACCAACCCAGTGTACAGAACCAGCTCACTGGTTCCAGCCCGGTGTACAGAGCTAGCTCACTGGTTCCAGTCTGGTGTACAGAACCAGCTCAACGATACCAGCCAAGTGTACAGAACCAGCTCAACGGTATCAGCCTGGTGTACAGAACCAACTCAATGGTACCAGCCTGGTGCACAGAACCAGCTCAATGGTACCAGCCTGGTGTATAGAATCAGCTCACCGGTTCCAGGCCATTGTACAGAACCAGCTCACTGGTACCAGCCTGGTGTACAAAACCAGCTCACCAATTCATGCCTGGTGTACAGAACAAGCTCACCAGTAGCAACCCAGTGTACAGGACCAGCTCACTGGTACCAGCCCAGTGTACAGAGCTAGCTCCCTGGTACCAGCCCAGTGTACAGAATTATCCCACCAGTATCCGGCCTGGAGTACATATACCGGTACCAGCCTCAGAGCCCAGTACCAGCCAGTCTTCCACCAACCTCTATTTAGTATCTGGATTCCTTCCCTCAGCTTCGCCGTATTGCCTGTCATCACATGCGCAAGAACTTCATTCGACCTTCAAGCTTTCTGCCTACAGTGTCATTGTCAGCTCCAGGCACTGACCACAGTCCGGGAACACAAGCAGATTTTGATACCCCTGTGACACAGTCAAAGCCACCAACTATTGGTGAGTTTGATAAATTGATAAATAGTAAAACTACCCCTAGGATTAACGGATTGTGTGGAGGAAAAAGAAGAATATCCTGGGAAACCTGGAACACAGAGGAACTACACTAAACCTGTTTGTTTAGTATATACTGCACGAACCTCTTTATAAGAACAGGTAACCAATCAACTTCAGTAGTTTTACAAGCTGTGTGAAAAATGAGAGGAACTGATTGGGTGGTAATTTATCCTTCTCCAAGCTTTGATAAATTTACCATAAGGAGAGTTATGGTAGACTTACCATGGTTAACTCTTTTTCTGCGAGGTACACTGGGTTCCACAGGGAATTCATCGGGGTGCAGAGCAGGATCTTGGATCCAGAGGCACCATTAGGCAAAGCTTTGACTGTCCCAGGATGCATTGGGGCCTCCTCTACAATCCCGCCTCCAGGCACTGAGGGCTCAGTTTCGTTAACCAGTCCAATGCAGGAGCAGGTAAAATAGAAGGCAGACGTTAGTCACATAGAACCACAATCTCACGACAGAAGAGGGTACCAGCGGCTAATGCCATACAACCCAAATAAGCTAGGTGCATCAGGGTGGGCGCCCTGTGGAACCCAGTGTACCTTGCAGAAAGAGAGTTAACCATGGCAAGTCTACCATAACTCTCCTTTTCTGCAGCAGGGTACACTGTGTTCGACAGGGAATACATCAGGAATGTCCTAAAGCAGTTCCTAAAGAGAGGAGATGCGCCTTAGCGGGTAAGAGAACCCGGCATCCAAAGGAAGCATCCTGGGAGGCGGAAGTATCAATGGCATAGAACCTAAAGAATGTGTTCACTGAGGACCACGTAGCCGGCTTGCACAATTGTTCTGGGGAGCCGCCACGGCGGGCTGCCTAAGAAGGTCCAACAGACCGAGTAGAATGGGCTTTAACTGCAGCAGGAGCTGGGAGTCCAGCCTGCGCATAGGCTTGTGCAATCACCATTCTAATCCACCTGGCCAAAGTTTGCTTATTCGCAGGCCAGCCACGTTTGTGAAAACCAAACAGTACAAAAAGGGCATCTGACCTCCTGATGGAGGCAGTCCTCTCCATATAGATATGGAGAGCCCTAACCACATCCAAAGAATGTTCTTTGGGAGACAAATCTGAAGAGACAAAGGCCAGAACCACAATCTCTTGGTTAAGGTGAAAAGATGACACCACCTTAGGCAAATAACCTGGGCGAGTTCGTAGAACTGCCTGGTCCCGATGGAATATGAGAAAGGGTGGACGACAGGACAAAGCGCCTAAGTCCGACACCCGTCTTGCAGAGGCAATAACCAGCAAGAACAGGACCTTGGCTGTGAGCCATTTAAGGTCCACAGACTCAAGAGGTTCAAATCCCATGGAGCCACAGGAGGGATATAGGGAGGCTGAATTCGAACAATGCCCTGAATGAATGTCTGCACAACAGGTATCGAGGCAATTTTTCTCTGAAACCAAACCGACAAGGCAGATATAGGAACCTTGAGGGAGGCCAGATGAAGACCTAAGTCCAGGCCTCTTTGCAGAAAAGCAAGTATCCTGGAAGTTCTGAATCTATGGACATCGTAATTCTTCTCAGCACACCAAGTGAAGTAAGAATTCCAAACCCTATAATAAATCTGGGCAGGTGCCGGTTTGTGGGCTTTCAACATTGTTTGAATAACTGCCTCTGAAAATCCTCTGGTTCTCAGGAGTGATGCTTCAAGAGCCACGCCATCAAAGCCAGTCTGGTCAGGTCTGGGTAGAGACAAGAGCCCTGTACGAGGAGGTCTGGTCGTTGAGGAAGTAGAAGGGAATGCCCCATTGATAGACCCTGCAGGTCTGAGAACCAATGCCGCCTGGGCCACGCTGGAGCAACTAGAAGCAGCATTCCTCCTACCTGTTTGAACTTCCGTAGAATCCTGGGCAGGAGTGACACTGGAGGGAACACGTAAGGCAGCTGAAAGTTCCATGGAATTGCCAGTGCATCCACGAACGCTGCTTGAGGATCCCATGTCCTTGATCCGATGACCGGAACCTTGTGATTGTGTCGAGACGCCATGAGGTCTACGTCCGGTAGACCCCACCTGTCCACTAGGAGTTGAAAGACTTATGGATGAAGACTCCACTCTCCGGCGTGTACGTCCTGGCAACTGAGGGAGTCCGCTTCCCAGTTCAAGACACCCGGAATGAACACTGCAGCACTTGGCAGATGGCGTTATGCCCAACAAAGAATTTTTGAGTGCCGCCTTGATGGTTTATGTATGCCACTGTCGTGGCGTTTTCTGATCGTACCTGAACTGGTCCGTTCCGAACCAGAGGCAGGGCAAGTGATAATGCATTGAACAATGCCCTCAGCTCTAGGATGCAATGCCCTCAGCTCTAGGATGTTTATCGGGAGGAGTGATTCTTCCTTGGTCCACCGACCCTGAAAAAAGTGTTGCTCCAACACTGCTCCCCATCCCCTTAGACTGGCATCCGTCGTCAGGAGGACCCGTTCGGGAATCCAGAAGGGATGGTCCCTGCTCAATTGCTGGCCTGGAGCCACCAGGTCAGCGACAAACGAACCTCCAGAGTCAACAAGATCCTTTGGGATCTGATCCGATGAGGCAGGCCGTCCCACTTGGCAATAATTAATCGTTGCAGAGGTCGGGAATGAAATTGAGCGTACTCCACCATGTTGAACGTCGACACCATCAGGCCAAGTAGTTGCATCGCCGAGTGAATCGACACTCTGGGGTGACGTATGAAGTGTCTTATCTTGTCCTGGTTTTTCAGGATCTTGTCTGGAGACAGGAACAGTCTCTGACTGTGTGTGTCCAGGAGCGCCCCTAGGTGCACCATGCTCTGAGCTAGGACCAGCGAGGACGTCTTCCAGTTGATCAGCCATCCGTGGGCTTATAAGCAACTCACCGTCAATTCTAGATGACTGAGGAGGACATCGTGGAAATGCACCAGAATCAGCAGGTCATCCAAGTACGGCAGGATTCTGACTCCCTGGCGATGGAGGTGCACCGTCATCACGGCCATAACCTTGGTGAAGATCCGAGGAGCCGTGGCCAGTCCGAACTGCAGAGCCGGGAATTGGTAGTGACTGTCGCCAATAGCAAACCGCAGGAACTGCTGATGCGATATAGCAATAGGAATATGCAGATAAGCATCCTGTATATCCATGGATACCATGTAATCTCCAGGTTCCATCGCCAGCACAATAGAGCGCAATGTTTCCATACGAAACTTGGCGACCCTCACAAACTTGTTCAGTGACTTGAGGTTGAGAATAGACTGAAATGACCCATTGGGTTTCTGCACAAGAAACAGGGTCAAATAATAGCCTCTGCCATGCTGCAACTACCGGCACAACCTTTCCTGTACTCAGGAGAGAACCTACCACCATTTGCAGAGCCTGCGCCTTCAACGGATCTGAAGGGAGTACCGTAGTGCAGAACTGGTGAGGGGGACGTCTCTTGAAGTAGACAGCATACCTGTGAGAGACAACTTCCAGTACCCAAGTATCTGAAGTGGTCTTTAACAAGACCTGGGTGAACTGTAGAAGTCGGCCTTCCACCCAGGGGTCCCCCAGCGGGAGGCCCGTCCCGTCATGCAGCAGGCTTGTCTTGTTTTGAAACAGGCTGACAGGCTGCCCATGACTGTTTCGTCTTGGGAACACGAGACTGTCTGGGGTAAGACTGACCCTTGGCTTTCCCTTGAGGTCGAAAGGAACGAAAAGTGGTAATCTTTGCCTTCTGAGCAGAAGGATTAGTAGAAGGAAGAAAAGCAGTCTTAGCAGCTGCTAATTCAGACACTATTTTATTCAGGTCCTCTCCAAATAAAATGTCCTCAGTAAAGGGGAGTAGCTCCAAGGTCTTCTTGGAGTCCAAATCCACTTTCCACGACCTTAACCACAGTATGCGGCGAGCCAGGACAGACATGGATGACGCTTTGGCTGCCAGTACCCCCGCCTCAGAGGACGCCTCCTGAATGTAGTAGGCTGCGGTGCATATGTGAGAAAGGTATTGTCTATCCTTGTCTGAAATATCCTCGGGCAGCTCATCCTCTAACGCCTGAACCCACGCCTCAATACCCTTTGCGGCCCAAGAGGCAGCTATGGCGGGCCTATGGATGGCCCCTGCGAGGGAATATATAGACTTCAGGCATCCCTCCACATGCTTATCTGTCGGTTCCTTCAGTGGGTGACAGCAGTGACAGGCAAAGTAGATGACACCACAAGACGGGTGACGTGAGAATCCACCAGTGGTGGGTTTTCCCATTTGCTACATAACTCTGCAGGGAGAGGATAGCGAGCCAAAACCCATTTGGGGAGCGTGAATTTCTTACCTGGGGTAGACCAGGGTTCCTTCCTGATGTTCACAAGATTATCAGAATGGGGTAATACAGTTTTAACCACCTTCTGTTGTTTAAACATATCAGTTTTCTTGGCCACTGTAGTGGAATCCTCATCCTCAGTGATTTGAAGGATCTGCTTAATAGCATCCACCAGGCCAGGGACATCAACCTGTAAGGTAGAATCCTCATCAGTAAGACATGATTCAGAGTCTGACAGGACCGTATGCTCACCCTCCTCGTCAGATGAAACATCATACAGGTTAGTGGATTGTGAGGAGGAAGCAGCCCGCTTAGATGACCCAGGGACACGGGAGTGACCAGGAGTAGATTTCTATCTAACCAAAGACTGATTCAACTGTTGCAGCTGGGTAGACAAAGGGTCCGCCCAAGGCGGATTTACTATAGGAACAACTTGTGGTGGCAGTGACACCTGAGGTTCCATAGGGGGGGCTAAATGGTCCCCAGGAGGGTGGTGAACATAGCCCACGGTGGCTCCATTGTACTTACAGGAGCTGCAGGCTGACTGGGAGGTGCATGACATTTAGAACACAGCCCATCACACAATACTTCCCCCTCAGGTAAACTTCTGGAGCATGCCCTGCAAATTACAGGAGCTTCCAGAGTTTTACTGCCCTTATTGTTAGACATTGTAATAAAGCAAGAATCAAGCTATTAGTATGATGAAGCCAGACAGAGTACACAATTTATGGACAAAGCACGCAAACAGCGCCAGAATACACAAACTTGTGAACTAAGGTGGTTATTCTGAGTTGATCGCAGCCAGCAACTTTTTGCTGCTGCTGCAATCAACTAGTCCACGCCTATGGGGGAAGTGTATTTTAGCTTAGCAGTGCTGCGATTGCTTGTGCAGCCCTGCTAAGCAAAAAAAAATTCATGCAGAGCAAGACTAGCCCTGGACATACTTACCCTGTGCGACGATCTCAGCGATGCTGGGGCCGGCTTTGATGTCAGACATCCGCCCTCCGTTCTCCTGGACACGCTTGCATTTTCTTCACCACTCCCCGAAAATGGCAGGCAACGGTCTGGTGACGCCCAGGAACGCCTTCTTTCTCTCAGTCTTCTTGCGGTTGCCTCTGCGACCGCTTTCTTCGATGTCCGCGATGTAACCCGGCGACTACTGTCGCCGGGCAACGACGCGTGTGCGCAGTGCGGCCGCCGCGCATGCGCATTCCAGACCCGTTCACACCGCAGCGACAAACCGCTGCGTGCAAACGGGTCGGAATGACCCCCTAAATCCTGCTGTACGTGACTGTAACAAAGTAAAATATCCGTATAGCGATAAGTACTGTGTACACTATATTAGAGGATCCTGACGCACCTAGTCCCTTCGGGTGTAGAATATAGTGATACCTACCTTAGATGGGATACAGGGATGCAGTCAGTTTACCTCCAATCAAAATCCCGACGTTCAAAATCCCGACACCAATTGACCGATGGTCAAAATCCCGACAAGGTCAAAATCTCGACAGGGACAAAATAATGACATTTAAAATACCGACAAGGTCAAAATACAGACATGTAAAATGCCGACAGGTCAAAATACCGACATGAGTTTTTTCATGATTTTTTTTAATTGAAACCGACTTGTTCATTCTTTACCATCCCAGTGGACCTGGAGGGGGAATAAATAGTGTGCCGAGCGTAGCGAGGCACCGTGCCCGAAGCATGGTGAGCGCAGCGAGCCATGCGAGGGGACGCGGTACACTTTATATGGTGTCCATGTTGACTTATGTCAACATACACACACAAAAAACAAAAATGCATGTCGGTATTTTGACCTGTCGGCATTTTACATGTCGGTATTTTGACCTTCTCTGTATTTTAAATGTCGGTATTTTGTCCATGTCGGGATTTTGACCTTGTCGGGATTTTGACCATCGGTCAATTGGTGTCGGGATTTTGATTGGAGGGATTTCATACCGATCCCGGGATACACGAGAGTAAAACCATACAGCAGGTACCGGCACACACAGTCACAGGCAATGCAGAGATTATAAGCAGGTAGGAGGTATATATCAGAATATTCGTACAATATATTCTGTAATAGGTACACTCTTTCTTAAATAACGCTGTCTGTAAGAAGACATGTAGAATACTCAAGTGTCTGTAAAATCTCAGTGCTGTGGACAGGCGGCTTTGCAGGGGAGACCTTGCCCTGCAATCCCAGAGACCAGTAGCAGCTATGCTCAGAAGATGGCGCCCAACGTCTCTGTCAGGAACTGAGGGAGAGTGTGAGGCAGCTCCAGGGCGGGAAATCTGCAAGGAGATGGCGCCCTGAGCCAGGGCTGCAAGTCAAGCGCCGACTCCCCTATGCTGGACCTCACCGCCGGTACTACGGAGCCTTACCAATAGCGGCATTAGCACACTCGACCGGTACTCCTATGCCCTGGCGGATATAGTGGGGTCCCTGCTCGGTAACAGTGTCCACGCCAGCATCGCAGTCCGTCTCCCTAGACTGCGACAGGAACTTGATTTCGTGGCGGGTCCCGCCTGGAGGACCCTCTTACCTCCTCCCTTCGTAGCAGCCACACGAACCAGGAGAGCGTCTGCGACCGTATGCCTAAGCCGGAGTGTCTCCGCGGCATGTACCCGGGATCTGAGGCACGGGAGTATGTAACGCCGCTTGGGAGGCGACGAAGACGCAGCGCTGACATAACAGGTCCAGTGCAGCCCGCCTGTTAGGTGACCTGCTGCTTGCAGGCACCAATCGAAACTGAGTTCTGAGTGCCTTTAGGCGGGGTTATAGAGGAGGCCCCAATGCAACCTGGGACAGTTAAAGCTTTGCCTGATGGTGCCTCTGGATCCAAGATCCCGCTCTACACCCCGATGTATTCCCTGTGGAACACAGTGTACCCCGCTGCAGAAAGTATGTTAAGAGTATGCATTCTACATGGGTTCCATAAATTTGGTAAACATTCTTTAATGCCAATGTTAAAAAAAAAATGTAAGTAAATTAAGCTGTTAATATACATTTTGTGACAAGCATTTAGTCTTGACATTGCCTGCTTCACTCACAGTTTTGGCACAATTACTGGCATTCTATTGGAATGCTTTTTAAGTAAATAGAAGACATGAACAATTTAAATAAAACTGTCCCTTGGAATATTTATCTTAAACTTAAAAGTTTTGCTGGTTAATGCCACTTTGCAGATTACTGCGGGATGTAGATACGTTGGCGGTGGCGCGTAAATGTTGCTTGCAATACTGAATCCAGGATCACCAATCTCCACATGCTCTTTTTGTTAATAAACTCTATTTTGTCTTTTGCATAGATTGGATTGAGGCATCCCACCACAAAGAATTCAGTATGAACAAATTTTTCATTATGTGGGAAAGTTATGTTTCTTCTTTGCCTTCTTCGATTTGACATCAACTCCATTTTTGTTTAATAAACACAACATGGTAAAAGACTAGGCTGTGTATGGATGATTCCCCTATTGGCCTGGACAGTAAGACACTTTTTTAACCAATTATGGGGTCATTCCAAGTTGATCGCTAGCTGCCGTTGTTCGCTGCGTAGCGATCAGTGGAAAAAACGGCTAATCTGCACATGCACCGCAATGCGCACACGCGTCGTACGGGTACGAAGTCCATTGTGATTTTGCACTGGTTCGAGCAACGATTCCATTCGCACTGCCAAACGCAAGGAGATTGACAGAAAGTGTCAGTTGATGGTTTTCTGGGAGTGTTTGGAAAAACGCAGGCGTGGCCGTCCGTTTGCTGGGCGGGTATCTGACGTCATTACCGTGTCACTCGTCGCAGCAATCATCGCACAGGTTAAGTAACTACAGGGCTGGTCTTGTTTTGCACAAAATATGTTTGCAGGCGCTCTGCTGCACAGGCGTTCGCACTCCTGCAAAGCGAAAATACACTCCTCCGTGGGCGGCGACTAAAAACTGCTAGCGAGCGATCAACTCGGTATGTCCCCCTATATTTCCTTTTGTGTGAGTGGGGTCCCGCCTTCCGACCATTTAATTTTATATCTGTGTCCAATTTTGATGTATTTTACTATGTTTATGTTTAACTATGTGTATAATTATTTATGTACCGACTATTATATCAATGTTGTCAATGCTCCAATTAAATAAAAAAATAATAATTAAAAAAAAAAATATATATATATATTCACCGATACCCCGGCACTCTTGCTGCCCCGTAGGGATTACTCGCTCTTGTGCCATCCACTGAAGTAGAATCTCCTACAGACATCCATAAGAAATGAGGCGGCAGTCAGAGGCTTTGTAACTTGCAAAAAACGTGTATTACAATCGGTAACGTTTGAAGAAAGGGAGCACGTCCCCGAAACTTTACCGATTGTAATACACATTTTTTGCAAGTTACAAAGCCTCTGACTGCCGCCTCATTTCTTATATATATATATATATATATATATACATATACACTGCTCAAAAAAATAAAGGGAACACTAAAATAACACATCCTAGATCTGAATGAATGAAATATTCTTATTAAATACTTTGTTCTTTACATAGTTGTATGTGCTGACAACAAAATCACACAAAAATTATCAATGGAAATCAAATTTATTAACCCATGGAGGTCTGGATTTGGAGTCATCCTCAAAATTAAAGTGGAAAAACACACTACAGGCTGATCCAACTTTGATGTAATGTCCTTAAAACAAGTCAAAATGAGGCTCAGTAGTGTGTGTGGCCTCCACGTGCCTGTATGACCTCCCTACAATGCCTGGGCATGCTCCTGATGAGGTGGCGGATGGTCTCCTGAGGGATTTCCTCCCAGACCTGGACTAAAGCATCCGCCAACTCCTGGACAGTCTGTGGTGCAACGTGGCATTGGTGGTGGAGCGAGACATGATGTCCCAGATGTGCTCAGTTGGATTCAGGTCTGGGGAACGGGCGGGCCAGTCCATAGCATCAATGCCTTCGTCTTGCAGGAACTGCTGACACATTCCAGCCACATGAGGTCTAGCATTGTCTTGCATTAGGAGGAACCCAGGGCCAACCGCACCAGCATATGGTCTCACAAGGGGTCTGAGGATCTCATCTCGGTACCTAATGGCAGTAAGTATACCTCTGGCGAGCACATGGAGGTCTGTGCGGCCCCCCAAAGAAATGCCACCCCACACCATTACTGACCCACTGCCAAACCGGTCATGCTGGAGGATGTTGCAGGCAGCAGAAAGTTCTCCTTGGCGTCTCCAGACTCTGTCACATCTGTCATGTGCTCAATGAGAACATGCTTTCATCTGTGAAGAGCACAGGGCGCCAGTCGCGAATTTGCCAATGTTGGTGTTCTCTGGCAAATGCCAAACGTCCTGCACGGTGTTGGGCTGTAAGCACAACCCCCACCTGTGGGCGTCGGGCCCTCATACCACCCTCATGGAGTCTGTTTCTGATCGTTTGAGTAGACACATGCACATTTGTGGCTTGCTGGAGGTCATTTTGCAGGGCTCTGGCAGTGCTCCTCCTGTTCCTCCTTGCACAAAGGCGGAGGTAGCGGTCCTGCTGCTGGGTTGTTGCCCTCCTACGGCCTCCTTCACATCTCCTGATGTACTGGCTTGTCTCCTGGTAGCTCCTCCATGCTCTGGACACTACGCTGACAGACACAGCAAACCTTCTTGCCACAGCTCGCATTGATGTGCCATCCTGGATGAACTGCACTACCTAAGCCACTTGTGTGGGTTGTAGGGAGGTCATACAGGCACGTGGAGGCCACACACACTACTGAGCCTCATTTTGACTTGTTTTAAGGACATTACATCAAAGTTGGATCAGCCTGTAGTGTGTTTTTCCACATTAATTTTGAGGGTGACTCCAAATCCAGAGCTCCATGGGTTAATAAATTTGATTTCCATTGACAATTTTTGTGTGATTTTGTTGTCAGCACATTGAACTATGTAAAGAACAAAGTATTTAATAAGAATATTTCATTCATTCAGATCTAGGATGTGTTATTTTAGTGTTCCCTTTATTTTTTTGAGCAGTGTATATCTATATATCTATATATCTATATATATCTATATATCTATATATCTATATATATATATATATATATAATTGAAGCAGCACTCCCAATCATTTAAATCAGCTTGCTCCGGTGCCCTTCTAGGTCCCTTCAGCGAGATCCAAACCTTGTCTCTACCGATACATATGTTTAGAATTCCTTTACAGCCATGACCGTCAGTGTGTCTTTTTTTATTGTTATTTAGGTCACCATGGCAATGGGCGAGGTATGGTGACGCAATTGGTGGGTATCTTCATACCGGACCCGCACTGTGCAGTGGCTACACGTGGTGATGTAAGGTATTTAAGGAGCATTTTTATTGTCTTGTATTTATCCTGATGACGAATGAATAAAAATTCAAAACATTGATATCATACCTGATTTTGGCTGCTACATATATCCGAGTGCTGCCTCAATACTCTCTCTCTCTCTCTCTCTCTCTCTCTCTCTCTCTATATATATATATATAAAGATTTTTGTTGGCTTTACTAGTGTACTTTTACTCAAGCCACACTAGTGGCGCAGCAAGTGCATTGCACTGGGGCCTGCAGTCTCCGACACTAAAAGCAGTCTGTGCTGCAGGCTGTAGCAACAAAGGGATGCAGTCCGGCAGGAGGTGTAGGTGGCTGGATGCCCAGCTCGCCCTTTTCTTCCCAAGTCCCCGGCACTTACTTCCTGTCTCTGCCAGTAAGTGACTGTCTGTTCTCTTGCTCCCAGTTCCGGGGACCTGACGTCACAATCCCCCAAGCATGAAAACTAAAGATGGCGCAATCCTCCACAATCTGCAAATCAACCATGGGCCCAAGTAAGTAAATTGTAATATTTAAGTCACCCACTGCCTGTCACCCTCTGTCAGTTACCTACTGCCTTTTCCTGTCATACTCTGCCTTTCCCTGTTACTTTTTGACCGTTACCCACTGCCTCTATCACCCACCACTCCCTCTGCCTCTCTTTGCCACCCTCTGCCCATCACCTCTCCCTGTCACCCACCGCCTCTCCCTGTCACTCTCTGCCCATCACCCAGTTTTTTCTCCATAACCCTCTGCTTCTATTTGTCATCCTTTGCCTCTCCCTGTCACGTTTTGCCTGTTACACACTGCTTCTGTTCATCACCCACTACCTTTGCAGTCACCCTCTGCCTCTCCATGTCACTCTCTGTCCATCACAACTGCCCGTCACCCTCTGACTCTATATGTCATCCTCTGCCTCTCCCCATCACCCTCTACCTCTCCCTATCACTCTCTGCCAATTATTCACTGCCTCTCCCTGTTGCCCTCTGCCGGTCACCCACTGACTCTTCCAATCACCCTGTGCCCATCATCCATTGCCTCTCCCTGTCTCTCACTGCCACTCTGCCTTTCCATGTCACCTTTGGCCTGTTACCCACTGCCTCTCCCAGTCATCTACTGCCCCTACCGATCACTCTGCCATCACCACTGCCTCTGTCTGTCACCCTCTGCCTCTCATCATCACCCTCTGCCCATCACCCACTGCATCCCTCCATCATCTTCTGCCCGTTACCACTACCTAAGCCTGACACCCTATGCCCGTCATCGACTGCTTCGGTTATTCTGCCTCTGCCTCTCCCTGACACCCTCTGCCCATCACCCACTGCCTTTTCCCATCATCCTCTTTCTCTCCCTGACACTCTCACTATCTACTTCTCCCTGTCATCCACTGCCTCTCCCGATCGCCTTCTGCCTCTGCCCAAAACCTTTTGACTCTCCCTGTCACACTCTGCCTCTGTCCTTCAACCTCTGTCTTTCTCTGTCACTCTCTGCCCATCACCCACTGCGTCAGCCTCTCCCTGTCACCTACTTCCTCTGCCCATCACCCTCTCCTCCCGGTCAAATGATCTCTCTTACTGTCACCCACTCCTGCTTCTTGTCACTCTCTGCCACCCACTACCATGTGGAATATTAACTTGGGGTGAGGTGGACAAAGGGGGCCTAAAGCGAGTTCTGCCACTGAACCACACAGTAAACACATAGCTGTTGTCATCTCAGTTATAGTAGTGGTTTATAATCGCCACAAAATGTATTTACTGTACATGTACATTCCACACTGCAGATGTACAATTATGTTGGAAAACTTGATTTGCACATTTTAAGCTTTTGCACAATGATTATGCTTATCAGTAGTATAGTGCACAGGGCCTAAATTATGTTTACACGCAAATATAATTGCAATGTTAGCAAGTGCAGCTGCCACCCAGAAATGAAAAGAAACGCCCACCAGACTCATCGCAAGCTCAATTGCAAATGTGTACCATACATAATTACAGAGCACATTGTAGCTAAGGGTTGGTCTATGGCTATGTAGACTGGCTACAGCAGTAGCGACTCAGACACCATGTTTTCTGATAATCACTCCATTGCGTGAACATCCGTTGTGTAAAAACATGAATTAGACCTATAGTACTGTGTACTTCAGGGATATTTTGGTTATATGGTAACCTGGTTCTGGCACTGCTAAAAGCCTGGACAAAATAAAAGATTTTGCCTACACTTTGAAAAAGGGTGTTTTTGGAAACCATGGTGTGCTTGCCATAGAATGCTCTATTGGAATGGAAATTATACTCATACAAGGTATTTTTTTTAAAACAAAGGTTGAGACAATACAGTAGTCGAGTAAAGTATGTAACTTAATTTCTTTAAGTTAAGGATCCCTTTAATCCTCTAACCAAAAGAAAGATAATGGATGATTATTATATTATTACATTAAAGAAATTACTTGAATAATTATGAATGCTTTCTATGGTGTCCAGTCTCTCTTGAAGTAAGTTTCTCTTTGGGAAAATGTGACTTTCATTTCTGTTTTCTGGTGTGTGTCAAAGCTGGTTGTATTGCATTAGAAGGACACACTGCCATACAACGTTTTCTAAGGACCAGAAGGAGCTAAGGGACCAGATTTATGTTTGAATTAAGAACTATATAAATGGACCATGAGAAAACTAAAGGAAAACGCTTAAAAACACTTTCTACAAGACTATTACATGGTTTTCAATGTAACAATATGCAATGCATGTCACTTAATTTTTCTATTAACTCTACAGTTTCCAGTGTTTGCAATTTGCAGTTTGTAACACTGCCACAGTATAAGTATGTCATGATTCACAATTTACACTGTAACTTCATTTGCAACTTAACTCTTAAAAAATAACCCCACCCATCTTCCATATATACTGCACACCAAGGGCGCAGCTACCGTAGGTGCAAGCAGTGCAGCTGCTATGGGGCCCAGAGCTGAGATGGGCACACCTTCCCTGTCAAAGTTACATGTGTTATATACATTTTTCTCCATTGGGTGGTACATACTATAGGGATCCTTTCAAACTTTTTCCTCGGGCCCTGCAGTAGAACTAGGTATGCCCCTGACTTGCCTATTGTAGTGTGGTATAAAATGAACTGGAGGGCATTTTATTGTTATATAATATGATCAGGGGCACTGTAGTGAGGCACAATATGAACGGGGAGCACTATATATCATAATGTGAATTGGGAGTATTGTGTGGCATAATGTGTATTGGCAGCTCTGAAACTAAAAGAAACTAGGGCACTACTATGGGGCATAATAATATCAAATAAGGCTCTACTATGGTTCTGAAAATGAACCAGGGCACTATTATAGGGCATAAAATTAACAACTGATTGTCAGAATACCGATGACGGGTTCCCGGCCCCCAGAATACCGGCAGCGGGGTGAGCACTAGAAAGCTCCTAATGGGGTCACTGCGCTCGCCGCACTGCCGGCTCAGTGGCTCGCTGCACTCACCATAGGTTCTATTCCCACTCTATGGGTGTCGTGGACACCCACAAGTGGAAATAGCCCTGGTGCAGCTGTCGGCATTCTCGGCGGTTGTGATCCCGGCATTGGTATTCTGACCGCCGGGATATTAACTACATCCCACAGATAAGTGTCTCTCTAAAAGCATTGGGACGGGGGCCCCTTCAATATGTTGCTATGGGGCCTACAAAGTTATAGCTACGCCAGTGCTGCACACATTAAAAAAAAAATCTTTACGGCTCCACTGCTCAGCAGATATAATACAGGAAATGTATGTCTAAAGCTTGGCTCTTTAAACAGGCACTTTTGAGAGCTAACAAAAATGCATTCCCCTAGCAACTGTACTGGCCTATTTTGCAATTTTGATCATATCTTTCCAAAATATGTCCATATGGTTCAATTAACTTTGAAACACTATACTTAATGTATCTGTTCAGCCCATTTGTGAGTATTATCCTTCTGCAGGATCAAAATCTTGTGATCAAAGTGAAAGTAAAGAATTATACTTATAAGAAAAGTTTTTTCGATAAAGAAAAATGTTATAATGACTAGACAGATCTTATTCTACTTAAGTGATTTTAACACCCAATGTTTGTTTTCAGCATGCACAATGATTACCTGTTAAGGAAAAATATAGTGCTCAATGTATGTATTTTGTATTAAGATGCCTTTTATTGTTTATCTAAAGATTACTAATAAATATTCATTGGGACTTGTTTATAAATGTGCATAACCCCCCTTACAACTGCAAGTGGATATATGTGCAAATGCACCTATTCCTGCTGCACTGTAGGCTTCCTCTTGCCTTCAAACTTGGCAAACAGAAAAATAATAATAAGTTGTTCTCCAAAATATATTACACAAGACAGCAATATGTATGGTAACACTAGGAACAACAGTTTCTATTTATTAAACATAAAGAAAGAAAGAAAGAAAGAAATAAAAAACACCAGTGTGTATGCCATATTAAGGCGATTCCTGTTATTTGCACACAGTATTTTCTACCTCACAAATTAGCTTGATATTTAGGAGGTGTCAGTAGTCAGCAATTCTACTATACTTTCATTTGCATACCCTTTGGCACTTCTAGCCATGTAATATTTTAGGAGTAACATAGGCTTGTGATCAGGGCTGGTGCTAGGGTGTTTGGTGCCCCTCTGCAAACAATACATTTGTGCCCTCCCTCCCATATGTAATAAAGGGACAGTATGCGCCTTCAGTTTGCACCGTAAAAAAGGGTGTGGTCTTACATGGAAGGGGCGTGGCCACACAACAGTACCCCCAATTCAAATCACATCACACAGTAGCACAAACTTATTCACATTACACCGCCTACAGCGCCCCCGATTCATATCACACCACATAGTAGTGTCCCTTATTCACGTTACACACAGCAGTGGACCTTATTCATGTTACATCACAAAGCAGTTTCTCTTAGTCACGTTACGCAGTAGTACCCCTTATACACAATCCCCAAAGCAGTGTCTATTTATATATATATATATATATATATATATATAATGTCATCATTAGTAGTGCCGCTTACACTTAACGCCCACAGTAGTAGTGCCACACATAATACCCACAGTAGTAATGCCCCTAAACACATAACATCCACCGTAGTAGTGCCACACATAATGCCTACAGTAGTAGTGCCCCTTACACATATGTCCGCAGGAGGGGAGGGGACAGAGGGGGGAGTGCAGTACTTACACAGGAGATCATCGCTGGGTGGACTGGTGACTGAAGAGCCCCTTCAAGTTGCCATTATACATGTGCAGGCAGCGGGAAGGAGAGAAGAGGGAGAGAGGTAGCTGACACTGGAAGAGTCATACTTCATGCTGCTGGCTCCGCTGCCTGTTATACAGTTTCATAGGAGAAGCAGCAGCCGGCAGCAACAGCAGAGCGGAGAGAGCTCCTCTCCAGCCCAGCCCCTCCCTGCTTTGCATAAACTGCTGAGTGGGCTGTGCCGGCCGTGCCTGTGATACGGCAAAGGTATGCACAGACTAATTTTCTGGGAGCAGTTTCAGACACCATGAGCCAAATGTAATAGAGTGAGAGTTTCAGAAAGTGAGTGATTTGGTAAGGTTTTTCAGTTGTTTTTAAAGTGGCAATCATTTACACTGCAAAACCAGGTTGATCGTGCTGTGTAAATGATTGCCACTTTAAAAAAAAACCTGCAAAACCTTACCAAATCGCTCACTTTTTGAAACTCTCACTCTATTACATTTGGCCTCAGGGGTTAGATTTACAGTACCACAGCTTCTAAAGCAGCCCAATGGAGATATTACCCATTTCTGCTGCGGGGTACACTGGGCTCCACAAGGATTGGACAATGGGGTGTAGAATAGGATCTTGATCCGAGGCACCAACAGGCTCAAAGCTTTGACTGTTCTCAGAATGCACAGCGCCGCCTCCTATATCACCCCGCCTCCCAGCACAGGAGCTCAGTTTTGTAAGTTGGTGCTGCAGTAAGCAGGCACTTAACAGAGGGGCTGCTCCAAGCAGCCCTGAGAAAAGCTTTTTATGAAGCAAAAAGTGAAGACTTCAAGGGCAGCAGCGGTGGTAAATGTCTTGTGACATTCACTGCTGCAGCTCCAGCTCTCCCCAGCGGCGCTGTACACTCCCGAGCCCTGGTTGCCGGGTACCTACAGCGGAGGCTCTGGTTTTCTTCATGTTAGACACACACGGCTGTAGCTCTCCAGGATCGCGTGGCCGCGCTTCGGGAGGTGATTAGTGGGTCCCGCTTGTGGGAGCCGGTCTTTATCGCGATCTGGTGCGGTCAGTGGGAGCCGGGCTGCGCGCTCTGGCGGTGGACACTGTGGCAGTACAGGCGATCCCACTAGATCACCAGGGCATGGGCGCAGGTCAGGTTCTCTCTCTAAACCAATTCTTATATCGCCCAGAGTACCCGGTGGTTTGCCAGCAGAGGGGATAAGGCTTAGACCTGAAACCCCTCTCCCAGCCCCAGGGCGCCATTTCTAGCAAGTGTTCCCACCCTGGAGCTGCATATCTGTCTTTTCCTCACTCCCTGTCAGTGTCTGCGGCGCCATTATCCCTCAGCTCACTGTTCCTGGGACTGCTTGGGCAAATCCTCCTATGTAAAGCCGCCTGGTTGTCAGCGCTGTGCCTTTACATGACACTTAAGTATTCTACCTGCCTTTTTAGACAGTGATAGTTAAGAAAGAGTGCATTTAGTCAGGGTTTTATAGTACAATTACCCTGTGATATACATCAAGTTCTTACTGTGTACTGTTATATCTATTATTATATAGCTGTGTAAGCTAGTCCAGTGCAGTATTATTGTCAGTAATAACCTCTGCATTGTACAAACTATGACTTTCTGTGTGTGCATTTGATAGCTGAGTGGTGTCCATTTCGTGTCTTTCACTCAACCTGCTATCCCTATATTCCATAACCTGAGGGGGCTTGGTGCGTCAGGTGTTATCTAATATAGGATTTTCACAAAGATATACTGTATTCCGTATTTTTCTATGTGATCTAGTCACCATATCTCTCCTTTAGTGCTGACTACACTGCGCAGGGGTTTGGGTTTAGAGGTATAGTGCTGCTGATAATTGTACTGTGTTAACCTCATACTGCAAGTTATATCATGTCTGCTTCTGAGGGTAATGGTTCTGGGGCTGAACACACTGCCGGTGTTGCTGAAGCCACAGGGCCATATGAGGAGAATATAGCAGCTGTGGGCTCTGGTTTTGAGGGCTCCTTGCCCCCCAGTGGGTCTGTGGCAACGGAGGCACATACTGACCCACCGTGGGCCGCTTTTTCCACGCTTCTGCATACGCTAGTTCATAAACTAACTCCCCCTATGGGACCCCCAATGCCGGTACAACCGTATGTGGTCCCTGCAGCTAACCCGCCGTGGGCGGACGATTTATCTGCGCAATTAAAGAAGTTGAACCAGTCCTTGACTACTAAAAAGTCTGACCAACGCTCGCCTAAGTCCAAGCGGTCCTTTAAGCGAGCGCTTATCTCCTCACAATCCACTGCTGTCACTGACACCTCGTCTGGTGAAGATGGCACATATACTGACCCCTCAGGTTCTGACTCAGATACGGCTGATGGGGAGGGTAGTTCACATCTGGAGGTTCCTGATCTTTTGGAGGCTATTAAGTTAATTCTGCAGATTACGGATGATCCCGAGCCATCCGTCCCTCCTAAGAAACCAGATAGGTTCAAGTGTCAGAAGGTGGTTAAACAAGTTTTACCTCACTCTGATCAGGAACCCTGGGGAAACCCGGGTACGAAGTTTGCGCCTCAAAAGAAGATGCTGGCTCGCTATCCCCTCGCGCCAGAGCTGTCTAAAAATTGGGAAACGCCTCCTCCAGTGGACTCACATGTGGCTAGGATGGTGGTTTCCTCAGCTCTACCTGTCACTACCGTCACGTCTCTAAAAGAGCCTACGGATAAACGTGTGGAGGGTTGTCTGAAAGCGATTTACACCCTCACGGGTGCTGCACAAAGGCCCACTATTGCAGCTACATGGGCTGCAGAGGCTATTGAAGCATGGGCCTTGGAGTTAGAAGCTGAAATCTCTTCTGACCATGCTAGACAATGCTTGCCATATATTGTCACAGCTACTCAATATATTAAAGAGGCGGCTTCTGATGTCGGTATCCTAGCAGCCAAGGCCTCTACTACGTCGGTCTTGGCTCGCCGGATATTGTGGCTGAGATCCTGGTCTGTGGATCAGGACTCTAGAAAAACCCTGGAGGTACTCCCTTTCAAGGGAGATATTCTGTTTGGGGAGGACTTAAATAAGATAGTGGCTGACTTGGCTACTGCCAAAACTGCCTGTCTGCCTAATACCGCTCCTTATGTATCGAAGGCTAAAGGTATGTCCTTTCGCCCCTTTCGTCCTTCAGGTAAAGCAAAAGGTCAGGCGTACAACAAGCAGGCCCGCACTTCCAAACCTGGTAAGCCGAAGCCCAAAAGAGCCTGGGCTGCCCGTCAGCCAGCTGCCAAGACCGATAAGCCTGCCGCATGACGGGGCGGCCTCCCCCTGGGGGATCCCAGGGTGGGGGGCCGGCTTCTAGGGTATACCCAGGAATGGTTGAAGACCACTTCAGATGCCTGGGTACGGGAAGTCATCACTTGAGGTTACGCCATAGCCTTCAAATACCGACCCCCTAATCGATTTTGCCAGACAGACGTCCCTTTGGACCAGACAAAAGCAAAAACTCTACACTCGGTGGTACAGACCCTCCTGGCTACAGTAGTCGTAGTACAGGTGCCTCTTGCTCAGAGGGGCCGGGGTACTATTCTCTGCTGTTTCTAGTCCCGAAACCGAATGGGTCCTCCCGGCCCATTCTCAACCTCAAGGCATTGAACAGGTTTGTGAAGATTTCCAAGTTCTGTATGGAAACCCTTCGCTCTATAGTTCTGGCCTTGGAACCTGGGGACTACATGGTCTCCCTGGACATACAGGATGCTTACCTGCATATTCCTATAGCAGTGTCACATCAACAAAACCTGAGGTTCGCTATTGGCAACCTCCATTACCAGTTTCGGGGCGTTACCTTTTGGTTTAACAACGGCTCCGCGAGTCTTCACCAAAGTCATGGCGGTGATGACGGTGGTACTCAGCCGTCAAGGGGTCAGGATACTGCCGTATCTGGACGACTTGTTAATCCTGGTAAATTCCCCAGATCTTCTCCTACGTCATCTGGATATGACGGTCCGGTTTCTACAAGCCCACAGGTGGCTCATCAACTGGAAGAAATCCTCCCTGAGAGCTCAGAGCATGGTGCACCTGGGAGCGTTGATGGACACTTACAACCAGAGGTTGTTCTTGTCTCAGAAGAAAGTCCTGAAGCTTCAGGACAGGATTCGTTGCTTCCTTTCTCATCCGCAAGTGTCGATACATTAGGCAATGCAGGTGCTGGGCCTAATGGTATCAGCATTCGACATGGTGGAGTATGCTCAATTCCATTCTTGCCCCCTCCAGAGGCTGATTCTAGCCAAGTGGGACGGCCTGCTTCACCGGACCAGATCTCAAATGATCTCATTGACTCCGGAGGTCCGTCTGTCGCTACACTGGTGGCTCCGGGACCAACAATTGTGCAGGGGTCGTCCCTTCTGGATATCCAACTGGGTCCTGTTGACGACAGATGCCAGTCTAAGAGGTTGGGGCGCGGTGTTGGAGCAACACTCCCTTCAGGGTCGGTGGACCAAGGAGGAATCTCTCCTCTCGATCAACATTCTGGAATTGCGGGCGGTCTTCAATGCGTTGAACCTGGCCCAGCAGTTAATTCAGAACCGTCCTGTTCAAGTACAGTCAGACAACGCCACCACAGTGGCTTACATAAATCATCAAGGCGGCACTCGAAGCCGTTTGGCAATGAAGGAAGTCTCACGGATTCTACGTTGGGCGGAACGCCATCTACCGGCCATATCGGCAATATTCATTCCAGAAGTCCTGAATTGGGAAGCGGACTTTCTCAGTCGTCAGGACATGCATACCGGCGAGTGGGGCCTCCATCCAGAAGTGTTTCAACTCCTAGTGGAAAGGTGGGGCCTTCCAGACGTAGATCTGATGGTGTCTCGACACAATCACAAGGTTCCGGTCTTCGGAGCAAGGACAAGGGATCCTCAAGCATCATTCATGGATGCGCTGGCAGTACCGTGGAGGTTTCGGCTGCCGTACGTGTTCCCTCCGGTGTCACTCCTGCCCAGGGTAATTCGGAAGTTCAAGCAAGAAAAAGGAATTCTGCTTCTCATAGCTCCAGCGTGGCCCAGACGGCACTGGTTCTCAGACCTGCAAGGCCTATCGTCAGAGCATCCAATTCTACTTCCACAATGCCCAGACCTCCTCGTTCAGGGCCCCAGGACCTAGCCCGGCTGTCTTTGACGGCGTGGCTCTTGAAGCTTCCGTCTTGAGGACTAAGGGTTTTTCTGAAGAGGTCATAAAAACTATGTTGCGGGCCCGGAAACCGGCTTCTGCTCGGATTTACCATAGGGTCTGGCATTCCTACTTTGTTTGGTGCGCATCTAACAATTATGACGCTTCCAAGTTTAGTACAGCCAAGCTTTTGGCTTTTCTGCAGCAAGGCCTAGAGTTGGGCCTGCGTCTGGCCTCCCTAAAGGTTTATATTTCTGCCTTGTCGGCGTGGTTTCAGAGAAAAATTGCGACTTTGCCTGATGTTCATACCTTCACTCAGGGTGTGTTGCGTATCCAACCTCCCTATGTCCCGCCTGTGGCTCCTTGGGACTTGTCGGTAGTTTTGGAGGCGTTGCAGGAGCCTCCGTTTGAACCCCTTGGTTCAGCTGACCTTAAGTGGCTTTCCCTTAAGGTGGTGTTCTTGCTGGCTATTGCCTCTGCTAGAAGAGTGTCGGATCTGGGTGCCTTGTCTTGTAGTTCCCCATATCTGATGTTTCACCGTGATCGGGCGGTTCTTAGGACTCGTCCCGGATATTTACCTAAGGTGGTTTCTTCGTTTCACCTTAATCAGGAGATTGTGGTTCCAGCCTTTGTCTCTCCTGATTTGTCTACCAAAGAGAGGTCTTTGGATGTGGTACGGGCTCTCCGTATCTATGTGAAGAGAACTGCTTCTTTCCGAAAATCTGATTCTCGTTTTGTTTGGATTTCACAAACATGGCTGGCCTGCTCACAAGCAGACCCTGGCCAGATGGATTAGAATGGTGATTGCACATGCTTATGTGAAGGCTGGTCTGTCAGCTCCTGTTCACATTACGGCCCATTTTACTCGGTCTGTTGGACCTTCTTGGGCGGCCCAACGTGGTGCGACCCTTGATCAATTGTGCAAGGCGGCTACGTGGTCCTCCGGGAACACGTTCATAAGGTTCTATGCCTTCGATACTGCCGCTTCCCAGGATGCTTCCTTTGGACGCCGGGTTCTTGTGCCCGCTACAGTGCGTCCCATCCCATAAGGAACTGCTTTAGGACATCTCCATTGTCCAATCCTTGTGGAGCCCAGTGTACCCCGCAGTAGAAAACGAGTTTTATGGTAAGAACTTACCTTTGTTAAAACTCTTTCTGCGAGGTACACTGGGCTCCACAAGGCGCCCACCCTGACGCACTTAGCTTCTTTGGGTTGGTATGGCATTAGCCGCTGACACTTCTCTTGTCGTGAGAGTGTGGTGTATGTGGCTACTAACTATTGTCGTCTCTTTTCCTGCTACTGCATTGGGCTGGTTAACTAAAAACTGAGCTCCTGTGCTGGGAGGCGGGGTGATATAGGAGGCGGCGCTGTGCATTCTGGGAACAGTCAAAGCTTTGAGCCTGTTGGTGCCTCGGATCAAGATCCTATTCTACACCCCATTGTCCAATCCTTGTGGAGCCCAGTGTACCTCGCAGAAAGAGTTTTAACAAAGGTAAGTTCTTACCATAAAACTCGTTTTTCTATAATGCAATAATAAAATGATATCTAAAATATGATTGATTGCTACGGGCAACACCTCCACTTTTCACGTTTAGAAGATTTACTTAATCTAACCCAAGGTAGTGAGCATGCACATATTGTACGGATGTATTATGCAGAAAACATGGTACACTAACGCAAAGAATAATGCACATTCACAAATTATTTTTATTGACAATGAGGTATAGGTGTGAAGATGATATGTATCCTCCTTTTTACCAGAATATATGAATTTCAATACAGCTATTCCATAGTGGCTCAAAATTATGTAATTACACAATACCAGGGTGGTCATTCCGAGTTGTTCGCTCGCAAGCTGCTTTTAGCAGATTTACTCACGCTAAGCCGCCGCCTACTGGGAGTGAATCTTAACATCATAAAATTGCGAACGACGTATTCGCAATATTGCGATTACACCTCTCTTAGCAGTTTCTGAGTAGCTCCAGACTTACTCGGCATCTGCGATCAGTTCAGTGCTTGTCGTTCCTGGTTTGACGTCACAAACACACCCAGCGTTCGCCCAGACACTCCTCCGTTTCTCCAGCCACTCCCGCGTTTTTCCCAGAAACGGTAGCGTTTTTTCCCACACGTCCATAAAACGGCCAGTTTCCGCCCAGTAACACCCACTTCCTGTCAATCACACAACGATCACCAGAACGATGAAAAAGCCTTGAGTAAAATTCCTAACTGCATAGCAAATTTACTTGGCGCAGTCGCACTGCGGACATTGCGCATGCGCACTAAGCGGAAAATCGCTGCAATGCGAAAAAAATTACCGAGCGAACAACTCGGAATGACCACCCATAATGTTACATTTAAAGGCAGCAATTAATATTATTAGTTGGTGTGCTACTAACTTGCGTTGCATTTGGTTTATACAAAGCTGCTTGATCATTTGTTTCACATATTAGATGGAACTATCAAGCAGTTTGGTGGAAACTAAGGGCCTAATTCAGACCTGATCACAGCAGCAAATTTGATAGCTAATGGGCAAAACCATGTGCACTGCAGGGGGGTGCAGATATAACATGTGCAGAGAGAGTTAGATTTGGATGGGGTGTGTTCAAACTGAAATCTACATTGCAGTGTAAAAGTAAAGCAGCCAGTATTTACCCTGCACAGAAACAATATAACCCACTCACATCTAACTCTCTCTGCACGTTATATTTGCACCACCTGCAGTGCACATGGTTTTGCCCATTAGCTAACAAATTTGCTTCAGCGATCAGGTCTGAATTAAGCCCTAAATGCAACATATAGGGGCATTTTCAATTGTCCACTATGACAATAGGGGCAGTGTGCTACAAAGAAACCAGGGTTGTTTATCTGGTAAGCCCAGGAAAACCATGCATTTGGAGAATATGAAATGTGTGTCTTACTTTTTTGATTAATTTCAGTGCAGCTTTCCTCTTTAGCCTAGCACAGCTGAAAGCATGTGATTAATCAAACAGAGCAGCTGTGAAGAGCTACCTTTTAAAGGCAAGATGGGAGTGTTATTTACCTGTCAGTCTGGGAAGGGGAGGAGGAGTTTAAGGTAGAAAAAGACTGTTTGGGGGAATTCATGTTGATAACCAATGCTGGGAAAGCTAGCTGGTGACTAGGGAATAGGGGGTATATTTACTAATGTTCAATTTTAGATTTAATTTTATGTTCGATTTAAAATGACTGAAACTGAATCAAATCAAACTTCTTTTTCCCTCATCAGATCCCACATATACTAATATTCGATTTTGCATTCTATTTCAAAAACAAATTTGATGCTGTTCGATTTTGAGTACTGATTTTGTGTTTGGTTTAGGATATCCATTTAAAAATCGAACATCAAATCACCTATAAAATTTACTGCAAACTCGAAAAGAAAATCGAAAAAAAATGTCATCATTTATTCCTGTTGGTCCAAATATATCACATGCAAGAAGCTTCTGTGGTTTCTCTAATACTGGTTTGCGTACATCTCTGATTCTGGGGCACCTGCGCATGTACATGACCTGTTCTACTCATGTGCAGAGCGGGTCCTACATCATCGCACACAGTGCCCCCTAACACGCAGCCTGTCACCATTTGGGGGCGAGAAATGCAAAGACGCGGGAGCTGCACTGCATCCATCCATCCAATGAATGAAGCCCATAATGCCTACAGCCACAGTGAACCACATGTGTGGGTCCCTTTCTATTAGAGTTGTACGCTGATCCTCAAGTGTTTATTGAAGTTCTTGAATTAAAAAATGATAAAATTGTCTAAAATCATGTGATTTGGGCATGTGATGTAGAGCCTCTACAGTATTATTAATATCTAGCCTGATTCATTGATAGGCGCTATGGCAATTGCAGCTGTGATTGTGCACGTTAAGGACATGTTAAATTATTTAAAATACTCAGCAGCCCTGAAAGGTACCGAGACACCCAGCGGAGCAATCACAAAGGCACAGCAACTATGTACACATTACCAGTGCACACGCAGATCCTTTGATAATCGGCAGCTAAATTAAGTGAACAGCCATGCAGCTTGGCAGCCTGAACAGAGATGCCAGAGGCACGCTGCTTGAGTACGGATTTGCAGTCGCACCCAGCAACACGCCTCAAAAATGACTGTGAAACACCTAAGTTTTTGCCACGACTCCCCCGTCAATGCCCACAAATGATGACTGACTGTCAATCACTGTGCATAAAGATAAAAGCTGAAAATGGCATCACTATTAGATTTTGGCGCATGCACTTAATTGCAAAAACATCGGCGTAGCGTCAGTCATCTCTACTTTTATAGGCATCATAATGAAGGTTTAGGGAATAGAATGTTGTCTAGAAGCTAAAATCATCTGTCTGCTATTAATCTATTATTTTGCAGATTTGTAGTTTGATTTTGTGTTCGATTTGTGTTCGCTTTTCAAGTTGAATGTTAGTAAATTAAGGGATCAGATATTCGTCTATGGAAAAACAGTGATTTTTTGCCGATATTTCATATTGAGTGGGATTTGAGTAAGATTTGGTCTTATAATAATTTTTTTATTTAAACTGTTTTTATTGAAATAATGTTCATACAGAAAAATCAATAAACTCAATCAGCAAAATGTTCCAAAAATTGGTAGCATAAAGCTTAAACCATATCAATATTTCGTATTGTTTCTTCCATAAATAGCGGCATATCAGTATGACATTATAGAATTATCGACCTTTGTAACTCAATATCATAACAGTCAATAGAAGAAAGGGTGAAAAGAAGAGAAAGGAAAGGAAAGAAAAGAAAGAAATTAGTAAAAAGGCAAGAGAAGAAGGGTAACCCTAGTGAAAAGAAGATGTTGAGTTGTGGAGGCATGGATTAGGTGTGGTATAAACGCTTTCACTTCTACACTCTAAGTTCGTGAGGGATAGGAAATAGTACTTATTTTATGGGTTATTTAAATAGAAATTTATAATCACCAGGAGCCGATCTACAAACTTATATAGGTTCAGTATGTGGGCGTCTCCTTAAATTCAAGCCACGATAGCCAAATAGCGACAAAGTTTGAGGTTTGCCCTGAAAAAAAGAAATCATCCATCTCCATAAAGTACTCAATCTTTTTTGAGCCAGTCTTTAATCGAGGGAGGTTTTGTGGTTCTCCAAAACATAGCAATTATTGCCTTTGCTGCATTATGAAGGTGTCTAAGCAGCAAATTTTTCTAAGTGTTTGTACTAGCAGGGGTTAAATTAAGTAACCAGAATCCAGGGTCTTTGGTCACCTCGCCTTTGAGCATTTAAACACCTCAGAGGTATTTGGTCTTATATTCGATTTTACATTCAATTTTGCCTTTAGTAAATCTCCAAATGCAAATCGAATGCCAAATGCTACAATGTGACATAACGTGAACTAGGGCATTACTATGGTTCATAAAATAAATTAGGACACTACTATGGGGCATAAAATGACCAATGGCTGTGGCAAGGTGTCTCTCTAGAAAGAGTGAGAGACAGTGGCCCCTTCAAAATGTTATCTGCTTCCCAATGTTCTGGCTATGCCCCTGCACTCAACTATTGCTTAGGTATTGTGCTTGGAATTTTTGCTTTGCTGACAGGTGTTCTTTCTCCCTAGTTTTAGTTTTCGAACAGACTGAAGCAGATGTCTTGTAGTATCTCTATCCATCTGTCCTTCAATTTAAACAAGACGCCCAGTCCTTACTAAGAAAAGCATCACCACAACATGATACTGATACCCTCATACTTCACTTTGAGATGTCATGGAAACCCGAGGATGACGCTGGTGATGGTTCAGTAGTTAGCATTATATGAAGTAACTCAGTGGGCAAATGTAGCTCCTGCGCATGCGGTAATACACAACTGGACACAGAACAGGAGATGGAGCTGACTGTTGAAGGAAGCTACTTAGAATTGTAATTGTAGTAGCTATAACCAAGGAGGTTAGAGGAGTAGAGAACTGGAATTGTCTATAGTCTCTAAACAGGCTGGATCCGGCAGAACAGGAACTTGAGTCAGACTGGGACTGACAGTGCACTTGGCCTGGACTGGAACCAGCAGAACTCGGAACTGGAGTCAGGCTGGGACGGGTATGTAATGGTATGTTGGCAGCCGTGATCCCGGCGGTCAGCATACCGACGCCGGGATCCCTGCCACCAGAATGCCGGCAGGGGGGCCAGCGCAACAAATCCCCTTGCATGCTCGTTGGCTCACCACAGGTTCTATTCCTACTCTACCTACGAATCTACTCTATTCCTACCCACGAGTGTGAATAGCCCGTTAGCCGGGATTCCGGCTGTCAGCATTGTCAGTGGTCGGGATTCCGGCGTCAATATCCTGACCGCTGGGATCCCGACTGCCGGCAATGAAACTGCATCCCACTGGGACTGACTGTGCACTTGACTTTAACCAGAATGGGACAACTCAAAACTGTAGGCAGGATGGAACTGACTTTTTGCAACTGAACTGGACTGGAACCAGCAGAACAGGAGCTGGAGTCAGGCTGGAAGGGATTTTGCACTTTAACCGAACTGGAACCGGCAGAACAGGAACTGGAGTCAGGCTGGAACTAACTTTGCACTTTAACTGGGCTGGAACGGCAGAATAGGAACTGGAGTCAGGCTGGAACTGATTTTGCATTTGAACCAGCAAAACTCAGAACTGGTGAGCTGGATTAACCGCAAACTACCAGCAGAAACTACACAAGCGATTTAGACAAACACAGGTATAGGTTGGAAACTGTAATTCACCAATGTAAACCGGACAGAACTTCTGGGAGCAGATACTAAACACAGGAGTCTGGAGCCAAGATGCAGGGATACGTTGTTATGGGCACCTTGTTGGTTTGGGAGTGCCTCCCCCAAGCCCCCCCCACCCCCCCCTGCTGCACCGTGACTGGTGGATAGAATCAGTTGACCGAGCTGGAGCTTGCAGTGTGTGGAACAGTAGTCAGCTGATCAATGGCAACATGGTGGTGTACAGCTGCTGAAGTTGGCAGGAAAGACCGCGGGAGTCCTGCAGGGTGAATCAGAGTTCACGGTTGACAGCAATGGGGTCCAGGGAAGAGACAGTGGGATCGCCTGCAGGACATCCGGAGGCAGGCTGACCAGTGTGCGGGCAAGAATCAGAGTGCTAGACTCCGCAGCCTGACAATGGGATAGTGATTCCCATGGAATGGGTAGTGTTATTTTTGTGAGAAAGATAAAGTAGAGAGAGATATTATTCATGAATAGTGGAGAAGTGAGCCAGTGGAGAAGTTGTCTATGGCAACCAATCAACTTTTAAGTAACATTTGTAAAGTGCATTCTATAAAATTATCCATAGCAGCTGATTGGTTGCGGGTTCAGTATGATTTACTGATAGTTGGCATTTCGGTCGTCAGTATACCGACAATGGCATCCCGGCTGTCAGTATGCCGGCAGCAGGGCAAATGCAGAGTCCCCTTGCGGGCTCACTACGCTTGCTATGCTGCGGACTCGCCACAGGTTCTATTCCCACTCAATGGGTGTTGTGGACACCCACGAGTGGGAATAGCCTCTGTGAGTATTTTCAGCAGTAGGGATTCCGGCATCGGCATCCTAACCGCCGCGATCCGACTGCCGGCAAATTAACTGCCTTCCTTGGTTGCCAAGGGCACATTCTCCACTGTATCACTTCTCCACTCTTTTCACTGCTTCACGAACACACCCCACTGTACCAACCAATCAGCTTCTAACTATCAGTTTCAGGCTGCATACCCTATAAGATTTTGAATTGGGGTAAAAAAAGTTTTGTCCCATCTGACCACAAAAACGTATCCCACATTTTGGCTGTGTCAGTTCTGGCAAACTCCCGACATGCTTTGATGTGTTTTTACTTTAGTAATGGCTTCTTTCTATCCACATCCATACAGACATACATCCATACAGAGCTGTTGATATGGCTCACTAGTGCATTTTCACTTCAGCCTTAGCCAATGAACTCTGTTTGTTGCTCCTTCAAAGAAGTCAATATAGTTTTTGCAGAGCTGACTGGAGCATCCTAAAGGTGCCCATACACTTAGCTTTTACATGCACAATTACCCGGGTCCGACCTGGGAATAACCCTTCTTTTAACCTGGGTTGAAAATAAGAATTTACTTACCGATAATTCTATTTCTCGGAGTCCGTAGTGGATGCTGGGGTTCCTGAAAGGACCATGGGGAATAGCGGCTCCGCAGGAGACAGGGCACAAAAAGTAAAGCTTTAGGATCAGGTGGTGTGCACTGGCTCCTCCCCCTATGACCCTCCTCCAAGCCTCAGTTAGGATACTGTGCCCGGACGAGCGTACACAATAAGGAAGGATTTATGAATCCCGGGTAAGACTCATACCAGCCACACCAATCACACTGTACAACCTGTGATCTGAACCCAGTTAACAGTATGATAACAGCGGAGCCTCTGAAAGATGGCTCACAACAATAATAACCCGATTTTTGTAACTATGTACAAGTATTGCAGATAATCCGCACTTGGGATGGGCGCCCAGCATCCACTACGGACTCCGAGAAATAGAATTATCGGTAAGTAAATTCTTATTTTCTCTATCGTCCTAGTGGATGCTGGGGTTCCTGAAAGGACCATGGGGATTATACCAAAGCTCCCAAACGGGCGGGAGAGTGCGGATGACTCTGCAGCACCGAATGAGAGAACTCCAGGTCCTCCTTAGCCAGGTTATCAAATTTGTAGGATTTTACAAATGTGTTTGCCCCTGACTAAATAGCCGCTCGGCAAAGTTGTAAAGCCGAGACCCCTCGGGCAGCCGCCCAAGATGAGCCCACCTTCCTTGTGGAATGGGCATTTACATATTTTGGCTGTGGCAGGCCTGCCACAGAATGTGCAAGCTGAATTGTATTACACATCCAACTAGCAAAAGTCTGCTTAGAAGCAAGAGCACCCAGTTTGTTGGGTGCATACAGGATAACAGCAAGTCAGTTTTCCTGACTCCAGCCGTCCTGGAACCTATATTTTCAGGGCCCTGACCACATCTAGCAACTTGGAGTCCTCCAAGTCCCTAGTAGGCGCAAGACACCACAATAAGCTGGTTCAGGTGAAACACTGACACCACCTTAGGGAGAGAACTGGGGACGAGTCCGCAGCTCTGCCCTGTCCGAATGGACAAACAGATATGGGCTTTTTTGAGAAAAAAACCACCAATTTGACACTCGCCTGGTCCAGGCCAGGTCCAAGAGCATGTTCACTTTTCATGTGAGATGCTTCAAATCCACAGATTTGACTGGTTTTAAACCAATGTGTTTTGAGGAATCCCAGAACTACGTTGAGATCCCACAGTGCCACTGGAGGCACAAAAGGGGGTTGTATATGCAATACTCCCTTGACAAACTTCTGGACTTCAGGAACTGAAGCCAATTCTTTCTGGAAGAAAAATCGACAGGGCCGAAATTTGAACCTTAATGGACCCCAATTTGAGGCCCATAGACACTCCTGTTTGCAGGAAATGCAGGAATCGACCGAGTTGAAATTTCTTCGTGGGGCCTTCCTGGCCTCACACCACGCAACATATTTTCGCCACATGTGGTGATAATGTTGTGCGGTCACCTCCTTTCTGGCTTTGACCAGGGTAGGAATGACCTCTTCCTGAATGCCTTTTCCCTTAGGATCCGGCGTTCCACCGCCATGCCGTCAAACGCAGCTGCGGTAAGTCTTGGAACAGACATGGTACTTGCTGAAACAAGTCCCTTCTTAGCGGCAGAGGCCATAAGTCCTCTGTGAGCATCTCTTGAAGTTCCGGGTACCAAGTCCTTCTTGGCCAATCCGGAGCCATGAGTATAGTTCTTACTCCTCTACGTCTTATAATTCTCAGTACCTTAGGTATGAAAAGCAGAGGATGGAACACATACACCGACTGGTACACCCACGGTGTTACCAGAACGTCCACAGCTATTGCCTGAGGGTCTCTTAACCTGGCGCAATACCTGTCCCGTTTTTTGTTCAGACGGGACGCCATCATGTCCACCTTTGGTAATTCCCAACGGTTTACAATCATGTGGAAAACTTTCTCATGAAGTTCCCACTCTGCCGGGTGGAGGTCGTGCCTACTGAGGAAGTCTGCTTCCCAGTTTCCATTCCCGGAATAAAACACTGCTGACAGTGCTATCACATGATTTTCCGCCCAGCGAAAAGTCCTTGCAGTTTTTTGCCACTGCCCTCCTGCTTCTTGTGCCGCCCTGTCTATTTACGTGGGCGACTGCCGTGATGTTTTATCCCACTGGATCAATACCGGCTGACCTTGAAGCAGAGGTCTTGCTAAGCTTAGAGCATTATAAATTTACCCTTAGCTATATTTATGTGGAGAAAAGTCTCCAGACTTGATCACACTCCCTGGAAATTTTTTCCTTGTGTGACTGCTCCCCAGCCTCTCGGGCTGGCCTCCGTGGTCACCAACATCCAAAACTGAATGCCGAATCTGCGGCCCTCTAGAAGATGAGCACTCTGTAACCACCACAGGAGAGACACCCTTGTCCTTGGATATAGGGTTATCCGCTGATGCATCTGAAGATGCGATCCGGACCATTTGTCCAGCAGATCCCACTGAAAAGTTCTTGCATGAAATCTGCCGACTGGAATTGCTTCGAAGGAAGTCACCATTTTTTTACCATGGCCCTTGTGCAATGATGCACTGATTTTAGGAGGTTCCTGACTAGCTCGGATAACTCCCTGGCTTTCTCTTCCGGGAGAAACACCTTTTTCTGGACTGTGTCCAGAATCATCCCTAAGCACAGGAGACTTGTTGTCGGGATCAGCTGCGATTTTGGAATATTTAGAATCCACCCCTGCTGTTGTAACAGTATCCGAGATAGTGCTACTCCGACCTCCAACTGTTCCCTGGACTTTGCCCTTATCAGGAGATCGTCCAAGTAAGGGATAATTAAGACGCCTTTTCTTCGAAGAAGAACCATCATTTCGGCCATTACCTTGGTAAAGACCCGGGGTGCCGTGGACAATCCAAACGGCAGCGTCTGAAACTGATAGTGACAGTTCTGTACCACGAACCTGAGGTACCCTTAGTGATAAGGGCAAATTTGGGACATGGAGGTAAGCATCCCTGATGTCTCGGGACACCATATAGTCCCCTTCTTCCCGGTTCGTTATCACTGCTCTGAGTGACTCCATCTTGATTTGAACCTTTGTAAGTGTTCAAATTTTTTTAGATTTAGAATAGGTCTCACCTAGCCTTCTGGCTTCAGTACCACAATATAGTGTGGAATAATACCCCTTTTCTTGTAGTAGGAGGGGTAATTTAATTATCACCTGCTGGGAATACAGCTCGTGAATTGTTTCCCATACTGCCTCCCTGTCGGAGGGAGACCTTGGTAAAGCAGACTTCAGGAGCCTGCGCAGGGGAAACGTCTCGACATTCCAATCTGTACCCCTGGGATACTACTTGTAGGATCCAGGGGTCCTGTACGGTCTCAGCGTCATGCTGAGAGCTTGTCAGAAGCGGTGGAACGCTTCTGTTCCTGGGAATGGGCTGCCTGCTGCAGTCTTCTTCCCTTTCCTCTATCCCTGGGCAGATATGACTCTTATAGGGACGAAAGGACTGAAGCTGAAAAGACGGTGTCTTTTTCTGCAGAGATGTGACTTAGGGTAAAAACGGTGGATTTTCCAGCAGTTGCCGTGGCCACCAGGTCCGATGGACCGACCCCAAATAACTCCTCTTCCTTTATACGGCAATACACCTTTGTGCCGTTTGGAATCTGCATCACCTGACCACTGTCGTGTCCATAAACATCTTCTGGCAGATATGGACATCGCACTTACTCTTGATGCCAGAGTGCAAATATCCCTCTGTGCATCTCGCATATATAGAAATGCATCCTTTAAATGCTCTATAGTCAATAAAATACTGTCCCGGTCAAGGGTATCAATATTTTTAGTCAGGGAATCCGACCAAGCCACCCCAGCTCTGCACATCCAGGCTGAGGCGATCGCTGGTCGCAGTATAACACCAGTATGTGTGTATATACTTTTTATGATATTTTCCAGCCTCCTGTCAGCTGGCTCCTTGAGGACGGCCCTATCTATAGACGGTACCGCCACTTGTTCTGATAAGCGTGTGAGCGCCTTATCCACCCTAAGGGGTGTTTCCCAACGCGCCCTAACTTCTGGCGGGAAAGGGTATACCGCCCATATTTTCTATCGGGGGGAACCCACGCATCATCACACACTTCATTTAATTTATCTGATTCAGGAAAAACTACGGTAGTTTTTTCACATCCCACATACTACCCTCTTTTGTGGTACTTGTAGTATCAGAAATATGTAACACCTCCTTCATTGCCCTTAACGTGTGGCCCTAATAAGGAATACGTTTGTTTATTCACCGTCGACACTGGATTCAGTGTCCCTGTCTGTGTCTGTGTCGACCGACTAAAGTAAACGGGCGTTTTAAAACCCCTGACGGTGTTTTTGAGACGTCTGGACCGGTACTAATTGTTTGTCGGCCGTCTCATGTCGTCAACCGACCTTGCCGCGTGTTGACATTATCACGTAATTCCCTAAATAAGCCATCCATTCCGGTGTCGACTCCCTAGAGAGTGACATCACCGTTACAGGCAATTGCTCCGCCTCCTCACCAACATCGTCCTCATACATGTCGACACACACGTACCGACACACAGCACACACACAGGGAATGCTCTGATAGAGGACAGGACCTACTAGCCCTTTGGAGAGACAGAGGGAGAGTTTGCCAGCACACACCAAAAACGCTATAATTATATAGGGACAACCTTATATAAGTGTTTTCCCTTATAGCATCTTTTTTTATATATTTTTAATGCCAAATTAGTGCCCCCCCTCTCTGTTTTAACCCTGTTTCTGTAGTGCAGTGCAGGGGAGAGCCTGGGAGCCTTCCCTCCAGCCTTTCTGTGAGGGAAAATGGCGCTGTGTGCTGAGGAGATAGGCCCCGCCCCTTTTCCGGCGGCCTCGTCTCCCGCTCTTAACGGATTCTGGCAGGGGTTAAATATCTCCATATAGCCCCCGGAGGCTATATGTGAGGTATTTTTAGCCAAAAATAGGTTTTCATTGCCTCCCAGGGCGCCCCCCTCCCAGCGCCCTGCACCCTCAGTGACTGCCGTGTGAAGTGTGCTGAGAGGAAATGGCGCACAGCTGCAGTGCTGTGCGCTACCTTAAGAAGACTGAGGAGTCTTCATGCCGCCGATTCTGGACCTTCTTCTTGTTTCAGCATCTGCAAGGGGGCCGGCGGCGAGGCTCCGGTGACCATCCAGGCTGTACCTGTGATCGTCCCTCTGGAGCTAATGTCCAGTAGCCAAAGAAGCCAATCCATCCTGCACGCAGGTGAGTTCACTTCTTCTCCCCTAAGTCCCTCGTTGCAGTGATCCTGTTGCCAGCAGGACTCACTGTAAAATAAAAAACCTAAGCTAAACTTTTCTAAGCAGCTCTTTAGGAGAGCCACCTAGATTGCACCCTTCTCGGCCGGGCACAAAAATCTAACTGAGGCTTGGAGGAGGGTCATAGGGGGAGGAGCCAGTGCACACCACCTGATCCTAAAGCTTTACTTTTTGTGCCCTGTCTCCTGCGGAGCCGCTATTCCCCATGGTCCTTTCAGGAACCCCAGCATCCACTAGGACGATAGAGAAATACCGAGTCGGTTGACCAGGGTTATTGACTTTGGTGCTTTCACATCGCACCTCGACCTGGGTCAACACGGCAATATCCAAGGAATAACCCAGGTTACTTTGGCGATGTGAAAGGGGTACTATGTGACTTCTCCGAAGGAGAGGCCGCATAAGATTTACCTTGAACCGCCCAGCAGCGTCCCGGGCGGCAGGATCGCTGAACCGCCCAGCAGCTTCCCGGGCAGCAGGATCGCATACGATCTTTTGCATACGATGTATCGTATGCGATCCCAACCATGCCTGCGGGATCTGAGATATCTTTAGTGCAGTACTTACGATCTAAGGGCTCCGATCCAATGCTCACGGGACCGTGCATCAGATCGGATCAAAAGTAAAGCACATGTGATTTGCCCATTTTCATCCGATTTATCGTCCCGAAACGTCGGAACCGGATGAAATCGGCCAAAGTCGCAGTAGTGTATGTCGCAGTAGTGCATGGACACTTTAAGGCAGTGCTCTTCTTCATGGTGCTAGCAGCCACACCCACTCAGTGTGACATCCTGATGTCACATGTAGGAGGAGGGTGCAGCATGGCCGGATTAAGGGCCACATGGGCCTGGGACTGAAGATGTTCAAATTACAATTTTGTGCTAAATATAGAAATACAAATTCAATGCTTGTGATATATATATATATATATATATATATAGGTCTGGAGCTCCATCTGCCTAGGGCCTACTAGCACCCTGAGCGAGAACATTTTGAAATTATATGGTGACGGCGGCACTCATCAGACTCAGTAACCATCAATTAAAGCTGTGTCAATTTATTCAGCATGATAGCCGTCATGTTTCGGGGATGTACCCCGTCCTCAGGGCCAGATGAAAATGTAGTGTAGCGTACACACACCTCTTTAACATAGATATAAAAAACAGCCACAATAATTTTATATAGATGCCGCCCGCCGCTGCCAGGCCAGAGAGTGCTCACCTGGCCAGCATCTTTAACTAAACTAAGTGTCCCGACCCACCCCCCCCTCACGACCAGCTGCTACTGCCAGCACCAGGACCCCTTGACATGCGCGACACATACCTGCAGACAGGAGCCATCGCATCTGACTCGGCCACTCCTGCGTGTACGGGAGTGCAGACGCCAGCATCACACAGCGCGCACATAGTTTAGCTTTAGCCCGCCCACAGCACTCTCCCTCATTGTCACACAGCCACTGCTAGGACGGGACAGACGCTGCTGCTGTAGGGACCTGGTTCCAGGCTCCAATATGGCGGCGAGAGCTAGCGGCACCCATTAAGTGTGGCAACCTGTTAGTTCTCTCTATTGGAATGTACCTGGAACCGGACCTGCATCCGCCCCATTGTTAATCAGGCCCGGGGGGCAGCACAAAGTGGAAAATCACCCTGCTCCCGAAAATCCTGTCTGTAACTTTAATTTTCTTAAAATGCTCTCTGGTCTTCATTTTCACAGCTTTCCTTCAGATTCACGGCGTGACCAAAACTATTTGAGTTAAAGGGTCTATTATTCATTAAAGTTGGCATTTTTTTTTAATGATTCACAGGTAGAGGCTAAGTGACAGCCAATTAAGGCAATATCTTTCATCTGTGTAAATGTGGAGCTTCCTCAGCACAAGTGCTGAATATTAATGCAAACAACATTTTACATTTTTATTTAAGGACAAAAATAAGACAAATTTGCAGACAAATAATTAATTATGACTTTAAAAACTTACTTTACGAGTCCACTGGTTTGTAATAAAAATACTGGTGGTTACATAGTTAGTGAGGTTGAAGAGAGGCAAAATGCCCATCGGGTTCAACCTGTATCCGTGTTAAGCAGTGCATATTATAATGTACCAGCCAAAATAATGGTTTCGTACCTATTGACAACTATATTTCGTATCACTCCCATTTACATAATGTCAATATATTAAATGCTATAGCCTTGGATACCTTTTTCAGCTACAAAACTGTCCAATCCATTTTTAAATGCATTTAAAGAGTCCACCATTATTATCTTTTCTGGCAGGGAGTTCCAAATCCTTATTGCCCTTACTGTGAAGAACCCTTTCCTATGTTGTGTACAGAATTTTCTCTCCTCTAGCCTCAGTGAGTGACCACGTGTCCTATACAGAGTTTTATTAATAAACAAATCCCCTGCTAACTCTTTGTATTGACCCTTTACATATTTGAAGATATTAATAATGTCTCCTCTTAGTGACTTAGTCTCTTTTCAAGGGAACACAAATTTAACCTAGTTAGTCTTTCCTCATACTCCAGTGTCTCTAACCCTTTAATCAGTTTAGTAGCGCGCCTTTGAACTCTTTCGAGCTCCCCAATATCTTTTTTATAATATGGTGCCCAAAACTGAACACAATATTCCAGATGCGAACGTACCAATGATTTATACAGAGGCAGGATTACATCCTCGTCCCTTGACTCAATACTCCGTTTTATGCACGCAAGGATTTTACTTGCCTTCTTTGCTGTATTTTGACATTGTGTACTGTTATTAAGCCTATTATCTACGAGTACCCCCAAATCTTTTTCCACTACTGCTACCCCTATATTTTCCCCATTAAGAGTGTAGGATGCAAATTTGTTTCTAATCCCAAAGTACATAACTTTGCATTTTTCAATATTGAATCTCATTCCCCATTTAGACGCCATTTAGATGCCCAAGTTTCAAATTTAAGTAAGTCATTCTGTAGAGACTCCACATCGATTTCTGAATTAATTACCTTACACAGTTTAGTATTATCTGCAAAGATTGACACTGTGCGCTCCAGGCCTATTCCTAGATCATTAATAAATGTATTGAACAGTAGCGGGCCAATTATGGACCCTTGTGGCATTCTGCTGACTACTGGTGCCCAGCTGGAGAACATCCCATTAACCACTACTCGTTGTACCCTGTTATCCAGCCAATTTCCTATCCATGTACAAATAGTATTTCCTAGTCCAAGTTCTCTTAATTTGATGATCAGTCTCCTGTGAGGCACTGTATCGAAGGCTTTTGCAGAATCTAAAAAGACCACATCCACTACTTTACCCGGGTCGAGATTAACGATCACTTCCTTGTAGAAGCTAATTAAGTTAGTTTGACATGATCTGTCCCTCACAAACCCATGCTGACTATTGCTAATAAACTTAGAATTCCGCAGATAATCCTCTATGCTATCCCTCTCAATTCCTTCCAATATTTTACCCACTATAGAGGTTATACTAACTGGTCGATAGTTCCCAGGATGATTTTTAGATCTATTTTTAAATAATGGCACTACCTCAGCTATACGCCAATCCCTCGGTACCATACCTGATCTAATTGAACTATAGAAAATCAAGTATAAGGGTTTTGCTAGCTGAGCCCTAAGCTATACTAACCCTCGGGTGAAAGCCTTCTGGGCTTGGTGATTTATAATTCTTTATGTTGCTTAGTCTCTCCAGGACTAATTCCTCACTTAAACAAGTATCTAGCCACGAATCATTATCGTTACTGTCGTTATGCACTACTGTCACCATTTGATTCTCCCTGGTGAATACTGATGAAAACAAATTTTTCAGTATCTCCGCTTTTATTTTGTCATCGTTTTCAAGGCTCCTAGTTCATCTTTTAATGGACCTAGTGTCTCCTTTTTTTAACCTTTTACTGTTTATGTATTTATAAAACTTTTTAGGATTGGTTTTACTCTCTATAGCTATTTGCTTTTCGTTTACAATTTTAGCTGCTCTAATTACCTTTTTGCATCTTTTATTGCATCCCTTGTAATACTGGAATGACTCCTCCCCTCCAATTGATTTAAATGCTTTGAGAACACGCCTCTTATTAGCCATTTATTTTTTGACCTCCTTATTAAGCCACATTGGTTTGTGTTTAGTACTCCTGCATTTATTGCCCATGGGAATGAATTTATGAATATTGATATCCAGCAACCCTTCTAAAGCATCCCATTGAGACCCTGCCGCCAATGCTGTTCGCAGCGCAGTTTGCCAGTGGAGGCAAACTGCACATGTGCAGCGGCCACATTGCAGCTGCGTGAACTTACACATTGCGACCGCATCCTTGATGGATACGACCGCAATGTGATTGACAGCAGTGGACGTTCACAGGGCGGCCACACCACGTTGGGGGGCACAAATGAGACCGCTCTGATTTAAAAAAAATGGCCACCGACTGCCTCTGCATGGGTTCAACCTTAGTTCCAATTATTCTAATTGCGGGTGACCTTGCCCTGTGCTGGGTGGCCCCCAGCATGTGAGGAGATGAACGCAGATCTGGCTGCGTATGCAGCGATCTGCGTTCATCTCTGAAAAAGGTTCACTGTCTGGATTCAACATGCAGCCCTACAGCTGTTGTGGAACTACACCTTCCCACATGCCCTGCCACAGTTTTGCTATTTGGGAATGGTTGAATATTTTTTGTAAGAACTGTATATAATTATAAGAAATACATTCCACTAGCAACCCTATAAGGTGAGTGGCTTTATGTGACATCCTGCTAATTAAAGCAAATGGTGGGGTCACACAGCCAAGTATATTATTATTCTCAGCTAACGTGGAAACCATTTATTAAATTGAGGCCAATAAAATAACAGTATGCCTGATTGTAGCTTCTTTTTTTAAGATTATGTTTAGGATTAACAGTAGATGAACAGCACACATAAATTACATATTTACGTAGGTAAACAAATTCCACCAGCACACCACAAACTAAGTGATAATAGTAATGCAGAGATCTCAGTTACATACATGTGCCAATATATGGTAAGCGTCTCTGCTCTGGTGGTCAACATGATAATGGCACTTACTTTGAGTCATACATTTATGTATTTCTAAATTGAGAGTCAACTCACCCAGAGTACCTCTTATGGCACTATAATGATCAGCATACCCACCAACCACTCATTCCATCCTCTGGGGCATGGATGGGTCAGTGCTGGGGGAAATTGAACAATTTTTCTAGATTAGCCCTTCACTTACAGACACCTGTGATGGACCAATAAATTGATTTGAGCAACTACCATTCTGAGGGGCAGATGTATTAAGCCTGGAGAAGTGATAAAGCAGTGATAAAGAAGCGATAAGTGGAAGGTGATAATGCACCAGTCAATCAGCTCCTAACTGTCATTTTTCAAACCATAATGATTGGTTGGTGCGTTATCACCTTCCACTTATCACTTCTTTTTTTTTTTTAAACATATTTTTATTGAAGCAATATATGAATTACATACATAAATTTTCACAATAGGTCAAACCTATGTCAAATAGAAAAAAGCGAAAGGGGAGTAAATAACAATACTACAGAGTCCCCAATCCAGAGACATTCCAAACACAGTACAAACAATATTATTACACTTATATGGAACATGCCTCTCGGGGCTTCAGCAACCATTAGATTAGGAGCTGGTCCAGTCAGCTGACCCAGACGCGTGCAGGTGAGGACAAAAAACAAAACAAAACAAAAAAATAAAATAAAAAATAAAATTAAAATTGCCCGTGACCATATGCCAACCTCCCCCCGGTCGTCTACCGAGCTAAGAATGGCATTCAGTTCTGTAGCACAATCGGTGGATCCCCCGCAATCGTTCTAGTCAAAAACCATTCTGTATTAGATAAAGAGTTATGGAGCTGCGTCTTGACTGCTGTCGACAAGGTCGTTATATAGCTTTCCCATACGTCAAAGAATCTCTGTATCTTAGTATCTTTAACAAACAAAAAAAAACCCTTGCGCTATTCAGACTCAATTAGAGGCAACAAGGCTTGAAAAATCTCAAATAAGATTATAATTACAAGATGACTTTATTATCTATAAAATTGATCAAATATGAACATATATAATTAATTAATAACTGTAATATGCGCATATACATAAAAATAAGACTAAAACATTAATAATAATACAACTACCAATGAGCATAAGAGGTGGATCATATAACTAACAGTGACCACAGTGGGCTAGACACTGATAACATCCTTGCTTTTAATTTTCAAATAAGACCTTCTCATCAAATGTGTTCACGAGTCATTCATAATTAGATATCATATGGTGTAATATATTTGAAGCCTTTGTTTAAAGATCTCTCAATGAATAGAATTCATCCAATTGCTCACATATACTGATGGTGCTTTACTTGTGGGATATCATTCAAAAAGGTCATGGAGGAAGTAATACACACCCGGGACTCTTAGTGCATCGCAAGCACCTGTGAGAACAAAGCTCCCGTCTCAATTGCCACAAATGATGTCCTCCGTCTCCCACTGAAACTGGCTCCCGTGCACACACCTGTATTGGTTTGGAGAGAGAAGTAACAGTCCGGCTCCCGGAGCCCCGCGCACTGCAGGCGCTAGAGATAGATTCATAGGACTCTATGAGGAAGCTTCAATTAGAAGCGAAACGCGTCAGAGAAAGTGCCCTATCTGTGACCCGGTGGACCTTGGCTGTTAGCTCTCATTGAAGTGCAGCGGTGTCTGAGACTGACACGCAGGAGACGAGAGGACGCTATATGCGGCGGCTGGAAAACAGGAGCGGAATCTATCTCTAGCGCCTGCAGTGCGCGGGGCTCCGGGAGCCGGACTGTTACTTCTCTCTCCAAACCAATACAGGTGTGTGCACGGGAGCCAGTTTCAGTGGGAGACGGAGGACATCATTTGTGGCAATTGAGACGGGAGCTTTGTTCTCACAGGTGCTTGCGATGCACTAAGAGTCCCGGGTGTGTATTACTTCCTCCATGACCTTTTTGAATGATATCCCACAAGTAAAGCACCATCAGTATAGGTGAGCAATTGGATGAATTCTATTCATTGAGAGATCTTTAAACAAAGGCTTCAAATATATTACACCATATGATATCTAATTATGAATGACTCATGAACACATTTGATGAGAAGGTCTTATTTGAAAATTAAAAGCAAGGATGTTATCAGTGTCTAGCCCACTGTGGTCACTGTTAGTTATATGATCCACCTCTTATGCTCATTAGTAGTTATATTATTATTAATGTTTTAGTCTTATTTTTATGTATATGCGCATATTACAGTTATTAATGAATTATATATGTTCATATTTGATCAATTTTATAGATAATAAAATCATCTTGTAATTATAATCTTATTTGAGATTATTCAAGCCTTGTTGCCTCTAATTGAGTCTGAATAGCGCAAGGGGTTTTTTTTGTTTGTTTTAGTTCACACCCGTTTTTTTTTAAATCGGGTGGATTGTGTTGGCCATATCCACAGGCCATTTCACCTTTGTTGCTGCTGGATAGATCTTGTGAGGTATGAGAGTATTGGATTAATTCCCTGATACCTGTGCGGAGTGGGATTGACTGTGTATATAGGCACCCACTCGCAATTACACATATTTATATATATATATGTATATATATATATATATATACAATAGCGCCAGACATCACTAGTGTTTTTTATGTATCTTAGTATCTTTGTCTAGCAAAATTCATACCCATTCCATCCGAAAGAGATAAAATAATTTGGCTTTAAACAACGAAAGTGTAGGTGGATCTCTAGCAATCCATACTTGTAGAATAGCCTTTCTGGCCGCTATACTAACTGCCAGCAGTAGCTTTCTACTTCCCTGTGAGAGACGTAGGTCCGGTGAGACTATACCGAAAAGCGCCCATTTTGGGCACAATCTCCAATAATTCACTAGGTTAGTCGTTAAATAATTCCTTATCCTTATCCAGAACTGTCTAATCAGAGGGCATGTCCACAAGCAGTGATATAGGTCTGCCTGGGGAGAGCCACATTTCCAACAGGCATACGTGTCAGCTAGTCCTATGAGACATCTTCTATGAGGCGATAAATAAGTCCTGTGCAAAATATTAAGAGACATTTCTTTGTATCTAGAAGAGGGAAACAGTTTACAAGGTTTTGCATGGGCCGTAAGCAAGTCAGTCGTCTCGAGCCCCGGGAGACATTCTGTCCAGGACCGGATACCTCCCTGTCCCGTAGAGTAGTCTAGAACCGTCCGAAAGTATCCATATGCCATTGATATTGCCTTACTAGTTCTAGGGGTTTGTTGCAGTAATTTATCTATCGAATTGCTCCAATCCATAGGTGAGAAACAGCTAATAGTAGCAGAAACATAGTGTTGGGCCAATAGAAAGGACACAGGATAGGTCAGTAAAACTGGATGTCTAGCAGTGGCTTCCTGGAATGTGAGCGGCCTCAGGTTTTGCAAATCTACCAAATGAGCTATCTTGGAAACAACCCCCATTCGCCAGATGTTGAATGGATAATGCGCCCTACCCTCCTGGAAGTCTGGATTAGCCATGAACGGAAGATATAGTGATCTGTGAGAGTTCAGATCTAGTTTGTTACGTATATCTGTCCATAGTTTTTTAATGCTCCACAATAGTGGATTCCTCCTCCACTCCTCAAACACCTCCCGAGCATGCAGATGTAAAAAGGCAACTAGGTCCCCCCCTTGTAAAAATTCTCTATCTAAGTCAGTGTTTGTGTAGTTATTGTCATTGTGTACCCAGTCATGCAAATACCGTAGTTGAGCGGGATGGGAATACCATAGAACATTAGGAAAATTAATTCCCCCATTCTCCGTGGTTTGATGCAACTTAATCAACGCTATACGTGGTTTACGTCCCTGCCAAATAAAGCGCCTAAAAAGAAAATTGATACGTTGAACATCTTTAGGTAGGAGCACATGTGGCATGGCCTGTATAAAGTACATCAAACGGGGGTATGATATCATCTTTATCAAATTCGCTCTCCCCATGTATGATAAAGGCAGATATTTCCAGGTGTCAAGCTCAGCCTCAATTTTTCTGATAGTCAAGCTAAAATTTAGAGTATAAAGTCGCTCCGGTTGTCTCGATATTTGAATCCCCAGATAAGTGAAGTGATCTGAACTCCATTTCAGTGGTAAACCCCTCACCCCGTTTCTCAAAAACGCACCACTCCCCAGTCTTAGTGCCACTGACTTCGACTAGTTAACATTGAAGCCAGAAATATGTCCATACTCCTGCAGTAAGTTAAATATATGAGTCAAGGAAGTCCCCGGATCTGAAACATACAGCAGTAGATCATCAGCAAATGCAGTAAGCTTTAGCTCCCTGCGACCTATCTGAATGCCATGAAACTGAGTGTCAGCCAATAGCAAACGATGGAGGGGATCTATGGCTAAATTGAACAACAAGGGGGACAAGAGACAGCCTTGTCGTGTGCCACGATGCATAATCACCGGATCATTGGTATAGCCATTCAGTAAGAGGGTAGTGGAAGGGGAGTCATATACGTAACGAATAATATCAATAAAATCATGGTGGAAGAGTCTACGTTCCAAGACCCTGAAGAGATGGGGCCAAAGTACCGTATCGAAGGCTTTAGTAGTGTCCAGACTGGGGCGAATGAGCAGGGGCCATTACTGCAGCAATAGCAGCCCGGATACCTTTTACCGAATGTGTATTACGAACAAAGCCAAGCTGATGAGTAGTTAGAGCGTGTGGGAGAATCGTTTGTAGTCGATCTGCCAAAATCTTGGTGAATAATTTTATGTCGGTATTTAACAACGTAATGGGCCTGTACGAGGTCACCAATTGAGGGTCTTGAGTGGGTTTGGGGATCATAACTGTATGGGCTGTTGTGAAATGATGAAAAGGGGCACGGTGATGCAACAGGCCGTTAAAGAGCTCTAGCAGAGTCGGAATTATATGAGGCTGAAGGATTTTATAAAATTCACTGGAGAGGCCGTCCGGGCCCGGGGATTTGTACAGGTGGAGTTTGGACATAGCCGAGATAAGCTCCTCTTCCGTGATTGCACTCACCAGTAACTCCGACTGTGCACTCGTTATAGGAGGCAAAGCTGAATCAGGTAAAAGTGTGGCATGAGCACATTCATTAAAAGGGAGATCCGAATATAAGTCGACAAAGTAAGATTCAAAATGTTTCACTATAGCAGGGGAAGTGGTAAGGAGATGCCCCGTATCCCGATGCTTAACAGCCGTTATGAACTTTCGAGCAGTTTTTTTCCTAGCCATATTGGCCAAAAGTCGACCAGACTTGTTACCCCACTGGTAATACTTATGAGAAGAGAACACCACGTCTCGCTTTGCTTGCGCCAGCAAGTGGTCATTCAGTAGTTGTTTTGCCTGCAAATAGAGCCGCAAAGATTCCTCAGTTTGTAGGGCATGGTGATTCTGCAGCGCAGCATCTAGCTCCTAATGTAGTGTAGTATAAGTCGCCAGATTTTTCTTCTTCAATCTATGGACATACTCAATAATTTGACCCCTAAGAATAGCCTTCGCCGCACCCCAAACAAATATTTGGGCGATCCCAGTGTTCAAGGTTATCGTCTAAAAAGTTGGCCCAATTAGTTATCAAAAATTTCCGAAAGTCATCGCAATTATAAAGATAACTCGGAAACCTCCAGTGTCTGGAGCCCCCTGACTGAAGAGTTCTCTGTAACGTTAATGTCACCGGAGCGTGATCAGATATCAAAATGTTATGGATATCAGCATGCGCGACCCGTGTGACAAGAGAATCCGCAATTAAAATCGAGTCAATCCTGGACCAGGATCGATGAACCCCAGAGAAAAAAAGTGAATGACTTGTCAGAGGGGTTTAGGAGACGCCCACTTATCACTTCTTTATCACTTCTCCAGGTTTAATACATCTGCCCCTGTGTATCGTCTTTACTCAGGTACTTTATGACCTAATGTTACCAATGCCAAATAGTTCTTTATGTAATAAATAATTAATACTGAATTAATTATGTCAATACTGACTTTAACTAATCACAATTTATTACAATGCTACTTCCCAACAACAATATCACATTTGAATATTGTTTACATTTACATGATACAAATGTGTATTTATATACATAAATAACTAATCGGGAATTAAGTCAATAGCTGACACATCCACCTGTCCATCAAGTTATTTTTCACATTTCTGGTTAAACCAACTAAAAGAAAAAACAAAAATTCTAAAAGACTGATACCATACTGAAGATAAATAGTCTTGACAATGTTTTCATTTTGCAGACACCTGGCAGATTCCTGCTTCTCTACTTATACCAATCTGAGTTTGAATGGTAAGACACATCAGCCTTGAATAATGACATGTTACAGCAGTGATTTTATGTGCAGGCCCTGCCAACATATTTCTTACAGTATTTCTCAGAAGCCGAGAACTGTTAGTTATGAAACATTTCAGCCCTTGCCCTAGTAAGTCTATTATATACTAGAATAAATGAAGAAGCTTTAACCTGTGATGACCCGCAGCAAAAGCTAGTGGCCAATCATTTGCATTTAAAATTTACTGATTTACACATACTAAATGAAAAAAAAAAAAAAAGTCAAGAAACAATCTAGATGTAAACATACTATCACTTGCAGCTGGCAACTCAGTATGTAGTCACATTGTCAACATTCAGAATGATAGCATGATATCGACATGGTCTGAATGTCAACATACTCAAGGGGGAGATTTACAAAAAAACGTGTTTGGCTGATTTGGCGTTTTTCAAGGATGAAGCCATGATTTTGCAAATTGGGAATTTACTGATGGCCAATATGCATGGATATGGCATGTTAAACACGACTTCACATACCAAATTTCAGCAACTCACCATCGACCCAAACATTGGCCTTCATTCAGCTTCAGTTAGTTTTGCTATTTTAGCAAAACTGCAACTGGCTGTGATCGCATGTTGGGGTCCGCCCAGCACAAGGCAAGGCTGCACAGTATGCAAATACCCGGCAGCAATGCACTCACATTGTAACTGCAATCGCATTGCTGATTTGTGGATGCCCCCCCTTTTATAGGATCGCGAGCACACCCAACGTCCTGGGTGCCATAAACTGCACGCACATTGAGCTGAGACCACCTAGGGCACGGGTCCACGTGTACCTATATCAGCTCCATAGCCATAGCACCAACGTGCAGGTGGTTTGTGATGCACAGAGTGTATACATTCAAAATATATTTACTTACTGTGTCAGATAAGCCTGATTTTTATAAAAAAAAATGTTTTTGTAACTTCACTATTTCCTTCTTTTTCTTCATTTTAGCTGCTGTCACAACAGGGTTTTAGGTGATATTGGCTTTCACTTTATCTCAGAGGCAGTGAAGTGAACTTTATAGGCCTGTTCCACAAAGATTAGTGCTTAAGATAATCTAATTGTATTTAAACTAATTGCCATGGTTTATTAATTTTATGGATATACAGTACCAGTCAAAAGTTTGGAAACACCTTCTCATTCAATGGTTTTTATTTATTTTAATTTTTTTCTACATTGTAGATTAATACTATGAAAGAACACATATGGAATTATGTTGTAAACAAAAAAGTGTTAAACAAATCAAATTATGTTTTAGATTTTAGATTCCTCAAAGTAGCCCCCTTTTGCTTTGATGACAGCTTTGCACACTTTCGGCATTCTTTCAATCAGCTTCATGAGGTAGTCTCCTGGAATGGTTTTGAATTAACAGGTGTGCCTTACCAAGAGTCAATCTGTGGAATTACTTGCGTTCTTAATGTGTTTGAGACCATCAGTTGTGTTGTGCAGAGGTAGGGTTAGTACACAGTGGACACCCCTGTTTGACTACTGTAGTATGGCACGAACCACGCAACTCAGCAAAGAGAAACGACAGTCCATCATTACTTTAAGACATGAAGGTCAGACGATACGGAAAATTTCAAGAACTTTGAATGTATCCTCAAGTGCAGTTGCAAAAACCATCAAACGCTTTAATTAAACTGGCTCTCATGAGGACCGCCCCAGGAAAGGCAGACCAATAGTAACCTCTGCTGCAGGGGATAAGTTCATTAAAGTTACCAGCCTCAGTAACCGCTACTTACAGTAACAGCACCTCAATTAGAGCCCACATAAATTCTTCAGAGTTCAAGTAGCAGACAAATCTAAACATCAACTGTTCATAGGAGACTGCGTGAATCAAGCCTTCATGGTCGAATTGCTGCGAAGAAGCCACTACTGAGGATGAACAAGAAGAGGAGAATTAGACCAGTGGAAATCTGTACTTTGGTCTGATGAGTCCAAATTTGAGATTTATGGTTCCAACCGCCGTGTCTTTGTAAGACGCACAGAAGGTGGGCGGAAGGTTTCTGCATGTGTGTTTCCTACTGTGAAGCATGAAGGAGGAGGTGTGATGGTGTGGGGGTGCTTTGCGGGTGACACTGTTATTGATTTATCCAAAATTCAAGGCACACAACCAGCGTGGCTACCACAGCGTTCTGCAGTGCCATGTCATCTCATCTGGTTTGCGCTTACTGGGACCATCATTTGTTTTCCAACAAGACAATGACCCCAAACACACCTCCAGGCTATGTAAGGGCTACTTGACCAAGAAGGAAAGTGATGGAGTGCTGCGTCAGATGACCTGGCCTCCACAATCACCCGACCTAAACCAAATTGAGATGGTTTGGGATGAGTTGGACTGCGGAGTGAAGGAAAAGCAGCCAACAAGTGCTCAGCACCTCTAGGAACTCCATCAAGACTGTTGGAAAACCATTCCAGGAGACTACCTCATGAAGCTGATTGAGAGAATTCCAAGAGTGCTTTCATTCCAAGAGTAAAGCATTCATCAAAGCAAAAAGGGACTACTTTGAGGAATCTAAAATATAAAACATATTTTAATTTGTGTAACGCTTTTTTGTTTACAACGTAATTCCATATGTGTTCTTTCATAGTTTTGATGTCTTCAGATTTAATCTACAATGTAGAAAATAATAAAAAATAGGATTTTAATACCTACCGGTAAATCCTTTTCTCTTAGTCCGTAGAGGATGCTGGGGACTCCGTAAGGACCATGGGGTATAGACGGGATCCGCAGGAGACATGGGCACACTATAAGACTTTGAATGGGTGTGAACTGGCTCCTCCCTCTATGCCCCTCCTCCAGACCTCAGTTAGAAAACTGTCCCCAGGGAGACGGACATTTCGAGGAAAGAATTTATTGTTTAAACGCGGTGAGTGTCATACCAGCTCACACCTCGAACATACCGCAGAACGTGGTATGCAATAGAACACCAGCCGAGGGCATGAAAAATTACACAGCCACATGCTGAGAGAATATGTAACACAACCTGTGTGTCAATCCAACCAATAAGAAGATACCGCATGCCATGGCATGAACAACGTCAGCAACAGCCTGACAGAAAAGAAAACACCACAAGAGTGTAACCATAACCAATAACTGCAGACACAGTACACACTGGGACGGGCGCCCAGCATCCTCTACAGACTAAGAGAAAAGGATTTACCGGTAGGTATTAAAATCCTATTTTCTCATACGTCCTAGAGGATGCTGGGGACTCCGTAAGGACCATGGGGTTTATACCAAAGCTCCAGACCGGGCGGGAGAGTGCGGACGACTCTGCAGCACTGATTGAGCAAACAGGAGGTCCCCATCAGCCAGGGTATCAAACGTGTAGAGCTTAGCAAAGGTATTTGAACCTGACCAAGTAGCCGCTCTGCAAAGTTAAACCGCCGAGACACCTCGGGCATCCGCCCAAGAAGAGCCCATCGTCCTAGTAAAATGGGTCTCCACCGACTTCGATAACGGCAATCCAGTTGCAGAACGAGCACGCCAAATCGTATCACAGATCCAGCGAGTAACAGACTGCATAGACGCAGGCGCCCCAATCACGCTGGGAGCATACCGGACAAACAGAACCCTCTGTTTCCCCAAACAGAGCCAAATTGGCGACATAAATATTCAAAGCCCTGACTACATCGAGAGACTTTGAATCAGCCAATGCTGAGGTTACCACAGGCATCAAAATAGGCTGGTTTCTGCGAAACACAGAAAACCCCCTTTTGGCAGAACTATTATCCGAGTTCTCAATTCCGCTCTGTCCACATGGAAGATCAAACAGTGGGGTAAATTTACTAAGATTCGTATTTTCCCGTTTGAGGTCAAAGTTCAATCACGAATGACATCGAAAGTGTAAATATGCAACTTTTTGAATTGATTACGACTAATTTACTAAGCTGCCGTATTCTGCATTTTCGGGTTTTCCGATGTCGATGTCATTCGTTTTTTTTGGCAGTGTTTTACGTGAGTGACTTGTAAAACACTGCCGACTTTAATACAATGAATCTCGGCCGGATCTGAGAGATCCGTACTGGGCTTCATTGTGCACCTTTAAAAAAAAAAAAAAAATGTTTAAATGTTAAAAAAAAATTGCGTGGGGTCCCCCCTCCTAAGGCAAACCAGCCTCGGGCTCTTTGAGCCGATCCTGGTTGCAGAAATATGGGGAAAAAATGGACAGGGGTTCCCCCATATTTAAACAACCAGCATCGGGCTCTGCGCCTGGTCCTGGTTCCAAAAATACGGGGGACAAAAAGCGTAGGGGTCCCCCGTATTTTTGAAACCAGCACCGGGCTCCACTGGCTGGACAGATAATGCCACAGCCGGGGGTCACTTTTATACAGTGCCTTGCGGCCGTGGCATCAAATATCCAACTAGTCACCCCTGGCTGGGGTACCCTGGGGGAGTGGGGACCCCTTCAATCAAGGGGTCCCCCCCCCAATCCACCCAAGGGCCAGGGGTGAAGCCCGAGGCTGTCCCCCCCATCCAATGGGCTGCGGATGGGGGGCTGATAGCCTTTGTTCAAAGTGATTGATATTGTTTTTAGTAGCAGTACTACAAGGCCCAGCAAGCCTCCCCCGCAAGCTGGTACTTGGAGAACCACAAGTACCAGCATGCGGCGGAAAAATGGGCCCGCTGGTACCTGTAGTACTACTACTAAAAAAATACCCCAATAAAGACAACACACACACATCTTGAAAGTATAACTTTAATACATCCATCCACACCTCCATATACACATACTTACCTTATGTTCCCACGCAGGTCGGTCCTCTTCTCCAGTAGAATCCATGGTGTACCTGTTGAATAAATTATACTCACATAATCCAGTGTGTTAGGCTCCTCGGTAAATCCTTTTGTAATCCACGTACTTGAAAAAATAAAAAAACGGATAACCGACCACGAACTGAAAGGGGACCCATGTTTTCACATGGGACCCCTTTCCCCGAATGCCAGAAACCCACTCTGACTGATGTCTAAGTGGGTTTCTTCAGCCAATCAGGGAGCGCCACGTTGTGGCACCCTCCTTGATCGGCTGTGTGCTCCTGTACTGTCTGACAGGCGGCACACGGCAGTGTTACAATGTAGCGCCTATGCGCTCCATTGTAACCAATGGTGGGTACTTTCAGGTCAGCGGTTGACCGAAAGTGACCTCACCGCTGACCTGAAAGTTCCCACCATTGGTTACAATGGAGCGCATAGGCGCTACATTGTAACACTGCCGTGTGCCGCCTGTCAGACAGTACAGGAGCACACAGCCGATCAAGGAGGGTGCCACAACGTGGCGCTCCCTGATTGGCTGAAGAAACCCACTTAGACATCAGTCAGAGTGGGTTTCTGGCATTCGGGGAAAGGGGTCCCATGTGAAAACATGGGTCCCCTTTCAGTTCGTGGTCGGTTATCCGTTTTTTTATTTTTTCAAGTACGTGGATTACAAAAGGATTTACCGAGGAGCCTAACACACTGGATTATGTGAGTATAATTTATTCAACAGGTACACCATGGATTCTACTGGAGAAGAGGACCGACCTGCGTGGGAACATAAGGTAAGTATGTGTATATGGAGGTGTGGATGGATGTATTAAAGTTATACTTTCAAGGTGTGTGTGTTGTCTTTATTGGGGTATTTTTTAGTAGTAATACTACAGGTACCAGCGGGCCCATTTTTCAGCCGCATGCTGGTACTTGTGGTTCTCCAAGTACCAGCTTGCGGGGGAGGCTTGCTGGGCCTTGTAGTACTGCTACTAAAAACAATATCATTCACTTTGAACAAAGGCTATCAGCCCCCCATCCGCAGCCCATTGGATGGGGGGACAGCCTCGGGCTTCACCCCTGGCCCTTGGGTGGCTGGGGGGGACACCCCTTGATTGAAGGGGTCCCCACTCCCCCAGGGTACCCCGGCCAGGGGTGACTAGTTGGATATTTGATGCCACGGCCGCAAGGCACTGTATAAAAGTGACCCCCGGCTGTGGCATTATCTGTCCAGCTAGTGGAGCCCGGTGCTGGTTTCAAAAATACGGGGGACCCCTATGCTTTTTGTCCCCCGTATTTTTGGAACCAGGACCAGGCGCAGAGCCCGGTGCTGGTTGCTTAAATATGGGGGAACCCCTGTCAATTTTTTTCCCATATTTTTGCAACCAGGGCCGGCTCAAAGAGCCCGAGGCTGGTTTGGTTTAGGAGGGGGGATCCCACGCATTTTTTTTTTTTTTAAATTTATAACATTTCCCCCCCCCCTTCCCACTGAAAAACATGCACGGATCTCATGGATCCGTGCATGCCTATACAAACACGGGATAAAAAAGCAGGTCTGTTTTTTTTTAGCACTTTTTCACGATTTGTATTTTATCACGGCAGTGTTTGGCTATTGTCGGCAGTGTTTGTGTTTTGCACTTTTTAGTAAATTCCCGTTTTTTACCAAATTGCAGGCGTATTTGACCGATGGTGTATTGATTCGTGATTTTTTCCAAGGACTTCCAAAATATTACGAATGCCCTCATCACTGCCGTGATTTTTGCTTAGTAAATTACCGAGATGACACTTTGAAGAAAAAACGGCATCTCGGTCAAAATCGGGACCTTAGTAAATATACCCCAGGGTCTCTTGTGAGACAAAGCCGCTACTTCCGACACCCGCCTTGCGGACGCCAAAGCCAAAAGCATGACCACTCTCCAAGAGAGAAATTTTAACACTACCTTTCATAAAGGTTCCAATCAGTGGGACACAAGAAAACACAACACCACGTCAAGGTCCCACGGTGCCAATGAGGGCACAAATGGAGGTTGGATGTGCAGTACTCCTTTCACGAAAATCTGAACCTCCGGAAAGGTGGCCAATTCTTTTCATGCCAAAACCGCACTGAAATGGAGCCTAACTTTAGGCCTGCATCCACACCTGCTTGCAAAGAATGGAGAAGAACAACCTAGGTGAAAGTCTTCCGTAGGAGCCTTCGTGGAGTCACACCAAGACACATATTTACGCCAAATACGGTGGTAAGGCTTTGCCGTTACCTCTTTACTAGCCTGAAGAAGTGTGGAAATGACTTCACTGGGAATACCCTTTCGGGCTAGGATATGGCGTTCAACCGCCACCCCGTCAAACGCAGCCGCGGTAAGTCTTGATACACGCCCTGATCTCGCTGTAACAGTTCCTCACGTAGAGGAAGAGGCCAGGGATCTTCTATGAGTAAAACTTGAAGAACTGGACACCAAGCCCTCCTTGGCTAGATCGGAAGAATGAGGATCGCCTGAAACTTTGTTCTTCTTAAGTTTATCACCTTCAGAAAGAGTGAAGGCGGAGGGGACACACAGACCGACTGAAAACACCCAAGGTGTCACGAGGGCGTCCACTGCTATAGCCTGAATGTCGCTTGACCTGGAACAATATCCCTGAGGTCTCTCGTTGAGTTAAGACGCCAACATGTCCCATTGAGGCACTCATCAAAGGCTTGTCACTTCTGTGAAAACTTCAGGATGACGAGTGTACAGTATATCTCCCGGATGGAGATCGCGTCTGCAGAGGAAATCTATTTCTCCTTCGTCTACATCCGGAACGAAGACCGCTAATATATTGTTTACCTGTCTTTCCGCTCAGCGGAAAACTTGTGCGGCTTCTGCCATTGCCGCTTTGCTCCTTGTTCCGCCCTAGCGGCTTACTCACGCCACTGCTGTCAAGTTGTCCGCCAGACATAACACGGGCATATCACGAAGAATATGTTCGTTGAAAATAGCTCTTAATTCAAGAAAGCTTATTGCAAACAAGCTTTCCAGAATGACCTTTTCCTCTGGAAATACTTCCCTTGGAAAGACTGCTCCTCAGCCTCGGAGATCTTCATGCATGGACACCAGGATCCAGTCCTGGATCCCGAACCTTTATCCCTCTAGGAGGTGAGACTGTGCAGACACGACAGGAGCGATATCCTGGCCATTAGGATGATATTCCGGTGCATGTGCAGGTGAGACCCGGACCACGTTTCCAACTGGTCCCGTGAAAACCACTCTGGCATTTGACCTGCTCACCGAAAAAGCCTCTTAGGCCGCACCCGTCTTCTTCATCAACGGAACATATTGATGGATTGTCACTGCAAATCTGATCCGACTCTGGATCCTCAGACCTCTTTCCACAGGAAAACACAGAACCTCAACCGTTCAGTATCTACTCTGATACCCACCTCCGACATCTGCGTCGTTGGGAACAACAGCCATTCCCTGTGTTGAATTACAGTCAGAGAGAAACAACGATTTGGAGCATTGTTTCTTGACCTCGCCGTAATCAGGGGAGCGTCTCAGTACAGAATAACAATGGCTCTTACTATTGAAAGAAAACCATCATACTGCTAACACTCGGTGAGATGGCAAAGACAATCCTGGATATCAACCCAGGTAGGCTGAATGCTGAGAAAAACGCATTTAAACCCTTTTTCTACCTTTACGTGCTGGAGCTCCCTGGTCTGAGAGATTCTATCCTGTAGTTCAACTTCGTAAGTAGAAATCTTTGTTTCTTTTTTTTTTTAACAGGGACAGCAGGACAAAGTCCTGAACCTGACGCAACTCTGGTATGGTGTCGCGTACTACCTCCCCTTCCAGAGAGGAATCGGTAAGATCTATCTGAAAAACAGTGAGGGGAATCATCTGTAAACTCCAGTATGTCCCCCCTTTGTATTCTATTATTAACCCCCAGGTCCAAGTCCATTCCCGGACTGACGGAAGAGTATTAAACGAGTTCCCACCGGTGTGGGCTCCAGCCAGATAGACCCAGCGACATGCGGTGGATGTGGTAGAAACAGAAGACAATATCCGCCTCTGCGAACCTAACAAGGCTGCAGAGATCTTACCTTTTCACCTTCCACTATCTGCACAGAAAGGGAAAAAAGAACTGTATCGAACCGGTTAAAAAGACTGCATCCCACAAAAGAATGCGTCACCGACCGTTGTGAGGGAATCTAACTCACGAAGGTAGACTTACCAGTGGTATCCGCCGAGAGTGACTTAACTGAGGCATCCCCAAACAGCGGTACACCGTCACAGGGAAAAACTCCAGTATCTCTCGGAGTCAGCCTCAGCATTACCCTGGCCAAACCCCCTGTAGTCACGCGGCAGCCTGCCGCACTGTTATAGAGAAAACCCAACATAAGAAACACCCCCTCTCTCTCTAGGGTAAACTATCGGATGCCAAGGTAACCGACCATTTCTGAATACAAGCACTCTCCCATGCGTATGTAATGCCAATATCATCAAAGCATATAATTAAAAATATCACTTAGCTTCCTGTATACGATGCTTTGTGACAGGGCTCCGTGCAGACCAGTGTTAGGCGCCGTGGTCCGCGATGTCCTCGCGGCCCGGCGCCTAGCAACTAGGGACGCCGAGCGTGCTAGCCGCCGGCTCCCTAGCAACGCTGGGACGCCGGGCGCGCTGAGCCGCCTGGACCCTAGCAACGGGGACGCCACGGGCGGACCGCGCTCCCCGTTGCAGGGTCAATCAAGTTAACCACACATACACTTGTCTTCTGGTCATGCAGCAAGGCAGCTGCACGGCATTTATGCTAATCAGGCTCTGAATATCTGATTGGAGGACTCCCTGTTAAATACCTTCTCAGTGCTTCACACAGACGCCGGTAATAGCTTCCTGCATGCTGCTTAGGTTTGCTGAACGTCTGTTCCAGTCCTGCTGTGTCCGGTCATTCCTGTCCTCAGAGTTCCTGAATCTTGGAGTTGTCATCTCATCCCAAGGAGTCTTCTGGTCCTCAATTGCCCGCAATAGTCGCCAGAGGATCTTGTGTGGTTTTCGTGAGTTGCGGCTCTGCCGCGTGCTGCGGCCTAGCCCGCTTCATTTTGTATTCTGTTTCGGATCATTTGCGGAGGTTTCCGCTTCCACAAGTCCTCTCCGGAACTCGGCGGTGCCGGGTAGGAGAGTGGACAAGTGGGTATTTTGGTTGTCCTTTTCCCTGGCGGTTTTCCGCACATATTCTAGTTTTAGGTTAGTTTGTAGCCCCTGGCTTTGTTGTTTAGTTAGAGGGCCCTTTGTTATCACCCTGTCTTGGATTTCTCTTTGTCTCCCATTAAGACCTGAGGGGGCATCGGAGTTGGGCAGACGTAATCCGCCCTTCAAACGCGGCTGCCATGGGCTCAAGCAACCATAGTCTTGCAAGAGATTTCTGACAGCACGGGCGAGACAACGGAGTTAGGGCGCCAGGGGCTATTCCCGTTCCCGCTCCCTTTTCCAGCATTACGTTCCAGTGCTCAGGTCCTTGCTATAAGATCTCCCCAGACCAGAGTGCTGGAATCATAACAACCAGGAGTTGACTTCTACTGTATTCTATCCACGGCGGGAAAAGAATAACCATTCGGACTCCTCGTGAGGAACTGAGACCAACTCGCCATGGCCGACCTAGAGCTCTATCAACAGAGCAACCAGCACATGAGAAGGAATATTTTTACTACAGCATTCATTAGAAATCGTAATATGAATATACATATTGTAATACACATAAACACACATATCCTATATATATATATATATATATATATCTATCTATCATACATATAAGCAGTTTGTCCTGAACCGCTGGGTCCCTAGTGACATCAATGTGTTCTGAATGTGTATGTCCATGTATTGAATGCCCCAGTTGTGGATCAAACCAGGAAACCTTATGGTCGACATAAAACATAGTATTTGTCGACAGCAGGGAGTAGTACCAGGCAAAATAACATTCTTGCGACACCGAGGGAAGTATACGTCTATAATTTTAATATCACTCCCCTACAAATACTACCATGTCTGTGCTTGAGCTACAGGCCCATGGAACCGTACCATACATATACATATATATACAGGCATAAGTAATTGTTACAGAATGTTAATTTTCCACCCAGTATTAACAGTTGGTGCCGACAGGGTCACCCACATATTACTGTGTCTCCCATAATGTCTTTACTCTTTGAAAAAGCATACAACTACCGACCTGCTGACACTTCATCTACTGAATCAAGTACCACAGGAGTCGGCGATGCCGACAGAGAGATTCCCATAACTGTCTGCGACAGAGCACTTACACATGTCGACACATGTGTACTAAAAGCTATAGTGGGTATCTGACAGGGAAAACACAGGCACTTATGCACAACTCACTGACTACACGCCCATTATTTAATATAGTGCTATATTTTAATCTATATTGCACTAATCACTGTGCCCCCCTTCGTTTACACTGCTTCTGTACACAGTGCTTTTGGCGGGGACTGTGGAGAAAATGGCGCTGTATCGTGTTGTGAGGGCTAAGCCACACCCCCTTCTCGGCGCGCTTCAGCCCCGCTGTTATTATAGCGTTTCATGCTGGCGGGGTCCGTATACAGTGTCTGTGCACTGTATACATGTCATGCCAGGCTTCTTAAATAGGTATATTACTCCCCAGACCCCCCCCCCCCCCTGCGCCCTTGTAGTGCCATTGGTGTGCGGGAGTACACTGGAATCTTCTGCCGTCACTGAAGTCTTCCGTTCTTCTCATACTCACCCCGCTTCTTTCTTCTGGCTTCTATGAGGGGGGTGACGGCGCGGCTCCGGGAACAAGCTGCTAGGCGCACCAAGTGATCGAACCCTCTGGAGCTAATTGTGTCCAGTAGCATAAGAAGCAGAGCCCTTAACTCAGAAGAAGTAGGTCTGACTTCTCTCCCCTCGACGCAGAGAGCCTGTAGCCAGCAGGTCTTTCTAAAAATAAAAAACCTAACATAAAGTCTTTTCAGAGAAACTCAGTAGAGCTCCCCTAATGTGTGACCAGTCTCTCCTGGGTACAGAATCTAACTGAGGTCTGGAGGAGGGGCATAGAGGGAGGAGCCAGTTCACACCCATTCAAAGTCTTATAGTGTGCCCATGTCTCCTGCGGGTCCCGTCTATACCCCATGGTCCTTACGGAGTCCCCAGCATCCTCTAGGACGTATGAGAAATAAATAAAAACCATTGAATGAGAAGGTGTGTATAAACTTTTGTCTGGTACTGTATATCCATATTACCCATTTAGTGACTTAGGAACAGGAATGGCCCATATGCCACACGATACCTAGGCCATCTTTTTTTAACCCCAGATTGGGCATGACTGCAGCAGATTGGGGTAAAGTACAATGTGGGTACCTGTGGCTTCAGCCCCATCCTTATCATGGTACCTGTTTACAGTATGAAAATGTTTAAAGGGAGCTAGGAGGTCTCCCATGCTGACATCACATCTCAGGTTTGCCCTCCTGGACTGTGAAAACTAGGAAGTACAATCCCTTTTCTGTGGTCTCAGGGCACCAATCTGTCAGTGCATTTGATATTAATGCAGAGGTTCCCAAACGCGGTCATCAAGGCTCCACAACAGTTCAGATTTTACGTATATCCATGGCTCAGCACATATGGTTAAATCAAATTGACAAAGGTGCTAATTAAGTCACTTGTGACCAAGCATGGATACATTTAAAACCAGGACCGTTGGGGTGCCTTGAGGACCGTGTTTGGGAACCTCTGCATTAATGGATGACTCTTCTTAGCTAAGGCATGTAAACACAGTGACATTCTAGACCAAGCCTTGAAATAAGGAATATGACAAATCTGTTAGTCAAATTTACCTCTAAGGAAAGTTGTTTTGCTATTGGGTATAGGAATCTTTTCTAAAGTTTTGTTACATGATATGTATGCAATCCTGCATCTTACCTGCTATCTGCTTTGTTTAAGGTTTCCTAATTAGAATGTTTAAGGAATGGGCACAATTAAGTAAAGTACAATATTGAGGGTTCTAAAACATGTCTCATATATGGATGACTTAATATTACATGGATATTATTGCCTTATAATGATGGGACCTTGGCATTGGGTCTAATCAGGATTACATCTGAATGTAGCTTGTACATGGTTGAGTCACATTATTATGACCACCAGCTAATAGCCAGAGTAACCACCATGTGCAGCACGGACAGCAGCTAGACGGGCTGAACTGTCATTTTAGACACACGTCTCGTAGTCCCCAGGTTCATTTTGACGGTGAGCTGCTCTACTGTAGTGTGTCTGTCGGCCCTCACACACCATCTCAGCCATCTTTCACCTCTCACATCAATGGCACGTGGTGCCACGTAGTTTCCAAGTCAGTAATTTGCAATGGTGCCATCTGTCCAGTCATGATACACCTTCACCCTAGCAGCAGGCGAACAGTTCTCAAACTGCACTGTTTCAGAAATACTGACAACTTTGGCGTGAAAGCTGATAATCATCCCTTTTTGCAACTCGGATAAATCGTCCCTTTTACCAACTACAGCAATAAGTGATGTGGGCAGACAGCCTATCACATACACCTTATATACCCCACCAAGCCAGCACACGTCACGTGACGTACTTCATGGGCTACGTGCTGCTGATGTCAAATGTAGGAGGTGGTCATAATAATGTAACTCAACCCTGTATGTTCCCCATACTTTCTGGGCTTCCTTTAGGTGCTTTGGCTTTATCCAAGTGTGTCTGTGTAAGCAATTAGATAGAAGGCTCCGCTGACTGAGGTTGATATCATCAATTAATTATCAGCAGTGGGACTTCAGTCAGACTGGGCACAGCATTATTATTGGAATTAATATGGGACCAATGTGTTGCCCTCCAGTTGTTGTGGAAGCAACAGCTAGGGCTTATTGGGGAAGGGATGATAAATAAAGTTGTGCAGTGGAAAGGTGCAGAAAAAAAGTTATTTCGGCAAGTATAATTGAAGGATATGATGTGGGCAAAAGTATGAGTACACTTGAAATCACACTTCTGTGTGCAAGTTGAACATCTCATTCCTATTCCATAAGCATTAATATGGAATTGGTCACCCCCTTTGCAACAGTCTCCACTTTTCTTTGAAGACTTTCCTGTAGATTTTGAAACCTGACTGCGGAGATTCCGCCATAAGAACATTAGTGAGGTCAGGAAATTATGGTGAACGATAAGGACTGGATCCATGTTGAGGCCAAGGCTCTATGTAGCCCAGACATCATCTTCCATACTAAACTTTGCAAACCAATGTTAGCATGGGGTATTGTAGTTGTGAAACAGGAAATTGTCTTCCCTAAACCATTGTCACAAATTAGAAGAATTTTCCAGGATATTCTTGTATGCATGGGCATATATAAAATGTGCCTTATGGAATGCACGCTCTGTTTGTAACAAATTAGCATCCATCCATGACCTATTCATAGCTAACAACTTCAATCTGCTGGCTATAACAGAAACATGGTGGTCTCCACTTCACACACACGTCCAGGCCTGTTAACAGTAAAGGAGGTGGGGTTGGAATATTACTTTCCTAATCTTTTGCATACCCAGTTCTACCACATGTTCCATCACTCACATTTACATAATTTGAAGTACATTCTATCAGGATTTCCACTCCTTCCTCTCTACGTATTGCAGCTACTGTATCTATTGCCCACCTGGGCAACCCAAACAATTTCGGTAAGATTTTGCTGCCTGGCTCCCTCACTTCCTATCCTCTAACATCACCACCATCATCATGGGTAATTTCAATTTTGCGACCAGTCAGATAAACAGTGTCTGCAGTGGCAGGGAAGGGAAACCTCCCTCCACTGCTGCTCCTCACTGCATCCTCCTCTCAGTGTTTGCCATGCTGCTGATCACTGCTGATTGGTCAGCACGGCAGGACTCCCACCCCCCAGCAGCTGCAGACAATAGCAGCTGCTGGGGAAGTGTGAATTAACCACCCAAAGCCCCCCTGTATATCTGGAGGTTGTGTTCTGATTGTTGTGACTGATGTTCCGAAGTTTGAAAAAATTATTATTTTTATCAAATATAAAAAATATATATATTTTTTAACTAAAATCATATAATTTTAGATAAGATTAAATAAACATTCTTCACCTAATTGACTAATAAAAAAACCCTACAGTTTCTGAGCGATTTTTTTTGGGGGGAAAATTGTCAGTTAAGTGGTTAATGAAGTGGCCCCATTCTGACACTGTAGCTAAGCACACAGCAACTGAGGCACAGAAACTAGTAATCTCCAAAACAGTATAAAAAAAACACATTGGGGGTCATTCCGAGTTGTTCGCTCGCAAGCTGCTTTTAGCAGCTTTGCACACGCTAAGCCGCCGCCTACTGGGTGTGAATCTTAGCTTCTCAAAATTGCGAACGAAAGATTCGCAATATTGCGAAAAGACTTCTCTGTGCAGTTTCTGAGTAGCTCGAGACTTACTCTGCCAGTGCGATCAGTTCAGTGCTTGTCGTTCCTGGTTTGACGTCACAAACACACCCAGCGTTCGGCCAGACACTCCTCCGTTTCTCCAGCCACTCCCGCGTTTTTCCCAGAAACGGTAGCGTTTTTTCACACACTCCCATAAAACGGCCAGTTTCCGCCCAGAAACACCCACTTCCTGTCAATCACATTACGATCACCAGAACGAAGAAAAAACCTCGTAATGCCATGAGTAAAATACCTAACTGCATAGCAAATTTACTTGGCGCAGTCGCAGTGCGAACATTGCGCATGCGCAGTTAGCGGAAAAACGCTGCGATGCGAAGAAAACTACAGAGCGAACAACTCGGAATGACCCCCATTGTACAAAATACAAGATACAAAATACAAACACATGGAATTTTTTCAAATACTATTCAAATAAGCAGACCCATGGTTCATATAAGGATCTGCTTGTATAGAACAAGATTAAACTTATTATATTTCTCTTACGTCCTAGAGGATGCTGTGGACTCCGTAAGGACCATGGGGTATAGACGGGCTCCGCAGGAGACATGGGCACCTATAAAGAACTTTTAGTATGGGTGTGCACTGGCTCCTCTCTCTATGCCCCTCCTCCAGACCTCAGTTAGATCTTGTGCCCAGAGGAGATAGGGTGCATTACAGGGACCTCTCCTGAGTTTTCTGTGTAAAAGAATTTTGTTAGGTTTTTTATTTTCAGGGAGCACTGCTGGCAACAGACTCCCTGCATCATGGGACTGAGGAGAGAGAAGCAGACCTACTTAAATGATAGGATCTGCTTCTTAGGCTACTGGACACCATTAGCTCCAGAGGGAGTCGGAACACAGGTCTCACCCTGGGGTTCGTCCCTGAGCCGCGCCGCCGTCCTCCTCGCAGAGCCGGAAGATAGAAGCCGGGTGAGTATGAGAAGAAAAGAAGACTTCAAGGCGGCAGAAGACTTCAGATCTTCATGAGGTAAGCGCGCGCCATTGCTCTCACACAATACACACAGGCACAGATGGGTGCAGGGCGCAGGGGGGGTGCCCTGGGCAGCAATAAACCTCGTTTTTGGCACAAATATATATATTAGGCTGCGGAGGCAGCAAATAGACGGTCCCCCGCCATTTTTATGAAATTGAAGCGGGACCGAAGCCCGCCGCTGGTGGGGGCGGAGCTTGATCCCTGAGCACTAACCAGCGCCATTTTCTCCACAGAAGCTGCAGAGAACGCTGGCTCCCCGGACTCTCCCCTGCTGAACACATCAGAGGGCTGAAAAAAAGAGGAGGGGGGCACATATCAAGCGCAGTGAGTGGGAATAGCATTGGCATTATATATAAAAGCGCTATCTGGGTTTTCCAGTGTCAGTTTGGCGCTGGGTGTGTACTGGCATACTCTCTCTCTGTCTCTCCAAAGGGCCTGGTTGGGGAATTATCCCCGTATAGTTATATCCCTGTGTGTGTGGGGGGTCGGTACATGCCTGTCGGCATGTCTGAAGCGGAAGGCTTATCAAAGGAGGTAGAGGAAATGAGTGGTGTGTCCCTATCGGTAGTGCCGACTCAGGAATGGATGGATATGTGGCATATGTTAAATGCAAGTGTAGCATCATTGCATAAGAGGCTAGACAAAGCAGAATCCAGGGAAACATCAGGGGGTCAATCCACGGATTGGACCGACTCACAGGGCCCGTCAGGGTCTCAAAAGCGTCCCTTGTCACAAATTGTGGACACAGATACCGACACAGACTCTGATTCCAGTGTCGACTATGATGATGCTAGATTGCACCCTAGGGTGGCAAAAACTATTCAGTATATGATTATTGCAATAAAAGATGTTTTGCATATCACAGACGACCCCTCTGTTCCCGACACGAGGGTGCGCATGTATAAGGAAAAGAAACCTGTGGTAAACTTTCCTCCATCTCATGAACTTAATGAGTTATTTGAAAAAGCTTGGGAATCTCCAGATAAGAGACTGCAGATTCCCAAAAGGGTTCCTATGGCGTACCCTTTCCCTACACAGGACAGGGCACATTGGGAATCCTCTCCCATAGTGGACAAGGCTCTAACACGCCTGTCCAAGAAGGTGGCGCTGCAGTCTCCAGATACAGCGGCCCTCAAGGACCCTGCGGACCGCAGGCAGGAGACTACATTAAAGTCTATTTATACACATACTGTTACTTTACTTAGACCGGCAATTGCGTCAGCATGGGTATGTAGTGCAGTTGCAGCTTGGACAGATACCCTGTCAGCTGACCTTGATACTATTTTGCTAACTTTAGCACATATTAAAGACGCAGTCTTATATATGAGAGACGCTCAAAGAGACATTGGATTGTTGGGTTCCAGAGCCAATGCCATGACTATTTCAGCGAGACGATCCTTATGGACTCACCAATGGACGGGTGATGCGGATTCAAAAAAGCATATGGAGGTTTTACCCTATAAGGCTGATGTGTTGTTTGGGGATGGGCTCGCGGACCTGGTTTCCACAGCTACCGCAGGTAAATCTACCTTTTTACCTTTTGTTCCCCAACAGCAAAAGAAAACTCCACAGTATCAGATGCAGTCCTTTCGGTCGCAAAAGCCCAGAAGAGGTCGGGGCTCCTCCTTCCTTGCCAAAGGAAAGGGTAGAGGGAAAAGAACACCTGCTGCGGCGGGTTCCCAGGAACAGAAGTCCTCCCCGGTTTCTACAAAATCCACTGCATGACGCTGGGGCTCCCCTGCGGGAGTCCGCACCGGTGGGGGCACGCCTTCGACTCTTCAGCCAGGTCTGGGTTCGGTCAGACGTAGATCCTTGGGCGATGGAGATAGTTTCCCAAGGCTACAAGCTGGATTTCGAAGAGGTGCCCCCACACCGATTTTTCAAGTCTGCCTTACCAGCTTCTACCCCAGAGCGGTAAGTAGTGTTAGCGGCAATTCAAACGCTGTGTCAACAGCAAGTGATTATCGGGGTTCCCCTGAGCCAACAGGGAAAAGGGTACTATTCGACACTCTTTGTGGTCCCGAAGCCGGATGGTTCGGTCAGGCCCATTTTAAATCTAAAATCCCTAAATCTGTACTTGAAACGTTTCAAATTCAAGATGGAATCACTCCGAGCTATAATAGCCAGCCTGGAAGGGGGGGATTTTATGGTGTCACTGGACATAAAGGATGCTTACCTTCATGTCCCCATAAATCCCGCTCTTTAGGAGTACCTGAGATTTGCGGTACAGGATTGTCATTTCCAGTTTCAGACGTTGCCGTTTGGGCTTTCAACACCCCCTGAGGATTTTCACCAAGATAATGGCGGAAATTATGGTGATCCTGCGCAGGCAAGGAGTCACAATTATCCCATACTTGGACGATCTCCTGATAAAGGCGAGATCAAAAGATCAGTTACTGAAGAACGTGTCACTCTCTATGAGAGTGCCCCAGTAACATGGTTGGATTCTCAATCTGCCAAAGTCACAGTTGGTTCCAACAACTCGACTATCGTTCCTAGGCATGATACTAGACACGGAACGAAAGAAGGTTTTTCTCCCGTTGGAAAAAGCCCAGGACCTCCAGAACATGGTCAGAGACCTGCTAAAGCCAAAAAGAGTGTCAGTTCATCAATGCACTCGATTTCTGGGGGAAATGGTGGCAGCCTACGAGGCCATTCCCTTCGGCAGGTTCCATGCGAGGACGTTTCAATGGGACCTTCTGGACAAGTGGTCTGGGTCCCATCTACAAATACATCAGAAAATAACACTGTCCCCCAGGGCCAGGGTGTCTCTCCTATGGTGGCTGCTAAGTACTCACCTTCTAGAGGGTCGCAGGTTTGGCATTCAGGACTGGGTTCTGGTAACCACGGACGCGAGCCTCCGAGGATGGGGAGCAGTCACCCAAGGAAGAAACTTTCAAGGACTCCGATGATGGGGAGCAGTCACCCAAGGAAGAAACTTTCCAGCCAGGAGTCCTGTCTGCACATCAACGTGCTGGAATTAAGGGCCATATACAACGGCCTTCGACAAGCGTAGGGTCTTCTTCGCAACCTACCGGTTCTGATTCAATCAGACAATGTCACAGCCGTGGCTCATGTGAACCGCCAAGGCGGGACAAGGAGCAGAGTCGCGATGGCGGATCCACCAGGATTCTTTGCTGGGCGGAAAATCACGTAAGCGTTCTGTCAGCTGTCTTCATTCCGGGAGTGGACAACTGGGAAGCAGACTTCCTCAGCAGACACGATCTCCATCCAGGAGAGTGGGGACTTCATCAAGAAGTCTTTGCAGAGATAACGGGTCTCTGGGGAGTTCCTCAAATAGACATGATGGCGTCACGCTTCAACAAGAAGCTTCGGAGGTACTGTGCCAGGTCCCGGGACTCTCAGGCAATAGCAGTAGACGCTCTGGTAACGCCATGGGTGTTCCAGTCGGTCTATGTGTTTCCTCCTCTGCCTCTCATCACAAAGGTATTGAGGATCATAAGACGGAAAAGAGTACAGACAATACTCATCGTTCCAGACTGGCCTCGAAGGGCCTGGTTCTCAGATCTTCAGGAGATGCTCGCAGAAGATCCTTGGCCTCTTCCGCTAAGGGAGGACCTGTTACAGCAGGGACCCTGCACGTTCCAAGACTTACCGCGGTTACGTCTGACGGCATGGCGGTTGAACGCCGGATTTCTAGCTGAGAAGGGTATTCCTCCGGAGGTCATACCTACTCTAATAAAGGCTAGGAAGGAGGTGACAGCGAAACATTATCACCGTATCTGGAGGAAGTATGTATCTTGGTGTGAAGCCAATAATGCTCCTACGGAAGATTTCCACCTGGGCCGTTTTCTCCACCTTCTACAGACAGGAGTGGATATGGGCATGAAGTTAGAATCTGTTAAGGTACAGATTTCGGCCTTATCTATATTCTTTCAGAAGGAATTGGCTTCTCTTCCAGAAGTCCAGACGTTTGTGAAGGGAGTGCTACACATCCAGCCTCCTTTTGTGGCCCCAGTGGCGCCATGGGACCTGAACGTGGTGTTACAGTTCCTTAAGTCACACTGGTTTGAACCCCTTAAAACGGTTGAGTTGAAATTTCTCACCTGGAAGGTGGTCATGTTATTGGCCTTAGCTTCGGCAAGGCGGGTGTCTGAATTGGCAGCATTGTCTCACAAGAGCCCCTACTTGATTTTTCATGTGGCTAGAGCAGAATTGAGGACTCGTCCTCAATTTTTACCTAAGGTGGTGTCTTCATTTCATATGAACCAACCTATCGTGGTGCCTGTGGCTACGAGTGACTTGGAGGATTCCATGTCCCTGGATCTAGTCAGGGCCTTAAAGATTTATGTAGCCAGGACGGCTAGAATTAGGAAAACAGAGGCTCTGTTTGTCCTGTATGCAGCCAGCAAGATTGGCGCGCCTGCTTCAAAGCAGACTATTGCTCGCTGGATCTGTAACACGATTCAGCAGGCTTATGTTACGGCTGGATTGCCGTTACCACATTCAGTAAAGGCCCATTCCACTAGGAAGGTGGGCTCTTCTTGGGCAGCTGCCCGAGGCGTCTCGGCATTACAGCTTTGCCGAGCGGCGACTTGGTCGGGTTCAAACACTTTTGCTAAATTCTACAAGTTTGATACCCTGGCTGATGAGGACCTAGCATTTGCTCAGTCGGTGCTACAGAGTCATCCGCACTCTCCCGCCCGATTGGGAGCTTTGGTATAAACCCCATGGTCCTTACGGAGTCCCCAGCATCCTCTAGGACGTAAGAGAAAATAAGATTTTAAACCTACCGGTAAATCTTTTTCTCCTAGTTCGTAGAGGATGCTGGGCGCCCGTCCCAGTGCGGAAAATCTGCAAGACTTGTATATAGTTATTGCTTACATAAGGGTTATGTTACAGTTGGAATCGGTCTTGGACCGATGCTGTTGTTTGTTCATATTGTTAACTGGTTTTGGGTATTCCATGTTATATGGTATGATTGGTGTGGGCTGGTATGAATCTTGCCCTTAGATTAACAAAATCCTTTCCTCGTATTGTCCATCTCCTCTGGGCACAGTTCTCTAACTGAGGTCTGGAGGAGGGGCATAGAGGGAGGAGCCAGTGCACACCCATACTAAAAGTTCTTTATAGGTACCCATGTCTCCTGCGGAGCCCGTCTATACCCCATGGTCCTTACGGAGTCCCCAGCATCCTCTACGGACTAGGAGAAAAAGATTTACCGGTAGGTTTAAAATCTTATTATTTGCATTACACTATACACATGTTAATTGCTGTTTACATGGTACTTATAGTAATATTCACGGATTAGGTAATTTGATCCATGACAATTATTAATATGGGTGTGTGGAGAAATAGTTATATAAAACCCACATCACTGCCTGTAAACTAATTGACTAATAAAACCCCCCCAACAATTTCTGAGCGATTTTTGGAAAAACAATAGTCAGTTAAGTGGTAATGAAGTGGCCCCAGCTACCCATCACAATCCACGTAGAACTAGATGTCAACCGTGGCACTCTAAATTAACAAGACACCTACAAAAAGATCAGATGAGGTTGGGCATACGCAGTGTGGTATGCTTGTAGGTAAATAGGGACAGTGATCTGTGGGTAAAAATAAGGTGTGTAAGCCCGGGCTTCTTAAACTAAACCTTCCGTGTCATCCAAGGCGGCTGTTGAAATAATTAAAGTATCCTATTGATATTTATTTATTAACAGTTTCTTATAGAGTGCAGCAAATTCTGTTGCGCTTTACAATTGGACACGATGATAAAACAAAACTGGGTAATAGATAGCACCAGAGCACAATATTTGGCAATTTTGCTGGAAAATATATAGAAATTTAAAAACATGAGTGAAGTAACTAGCTATTCTGATTCAACCCATGATGCCTACATCCTCAGCAATTTATCCCTGCTGCAAAAAAAATTGTGGGATAAATGTCAGAAGGATGGTTGTTGTGTAAGATACCAATATGTGCTAATGAAGCAGCTATTAGTAAATGTTACTATATTTGATCCCCTTCCGCCAGAAAAGTTTATTTAGGCTATGGCTGTTGCTCTTGGCCAGGGCCGGTGCTAGGGTGTTCGGCGCCCCCCTGCAAACTATAAATTTGCGCCCTCCCATATTCCTTTGGCGCGCGCCGGGAAAAGGGGTGTGGTCTCACAAGTAAGGGGCATGGCCACACAGTAGTACCCCCATTTAAAATTACGCCACAATGTAGCACAATCTTATTAATCTTATACGTAATGCCCCACCCGTAGTAGTAGCGTCCTTATACGTAATGCCCCACCCGTAGTAGTAGCGTCCTTATATGTAATGCACCCCAGTAGTAGTAGCATCAGGGGCGGAACTGTGGGAGGCAGTGGAGTCGGCTGCCGCCGGGCTCCTGACCGGCAGGGGGCATATTTCCTCCACTGTCTCCCGCTGCCTGATCGCCGCTGCTCAGCGGCGGAACTTGCGGGGCCCACAGCCGGCAGCAGTGTAATGAGTCACACTGACTCATTACACGCTGCGCTGCAGGCCTTAACACAGGAGGAAGCCGCCGGACGTGAGCGCACAGCGCCATCAAGTGAGAAGGGTGAGCTCATCACCCTTCATCTCGGCACCGCGCTGCTGCAGCTTCCTCCAGACTCCTGGTCTCTGCCACTGCTGCATGCTGGGAGAAGGGGGACTTTCACGGCAGCAGTGTGTGTGGAGAGTGAGGACTGGGAGACATCAGCTCAGCCACAGTGAGGAGCCTTACAGGAGCCAGGAGGTGCAAAGTATGTTATACACACATGCAAATGCTGGCTGTGTGTGTATGTATTTAGCTGTGTGTGTTTTGCTATGGGTGTATGTGTTTTGCTAGGGATGTATGTGTGTGGTTTTGCTATGGGGGTGTGTATGTATTTTGCTATTGGTGTATGTATACTGTATTTTTTTGCTATGGGTGTGTATGTATATGTGTGTTTAGTAGTGTGTGTGTGTGTGTGTGTGTGTGTGTGTGTGTGTGTGTGTGTTTGTATGTATGTTTTTGCTATGGATGTGTGTGTATATGTATTTTGCTGTGTGTGTGTATACTATGTGTGTGTATATACAGTATACTGTATATCCATATCTACAGATGTAGCCACACTCATGACTAGTGTTCCCATGTCTATGAAATGTGTATACACTATAGAGAGAACGTTGGCTGCAACTTAGCGCAGCACAGCGTTCATTGCAGCTTGTCGCAATACGTACGCCCATACCAACGCATCACGGCAAAAATTAGGCTGGCTACATCTGTTTCTATCTAGCTCACATTCCTCGTAGTTAATCTTGGTGTGCACATCAGTTAGACACTGGCGTAACGTGTATAAGGCTCCCAACTGTGTGACGTAACATGTATAAGGATCTCTACTGTGTGACGTAACGTGTATAAGGCTCTCTCATGTGTGGCGTAACGTGTATAATGCTCTCTACAGTGACACGTAACGTGTATAAGAATCTCTACTGTGTGACGTAACGTGTATAAGGATCTCTACTGTGTGACGTAACGTGTATAAGGATCTCTACTGTGTGACGTAACGTGTATAAGGCTCTCTCATGTGTGGCGTAACGTGTATAATGCTCTCTACTGTGTGACGTAACGTGTATAAGGATCTCTACTGTGTGACGTAACGTGTATAAGAATCTCTACTGTGTGACGTAACGTGTATAAGGATCTCTGCTGTGTTATGTACCATGTATAAGGATCTCTACTGTGTGGCACAATGTGACTTTAGAGTACTATTGTATGGTGACACCCTTCTCAGTGAGACAAAACTACATTTTCTGGGTGATGTGCGTCACCTATTTATAATATGGGAGGGGGGCCCAATGCATATTGTTGCACCTGGGCCCACCATTCTCTAGTTCCGCCACTGCCGTTGCTAATTTTTTTTTTAATGATTCTTGCAGACGGAGGAGCTGTGTCAGTGGGAAGCTGCCTCCTGTATATACAGAGAGCTGGCTGCAGCTAGGGGAGCTCCAGAGCACGGCTCCTCCCGGGCCCTTCCAGTTAAGCAAGCCAGCCGAGGGAAGTTCTCTGCTCCTCCGTCAGGCTGATGATAGCCAAAGGTAGGCACTTACAGCACTTGCCTCAAGCTTTAATAAATGTTGGAAGCACTGTGTTTTGTGTTTGCATGTTTTTAAGTGAGGTGTGTGTGTGTGTGTGTGTGTGTGTGTGTGTGTGTTTAAAGAAAGTTGTGTGTTCAAGTAAAAGAGGCATGTGTGTGTGTGTAAGTGAGAGGTGTGTGTGTGTGTGTGTAAGTGCATGTGTGTTTTTAAGTGAAGGAGGTATGTATGTGTTAGTGAAAGAGCCATGTGTAAGTGAGAGGCATGTGTGTGTTTTTAAGTGAAAGGCATGTGTGTGTTTAAGTGAAAGCGGCGTGTGTGTGTTTAAGTGAATGAGGTGTTTGTGTGTTTTTTTATATATATATCGGCACACCGCTGCGCCAAAGCATCTCCATGGAGACCTGCTGGCGGGTGAGGGAGCACTGTAGGTGTACTATAAAGGTATGCTGGTGTCTGTTTTATTGTAATGACTGACTTAGAGTGCGTCCACTTTGTATGTGTATGTATATTACTATTGGGAAAGGTACCTGAGCACGCTACTACTGTTCACCCTGAGTGCTGGATAGTTACATATGGTATGTGTGTGTATATATGTAGGGGGGCACCAACATTTATCATGCCTCCGGGCGACTGGGACGAACTTACGCCACTGAGTAGCATCCTTATACATAATGCCCCCCCAGTAGTAGTAGCGTCCTTATATGTAATGCCCCCCCAGTAGTAGTACCGTCCTTATACATAATGACCCCCCAGTAGTAGTAGCATCCTTATACATAATGCCCCCCGAGTAGTAGTAGCATTCTTATACATAATGCACCCACAGTAGTAGTAGCGTCCTTATACGTAGTGCACCCCCAGTAGTAGACGCGTCCTTATACGTAATACCCCCCAGTAGTAGTAGTAGCGTCCTTATACGTAATGCCCTCCCGGTAATAGTAGCGTCCTTGTACATAATGCCCCCCGAGTAGTAGTAGCATTCTTATACATAATGCACCCACAGTAGTAGTAGCGTCCTTATACGTAGTGCACCCCCAGTAGTAGACGCGTCCTTATACGTAATACCCCCCAGTAGTAGTAGCGTCCTTATACGTAATGCCCTTCCGGTAATAGTAGCGTCCTTGTACATAATGCCCCCCCAGTAGTAGTATCGTCCTTATACGTAATGCCCCCAGCCCCAGTAGTAATAGCGTCCTTACACGTAATGGCCCCCCCAGTAGTAGCGTTGTTACACGTAATGCCCCCCTGTAGTAGTAGCGTCCTTATACGTAATGCCCCCCCCCCAGTAGTAGTAGCGTCCTTATACATAATGCCCCCCCAGTAGTGGCGCTTGGGGATTCCCAGGAAGCTGAAGCAGCCTCGCTGGGTCTCCATCCAACTTTTGCTGTGAAGCAGACACTTACAATTCCACACAAACACACACACTTCACACATATATACACACACATACACACCCACCATACACACAATTCACACATATATACACACACACATACACACCCACCCACCATACACACTTCTCTCTCACCCTCCACTTACCTAATCCAGTCTCCCGCTGTACAGCAGCCAGGTCCGTGTAGCTCCGCCCCCTTAGGGCCGTTTAGCCACGCCCCCTACCGGCCCGTGTAGCTCCGCCCCCTTCTGTCCCGTACTCGCCGGCGGCGCACACAGATGAGATGAGGGGAGGAGGCGTATCATGCTGCAGGTGCCCGCTGCCAGTGACTGTCATACAGTGACAGACACAGCAGTGGCAGCAGCAGCAGCAGGGGGGACAGGACGGCGCAGCAGGGAAGGGATGCAGAGTAGGGGAAGCGCCTATCCGTCCCAGCGCCTCCCTGCACTGCATCCCTTCGCTGAGCGGGTAGCGCCGGGCCTGCTCTTGGCTTCTGACTCCATTGTCAAACTCCTGCTGAGCATAAGTATAAAGAGGCACATATAGCCACCCAATCCATGACTGAATGGATCTTTGTTTTTACTTATTTATACGAAAGGCATAATATTATACCATCATGCAAAAATATTCGATATTGTACTCTGCTGCTGTCTATTGCATAATAACACATTAAATAAACCCCTTTGCCCAAATTATGCAAAAAAGAGGGAGCAGGCAGAGGTTTTTCTAGCAACAACTAACTATGTGTGAACAGAAAGTGGTAGGCAGGCAGGAAAGCAGATTACGACTAAGCTTTTTCTCAACTATTTCAGCTGTAAGTTTAGAAAAAAATAAAAATAATCAGTGAGGTTTTCATACGTAAAACAGTGTAAAGAGAGAGCTTCCCCATTAATTAGTGTGCATGTAATACATTTGGACCAATAGGAAGCAATGAGGAAGTTCTGTTCGATTTTGCTGGGGATTTGAGGCTCGATTTTGGAAGGGATTTGAAAATCTCAACATGAATCAAAATCAAATTTGATTTGAAAATCGAATTTTAGTAAACAAGGGATTTTTTTGAGGGATTTTTCAGTTTCAATAGAATCGATTTCAGTTGATTTTTAAGATTTATAAAAATGAATACCAAATCGAACGATAGTAAATATACCCCCTGTTAGCTTTAAAGCGTGGGTCTTCAACCTGCGGCCCTCCAGCTGCTGTGGAACTACACATCCCAGCATGCTCTGCCTCAGTTTTAGCATACCTTAATAGCTAAACTGTGGCAGGGCATGCTAGGATGTGTAGTTTCACAGCAGCTGGAGGGCCACAGGTTGAATACCCATGCTTTAAAGGGATCTTGTAGATGTATCATGGACCTTTCATATCCAAGAGTTCCAAATAATTAAAATTGAGAGAAGGGTGTAAACTTAATTTTATTCTTGCTAAACTAATTATAGACATCATCCTCTATTTGAAAGCACAGACAAAATAAGTAATTTTTCTGCATACTAGAAAAACGCAATATAGTACTTTTGAATGTAGGCCTTTCAAGGTTTGTAAAACAAAGTATGTGTTTCCATATACTACTCTTGACATATAGTCTATCATGGAAGAAACTAAGGGATAACATTTGTCTAAAGTGATCAGTGGAATGTCTGTTAACTGGGCCATTAATAATCTGGATAAGAAGGAAGTACTCATCTAAGGGTGAAAAGTAGTTTGACACTTTGTGTTGACATAGTGACTGGAGACCTATAGATTAATAGGATTATGCCTAGGCTTGTAGATAAAGCTTGCAGCTCATGGATCATCTTTGATCAATCTGATCAAAAGTGACTTTCACCTTCCCAGAATTCTTCAGTAATTGCTGTCTGTTTGACAGTGAAAAAAATGAATGTATAACTATTAATCTAACACAATAGCCCCTGAATAGATCAAAAGACCCTAAGACATGCTCCGGTGTAAAAATATAATATTTTGGTCGGAAATGGCATTAAATTTATAAGATTCATTTGAAAGTGCAGATAAATATGTAGCTATTGCCATATAGGCAGGACAGGGTACAAAGAACAAAACAAAAAGTAAAAGTAACAACTCGTTCCACACTAGGTGAGGACAGTAATCTACAGACATTGGAAAATACCACTATACATGTTCTAGCAATTTTACCTTTAAGCTATATGCGAGCAGAAGTATGCCTTTTTAATTTATCTGTAAAAACTAGTTTTCCCTTCCTTTAAACGCAAAATAAATATTATAATTTCCTCTTTCCTGCTGTAACCAATATTTTCAATTGCCATAGAAACATTAGCAAGTACTGCTGCCACTGAGGTTGTAACTATTCAATCTGTAGCAGAAGGCAATAAGAGCTAATGTAGCCTTAAGATGGATGAATGGAAGTAGATGAATTTGTGGATGATGTGCCCAATTCCGATGTGCTCGCTCCCGCGCTTCGTCAATGACATCCTCCGTCGGACCTACATGCAGGTTCGACGTGCAACATTTCCAGCGAGGGCCATACTGCATGGCCCCAACTTCCCCCTCCACATCGGCAAGTGTGTATGTCTGAGGGAATATAAGTGGATGGGTATTATAAGGGACACATCAGGAGGTCTGAGGGCATTTGTGGTGGCCTTGTGAGCATATATATGATATGTGATGAGGTCTGAAAGTACCGGTGGGAGATTTACTAAGAGTCGTGTTTTGGTGATTTGGTGTTCTTCAGTGATAAAACCGAGACTTAAAACCTGGACCATTAGATGCCTTGAAGACCAAATTTGGGAACCTCTGGGTTAAGGATATTTTCTCTGAATACAAATTTGTTAGCAGTTGGGCAAAACCATGTGCACTGGATGGGGACAGATATAACATGTGCAGAGAGAGTTAGATTTGGGTGGGTTGTGTTCAAACTGAAAACTAAATTGCAGTGTAGAAATAAAGCAGCCAGTATTTACCCTGCACAGAAACAAAATAACCCACCCAAATCTAAATTTCTTTGCAAATGTTATATCTGCCACACCTGCAGACCGGAGACAAATTTCCTAGTGCGCAAGGGTGGCGGCCATTTTGGAAATAAATTTTTGCTGCGGCTAAAGCGCCTGTCGCGGGACTCCGGAAAGGTACGTAAAAACAACATGGGTAGTGTGTGGCAAGTGATCCCCCCCGGACCCTGGGGCCAGTGTGCACCGCACACATTGCACTCATGATAGAAATGCCTATGTCTTCTGTATTGTACAGTATATCCAAACTTGTATTGAGAGTGACACTTTGTAGAAAGCTTTTTGTCTTCTCCCAAAAGAAAAGCCTTGGATGAATGGTGAAGTCTGCACATTATTAGGTCTCAGGGATAGAGCATGTAAGGCAAATGATGCTGAAGCATATAAAATAAGCACATTCAAACAAGAATAAAGGTGTTAAACTAGCTAAGGAGGCTTACTCTAGGAAAATTAAAAATAATTTTAAGGAAACTAGATTTTGTAGAAGTATGTGTCTGGGATGTCAGCAAATTATGGATTACAAGATAAAAAAATTCCTGTTCTAGGGAATTGGGCTCACCATCAATATTGGATTTAAATTAATTTTATAGAAGATTTGACAGAGTAAGCAATGTCCCATTGTTTAAGCTGGACTTGGCTAACAATGCCTTTCTGACTGTAACTGAGGGGAAGATTTATACCACTTTTACACTCGCACTCCCGGGTCACTCCCGGGATGCTTCCCGGGATGCATCCCGGGATGCATTCCCGGGACTGACCCCTTTCACACTGCATTAAGACCTGGGATCGACCCGGGACAGCCCCATTTACACTGATCCCGGGATATCCCTGCAAATGCATTAGTATGTCATTAGAAATGGCCTTGGGCTCAGAAAAGATGACATCAGCTTTTCTGAGCCCAAGAAAGCTCCAATCCGAGTCCTTTTAACAGTCCCGGGATAGTGAATCCCGGGACGGACCCTTTCACACTACCCAGCTTCCCGGGACGGTCCCGGGTTCAACCCTGCTTTTGACCTGGGATGAAATCCCGGGATGCTCGTCCCGGGAAATTGTCCCTGTACCCATTTACACTGAGAAGAATCCCGGGATGATGCGCGTTCACGTGCAATATCCCGGGATTTTTCTGCGAGTGTAAAAGGGGTATAATTAAGCTTGGGGAAGTGATAAAGTGGAAGGTGATAACGCACCAGCCAATCAGATCCTTAGGAGGTGACTGGTTGGTGTGTTATCACCATCCACTTTATCACTTCACCAGGCTTAATAAATCTGACCCAAAGTTAGATACAGGTTGAGTATCCCATATCCAAATATTCCGAAATACGGAATATTCCGAAATACGGACTTTTTTGAGTGAGACTGAGATAGTGAAACCTTTGTTTTTTGATGGCTCAATGTACACAAACTTTGTTTAATACAAAAAGTTATTAAAAATATTGTATTAAATTACCTTCAGGCTGTGTGTATAAGGTGTATATGAAACATAAATGAATTGTGTGCATGTACACACACTTTGTTTAATGTACAAAGTTATAAAAAATATTGGCTAAAATGACATTCAGGCTGTGTGTATAAGGTGTATATGTAACATAAATGCATTCTGTGCTTAGATTTAGGTCCCATAACCATGATATCTCATTATGGTATGCAATTATTCCAAAATACGGAAAAATCCGATATCCAAAATACCTCTGGTCCCAAGCATTTTGGATAAGGGATAATCAACCTGTATTAGGGGCTAGATGTAATAAGGTGCGATTTTTTAACATTTGCAACTTGCGATTTTTTTCTAAAAATCTCACATGTAATAGGGTGCAAATTTTAAGGTTAAAATGGAATTCACATGCGATTTTTGGCAATTTTAGTAAAGGAAACATGCGATTCTTAGTAATAAAATCATGCGGTTTTTGGTCATGTTTTTATTACTTAGTCAGAAGCATGCACAGACAGTGGGGGTCATTCCGAGTTGTTCGCTCGTTATTTTTTTCTCGCAACGGAGCGATTAGTCGCGAATGCGCATGCGCAATGTCCGCAGTGCGACTGCGCCAAGTAAATTTGCTATGCAGTTAGGAATTTAACTCACGGCATTACAAGGTTTTTTCTTTGTTCTGGTGATCGTAATGTGATTGACAGGAAGTGGGTGTTTCTGGGCGGAAACTGGCCGTTTTATGGGAGTGTGTGAAAAAACGCTACCGTTTCTGGGAAAAACGCGGGAGTGGCTGGAGAAACGGAGGAGTGTCTGGGCGAACGCTGGGTGTGTTTGTCACGTCAAACCAGGAACGACAAGCACTGAACTGATCGCACTGGCAGAGTAAGTCTCGAGCTACTCAGAAACTGCACAGAGAAGTATTTTCGCAATATTGCGAATCTTTCGTTCGCAATTTTGATAAGCTAAGATTCACTCCCAGTAGGCGGCGGTTTAGCGTGTGCAAAGCTGCTAAAAGCAGATTGCGAGCGAACAACTCGGAATGACCCCCAGTGTGAGCTGTGCATGCTTCTGTATGGAACAGTAAAGAAAGTGTTTAGAAAAAAAACCCAATGTGCAGGTCCCCACCAAAAGCATAATCAGCCCCGGGCTCTTTGAGCAGGTCCCGGTTGCAAAAATACAGGGAAAAAATTGACTGGGGTCCCCCATATTTAAACAACCAGCACCAGACTCTTGGTCCGGTCCTGGTTCCAAAAATACGAGGGACAAAAGAAGTAGGGGTCCCCTGTATTTTTAAAACCAGCACCGGGCTCCACTAGCCAGGGAGGTGATGCCATAGCCGGGGGACACTTTTATATAGGTCCCTGCGGCCAAAGCATCACAAACCCCCCAACTAGTCACACCTGGCCAGTGTTCCCTGGGGGAGTGGGGACCCGTTAAATAAAGGGGTCCCCCCTCCAGGCACCCAAGGGCCAGGGATGAAGCCCGCGGCTGTCCCCTCCATCCGTGGGCTGTCCCCTCCATCCGTGGGCTGTGGATGGAGGGCTAATAGCCGTAAAGGTATTAAAAAGAATATTGTCTTTTGCTGTGGAAGTACAGCATGCTGGTACTTGGAGAACCACAAGTACCAGTATGCAGGGAATTAAAGGGCCCACTGGTACCTGTAGTTCCACAACAAAAGAAATACCCCAAAAAAGACAAGACACACACACACACACACACACACACACACACACACACACACATTGAAAGTAAAAGTTTATTTACACACTTACACATACTTACCTACATCCCACGCCGCCATTCACATCCCCTTGTCCAAGTAGACTCCATTAGGGTACCTGTTTTAACAAAAAATACACTCACCAAAAATCCTGTGAAGATCTGTCCTCTTCTGTACATGTAGGCATCCCAGGGGTTAAAAACAAAACAAAACGCATTCGCCCGAACCAACGAACATATAGAAGTGTATGTGTAAACATACATTTCTACTACGTGAATGAGTACCCTCTATCAATAGAGGGTCCTGCCAGCCAATCAGAAGCCGCTGCTGCCGCAGCAGCTTCATGATTGGCTCTATGTTGCTAGGGTACAGCCAATAGCAGCTTCCCCAGTGTAATGAATGGAGACGCTATGCTTCATTCATTACTAGGCTGTGTGACGCTTAATTGATATAACTGCAAGGGTCAGCATCAATTGACCTTGTGGTGTTAGGATGGGTGCTGATAAATTAATATTAGTACTGGTGTTCCTCAGGGGTGTGCTCTAAGCCTACATTCCCGGTATAATTACGACTGTGTCTTGTCTTCACAGTCAAACATGATTATAACTTTACCACATGACAACACTGTGGTGGGCTTAATAAGGCCTTTTAAAATAGGGGGATGTTAATCATTTGTTGCTCAATAATAAGAAAACAAAGGAAGTGATTTTAGATTTCAGAAGGTTAAAGAAAACAGATCTGCACCCTCTGCGCATAAATTATGTTGAAGTTAGAGAGGGTGAGGAAGGTTAAGTTTATACGGGTTGGATACTGGAACCTGACAGGATGCAGACAGTCAAAATACCAACAGCGGCATACCAATGGTCAGAACCCCGACACATTTTGGCAAGTAGTCTAACCCTACCCCTTACCCTCCCCCATCCCTCCCCTAAGGCAGCCTAACCCTACCACTAGTGCCTAACCCTAACCTCCCATTCCGCAGCCTAACCCTATCCCCGTCCCTCATACATACGATCGAGATTGTGACTGCTGGGATTCCGGCGCGGGCATTCTGAGCAGTGTTGAGATTACAATGCTGATATTTTAACCATCGGCATCCTGATTGACTGCATGTCAACTACATCCCATCTTTAGGTAGAAATGTTTCAGAAGATCTAACAGGACTTCACACATCTCTTTGGTAGTGGAAAATGCGCAGCAATACCATTTCTGTCTACTTATACTGTGGGGGTCATTCAGGTGGGTTGTTCTTCCTACTCCTGTTGCAATGATTTGCCGTATGCCATTGCGATTATAAGATAATATGGGCCCGTGCAAAAGTACGCCCATTGCGAATGCATCTTTTGCGTACGGGGCTGCATGACTGCAGAAACATCGCTAACATCGTTGCACATTGGGTCGCCACGCAGAGCCTCCGTGCCTCTGAAGATGCGCAGGCTGAGCTGCTCTCCCGGGACACACAGGCCTCTCCAGTAGCAAGGGTGATCGCAGCTGCTAATATATACACACCCAGAAATATTTTAACAAATTTTTAAAGATATGTTATTGAGAGTACAGTATTGTACACTATCGTGGTGTGGTATGGAAATAGCTCCCAGGTTGAACAAAGGTCTATTGATAGAGTAATTAAGGCAGTAGAGCGGGTGACTAGTCAATCAATGCCTCATTTGGGAGACATCTATTAAAAAAAGGAGTGTGGTAAAGGCAAACAAAATTGTCTCTTTGATCTTCTGCTGCGAAATAGATGATTAAGACATATCAGGAACCTACAGTACAACCAGGTATACGAAGAGTTTTTATTTTTATCTGTGATTTTTAGATCAAATTTAAAGTTAACTGTTTTCAATAGGTGTAGCCACTGGAATTGTTCTTTGTTTGCATTGTTATTTCACTTAATATGCATTTTTTATGTGTTTGTAGTGACAATAAACAATTAATTGATTGAGTGACATGCATTTGACTCCCTAATTTACCCGATATTATTTCATAAAGCTTTAAAAACACCAGACCAAATATCTAGAATATTCCATGTAGTAAAAAAATATACTATAACAATGCAAAGTATAGTATGAAAAGTAAGGAGGTCAGGATCCTGACGTGATCATGAACAACTTTGTAGAAATTTTTTTAATAGTTACACTTACTAAATTTTAACTAAAACATTTCTGTAGGATCAGTAGGCACAGAAAGTAAAATACACCTTCTTTTCATAGCAAGCTACCCTGAGAAAAGGACTCCCTGCTAGACACCAGGCCCCTGTGCTTGCCTCAGTGAATGCATGATCATTCTAATGACATCACACTCACATAACATTAGACACACATCATGGGACTTTTTTGGTAAGTATGATACAGTAATATTTAGTAAGTAAAACAAAACATAATGAAGTTTGTAAAAAGTGAAGTTCAACCTACACTCTTTTTGAAAGTAAAAGAACCTGCAGCATTTTTAGAACTAAGCTACATAGAGCAACAACTCGTAATGAAAGATCAAATGTGTTCCATGGCAATAAAACATGGAAGATTAAAGGGCCCTACACACTGGCCGATCTGTGCGGCCGACATGAACAATCTCGTTCAGTAATGAACTAAAAATTATTCAAATCTTTCAGTGTGTCGGCACCAAAGATGAACGATGCGCAGCCCCACGGTCGTTAATTGTTGGTGACGGCTCGTTTATACCTGCAAGCCAATACAGACAATATCGTCCATATTAGCATGCAGGACTATGGGGCCGGGTGACGTCAGAGAGTGAAGATACTTCACTCCCCACCCGTCACCGGCTCGTCCGTCGGGCACCCCGGCCAGTGTGTAGGGCCCATAACAGTCCTGCCGGACAACTGGAAACAAAAATATTGTACATAATTATTTGTAAACTTTATTATGCTAAATTCTCTTGTCTCTGACTCAAGTAATGACTGGGGGGGGGGGGGGTCTGTCCTATAGCATGAGAGCAGTAGGCAGGGTGACGATTAGTATAGACCAACTTTCAGTGTATGTCAGACAGACAAGAATATTTTAACATATTTAACTATAATATTAATATAATATTTAACTATAACATATAACAATGTTAATATAATATTTAACTATAACATATTTAACTATAATATAATCAAAATAATAAATAAAAAATTGGATTTTAATTACCTACCGGTAAATCCTTTTCTCGTAGTCCGTAGAGGATGCTGAGGTCCATATTAGTACCATGGGGTATAGACGGGTCCAACATTGGCACTTTAAGAGTTTAATAGTGTGGGCTGACTCCTCCCTCTATGCCCCTCCTACCAGACTCAGTCGAGAAACTGTGCCCGAGGAGACAACATACTTCGAGAGAAGGAAATACACAGATAGTGGCGAGATTCATACCAGCTCACACAACAGGCAAATCCGGCTAACATGCCGGAAAACTCAGCAACATCTGAAACAATACTGAAACAGTAAATAACACAGAACTTACCTAGGAACCAGGCAGTACTGAACTACAAAACCAATGCAGGAAAACAAAGTGCTGGGCAGGCGCCCAGCCTCCTCTACGGACTACGAGAAAAGGATTTACCGGTAGGTAATTAAAATCCTATTTTCTCTTACGTCCTAGAGGATGCTGGGGTCCATATTAGTACCATGGGGATGTACCAAACCTCCCAGAACGGGAGGGAGAGCGCAGAGGCTCCTGCAAGACTGCTTGACCAAACTTGAGGTCATCAGAGGCCAAAGTATCGTACTTGTAAAACTTAGCAAACGTGTTCGACCCAGACCAAGTAGCTGCTCGGCAAAGCTGTACAGCCGAGACACCCCGGGCAGCCGCCCAGGAAGAGCCCACCTTACGAGTAGAGTGGGCCTTTACAGATTTTGGACACGGCAATCCTGCCGTAGAATATGCATGCTGGCTGGTGAACCTGATCGAAACCTGAAATCGACTGCTTAGAAGCAGGACACCCAATTTTCTTTGGATCATAGAGGACAAACAGAGAGTCAGATTTTCTATGACGAGCCGTCCTCTTCACATAAATTTTCAAAGCCCTCACAACAACCAAGGCCTTTGAAGCAATTGAGGAGTCAGTAGCCACTGGCACCACAATAGGTTGGTTGATATGAAAAGCTGATACAACCTTAGGAAGGAACTGCGGACGAGTCCTGAGTTCTGCCCTATCTTCATGGAAGATCAGATAGGGACTTTTACTACACAAAGCCCCCAATTCCGATACGTGTTGAGCAGAGGCTAAGGCCAACAAAGTGAGAAACTTGATTTCAGTCTCCTGCAGAGGCTCAAACCAATCCAATTGCAAGAACTGCAACACCACATCAAGATCCCAGGGTGCCGTTGGCGCCACAAAGGAAGGCTGGATGTACAGAACCCCATTCAAAAAGGTCTGAACCTCAGGGAGGACAGCCAATTGTTTTTGGAAGAAAATGGACAAAGCTGAGATCTGGACCTTGATGGAGCACAATCTCAGGCCCACATCCACACCTGCTTGCAGGAAAAGGAGAAAACGTCCGCAAGAAATTTCTTGGATTCACACCAAGAAACATATTTTTTCCAAATTCGATGGTAATGTTTAGACGTTAACCCGTTCCTAGCCTGAATCAGGGTAGGAATAACCTCACTCGGGATACCCTTCCGAGCTAAGATCTGGCGCTCAACCGCCATGCCGTCAAACGTAGCCGTGGTAAGTCTTGATAAGCGAACGGCCCCTGCAGTAGCAGATCCTCCCGAAGAGATAAGGGCCTTGGATCTTCCAACAGAAGATCCAGCAGATCCGCATACCAAGCCCTCCTTGGCCAGTCCGGAGCAATGAGGATTGCCAGAACCTTTGTTCTTTTTACAAGTTGAAGAACTCTTGGAATCAGAGGAAGTGGAGGGAACACATACACTGACGTTAACACCCACAGTGTTACCAGTGCGTCCACCGCCACTGCCTGCAGGTCTCTCGACCTGGAACAGTGCCTCCGCAGCTTCTTGTTGAGGCGGGAGGCCATCATGTCTATGTGAGGAACCCCCCACCAACCGGTTACCTACTCGAACATCTCCGGGTGGAGACCCCACTCTCCTGTCTGCTGAGAAAGTCTGCTTCCCAGTTGTCTACTCCCGGAATGAAGATTGCTGACATCGCTACTGTGTGCCTTTCTGCCCAGAGGAGGATTTTTGACACCTCTGACATTGCAGCCCTGCTCTTCGTTCCGCCTTGTTGGTTTATGTAGGCCACTGTGGTCACGTTGTCCGACTGCACCTGAACAGCCCGATCCTTTAAAAGGTGTGCTGCATGCAGAAGGCCGTTGTATACGGCCCTTAGCTCCAGGGTGTTTATTGGGAGAAGGGATTCTTGATTCAACCACCTTCCTTGGAAGGTTTCCCCCTGAGCGACTGCTCCCCAACCTCTTAGACTTGCATCTGTGATTAGAAGGATCCAGTCCTGAACTCCGAACCTTCGGCCCTCCAGAAGGTGTGGTAGTTGTAGCCACCAGAGGAGCGAAATCCTGGCTTTCGGTGACAGACGTATCCTCTGGTGCAAATGTAGGTGAGATCCCGAAAACTGATCCAAGAGATCCAGCTGAAAGGATCGAGCATGAAACTTTCCGTACTGCAGAGCCTCATAGGAGGCAACCATCTTCCCCAGAAGGCGGATGCACTGATGAACCGATACCCAGGTAGGCTTCAAGACATCCCGGACCATAGTTTGAATCACCAATGCTTTCTCCACCGGTAGAAACACCCTCTGCACTTCCGTGTCCAGGATCATCCCCAGGAAAGTCAGCCTCCTTGTCGGCTCCAGATGACACTTTGGAAGGTTCAGGATCCAACCATGCTCCTTGAGCAGTTGTGTCGTGAGAGCAATGGATCTTAACAACTTCTCCCTGGATGACGCCTTGATCAGAAGATCGTCCAGATACGGAATTATGTTCACCCCTTGCGTGCGGAGGAGAACCATCATCTCTGCCATCACCTTGGTGAAGACCCTCGGTGCCGTGGAGAGACCGAACGGCAGTGCCTGAAACTGATAGTGATCGTCTAACAGTGCAAACCTGAGATATGCCTGATGCGGCGACCAAATGGGAATGTGGAGGTAAGCATCCTTGATGTCCAGGGACACCAGGAACTCCCCCTCCGTCAATCCTGAGATGACAGCTCTCAGAGACTCCATCTTGAATTTGAACTCCATGAGATAAGGGTTCAAAGATTTTAAGTTCAGAGTTGGCCGTACCGAACCATCCGGCTTCGGTACCACGAAAAGGTTCGAATAGTAACCATTGTTCCACTGATGAGGCAGAACTGGAACAATGACCTCGGACACTACCAATTTTCGGATAGCTTCCAGAAGAATTGTTCTATCTGCCGGCAGAGCTGGCATGCCTGATTTGAAGAAACGGTGAGGTGGGAGAGTTTGAGACTCCAGCATGTACCCCCTGGACACTATATCCTGTAACCAAGGGTCCAAGCCAGACGAAATCCAGACATGGCTGAAATGCCGAAGTCTTGTTCCCACCTGACCTTCCTCCAGGCTGTGCTGTCCACCATCATGCGGAGGACTTTGAGGTACCAGAAGTAGGCTTCTGGTCTTGGGAACCTGCGGGAGCAGGCTTTTTTCCTTTAGCACGACCACCTCTGAAGAAGGTGCGAGAAGGCTTGTTCTTTCTAGGCCTCGCGGGCCGAAAGGACTGTGACGTGGCTGGTGTAAAAGGCTTCTTCGTAGCCGGTGCAGCTGAGGGGAGAAAAGGAGACTTACCCGTGGTATCCGTTGCAATCCACGCATCCAGCGCCTCCCCAAAGGGAGCCTGACCTGTATAGGGTAGGCCCTCCACACTTTTCCTGGATTCCGCGTCCGCAGACCATTGGCGCAGCCAGAGACCCCTGCGAGCCGAGATGGACATGCAGGAGATCCCCGCAGCCATGGAACCCAGGTCCTTCATGGAATCTACCAGGAACCCTGAAGAATCCTGAATATTACGTAAAAATAAATCAACGTCACCTTTATCCATCGTAGTCAAGTCCTCCTGCAGAGTGATTGACCACCTGGCTATAGCTTTAGAAATCCATGCACAGGCAATAGTAGGCCGCAGTATAGCCCCTGAGGCCATGTAAATGGATTTGAGCGTAGCATCCACCTTGCGATCTGCCGGGTCCTTCAACGGGGTAGATCCCGGGACTGGTAAAACCACCTGTTTTGACAGCCTGTAGACAGAGGCGTCAACTATCGGCGGAGACTCCCACTTCTTTCTATCTTCCTCTGGGAAGGGAAAAGCAACCAAGACCCTCTTAGGGATCTGGAATTTTTTCACTGGATTTTCCCAGGCTTTTTCAAAGATAGCATTTAATTCCTTAGATGCTGGGAAGGTGAAAGGGGCCTTTTTACTGTTCGTGAAAAAGGCCTCCTCAACCTGCTCAGGAGTTGTGTCATAAATGTGCAACACGTCCTGTATGGCCTCAATCATCAACTGCACCCCGTTTGCAAGTGATGCCTTCCCCCTCGACACATCCTCGTCACCGTCTGCAGTGTCAGAATTGATGTCCGTGTCATCCTGCATAATCGTGGCAAGTGCACGTTTGTGAGAATGTACCGCAGGGGACCCTGACGGAGCAGTATTCGACCATACAACCATAAAGGATTGCAATACCTGAGTTGCATGCTCAGTTCTTGCAACCCTTTCAGAAATCTGAGAAATAGTCCCCCTAAGAGAGGCTAACCACTCCGGTTCTCTAGCTGGGATCTGTGCTACAATAGTGCAATCCTGATTACATGGGATGGGATCTTCCTGAGAAGATAAATCCTCTGCAGCATATGAAACAGAGTCTCTAGGCATATTTGCTAATACACACCACTCACGCCACATACACACAGGGTACTGGGCAGACAAGAGTTTCCCCCCAAAGAATGGCAGAGACACACAGAGATTGGAGCCAAACCACACACAGCGCTATTACAGGTATAGGGAGACCCCAAACCAGCGCTGACTGTGTCCCTTAATAGGTGACACAGCCTTTACACAGCATCCCATCCCTTCTACAAACCCCTGGTACCGTACAGATAGCTGGAGTTGCATTGGAGGGACTTATCTTCCACTTGCATCCGACTGCAGGCAGGAAAATGGCACTGAAATGCTGCTGGGTCCGCTCTGAGGAGAAGCTCCGCCCCCTTAATGGTGCTGTCTTCCCGCTCTTCAAGATTATACTGGCCTGAGGTTTTTGTGTGCTGGCAGAGATCCACAGACCCCGACAGGCTGAAATGGTCAGTGCAGGGTCAGGCGCTGGCTCAGGGCGCCCCTCACAGCACCGCACCTATGTACCGCTGAGCCATCCGGGAGCGCAGTTAATACTGCGCTCCTACCCTTTAGCCACCATCTTCACACCGACCCCCCCGCTTGTAAGGGGGGACGGTGACTCACTCGCCACACTTCAGCTCTGCAAGGGGGTGGCGGCATGCTGCTGGGGTGAGAGTTCCCCTGCGGCGGGGAGCGATCTATCCCCTCTGGAACTCAATATCCAGTCAGTGGAGACAGTGGCTCAGACCCCGCAGGGCGGATCCAGGGAGGCTGTGGCTCAGTCCCTCGATGCAGGGAGGCTGTTGCCGGCAGCCACCCTGTAAAATAAAAAACGCTAAGAAATCTTTTACTAAGAAAGCTCTGTAGAGCTCCCCTAGCTGTGACCTGCTCCTCCGGGCACATTTTCTAAACTGAGTCTGGTAGGAGGGGCATAGGGGGAGGAGCAAGCCCACACTATTAAACTCTTAAAGTGCTAATGGCTCCTGGTGGACCCGTCTATACCCCATGGTACTAATATGAACCCCAGCATCCTCTAGGACGTAAGAGAAAAATAAGATTTTAAACCTACCGGTAAATCTTTTTCTCCTAGTCCGTAGAGGATGCTGGGGACTTCGTAAGGACCATGGGATAGACGGGCTCCGCAGGAGACATGGGCACTAAGAAAGAACTTTAGGTATGGGTGTGCACTGGCTCCTCCCTCTATGCCCCTCCTCCAGACCTCAGCTAGAGAAACTGTGCCCAGAGGAGATGGACAGTACGAGGAAAGGATTTTTGGGAATCCCAGGGCAAGATTCATACCAGCCACACCAATCACACTGTATAACTTGTGATAACTACCCAGTTAATAGTATGAACAAACAACATAGTCTCGGTCTAAACCGATGAAACTATAACATAACCCTTATGTAAGCAATAACTATATACAAGTTTTGCAGAAGAAGTCCGCACTTGGGACGGGCGCCCAGCATCCTCTACGGACTACGAGAAATAGATTTACCGGTAAGTGTAAAATCTTATTTTCTCTAACGTCCTAGAGGATGCTGGGACTCCATAAGGACCATGGGGATTATACCAAAGCTCCAAAACGGGCGGGAGAGTGCGGATGACTCTGCAGCACCGATTGAGCAAACAGTAGGTCCTCCTCAGCCAGGGTATCAAATTTATAGAACTTTCCAAAGGTGTTTGACCCCGACCAAGTAGCTGCTCGGCACAACTGTAATGCAGAGACCCCTCGGGCAACCGCCCAAGACGAGCCCACCTTCCTAGTGGAATGGGCCTTAACCGATTTAGGCAATGGCAATCCTGCCATAGAATGCGCCTGCTGAATCGTGTTACAGATCCAGCGAGCAAAAGTCTGCTTTGAAGCAGGCGCGCCAACTTTGTTGGCTGCATACAGAACAAACAGCGCTTCAGTTTTCCTAACCCTCGTTGTTCTGGCCACATAAATCTTCAAAGCCCTGACCACATCAAGGGACTCGGAATCCTCCAAGTCCCGTGTAGCCACAGGCACGACAATAGGTTGATTCATATGAAAAGAAGAGACCACTTTAGGCAGAAATTGAGGACGAGTCCTCAATTCTGCCCTATCCACGTGGAAAACCAGATAGGGGCTTTTATGTGACAAAGCTGCTAATTCCGAAACACGCCTCGCAGAAGCCAAGGCCAACAACATGACCACTTTCCAAGTGAGATATTTCAACTCCACTGTTGTGAGAGGTTCAAACCAAGGTGACTTGAGGAAACTTAATACCACATTAAGATCCCACGGCACCACCGGAGGTACAAAAGGAGGCTGAATATGCAGCACCCCCTTCACGAATGTCTGTACTTCAGAAAGAGAAGCCAATTCCTTTTGAAAGAAAATGGATAAGGCCGAAATTTGGACCTTTATGGACCCTAATTTTAGGCCCAAAGTCACTCCTGTTTGCAGGAAGTGAAGCAGACGACCCAAATGGAACTCCTCCGTAGGAGCAGTCCTGGCCTCACACCAAGAAACATATTTTGCCATATACGGTGATAATGTTTCAATGTCACGTCCTTCCTAGCATTGATCAGGGTAGGAATGAACTCCTCCGGAATACCTTTTTTCGCTAGGATCCGGCGTTCAACCGCCATGCCGTCAAACGCAGCCACGGTAAGTCTTGGAACAGACAGGGCCCCTGCTGCAGCAGGTCCTGTCTTAGAGGAAGAGGCCACGGATCTTCTGTGAGCAACTCTTGCAGATCCGGAAACCAAGTCCTTCATGGCCAATCTGGAACAATGAGGATTGTTCTTACTCTTCTTAGTCTTATTATTCTCAACACCTTGGGTATGAGAGGTAGAGGAGGGAACACATAAACCGATCTGAACACCCAAGGTGTCACTAGAGCGTCCACCGCTACCGCCTGAGGGTCTCTTGACCTGGCGCAATACCGCTTTAGCTTTTTGTTGAGACGGGACGCCATCATGTCTATCTGAGGCAGTCCCCACCGACCCACGATCTGTGCGAAGACTTCTTGATGAAGTCCCCACTCTCCCGGATGCAGGTCGTGCCTGCTGAGGAAGTCCGCTTCCCAGTTGTCCACCCCCAGGATGAATACAGCTGATAGGGCGCTTACATGGCCTTCCGCCCAGCGAAGAATCCTGCTCGCTTCTGCCATGGCCGCTCTGCTCCTTGTGCCGCCTTGGCGGTTTACATGAGCCACTGCTGTGACATTGTCTGACTGAATCAGAACCGGTTTGTCCCGAAGCAATGCCTCCGCCTGGCGTAGGGCGTTGTATATGGCCCTCAACTCCAAGACGTTGATGTGGAGACAAGTCTCTAGATTCGACCAGAGACCTTGGAAATTTCTTCCCAGTGTGACTGCTCCCCAACCTCGGAGGCTTGCGTCCGTGGTCACCAGGATCCAGTCCTGAATTCCGAACCTGCGGCCTTCTAGGAGGTGAGCACTGTGCAGCCACCACAGGAGAGATACCCTGGCTCTGGGAGACAGGGTGATCCTCTGATGCATTTGTAAATGGGACCCGGTCCATTTGTCCAGTAGATCCCATTGAAAGGTCCTCGCATGGAACCTTCCGAAGGGGATGGCCTCGTACGATGCCACCATCTTCCCCAGGACACGCGTGCAGTGATGCACTGAAACCTTTTTTAGCTTTAATAGGTTCCTGACCAGGGCTATGAGCTCCTGAGCCTATTCCATCGGAAGAAAAACCTTTTTCTGGTCTGTATCTAGAATCAGACCCAGAAAGGTCAGGCGCGTTGTAGGGACTAGCTGGGACTTCGGTATATTGAGAATCCAGCCGTGCCCCTGCAACATCCTCACCAACAGCGACACGCTGTCCAGCAACTTCTCCCGAGATCTCGCCTTTATGAGGAGATCGTCCCAAGTATGGGATAATTGTGACACCCTGCTTGCGCAGGAGCACCATCATTTCCGCCATTACCTTGGTGAAAATTCTCGGGGTTGTGGAAAGCCCAAACGGCAACGTCTGAAATTGGTAATGACAGTCCTGTACTGCAAATCTCAGGAACGCCTGGTGAGGAGGGAAAATCGGAACATGAAGGTATGCATCCTTTATGTCCAGGGACACCACCCAATCCCCCCCTCCAGGCTGGCGATGACCGCTCTGAGCGATTCCATCTTGAACTTGAACTTTTTCAAGTACAAGTTCAGGGATTTTAGATTCAAAATGGGCCTGACCGAACCGTCCGGTTTCGGGACCACAAACAGGGTTGAGTAATACCCCTTTCCTTGCTGGAGAAGAGGAACTTTGACTATCACCTGTTGAAGATACAATTTTTGAATTGCAGTCAACACTAACTCCCTCTCTGACGGGGAAGCTGGCAGAGCCGATTTGAAAAACCGGCGAGGAGGCACGTCTTCGAATTCCAGCCTGTATCCCTGAGAAACAATCTCTATAGCCCAGGGATCCACCTGTGAGTGAACCCAGACCTGGCTGAAAAATCGAAGACGTGCCCCCACTTGAGCTGACTCCCCCCGGGAAGCCCCAGCGTCATGCGGTGGACTTTGCAGATGTAGGGGAGGACTTCTGCTCCTGGGAACTAGCTGCATGGAGCTTTTTTCCCTTGCCTTTTCCTCTGGCAAGGAAGGACGATCCCCGTACCTTCTTGCTTTTATTGGAACGAAAGGACTGCATTTGATAATGAGGTGCCTTTTTAGTATGCTGCGGGGGGGACATAAGGTAAGAAATTTGATTTACCGGCCGTAGCAGTAGAGACAAGGTCCGAGAGGCCTTCTCCAAACAACTCCTCCCCCTTGTAAGGCAACGACTCCATATGCCGTTTTGAGTCGGCATCCCCCGTCCACTGTCGGGTCCACAGGAGTCGCCTAGCAGAAATAGACATAGGATTTATTCTGGAGCTTAGTAAACAAATGTCTCTTTGAGCATCCCTCATATATAAAGCAGCATCTTTGATATGCTCTAGGGTCATTAGAATGGTATCCTTATCTAGGTTGTCAAGTTCCGTAGATAAGGAATCTGTCCATGCTGCGACAGCACTACACACCCAGGCCGATGCCATAGCCGGTCTAACGATAGTACCGGAATGTGTGTAAATGTGCTTCATGGTAACCTCCTGCTTACGATCAGCAGGATCCTTGAGGGAAGCTGTATCCTGAGAAGGCAGTGCCACCTTCTTGGAAAAGCGTGTCAGCGCCTTGTCTACCTTTGGCGAAGATTCCCATCGTATCCTGTCCTTTTGTGGAAAGGGATACGCCATAAGAATCCTTTTGGGAACTTGTAGTCTCCTATCAGGAGATTCCCAAGCCTTTTCACACAAGTCGCTCAGTTCAAATGAGGACGGAAAAGTGACCTCAGGCTTTTTCCCTTTATACATGTGTACCCTCGTGTCAGGGACGGGGTTCCTCAGTGATATGTAAAACCTCTTTAATGGCAATAATCATGTAACGAATACCTTTTGCCACCTTTGGCTGTAATTTTGCATCCTCATAGTCGAAACTAGAGTCAGTATCTTTGTCGGTATCTGTGTCAGTGATCTGGGATATGGTGCGTTTTTGAGACCCCGAAGGTCCTGGTGCCACAGGGACAGGCATGGTCTGACTACCTGACTGATCCCTAGCTTCAGCCTTGTCCTTTCGTTTATGCAGTAAATTTACATTTGCATTCAAGACATTCCACATATCCACCCAGTCCGGTGTCGGCGTTGCCGACCTGACCATCATGCACTCCCCCTCCTCCTTAGGTGAGCCTTCCTCGTCAAACATGTCGACACACACGTACCGACACACTTTACACACACAGGGAATCTCTTTTCTGAAGACAGGTTCCCCCTGAGGCCCCTTGGAGAGACAGAGAGAGAGAGTATGCCAGCACACACCCCAGCGCTATATAACCCTGGAGAAAAACACAGATTGTTTACCCAGTAGCGCTGCTTAATGTATAAACGCCAATAATGTGCCCCCCTCTACTTTAAAACCCCCTTTCACCGTGTGTCAAGCAGGGAAAGAGTCCGGGGAGCTTCCTCTCAGCGGTGCTGTGGAGAGAAAATGGCGCTGGTGAGTGCTGAGGGAGAAGCCCCGCCCCCTCGGCAGCGGGCTTCTGTCCCGCTCAAACTTACTAAAAAATGGCGGGGGCTCTTTTATATACATGTACAGTGCCCACCTGTACATGTATATACACTTTTGCCATAGGAGAGGTGTTTTATTGCTGCCCAGGGCACCCCCCCTGCGCCCTGCACCCTTACAGTGACCGGAGTGTGTGAGGTGTATGGGAGCAATGACGCACAGCTGCGGTGCTGTGCGTTACCTCAGTGAAGCACCGAAGGCTTCTGCCGCCTGAGACGTCTTCTGTTTTAGTTTCTTCTGGCTCTGTGTGGAGAACGGCGGCGTGGCTCTGGGGTGAACGCCCAGGACGAACCTGTGTTCACTCCCTCTGGAGCTAATGGTGTCCAGTAGCCGAGGAAGCAGAGCCTATCATTTAAGTAGGTCTGCTCCTCTCTCCTCAGTCCCTCGATGCAGGGAGCCTGTTGCCAGCAGTGCTCCCTGAAAAAGGTAAAAAATCCTAACAAAAATGCTTTCTAAGCAGGAAACTCAGGAGAGCTCCCTGCAGTGCACCCATTCTCCTCTGGGCACAGTCTAAAACTGGGGTCTGGAGGAGGGGCATAGAGGGAGGAGCCAGTGCACACCCAGAGTCCAAAGTCTTTCTTAAAGTGCCCATGCCTCCTGCGGAGCCCGTCTATTCCCCATGGTCCTTACGGAGTCCCAGCATCCTCTAGGACGTTAGAGAAAATTTGATTTACCTGCCGTAGCAGTGGAGACAAGGTCCGAGAGACCTTCCCCAAACAATTCCTCACCCCTGTAAGGTAAAACCTCCATATGCCTCTTTGAGTCGGCATCACCTGTCCATTGCCGGGTCCATAGGACTCGTCTAGCAGAAATCGACATAGCGTTGACTCTAGAACCCAGTAGGCCAATGTCTCTTTGAGCATCCCTCATATATAAGGCAGCATCTTTAATATGACCCAGGGTTAATAAAATGGTATCCTTATCCAGGGTATCCAATTCCGCAGATAAGGTATCTGTCCACGCTGCTACAGCGCTACAAACCCAAGCCGACGCTATCGCCGGTCTGAGTAAGGTACCAGAGTGTGTGTAAATGGACTTTAATGTAGCCTCCTGCTTGCGATCAGCAGGATCCCTGAGGGTAGCCGTATCTTGGGATGGCAGTGCTACCTTTTTGGATACGCGTGTCAACGCTTTGTCTACCCTCGGGGTGGATTCCCACCGTATCCTGTCCTTAGTCGGGAAAGGATACGCCATAAGAATCCTTTTGGGAATCTGCAGTTTCTTGTCTGGAGATTCCCAAGCCTTTTCAAATAACTCGTTCAGCTCATGAGAAGGGGTAAAGGTTACCTCAGGTTTCTTTTCCCTATACATGTGTACCCTCGTGTCAGGGACAGGGGGTTCCTCTGTGATATTCAAAACATCCTTTATTGCAATCATCATATATTGAATACTTTTTGCCAATTTTGGCTGTAACTTTGCATCATCGTAGTCGACACTGGAGTCAGACTCCGTGTCGGTATTAGTGTCTACTATTTGGGATAGTGGGCGCTTTTGAGAACCCGAGGGTCCTTGCGACATAGGGGCAGGCAGGGTCTGACTCTCTGCATAATTCCTGGACTCAGCTTTGTCCAACCTTTTCTGCAATAAATTTACATTAGCACTTAAAACATTCCACATATCTACCCAGTCAGGTGTCGGCGTTGCCGACGGAGACACCACATTCATTTGCTCCACCTCCTCACCAGGAAAGCCTTCTACCTCAGACATGCCGACACACGCGTACCGACACACCACACAGTCAGGGAAACCTCTTATCTGAAGACAGTTCCCCCACAAAGGCCCTTTGGAGAGACAGAGAGATAGTATGCCAGCACACACCCAGCGCTAATGACCCAGGTAAAAACACACTATATGTTTACCCAGGTAGCGCTGTAATTATCTATTTGCGCCAAATTATGTGCCCCCCCCCTTCTTTAAAACCCTCTTTCACCGTGTAAGCGGCGGGCTTCGGTCCCGCTTAAAAACTCTGAATATGGCGGGGGATCTCTCTTATATACAGTGCCCAGCCTGTATATAAGTTTATTGCCACCTTTGGAGGTCCATATTGCTGCCCAGGGCGCCCCCCCTGCGCCCTGCACCCTTACAGTGACTGCCGTTTGTGTGTGCTGTGTGGGAGCAATGGCGCACAGCACTACCGCTGTGCGTTACCTCAGTGAAGATCTGAAGTCTTCTGCCGCCTTTGAAGTCTTCTTTCTTCACATACTCACCCGGCTTCTGTCTTCCGGCTCTTTCTTTTCAGGAAAACTCAGGAGAGCTCCCTGTAATGCACCCAGTCTCCTCTGGGCACAGTAATAAAACTGGAGGAGGGGCATAGAGGGAGGAGCCAGTGCACACCCATGCCTAAAGTTCGTTCTTAGTGCCCATGTCTCCTGCGGAGCCCGTCTATCCCATGGTCCTTACGGAGTCCCCAGCATCCTCTAGGACGTAAGAGAAATATATATTTTTCTTAGTTAAGAGACCTATTTCAGAGCCAAATAACCATGTAGGTGATTGTGGTGATATATAGGTTTTAGCTTTCCTTAACAATGCAACGGATATATAGTGGCAAATGTACAATATCAACCAAACACTTTTTTTTATAGTGCTCTTATAGCTCCTATTTTGCCGCGTGTCGTTGTGAAGCAGGAAGCTACAGTGCCAGAATGTATTAATGTCATTCGGCAGCGTGGGAGAGAGATAAACCACCCCTCTGGTGATTGGCAAACTTGGGGAACACACGTAATATTTTATTTGGCATGAATGACGCAAGTGCTTGGGCGGTTCCAGGAGTGGCGTGACATGTAAGTAGCCAAAGTGACATCTTCAAATAGCTGACAAGCGGTCAAAAACTCCACTTTTTGTCATTTCAGAAATGCCAATCGCACGCTATTAAAGGAAACCATTAGCTGGGTACACACTAGATGATATGCTCCATGAGTAATATTATCAGTGTTTGCCCTTGAACTCCCGGGCAATCTGGATTGTGCATACACACTGAACGATATCGCTAATGATATCGGCCAGTGACGTCATCCTGTCACCACTCCAAACACGCAGTTTCTGACGATATTGTCAGATTAACCTGCAAGTACAGACGACATAGGACATAGTTAACGACCCGCGGGAGCGCGCATGGTTAAAAAAAAATAGGATTTTAATACCTACCGGTAAATCCTTTTCTCGTAGTCCATAAGGGATATAGGGGAAATCTAGTACGATGGGGTATAGACGGAGTCCAAAGGAGCCAATGCACTTTAAATTTCTTCAACTGGGTGTCCTGGCTCCTCTCCGCTATGCCCCCTCCCGCAGGCAGTTATAGGTAAAAACATGCTGAAGGAGAAAGGACATATATGAGAGAAGAAAATATAAGAGTGGTGAGATTTACAGACCAGCACACCACTAACATACAACAACCAGCAATGGCTGGGAACAATAACAAGAACCTGCAGAAAAGTCAACGCATTGAGGCGGGCGCCCAATATCCCTTATGGACTATGAGAAAAGGATTTACCGGTAGGTATTAAAATCCTATTTTCTCTAGCATCCATAAGGGATATTGGGGAAATCTAGTACGATGGGGACGTTCCAAAGCTTCCAGAACGGGCGAGAATCTGCAGAGACTGCTGCAGCACCGCCTGCCCAAACTAGGTATCCTCTTGGGCCAGGGTATCAAACTTGTAGAACTTTGCAAAGGTGTTCTTCCCCGACCAGGTACTAGCTCGGCAAAGTTGTAAGGCCGAGACTCCACGGGCAGCCGCCCAGGAAGAACCCACTGATCTCGTAGAGTGGGCCTTCAGAGACTTAGGAACAGGGAAGGCTGCCGACACATAGGTCTGTTGAATAGTAAGCCATGGACTGCTTTGAAGCAGGACAACCCTTTTTCTGCGCATCATAGAGCACGAACAAAGAATCCGTCTTTCTGATCCAAGCTGTTCTCTTGACATAGATCTTCAAGGCTCACACAGCATCCAATGCCTCCGGAGGAGCAGAAGCGCCAGAATTGGATGGAATCACAATAGGCTGATTCAAGTGAAACGCAGAGACAACCTTAGGCAGAAACTGCTGTCTAGTCCGGAGATCTGCTCTGTCCTCGTAAAAAAACACTTTTACACAACAAGGCCCCCAATTCTGAGACACGGTGAGCAGAAGTCAAGGCCAGTAACATCATCGCCTTCCACGTGATGTACTTGTCTTCTACCGTCATCAGAGGTTCAAACCAGGAGGACTGTAGAAAATCCAACACTACATTCAGATCCCAGGGTGCCGTAGGCAGCACAAAAGGAGTTGGATGTGGCGCACCCCTTGCAAGAAGGTCTGAACTTCAGGCAACACTACTGGAAGAAAATGGAGAGGGCTGAAATCTGGACCTAAATGGTACCCAGACGTAAGCCCTTATCTACACCAGCCTGCAGGAAATGTAAGAAACATCTCAAGTGTCACAACTGAGGGCCTGAGCTGACGGGAGGCAGCCTCAGTTGTAGGGGCTGAGATGTACCGGAACCTGGGAGGTTGTATCAGACCCCTGGACATGTAAGTAACATGAATAATAACTGCCCGAAGGCGTGACCACGACAACTTAGATAAAAGTCAATGATGTTTATTATGACAACTCCGCATCACAGCAGCAATAAAGAAAACGTAAAAGTCAGCAAAGAATAAATACAGTTCCTGAGTACTACAGCATGGCAGGAGCCACAGGGCACTGGTAGTGTGAGATAGTTCTTATGATCTTCTAGATGGAAAGTCCTTACCAGGCCCGGCTGTAGCAATGGAGATAACCCAGGATTGTACCAGCTGGTGTTCCAGGAAGAGCTGGGTTGCTGAAGGTAAAACAGCTGCTGTGGATACTGGCTGGAACCAGACTGTTGTTAGCACGGAGTGGATACTGGCTGGAACCAGTTAAATAATAAATGAACTTTGGGAGCGATGAAATGTGAACTGAAATGTAGAACTTGAGAGCGGAGAAATAATAATTCCGGTGGAGAGTGGTAAAGTGTAGAAAGGACACCGGCCCTTTAAGGGAAGCTGTATTCTGCTGGAAGCTGAGGCTGGAAGCAGGTAGTGTTGTAGCTGGAAACAGATGAATCCACAATGGATTGGAGAGTCAGGCTACACCGCAGGTGGAATGCTGGTGCGGGTCTCTATGGTGGAAGTCTTGAGACAGGAGCTGGAACCTGGAAGACAATCATAGAAGAGAGACAAACAGGAACTAGGTTTGACAACCAAAGCACTGACGTCTTCCTTGCTCAGGCACAGCTTACTTATACCTGCAGCAAGGAAGGGGTTGGCTAGGCAATTATGCAAATCAACAATACAAACAGCAGATTGGTGGAAATGATCAGATGACAGAATCCAAGATGGCTGCGCCCATGCAGACACTTGGAGGGAAGTTTGGTTTGTAATCCATGTGGTCTGGGAAACAGTAATGGCGGCGCCGGCCAGCGGAGACAGGAAACGCCAGGCTGATAGATGCACATTTAACCACGCGGGCACAGCGGAGGCCGCGGCTGATGAAAACACCACTCTGACACTCTGCATGTGGAAACTCAGGAACAGCGGAATCTGGTCCTGAAACGCTGAGCCCGCCTTAGGAGGCATCTGAAGGGTAAGTAATGGCGTCCAGATACCCGGATCGTGACAGCACCCCCCCCTTTAGGAGTGGCCCCAGGACACTTCTTAGGCTTTAAAGGAAACTTTGCGTGGAAATTCCGGACCAAGGCAGGAGCATGGACGTCAGAGGCATTGGTCCAAGAGCGTTCTTCAGGACCATAGCCCTTCCAGTCAATGAGATACTGAAGTTGACCGTAACGGTGACGTGAGTCCAGGATCTTGGCCACTTCATACTCAACGCCTCGTTGAGTTTGGACTTTCGGAGTTGGTGGAAGTGAGGAATGAAACCGATTCAAGATTAGCGGTTTCAACAGGGAAACATGGAATGTCCTGGGTATTTTTAAGAAGGGAGGTAACTGGAGTCTGTAAGCAACAGGATTGATGACTTGATCAATTTTAAAAGGACCGATGTAGCGAGGTGCAAACTTCATACTGGGAACTCTTAACCTCAAATTCTTCGTGGATAACCATACCCGATCACCCACCTTGAGAGCAGGAACTGCTCGACGCTTCTTATCCGCAAACTTCTTGTACCTGAACGATGCCTTGAGCAGAGCTGATCGTACGCTCTTCCAGATATTGGCAAACTGATGCAAGGTGATATCCACTGCGGGAACAGAAGTTGCTGGAAGCGGTTGGAACTCAGGGACTTTAGGGTGGAATGGTGAAGAATGGTGTTGAAGAAGATGAAGAATGATACTGGTTGTTATGACAGAACTCGGCCCAGGGAAGTAATTGAACCCAGTCATCTTGAGAGGAGGACACATAGATGCGGAGGAAGGCCTCCAAGTCCTGATTCACCCTCTCAGTTTGACCATTGGTCTGAGGATGGTAAGCCGTGGAAAACTTTAACTTGACTTGGAGGACTTGACATAAACTTCGCCAGAATTTGGCTGTGAATTGAACTCCTCGATCTGAGATAATTTCTTCTGGAAGACCGTGGAGTCGGAAGATCTCTTGTATGAATACTTGAGCCAACTTGGAAGCTGACGGAAGACCGGTGAGAGGAATGAAGTGTGCCATCTTGGTGAACCGGTCAACTACCACCCAGATGGTATTGAACTTGTTGCACATGGGCAAATCTGTAATAAAATCCATCGACAAATGGGTCCATGGTCGACGGGGAACAGATAGTGGAACCAGTTGCCCCGCAGGCGACTGGCGGGATACTTTATGTTGAGCACACTTTGGGCAAGATGCAATAAACTCCAAAACGTCCTTTTTCAGAGTTGGCCACCAATAGGACCTAGAGATAAACTCCAGGGTTTTTTGGATACCTGTATGTCCGGCAAAACGGGAAGCATGGGCCCAATGCATGAGCTTCTTCCTTAGTGTCGGTTTCACAAAACTTTTCCCTGATGGGGGCGTAGAGTCCATCCCTACCGTGGAGAATGCCAACGGATTTATAATAGGATGCTTGTCTGAAGACTCTGACTCATTTTCTTGCTCCCATGAGCGGGAAAGGGCATCGGCCTTGCGATTCTGAGAGCCCGGACAGAACTGGAGTTTAAAGTCGAACCTGGAAAAGAAAAGTGCCCATCTGGCCTGACGAGGGTTGAGACATTGTGCGCCTTTTAGATATAGAAGGTTCTTGTGGTCTGTAAGGATGGTGATTGAATGAGAAGCTCCCTCCAACAGATATCTCCACTCCTCTAGAGCGAGCTTGATGGCTAGCAACTCCTGGTCGCCAATGGCATAGTTGCGCTCCGCTGGGGAGAACTTCCGTGAGAAGAAACTGCAAGGATGTAAATGACCATCTTTAGCCCTCTGAGATAACACCGCTCCTACTCCAACGGAGGAGGCATCCACCTCTAAGATGAAAGGAGAGTCGACGTCAGGCTGTTTCAGGACAGGTGCAGAGATGAACCTCTGTTTTAAAAGATGAAAAGCTTGCATGGCTTCTTCAGACCACTTGGACGGGTTAGCACCCTTCTTGGTGAAAGCAGTAATAGGCGCCACAATGGTGGAAAAGTCTCGTATAAACTTTCGGTAATAATTGGCGAACCCTAAGAACCTCTGGACCCCTTTGAGGGTTAAGGGTACTGGCCAATTCTGGATTGCTTGTAGTTTCTCAGGATCCATCTCTAGTCCGGAACCGGACACAATGTACCCTAGAAACGGAATGGACTTGACTTCAAAGGCGCATTTCTCTAATTTGCAGTAGAGATGATTGACACGGAGACGGGACAGAACCTCCTTTACCCAGAAACGATGTTCCTCTAAATTGTTGGCAAAAATGAGGATATCATCTAGATAGACCACGACATGACGGTATAGAATGTCTCTGAAGATCTCATTGACGAAATGCTGGAAGACAGCTGGAGCATTGCTCAATCCGAAGGGCATGACGAGGTACTCATAATGTCCGTCACGGGTGTTAAATGCGGTCTTCCACTCGTCACCCTCACGGATCCGGATGAGATTGTATGCACCTCTCAGGTCCAGCTTTGTAAAGATGGTAGCTCCGCTAACTCTGTCAAAGAGCTCAGTAATCAGGGGTAAAGGATAGCGGTTCTTGATGGTAATGTCGTTCAAACCTCTGTAGTCGATGCACGGCCGCAGACCACCATCTTTCTTCTTTACAAAAAAGAAGCCTGCGCCGGCTGGAGAAGAAGGTCGAATGAACCCCTTTGCTAGGTTCTCTTTTATGTATTCCTCCATAGAATGCGTCTCGGGGAGAGACAACGGATAAGTTCGGCCTCGAGGTGGAACCTTCCCTGGAACGAGATCAATCGGGCAGTCCCATTCTCTATGAGGGGGAAGGATATCAGCAGAAGCTTTACTGAACACATCCGTGAAATCTTGATATGGAGGAGGTGGAACATCAGACGACCTGGGGGAGGAGGAACAGACAGGCAACACTTTAAACAAACATGTCTTAGTACAGGAGGAACCCCATGCCAGGATTTGCGTAGTCGTCCAATCAATTGTAGGATTGTGAAGACGGAGCCATGGAAGGCCCAGGACCACAGGATGTGTGGCTCTTGGAATCACTAAAAGTGAAATAAGTTCGGAATGAAGAACTCCCACTCTCAGACGAACTGGTAGAGTCCTTAGAGAAATAACTGTATCAAAAATTTTACTGCCATCCACAGCAGTTAAGGAAAAGGACGAAGGAAGTCTCTTGGTGGGTAGGGACCACCGTTTAACATAGGCTTCGGTAATAAAGTTCCCAGCTGCTCCGGAATCCAGGAGGGCAATGACGTTCTGATAACGTTGAGCAACTTGAAGCGAGACTGGGAGGTTACAATCTTGAGGAGATGGAGAGGAGATCATTACTCCTAGCCGGCCCTCTCCTTGGCGAGCTAGGATTTGGAGTTTCCCGGACGTTTGGGACAGGCATTAATGGTGTGAGACGGAGCTGCACAGTACAAACAGAGAAACTCGGAGAGACGTCTTCGGCGCTCAGCAGGAGTTAAACGGGAACGGCCAATTTGCATGGGTTCATCTTTAGTTGGTGACAGTTGGCGAGGAGGAGGAGCAGAAGATTTTGGAGCAGATGATCTTCCACGCTCAGTTGCTCTCTCTCTGAAACGTAAGTCAACTTTCGTACAAAGTGAGATTAACTCATCTAACTTGGAGGGTAAGTCTCTGGTAGCTAACTCATCTTTAATACGCTCGGATAAACCATGCCAGAATGCAGCATACAGGGCCTCGTCGTTCCATGCCAGTTCGGATGCCAGGATCTGGAACTGTATAAGATATTGTCCTACAGTACGTGATCCCTGGCGTAAACGGAGAATCTCAGACGAAGCTGAAGTTACCCGGCCTGGCTCGTCGAAGATGCGCCTGAATGTTGACACGAATGCAGTGTAAGAAGATAGCAGGGTGTCGGACCTCTCCCATAACGGTGATGCCCAATCGAGGGCTGAGCCACTGAGAAGAGAAATAATGTAGGCAATTTTTGTACGGTCACTGGGGAAATTGCCAGGTTGTAGCTCAAACTGAATCTCACACTGGTTGAGAAATCCCCTGCAGAATCTTGGAGATCCGTCAAATTTTGCTGGCGTTGGAAGATGAAGACGTGGAGCAGGAATGGGTAAGGTGGGTGGGGTTATAGCTGGAGTCACTGTGGTTGACGCACCAGACGCGCCTGATCCACGGAGAGTGGTCTGAATCCCATCCAGCCGAGTAGAGAGATCCTGGAGACAGCGGATGATGTGGCCCTGTGCAGCCTCCTGATGTTCTAGTCGGGCTGCCAGTTCTTGCATCGGCCTGGCCGCTTGATCCTGGTCTCCGGCTGGATTCATTAGGTCAGTGCTTACTGTCACAACTGAGGGCCTGAGCTGACGGGAGGCAGCCTCAGTTGTAGGGGCTGAGATGTACCGGAACCTGGGAGGTTGTATCAGACCCCTGGACATGTAAGTAACATGAATAATAACTGCCCGAAGGCGTGACCACGACAACTTAGATAAAAGTCAATGATGTTTATTATGACAACTCCGCATCACAGCAGCAATAAAGAAAACGTAAAAGTCAGCAAAGAATAAATACAGTTCCTGAGTACTACAGCATGGCAGGAGCCACAGGGCACTGGTAGTGTGAGATAGTTCTTATGATCTTCTAGATGGAAAGTCCTTACCAGGCCCGGCTGTAGCAATGGAGATAACCCAGGATTGTACCAGCTGGTGTTCCAGGAAGAGCTGGGTTGCTGAAGGTAAAACAGCTGCTGTGGATACTGGCTGGAACCAGACTGTTGTTAGCACGGAGTGGATACTGGCTGGAACCAGTTAAATAATAAATGAACTTTGGGAGCGATGAAATGTGAACTGAAATGTAGAACTTGAGAGCGGAGAAATAATAATTCCGGTGGAGAGTGGTAAAGTGTAGAAAGGACACCGGCCCTTTAAGGGAAGCTGTATTCTGCTGGAAGCTGAGGCTGGAAGCAGGTAGTGTTGTAGCTGGAAACAGATGAATCCACAATGGATTGGAGAGTCAGGCTACACCGCAGGTGGAATGCTGGTGCGGGTCTCTATGGTGGAAGTCTTGAGACAGGAGCTGGAACCTGGAAGACAATCATAGAAGAGAGACAAACAGGAACTAGGTTTGACAACCAAAGCACTGACGTCTTCCTTGCTCAGGCACAGCTTACTTATACCTGCAGCAAGGAAGGGGTTGGCTAGGCAATTATGCAAATCAACAATACAAACAGCAGATTGGTGGAAATGATCAGATGACAGAATCCAAGATGGCTGCGCCCATGCAGACACTTGGAGGGAAGTTTGGTTTGTAATCCATGTGGTCTGGGAAACAGTAATGGCGGCGCCGGCCAGCGGAGACAGGAAACGCCAGGCTGATAGATGCACATTTAACCACGCGGGCACAGCGGAGGCCGCGGCTGATGAAAACACCACTCTGACACTCTGCATGTGGAAACTCAGGAACAGCGGAATCTGGTCCTGAAACGCTGAGCCCGCCTTAGGAGGCATCTGAAGGGTAAGTAATGGCGTCCAGATACCCGGATCGTGACATCAAGTGAAACTCAGCAGGTGGATACGTGCGTTCCTTGCACCAAGAGACATATCTCCTCCAGATATGATGATAGTGTTTTGACGTCACAGGTTTCCTGGCCTGAACCATGGTAGCAATAACCTGCTTGGAAAGGCCCTTGTGAGCTAGGATGTTCCGCTCAACCTCCATGCTGTCAAACGGAGTCGCCGTAAGTCCAGGAGGACGAATGGTCCTTGTTGAAGAAGATTGCTGCTTAGTGGTAGATGCCAAGGGTCTTCGACGGATATGTCCAGAAGATCCGCGTACCACGCCCTCCAAGGCCAATCCGGGGGCAATCAGAATTGCCTGGACTCTTTGATTCCTGATTCGCCTGAAGCACCCTTGGGAGCAATGGAATCGGAGGAAACAGGTAGACCAGCTGGTAAGGCATCCACTGCCCTCGCCCGAGGGACCCTGGTCCATGAGCAATACCAGGGAAGTTTCTAGTTGAGAAGAGAAGCCATCATGTCTATCTGTGGGCAACCCCACCAGTCGATGATCTGCTGAAACTCCAGATGGTGGAGCCCCCACTCCCCTGGGTGGAGATCATGACGACTCAGGAAGTCCGCTTCCCAGTTGTCCACACCTGGAATGAAGATTGCTGACACCTCTCGCATGCAGGCTCTGCTTTTTGTCCCTCCTTGTTGATTGATATACGCCACAGCCGTGGCATTGTCCGACTGTACCTGGATCGTGTGATTGTTGAGCAGAGGAGAGGCCTGAAGCAGGGCATTGTAGATCGCCCGAAGTTCCAGAATGTTGATCAGAAGGAGGGCTTCGTGGGCTGACCACCTGCCCTGGAACTGCGCCCCTTGGGTGACAGCTCCCCACCCCCGTAGACTTGCATCCGTCGTGAGGAGGGTCCAATTCTGACTCCCGAAACTCCGGCCTTCCATTAGATTGGAGGATTGTAGCCACCACAGGAGGGAAATCATGGCCTGAGGTGACAGCCGAATCATCCGGTGCATCTGTAGATGCGATCCGGACCACTTGCTCAGAAGCTCCAACTGAAATGTTCTGGCATGGAACCTCCCATACTGGATCGCCTCGTATGAGGCAACCATCTTTCCCAACAATCTTATGCAAAGATGGATGACACTCGAGTAGGTCGGAGCACCATGCAGACCATCTCCTCAAGTGTTTTTGCCTTGTCCTCTGGTAGAAACATCTATTGTGCCACAGTATCCAGCAACATCCTCAGGAACAGGAGCCTGAGTTGGCTCCAGGTGAGACTTCTGTAAGTTGAGGATCCACCCATGGTCTGACAGAAGATGGATGGTGCGGTCGATATGGAGCAACAAAAGCTCCCTGGATCGTGCCTTTATCAGAAGATCGTCCAGATGAAGGACCACATTGGCCCCCTGGAGCCGGAGTTGGAATATCATCTCCGCCATTACCTTCGTGAACACCCTCGGGCTGTGGACAGGCCGAAGGGTAGTGCCTGGAAATGGAAGGGATTGTCCAGTAGGGCAAACCGCAGGTATGCCTGATGAGGCGGCCAAATCGGAACATGCAGATAGACGTCCTTGATATCCAAGGAGACCATAAATTCCTGTTCTTCAAGGCCCGCAATCACTGTTCGCAGGGATTCCATCTTGAACTTCAACACCTTCAAGTAAGGATTCAAGGATTTTAGATTCAAAATGGGTCTGACCTAACCGTCCAGTTTCGGCACCATAAACAGGTTTGAGTAAAACCCCTTGCCGTGTTGCAGTAGTGGTACTGGAACAATGACGTGGGACTGGACCAGCTTTTGGATTGCCTGTTGCAATGTAACTTGCATATCCTCCAAAGCTGGAAAGCTTGATTTGATTGATTTGGGCACCGTCATGCTCAGGTCCATGTGGAAGCAGAACTGGTGGACTGGTGGACTGTTCCTGAGGACTGGTGCTTGCAGGTTTTCTGGACTTACCTCTGGTGCCTCTAGTCGCATTGGAGACACCTCTGGCCTTAGATCAAAATCTGTGAGACCGAAAGGACTAGACAGACGGCACCGGATAAGAGCGTCTCGCCGGCGGGCCCCCAAAGGGGAGAAACGTGGATTTCCCAGCCTTAACTTTGGAAATCCAGGTATCCAATTCAACCCCAAAAAGCCATTCCCCAGAGGGATTTCACACTACGTTTGTATTCTGCGTCCACAAATCACTGACGCAACCACAAGGCCCTGCATGCCGACACTGCTATGGCAGAAGTCTGAGCATTAATGTTCCCCATCTCCTTGAGTAAATCACAGAGGACACGTGTAGAGTCCTGAATGCGTTTTAGGAGGGTCACCATAGTAACTAAGGGCATATGTCCCGAGAGGCCCCCCTGAATCTGAGTGGCACAGGAATGAATGGCATGGGTCATCCGGCAACATGCAATGACCGGTCTTTGTGATATACCGGCTGCTGTGTATATAGACTTTAGGGTAGTTTCTATCTTCCTATCCCCAGGATTCTTCATGGTAAAGGAGCCCGGGGCAGGCAGCACCGCCTTCTTAGACAGGCGAGAGACTGATACATCCACACCAGGGGGTTCCTCACAAAATTTTCTACCTTCAGTAGCAAATGGGAAAATGGTGAAAAACTTTTTGGACACTTGGAATTTTTTGTCTGGATTTTTCCAGGCTTGTTTGAATAGGTCATCTAAATCTGTAGAGTCAGGAAAAATAACATTAGTCTAGTTTTGTACAAAGAAAAACGACTGCTGTGATGCAGCGTCCTCTAGAGGGAGCATTAACACGTCCCGTATAGCCAGGATTAGGGGTTCAATACCCTGAGCAGAATCAGGATCCCCACTAACGGAATCCAGGTCATCTCCATCCTCCTGTATATCCTTATCTGTATCAGAGAGTAGAGCGGGTAACCCACGCTTCTGTGGACCTGCATGAGAGAGGGGGGACTGTACATCTGCCCTAGCAGGTAAATCTGCAACAGCTTGTTGTAGTAGCTGAGTCTTCTGCACATTAGCAGTGAGCTGGGATGACATATCTGACATCATAGTTTTAAGAGACCCTAACCAGTGGGGCTCTGGACCCTCTCCCCCAGCCCTTTCACTGATTTGTGAAGATTGACTGCATTGTTCACATGAAACAGAATCAGTAGATAATGGAGAATCTGGTCTGACATACACTGCACAGTTTGTGTTTACCCATGTTTCACAGTAAGCAAAACAACATACACATACACACAGACAGTGATATTGCAAGCCTGCCCTACTGTATGTGAGAGGAGACGCAGAGAGAGACACCAGCACATCCTGAACTGTACAGCCCCAGTGAGGCTGTCAGCTCACTATAATACTGTAAACACTAACAATTTCTATCCTCAGTAGGAAGTATATAGTGTACACAAGCAGCTACCCCCCTTTGCTACACCCTGTACCAGATATCCAGCGTGGCTGAGGATCAGGAAGCGCTGTGTGTGCTGTCTGTGGTTGCAGTAAGCAGAGGAAGGCGCCAAAACACCTCAGGTCCCGCTCTGATGTAGCACCGTTCCCTCCAATGGCGCCGGAGATACCTAATATTATTATACTGGCAAAGTCTCTGTTTTAGCCCAAAACCTCATAATAAGTGCTAGTCAAGCATCCCCCAGGAGGGTCCCGTATGCTGCGCCTGTGTTCAGCCGCACTTTGTACCGGGGGACACCCTAGCGGGGCCCCCGGTTTTTACTCACCACCGATGTCATCTTCAGGCAGCGTTAGGGGTGTGCGGCATGCTGTGGCTGTGACAGCCAAGGCGCAGTGCCCCGCTGAACAACAACCCCTCAGGACGGTGGTCCTGCAGCGGGGAAGCAGCTCTGCACCTCGTAAGGCCGGTGACCGCCCCCCCTTCCTAACTCCTACGGTGCAGGTATGCTGTTGCCCAGACAGCATACCGAAAATAAATAACAGAAAACAAAGAAATTGAAGAAACTTTCTGGAGCTCAGAGTGTGCATCCTCTCCTGAGGGCACTTTTTTCTAAACTGCCTGTGGGAGGGGGCATAGAGGGGAGGAGCCAGCACACCCAGTGAAGAAATTTAAAGTGCACTGACTCCTTTGGACCCTGTCTATACCCCATCGTACTAGATTTCCCCAATATCCCTTATGGATACTAGAGAAATTGTGCATACACACTGTATGATTATAATAACGATGTGTCGTTATCATCCACATCGTTCAAAAAATCACCTATTGTGTAAAGGTGTTGTCAAAGTCGAAAAATATTCCAGAACACACAGCACGTATAAAATACACACACGCCCACTGCGCGTGCAACTTGTTCCGCCGTGCGTGCACATATCCGCAATTTGCGTATGGTCGCTCCCGCGGTCCTGCGCGTGGTATGGGTATTTACGGCGGAGTTTGTGAACGCATGGAGGGCTATCAAAACATTACATATTTAATCCAAATAGTGCACATTGTACACATAGTCCCCCTGCACCACATCAGCAAGTATCAACAGTTTAAATGATTTCAGAACAAAGGGATTCACCTTTGCATGATAGGAGGGGACAGACTAAGGTAATAAGGTGGTGTCTGGTATCCAGCTGTAGGGTATTTTAAGGGTAACATTCCGGTGTTGGTTTGCGGAAGATCGCATGTTCCTATGGATAGTTATGTCCAGAAGCAGAATATAGATATAAACTGTATTTACTGTATATTATGTATGCGGCGGGAATCCAGAGAAGACCACCCACAAGAGCAGTTGAGAAAGACATCGCCCACCTTTTCAAATCAACCTATGACCTCTCCTGTACTGTAAAGATGCATCCCGGTGTCCAATGGAGAAAGGGATTACAGTATCCATTGTATTGCTTTTGGAAGTAGTGTATAAAAAGCCTGTTGCTGCCTGGCCGGTCAGAAGACTCTTAACGCTATCTACCTGATTAGCGGAGGACTGGACCAGGAAGCGCATGCGAATATTCTCACGTATGTACATTGACTGTAGCCATTTTCTCTGTTGTATTGTAGTGTATAAATTGTATTGTTAACCCCCTTTCAGATATATTACTCTGTGGTGTCGGAACCCAGTGATTAACTACAAATCGGTGTTGTGTCCTCTTTTCCCTGCTAGGGTTTAAAGTGTATTACATTACCTAACTGTATAAGGTTCAAAAGTGTATTAATAAGGTGTGTACGCGCTGCGGGTACTTTGTACCGTCAGCACTGCATAAGGTGTAAAGTATAATATCATTGCATTGCATTACTACGAAGGTTTAAGGTGTATCAATTGAGTGTGTACGCGCAAATAGCGTAAAAGGTATATAGAGTGAATATTAAGTTTAGCGGCCGTAGCGGCTCCATGGTAAAAGTGTGTTTAAAGGTATAGCTTTATGGTTTAAGATAATATCGACATTATCAATTGGGGGCATCGTCCGGTTTTTCCACATACCCGCAGCCTAGCAGGTTAAAGCAGACTCTATCTATCAGCAAAGGGCGGACAGGTATCCTACGTGAACCTTTTTCTGGCCATAGGATACACTGGGAAACCCTATTTTATTGCTGATTAGACGGCGTCTGCTCTGCATGGTTTGTAGGGATGCTGGTGGGATCCGTAAAGTAAATACGTAAAGCTATTTTAAAAGTCTGTGAATTTCTGTTTGGCGCCAAATGCGCACACAACACAAGCATACACCTGTACTTTGTATTTGTATACCTGCTCATATTGTTGCCATAAATACTGATTACTAGATTCATTTAGACCTGTACGGAGAAATTTGTTGCTATTTAGTTAAAAATATAGAATAAATATTAAGGAAGTAAACGTAAAACACATACACAGTCTGGCCTAGTTAAAAAGGTTTATACAGAAAGACAACTGTGTTGTGTTAAGTGAGCGATTATAGGTAATATCGCTTACATTTATAGAAGTGTGGGATTTGTACTATTGCGGACGTACGGTTTTTGTACACGTGTCTCGGACAAAGTACGGGACTGCGTACGCAACGTAAAGACATACACACGGTTGCGTGTTTACGCAACATGCGTAAGGGTACGACCGCTAAGTACAAATTACACAATAGCATTGTTTAGTTTAGGGGCGGAACAGTAGCCACGCTACAATAGCACAAATTGCTCGGTTTCCAAGATTTAGTTTAAATAAAACCTTTTTTACTGTATTGCCTCTGGGAATAAATCTGTTTTATCTGAATGAAAGTTAATTTTCTGTACAGAAAAACCAAAGTATATTTGAGTGAACGAACGTGAGTGAGCAAACAAACATAATAAAGGTTTTGTGGACCCAGGGAATTCGGGATCCCATCGAGTGGTACATCAAGTGAGTGGAGACTTGGTGGCGTGAGGCAGCTGACACGTTAATATAGATTGAAGTACAAAGGAGCAAGGTTTAGAGTACCGCAGACCAGAAGGTCAGCGAGGTTTAGAGTACCGCAGCCCAGGGGGTTAGTGAAGGTTTACCCATATAGTTTTTTGATACGCTCCGGCTGAGGTTTTGCAGCCTGAAAATCGATTGCATTGGTCGTACGGCGGATAAGTAACAAGTACCTATACCGCTGTGCGATTGGACCTGCGCGTTAGTGGGTGCAATATTAGCGCAACGTGATACTCTTTTTACGAGCTTTGCGTAAAATCGCGGTATCATTCGCGCTAACTATAGCATACGCAAGCGTGATTTGTGTATAATAAAGGTTTAGGGAGTTTTCGTTGGTCTCTCTCAGGAAATCTCCAACAACTTATATTTACTGGAAAGGGTAAGTTATTCCCAGATACTTCCAGTAAATAGAGGTTACGTAGGGCCCTAGGTTGGGTACATTGCCTTCGCTATCAACAGTGTATGGTAGTACTGGCCAACGTGGGCGGTGAACGGGTGAAGAGCGCTCAGAGAACTTTCACCGTTGCCTTATATTGAGTATTTTGGTTATTTTTGTGGGATTAGCCGAAAGGACAATACCTGCAAAATATGGGGGCCAGTTGCTCAAGTAAGGGACGTTCAACCAGGGTTCAGGTTGACATACCGCGGCCCAGGGGGTCAGCGAGGTTCATAATGTGTGAGAAGTATGGACCACACACAGAAGTTTTGTGCAATGAATGGGAACGTATGACTGCGGAAAATAGGGAACCATTCCCTAAGGTAGGCAGTTTTGAACCAGAGGTATTGCAGAATTTAAGGATTAGGATATGTCTGATAAAATCCCGAAAGCAAAGGGTCAGACACACAAACTGTTTAAATTTATGGCAGCAAGAGGGCGATATGCAAAGAGAATTAGCTCACGCAGCAGGTTCCAAACTTAGAAGGAAAATGATGGCAACCGCACCACCACCACCGTATATTGTAGGGGAGAAAGTGGCTACAGACAATGGCATATTGGTATCCGATAAGAGTATAGTTGATAAATGCACTAACGCTAACCCTTGCAAGTTGTATCCCATTTTAAACTTTCCTCAGGACTGCGAGCAAGAAGATGAGCTCAACACGATATCGGCACTCTCTCTAGCAGCCACCATACAGAACACTCAGCTGGGCACGGCCCAACCAGTAAGATCAGTAGTAAGGCCCCCTAGCGGAGGGATAAGTGAGATCGTGTCCACAGGTAAGTACGGTACCATACATTATGCAGAAACAATAGCACCTCAGATTGTGGAGTCAACTCAGAATGACGTAATTGAATTAAATCCTGTCCCGGGTGATCGCAGTCCCCAATGGGAAGACTGACGCTCAGGGAGTCACTCCCATCAGAAACATTGCTATGCATTGTCCCTGGTCCCGGACAGAATTGAGGACAATTATGTCTGAATTTCCCGATCCCAGAAAGGATCTAGTCGCATGCCAGAGGTTCATTAAAGAATTAGGTAACGCCACCGAACCCACAAACAAAGATTGGCGAACAGTGCTACGAGTATGTTTACCTTCCAATATTGACCCCGCGAAATTCATTACTGATTGTAAATTAGACGCAGAAGTACCTCTCACTGATGAGTACACTGAGGAGAATGTACAACAAATCAATCTGCAATTAGGAGTATATTTCCCTACTGTTGTCAAATGGAATAAAATCTTTTCCATAAGACAAAAAGAAGGTGAAACGGCATCTGAATATTTCCACCGAGCACTGCAGGAAATGGCTAGATACACTGGGATCGAGGACATTAAGGAAAATGTACATCACAGGGAGGTAGCTGTGTCAATATTAATGGACGGGTTAAAAGAGACATTAAGAACAAGGGTACAAACCACTCTACCTAACTGGAGAGGTATCTCGGTGGCTGCATTAAGAGAGTCCGCTATCGAGCACGATCGGAACGTCATTAAGCACAGGGAGTCACAGGGGGATAAGCTGATGACAGTAAGTATAAATGCTCTTACAACCAAACCGCATCAGCCAAAACCCCAGATCCCTGATGGTAAGTCACGTTTAGTAGTACGCTATAACTGTCAGAAGGAAGGACATTTTGCACGGAATTGTAGGTATACAAACACACATAAGGTATACCGACCCCCTAGACCAGGATATGAACCACATTATAATACACATAATAGGGATCAGGGATCGCATAGGAGAAGTTATGAGCCACATGCAGGGGAAACAAGGAGGTACCCACCTAGGAGAGACTGGCAGACCTCCGAAAATTCTCAGTTACCCCCCTCACATATTGTAGCTGCCAGTGCGCTGCGGGAGGGTCACACTATACAATAGCGGTTGGGCCACACCTGTAGTCTGCAGCCAGTGAAGTTGATTGATAGCCGTGGTAGTGAACCTGAGGTCACAGTTGATGTAACTGGTAGATCATTACCTTTTCTTGTAGATACAGGGGTGGCCAGGTCAGTGTTAAATTCAACGGTAGGTATGAAAACCACGGGTAAAACAATTTCGGCAATGGGAGTAGCAGGAGTAGTGCAACACTACCCTTTGAGTAGACCTGCGGAGATTACGATAAGGCCCTTGCAGACCAAGCATTCCTTTTTGCTAGCTGCATCAGCTCCGACTAATCTACTTGGGAGAGATCTATTGTGTAAAATGGGGTTTGTCATATATTGTACTCCTGAGGGTGTCTTCTTGGATATACCCGAGAATCACGTTCAGGAAGTGCAGGATATGTTAGACACCCCACAAAGGCTAATGTCACACTCTGCTGGTATAGACAGGTGTCCATCCAAGGTAGAGGAAATGATCTCACAAATACCGGGATCCCTCTGGACCAAAGATGGACAAGACACTGGATTGATGGCGAATGTAGCTCCAGTAGTAGTGCAAATAAAAGATGGTAGGATAGCTCCAAAAATCCCTCAGTACCCTCTGAAGCCAGAGGTGGAATTAGGAGTGTACCCAGTCATAGAGCGCTTGCTACAACAGGGCATCCTAGTCAGGACGTCCAGCACTGCCAATAGTCCCATCTTCCCTGTGAAAAAGAGTGGGGGGAGGGGTTACAGGCTAGTGCAGGATCTAAGGGGGATAAACAAGATAGTTGAGAGCCAATTCCCAGTAGTGCCAAATCCAGCTGTCATCCTCATGCAAATTCCCCCTACTGCAACATTTTTCACTGTCATTGACCTCTGTTCTCCTTTCTTTTCTGTCCCTCTGCACCCTGACAGCCAATACCTGTTTGCATTTACATACAGGAGAGTACAGTACACCTGGACTCGTCTACCCCAAGGTTTCATTGACAGCCCAAGTATTTTCTCCCAGGCTCTGCATGACTGTTTACAATCCTTTCAACCTGAGAGCGGATCAGTATTAATACAGTATGTAGATGACTTACTGCTGTGTTCTGATTCACTCGAATCGTCCTTGAAAGACACGAAACAGCTTCTGTTTCACCTTTCTAATACGGGACACAAGGTTTCAAAGGATAAGTTGCAGTTGTTCCAGACCAGGGTAAAATATTTGGGACATTCTTGACGCAAGGACTTAGACACCTCACCGCTGATAGAATACAGACGATTCGCGACATGACTCTGCCACAAACCCAGCAACAGATCCGCACTTTTCTTGGAATGTGTGGGTACTGCCGAAACTGGATCCCAGGGTTCTCCATACTGGCTTTACCTTTGCAAGAAATGGTCTCTTCAAACAAACCAGATCGGATCTCGCACACAGATGAGTCCAAACTAGCATTTGAGAGACTCAAACAGTGCCTATCACAGGCACCTGCATTAGGCATGCCAGATTATGGGAAACCCTTTGAATTGTACGGTACGGAAAGTGCTGGGTGTGCGGCAGGTGTCCTAACCCAGAGACATGGTGATGCCAGCAGGCCGGTAGCTTACTACAGTGCACAGTTGGACACCGTAGCGCGGTCTCTCCCCACATGCTTGCGAAGTGTTGCAGCGATAGCTTTGCTAGTAAGTAAAAGCGAAGACGTAGTGTTAGGACACAACCTGCAGTCCATACACCTCATGCAGTGTCAGCCTTACTGAACTCCGCCCAAACCAGACATGTCTCATCGGCACGGTTTACAAGGTGGGAATTAGCACTAATGGCCCCTGTAAACGTCACCATAAAGAGATGCAGCGCACTAAATCCTGCAACTTATCTGCCGGGTGTGCCTGGACAGGCACAAAGGGTGGAGGATGAGAATGATGGTGAAGGAGGATTTAGTGCAGACACTGACACGCATGATTGTATGGAATACCTGAACCAGACTTTCACTGCAAGACCCGACATTAGTGACAACCCACTGGAAGGCGTAGATTTTACTTTTTACACTGACGGTAGTTGCCACAGACAGACGGACTCGGGAGACCTGTGTACTGGGTACGCAGCCGTAGATGACAGAGGTATCATAGAAGCTGAACCCCTGGGCCCACCACACTCAGCACAAGTTGCTGAGCTGGTCACCCTAACCAGAGCGTGTGAATTGGCCAAGGGTAAGTCAGCCAATATATACACAGATTCTAGGTATGCCTTTGGAGTAGTGCATGATTTCGGGGCCCTATGGCGCCTCAGAAATTTAATGACGGCAGCTGGCACACCTGTAGTGCATGCATCCCACATAAAAAGGCTTCTAACAGCGATACAAGAACCAGACAGAGTGGCTGTTATCAAGTGCAAAGCACACACTTACAACCAAGATCCAATTTCACTTGGTAACAGCAGGGCAGACGAGGCTGCTAAATCAGCAGCCAGCACCCCCATACAAACAGATATCACATCACTGATGACATTCAACACAATCAACACACAAAAATTTATTGAAATGCAAAATGTGTGTTCTCTACAGGAAAAGGCGGTCTGGAGGTCAAAGGGGTATGGCCAGGAGTCCTCAGGACTCTGGACAGGGTAAGCCAGTGGCCCCCAGAGCATATCCTCCAAGCTTAGCTGAGGCGGCACACGGTCTGACTCATCTGGGTAAAGAGGGTATGTGTAAGCTGGTGAGAGCCTACTGGTGTGCGCCAGGATTCTCTTCTCATGTGGGTAAGAGAGCAATGACATGTCTTACTTGCTTGAGGAAGATTATTGGAAAGTCTATACCAACAGAACCATCCCATATCCCGCCGACAGACGGCCCTTTTCAGGTAATACAAATTGACTTCATACAGTTACCACCCTGTAGGAATTTAAAATATGTGTTAGTCTGTATTGATGTGTTTTCCAATTGGGTAGAAGCGTTCCCTGCTGCCACAAATACTGCTACATTCACTGCAAAGAAAATTGTGCAGGAATTTGTGTGTAGATATGGTATCCCTAGAATAATTGAAAGCGATAGGGGTACCCATTTTACAGGTGAAGTCTTTCAGGTTATGTGCAAAATGATGGGAACTAATAGTAAGCTGCATACTCCGTACCGCCCACAGGCGAGTGCGAAGGTGGAGAGAGTAAACAGCACTATTAAGAACAAGCTGAGCAATGTGATGGCTGAAACTGGATTGTTGTGGCCAGAAGCTTTGCCACTGGTATTGTACAGCATCAGAACCACTCCCAGGTCCCCACTTAACCTATCACCCTTTGAGATTCTTTTTGGTCGACAACCCCATGTAATGATAGACCCCCAGGATGATTTGAAATGCAATAACGAAGTGACTGTAAAATATTTGGTTAAGATGAGCCAGCAGCTGAGGAATCAAAATAGAAATCTAAAGCTGGTGATTCCTGACCTACCGAACAGTAACTGTCATGACATTTTACCTGGGGATTATGTAATGATTCGAAATTTTCTACGCTCAGGTTGCCTCATTGACAGGTGGGAAGGACCGTATCAAGTCTTACTAACCAGCACGACAGCATTAAAGGTTGCCGAAAGAGAGACTTGGGTCCACTCGTCCCACTGTAAGAAGGTCGCTGACCCAGAGAGAACCCGTGACAAAGAGCAGAGTGTAGAGAACATCGTATCACTGGAGTGTCTGTTCCGGGAAGGTTGATAGGCAGTACTGTTGAGACGGAATCTGAGCACGGAGAACAACAAGACCAGAGGCGGTTGTCGCACCAGTTTTTCTTTTTTATTATTTTCTCCATCTCCCACTACCCTCCTTCTCTCCTTCCCTTTCCTCCCCCTTCTTGTTTCCTTTCTCTTTCCTTAACAAGATGGACTTACCCCAAGAGACTGCATTCCGGTTTTCCTGTTAACCCTGTTGACCAGAACAGTCTGTTTCGGTGAAAGTCCCAGAGAGGTCGAGAAAGGATCTGGAATGGGTTCTGATGGTGAGGACGGATTTGTAGAAATCCAAGAGCAACACATCACTCGAGCAAAGGCGAGTATCAGAAAACGATCTGGTAGTCAGGGAGCTCGGAGGCACTGTGAAGGGTTATTGGCTGAGGAAAATTGCATTTGTAGGAATTGTGAGAACATAGTTGAGGATGGGTGCATCCAGAGATGTCAGTCCAGCCTTAATATCAACATGGACCGTCATCCATTGAGTGATTACCACTCACTAGTGGGTAAGGTTTTAAACCAGACAGAATGCTGGGTGTGCTCACAAGTACCTCAAGGTCAGAGCAAGTCAGGATTAGTACCGTACCCTTTAGCAATAGATGAGGTACTCGAATTACGGGGTGGGAGACCGGTGGACAAGAAATTTAATATTTCTATGCCCCTTAGTTTGAAGCTCCACCAGTATCATGTAGATAGATCCTTATTATGCTTTAACATTTCCAATTACCGAAAACCAGGAAATTGGGAGGTGACATGGAATAATCAAACCATGGCCTTTTCGCACAGAGCTGATAGGATACCCATAAACTCTGAATTTATACGCCAAATAGCCAACAGTTGGAGGTATTTTCGGTATAGGTATACTCGAGGAAGCAAGACCATGTGGGTTGGAGAAGTATCACCAGGGTACTGTGCTCATATCATCCAGCCTGATACTTGTACTGAGCAGATGGGAGAACTAGGGATTGGGTTTTTTACTTGGAAAGTTTGTAATATGGTAATGTCATATTCTGTCCCATATGTTCTCCCCGATGATGCCTATTTCATATGTGGGAGGAAGGCGTATAAGTGGCTTGCCCCGAACTCAGAGGGATTGTGTTATGTTGGAAGAGTGTTGCCAGAGGTCATGACCATAACCCATGATAAGATGAAAGACGTTCACCGCAGTGCTCAGGCTCCTTATACTCATACTCACTATGAACACATCCTTAAGAGACACCTCATAGATAGGACAGAGCACGTAGCCTCTGATTTGATCCACGAATCCACCGGGATTCAATTCCTTCTCGCATTAGACATCACCCGTACTGCCAGAGGAATTATAAATTATAGGTATATCCATGCGCTAGCGAACTTGATAGATAATATCACTGAGATGTATGACGACACCTTCAGGTATACGGGTAGGGAGTTGCAAGCTTACAAGACAGAACTGATCCAGCATAGGATGGTCCTCAATTATATCACAGCCGTGACGGGTGGGTACTGTGTCACTTTGGCAACTCAATATGGTGTGAAGTGCTGCACGTATATTACAAACAGCACTGACGACCCCACAGAGATTATCTATCAAAAGATGGATGATATATTGCAGTTGAAGTGGGAGTTCCGGAGGAGACACAACCTTACCCTGACTGCTGTGAGTAATGAGCTGACCGGCTGCGTCTCATGGTTGAACCCACGAAATTGGTTCTCAGGATTAGGAGAGTGGGCTAAAAATGTTATTATGAGTGTGGGAAAGTTTCTCCTTTGTATCCTGGGAGTCGTCATAATTATTGGATTGATATTTAGGTGTGTTCGAATTCTGATGCGGCGCAAGCACGGCACAAAATTGATGAGTTTAAGGAGCGGGGGCATTGTTACAGCAGCAGATTTAATTTATGACCCATCCATAGAGACAGTGTTATGATAAGGATTGCAAATGAATTCCATGGCCTGTTTCTTTCACCCGTTTTTCCTTTGTCTCCCCCTTTGCCCAGATACACCGATCCGGAAAAGACATCGACCCTACCCAAGAACGATTATGAAAATGTTATGTGAACGTATTTTAGATACGTGTCTTATCTTCATCTCTACAACCTTCAGTTAGTGACACACAGAGTCGACAGGTGATATCCACATATACTAGCACTCACATATGATCCCCCTCCATGTATCGTCAACTAAATGTGCACCCCATTTGTTGGAACAAGAAGCCGAAAAGAGCTTGGTAGTGTTTGTTGGCCCACTTACAGACCCTTAATACGGGATAAGAAGGATTTAATGTATACTTCGCAATACCTCGAAGCTTATCTAGAACATATACGGCACGATGATACATGCCCCTCAGACATGGATTCATACATACATGCTTTTACTATCCCACTAGGTCATACATTTCCCGCCAACACCTCTCCTCCTACCATCCAATCATCTGTAGATATTGTATTGTATATATTTCTGTTTAGTGTTTAGATAGTGGCAGTTATTGCTGACTGCCAAAGGGTGGACTGTCAAAGTCGAAAAATATTCCAGAACACACAGCACGTATAAAATACACACACATGCCCACTGCGTGTGCACTTGTTCCGCCGTGCGTGCACATATCCGCAATTTACGTATGGTCGCTCCCGCGGTCCTGCGCGTGGTATGGGTATTTACGGCGGAGTTTGTGAACGCATGGAGGGCTATCAAAACTTTACATATTTAATCCAAATAGTGCACATTGTACACATAGTCCCCCTGCACCACATCAGCAAGTATCAACAGTTTAAATGATTTCAGAACAAAGGGATTCACCTTTGCATGATAGGAGGGGACAGACTAAGGTAATAAGGTGGTGTCTGGTATCCAGCTGTAGGGTATTTTAAGGGTAACATTCCGGTGTTGGTTTGCGGAAGATCGCATGTTCCTATGGATAGTTATGTGCAGAAGCAGAATATAGATATAAACTGTATTTACTGTATATTATGTATGCGGCGGGAATCCAGAGACGACCACCCACAAGAGCAGTTGAGAAAGACATCGCCCACCTTTTCAAATCAACCTATGACCTCTCCTGTACTGTAAAGATGCATCCCTGTGTCCAATGGAGAAAGGGATTACAGTATCCATTGTATTGCTTTTGGAAGTAGTGTATAAAAAGCCTGTTGCTGCCTGGCCGGTCAGAAGACTCTTAACGCTATCTACCTGATTAGCGGAGGACTGGACCAGGAAGCGCATGCGAATATTCTCACGTATGTACATTGACTGTAGCCATTTTCTCTGTTGTATTGTAGTGTATAAATTGTATTGTTAACCCCCTTTCAGATATATTACTCTGTGGTGTCGGAACCCAGTGATTAACTACAAATCGTGTTGTGTCCTCTTTTCCCTGCAAGGGTTTAAAGTGTATTACATTACCTAACTGTATAAGGTTCAAAAGTGTATTAATAAGGTGTGTACGCGCTGCGGGTACTTTGTACCGTCAGCGCTGCATAAGGTGTAAAGTATAATATCATTGCATTGCATTACTACGAAGGTTTAAGGTGTATCAACTGAGTGTGTACGCGCTGCGTGTACTTTGTACCTTCAGCGCGGCGTTTGTACGCAGAGTCCGTACACGGTACGGGACTCATTACGCAAGTAGCGTAAAAGGTATATAGAGTGAATATTAAGTTTAGCGGTCGTAGCGGCTCCATAGTAAAAGTGTGTTTAAAGGTATAGCTTTATGGTTTAAGATAATATCGACATTATCAGTGTCTCTGCTTGATATGTTTAACCTAACTTTATCTAAATTATCTGTTTCATTTTTTTTTAAAGCAGCAATCCATTGAAAACATTAGTTGATTCGTAACATAAATCACTGTGGCATGCAATAAGAAAAATATTGGTATTAGAAAATTCTCTTTGCTTGTTTTTATTTGTGATTTATAAATCTACCATGGCAGCCACAATCACATGAGCCTGTGCCTAGAAGCCACTCCTATTTTCCCTATGGAAAGATTTTGAAAGGAGATACTGATTTGCACGAACACAGATAAGAAAATCCAAATGCATGCTAAAAGTAATTGACTTGATATTTAAAAAAGAAAACCCTACTGAGAATTGCTCCTTTAAATACAATACATATTTAGTTTAACTATTTATTTTATATTTTTACTGTGCCCAAATGGATTGAATATTAAATAGATACAGATATAAAACGGAAAAAAAACTTTCAAGCTGCAATATGTTATCAGAACGGAAAAGATTTTAACATTTTTTTTTTTTTTTTTAAATCATGTGAAATTACTCTTGTTATACAGTACTATAAATCTGGATCTAGATATTGGACCACTCACCAGCCTCTGACAATAGTTCAGTAGCTTTTGAAAAGATATGGTAAATGCTGCTATTTAACATTCATTAAAGTGGAATATTTAAATGTATTTAATTTAGATTATAAACATACAGTATTCTGTTGTCATGCCAAGCAGCATGAATGAGGCCTAACAATTAGGAAATCATTCTGTGGAGGGGATGTTGTAAAGATGCCGGATGTCGAAATCCCAGCAGTCAGAATACCGACAGTGTAGGCCCAACAGCCATCAAAATGCTGATGCCGGAGTCCTGACAGGGTCAGGAGACCTACTCTGGCATCCTGACCATGGCAGCGGGGGAGGAGGGTTTGGTGTTAGGCACCACCAGGGGGATGTTAAGTTTAGGCACTAAGGGGGTAGGTTAAGGTTAGGCTGCGGGAAGGGAGGGTAATGCTGCATTCACACCGCAAATGCCGGGTCCTACCCGGTAAGACAAACGTGTACTTACCGGGTGGGATCCGGCATTTGCGCTCCGTTGCAGGCTTCCCGACCCGGCAATATACCGGGTCGGTTGCCATGACAACGGAGGCCGCAGCAGCAGCAGGGGCGGGGGTGGAGGCGGCGTCGGGAGATGAGCTCATCTCCAGCGCCGCCTCTCCCTATCTTGTGAATGGGAACCGTGTCGCATCGACACGGCTCCCATTCACACCGCACCTGACCCGGTAATCAACCCGGGTAAAACCCTTCTTTTTTACCGGGTTGATTTACCGGGTCAGGCGTCCCGCTAAATCGCCCAGTGTGCTTTCACATCGCACACTGACCCGGTTCGACACGGCAATATGCCGTGTCGGTACCGGGTTATTTGTGCGATGTGAAAGGGGTATTAGGGTGTTACCTTGCCCCGGTCATGAATTCACCTATAGGGATTCCGGCATCTGTATTGTGACAGCCGGCATCCCGTCCTGGTGGTCAATCATACTGATCCCCTGATGCAGTAAGCAAAGCAAAAAGAAATAGCGCAAACTAAGGTGCGATGCAAAGAGTGCAAATACATTTTTTTTTTCATGCAAGGTAAATACTGGCTGCTTTTGCATGTAGGCAACACATACCAGACATCTTTATTTTTTCACTGCAATTTAGATTTGAGTTTGAACATGTCCTTCCCAGATCTAAATCCCTCTGCACGTTATATTTGCCTTCCTGCAGTGCAACATGGTTTTACCAAGATGCAGTTACTTGCTTTAATAGCTTTGCTCCCAACTCAGTAAAAGCCCCTTAATTATAACATTATCATATACAGGTAGCATTTCCCTTTAATAACACTCCTGAAAATGACAAGTATCTGAGTGCTCCTAAATGGATAGCAAGTTTAGAATGCACATTGGGGACAGAAACTGTCTCCTATGGAAAAGAGTTATGGAATTTAACAATCAATCGAACCAGACTTTCTGTCTCGGCAGATCATTTTAAATATTCTTCATAATGTTTGCCAAAATGTTCATTCTGTATTGATATTGCAATATCTATCTATGATAATATCTATTATAATATAATATCTATGATAATATCTACCCTCTAGTTATTAACCTTGTTTTGTTTGCTACTAACTGTGGTTACATTAAAATCTATCGCTTTTCATTTTAATCTACTCTTTCTTTTTAACAGGTTTGACGACGCACCCCCGATACATTTAAAGCCATAGAATTTGATTCCTGTTGCAGTGACACTGTAAAATAGGCTTCTATGATGTTTTCCCCAGTGGAATAAACATGTCAAGAATTCTAGGATACAAAAAGAAAAATATTGTTTTTTTCTACGTATAGGGGTATATGCAATTAGCGGCGAATCGCGGCAATTTTTCGCCCGTTTTTTAATTCGACACAATTCGACCGTCTAATTTCGGCAAGTGGGTGCCGAAATTGACCATATTCAATAAAAAACGGATTCGACAGTCCCGCTGACGAAAAACGGCCGATTTGACGGATTTTGATCCGATTTTTTAACATACATAGATCTTCAAGGCTCGCACAGCATCCATTACCTCCGGAGGAGCAGAAGCGCCAGAACCGGATGGAATCACAATAGGCTGATTCAAGTGAAACGCAGAGACAACCTTCGGCAGGAACTGCTGTCTAGTCCGGAGCTCTGCTTTGTCCTCGTTAAAGGCCAAGTATGAACATTTACGACAAGGCCCCCAATTCTGAGACACGTCGAGCAGAAGCCAGGGTCAGTAATATCACCGTTTTCACGTGAGGTACTTGTCTTCTACCATTATCAGAGGTTCAAACCAGGAGGACTGTAGAAAATCCAACACTACATTTAGATCCCAGGGTGCCGTAGGCGGCACAAAAGGAGGTTGGATGTGGAGTACCCCTTGCAAGAATGTCTGAACTTCTGGCAACACTGTCAATTTATTCTGGAAGAAAATGGAGAGGGCTGAAATCTGGACCTTAATGGAACCCAGATGTAAGCCTTTATCCACACCAGCCTGCAAGAAACGTAAGAAAGTGAAACTCAGCAGGCGGATACGTGCGCTCCTCGCACCAAGAGACATATCGACATATCTCGTCCAGAAATGATGATAGTGTTTTGACATCATCGGTTTTCTTGGAAAGGCCCTTGTTAGCTAGGATGTTCCGCTCAACCTCCATGCCGTCAAACTAAGTCACCGTAAGTCCGGGTAGACGAATGGTCCTTGTTGAAGAAGATTGCTTTTTAGTGGCAGAGGCCAAGGGTCTCTGACGGACATGTCCGGAAGATCCGCGTACCACGCCCTCCGAGGCCAATCCGGGTCAATCAGAATTGCCTGGACTCTTTGATTCCTGATTCACTTGAGCACCCTTGGGAACAATGGAATCAGAGGAAACAGGTAGTCCAGCTGGTAAGGCCAATGTGATGCCAGTGCATCCACTGCCCTCGCCTGAGGGACCGTGGTCCATGAGCAATACCAGGGAAGTTTCTTGTTGAGACGAGAAGCCATCATGTCTATCAGCTGGCAGCCCCACCAGTTGATGACCCGCTGGAACACCTGCTGGTGGAGACCTTACTCCCCCGGGTGGAGATCGTGACGACTCAGGAAGTCCACTTCTCAGTTGTCCACACCCGGAATGAAGATTGCTGACAGAGCTCTTGCATTTATTTCTGACCAGAGGAGTTTCTTTGATACCTCTCGCATGCAGGCTCTGCTTTTTGTCCCACCTTGTCGATTGATATATGCCACTGCCGTGGCATTGTGCGACTGTACCTGGATCGCGTGATCCGTGAGCAGAGGAGAGGCCTGAAGCAGTGCATTGTAGATCGCCCGAAGCTCCAGAATGTTGATCAGAAGGAGGCTTTCGTGGGCTGACCACCTGCCCTGGAGCTGTGCCCCTTGGGTGACAGCATCCCTTCCCCTTAGACTAGCATCTGTCGTGAGGAGGGTCCAATTTTGGATCTCGAAACTCCAGCCTTCCAGAAGATTGGAGGACTGCAGCCACCACAGGAGGGAAATCCTGGCAGGAGATGACAGCCGAATCATCCGGTGCATCTGTAGATGTGATCCGGACCACTTGCTCAGGAGATCCAACTGAAAAGTTCTGGCATGGAACCTCGTATGACAATCTTATGCAAAGATGGATGGACACTCGAGTTGGATCACCATGCGGACTATCTCCTGAAGTGTTCTCACCTTGTCCTCTGGTAGCAACACCTTCTAGACCACACTATCCAGCAACATCCCCAGGAACAGGAGCCGCTGAGTTGACTCCAGGTGGGACTTCTTTAAGTTGAGTATCCACCCATGGTGTGACAGAAGTTGGATAGTGCGCTTGATATGGAGCAATAAAAGCTCCCTGGATCTTGTCTTTATCAGAAGATAGTCCAGGTAAGGGACAACATTGACCCCCTGGACCGGGAGTTGGAACATAATCTCCGACCTCACCTTTGTGAATACCCTCAGAGCTGTGGACAGGCCAAAAGGCAGTGCCTGGAATTGTAAGTGATCGTCCAGCAGGGCAAACCGCAGGTACGCCTGATAAGGTGGCCAAATCGGAATATGGAGGAGACCATGAATTCCTGTTCTTCCAGGCCCGCAATCACTGCTCGCAGGGATTCCATTTTGAACATGAACACCTTCAAATAAGGATTATCACAACTGAGGGCTGGTGCTGACCAGGGGGAAGCCTCAGTTGTAGGGGCTGAGGTATATGTGTACCTGGGAGGCAGTACAGGGTTCTTGGACATGCAGGGAACCTTTAGAACAAATGCCCGAAGGCGTGACCACGACAACAAGGGAAAGTTCAAAGGTTTTATTAAACACAGTTCAGAGGAATACTGATGACTTTGTACTGGTAATAGGAAACACCGTTCAGAGAAATACTTGGGATCGATGACGGAACACCGATGGTGACTTGGAATCGATGACAGAACACCGATGGTTACTTTGGGATCGTTGGTAAGCTTTGAGTGAAGCTGGGGTTCGCAGATAGAAATGCACTATTGTACTTAGAAGCACAGGTGAAGCATGAAGTGATGCTGGGGATCGCTGGAGAATGGCTGCTGGGAAGCCGGAGTTCAGACACAGGTGAATCAGGGTAGACTGTAGAGGGTTAATCACTGGAGTGTCGGGTTACACTGCAGAGTATAATCACCAGGGAGTCAGGCTGTACTGCAGAGAAAGTCCATGGGAGAACTGCACACTGGAATCACTGAAGACAATTGAAGCACTGACATCTTTCCACCCCAGGAACAGGATATTTATACCTGCTGGGAAGCAGGGATTGGCTGGCTGATTATCCAGAGACCAGAGTGCAGCTGCTGTGTAATCAGGCTGAGAGCAGAGTGCAGCTGATAGGCTGAAAGGTAACATGTGATTAGGAAAACATGGCTGCGCCCATGGTAGCTTTTGGAGGGAAAGATTGTTTGTAACTTGAATGTGAGCTTTAACCATGAAGCTGCCAGAATCACAGTAAAGAGATTTGAGACAATGAGATGCAGCGTGCTGCACACAGACAGTGCAGATGGAATCCAGGCTTGGAACACTGGGACAGTCTCAGGAGTCATTTGGAAGGTAAAAACTGATAAGGAATTACCTAGATCGTGACAAGGATTCAAGGATTTTAGATTCAAAATGGGTCTTACCGAACAGTCCGGTTTCGGCACCACAAACAGGTTGCAGTAAAACCCCTTGCCACGTTGAGGTATTGGTTCTGGAACAATGACGTGGGACTGGACCAACTTTTGGATGGCCTGTTGCAACGTAAATTGCATATCTTCGTAAGCTGGTAAGCTTAATTTGAAAAATCGTTGGGGAGAACTGTCGAACTCCAGCTTGTAGCCCTGAGAAATTAGATTTCTGACCCAGGTATCCTGGAAGGAAGTCTCCCAGACGTGGCTGAAGTGACGCAGACGAGCTCCCACCTCGAGATCCCCTCGGGTTGGGTGGCCACCATCATGCTGAGGCCTTAGCGGAAGCAGAACTGGCGGTCTGATCCTGCGAGCTGGTGCTTGCAGGCTTTCTGGACTTACCTCTGGTGCTCTAATTCAACCCCAAAGAGCCATTCCCCAGAAAAGGGGAGGGATTCCACATATGTTTGGATTCTGTGTCCGCAATCCACTGACGTAACCACAAGGCCCTGTGCGCCGAGACTGCCATGGCAGAAGTCCTAGCATTAATGTCCCCATCTCCTTGAGCGAATCACAGAGGACACGTGTAGTGTCCTAATGGTGTTTTAGGAAGGTCGCCATAGTGACCAAGTGCATATCCCCCGAGAGGACCCCCTGAATTTCAGTGCCCCAGAAATAAATGGCATGGGTCATCCAGCAACCCACAATGACCGGCCTTTGTGATACACCTGCTGCCATGTAAATAGATTTGAAAGTAGTCTCTATTTTTCTATCCCCGGGACCCTTCATAGTAAAGACGCCTGGAGCAGGCAGCACAGTCTTTTTGGACAGGCAAAAGACTGACACATCAACCCCTGGGGGTTCTTCCCAAAATGTCCTACCTTCAGGAGCAAATGGGAAAGTGCGCAAACATTTTTTGGACACTTGGAATTTTTTGTCTGGATTTTTCCAGGCCAGTTTGAATAGGTCATCTAACACTGTAGAGTCAGGGAAAGTGACATTAGGCTTGTTTTGAATAAAGAAAAATGACTGCTGTGACGCAGTGTCCTCTAGAGGGAGCTTTAACACGTCCCGTATAGCCAGAATTAGGGGTTCGATACCCTGAGCAGAATCGGGATCCCCACTAACATCCCCATCCTCCTGTATATCCTCATCTGTTTCAGAGAGTAGAGCAGGTAACCCACTCTTCTGTGGACCTGCCTGAGAGAGGGGGGCTGTGCTGCATCTGCCCTAGCAGCTAAATCTGCAACAGCCTGTTGTAGTAGCTGAGTTTTCTGTACATTAGCAGTGAGCTGGGATGACATATCTGACATCAATCATAGTTTTTAGAGACCCTAGCCAGTGGGGCTCTGGACCCTCTCCCCAGCCCTTTCGCTGATTTGTGAAGATTGGCTGCATTGTTCACATGAAATAAATTCAGATGATAATGGAGATAATCTGGTGTGGCATACATTGCACAGCTTGTGTTTACTCAGTAAGCACAAAACATACACACAGTTATATTGCAAGCCTGCCCTACTGTATGTGAGAGGAGACACAGAGAGAAGAACACCAGCACATCCTGAGCTGTACAGCCCCAGTGAGGCTGTCAGCTAACTATATTCCAGTAAACACTAAAAAAATTCTGTCCTAGAGAGGACCCAGATAGTGAACACAAGCGGCTCTCCCTCTTTTCTACACCCTGTACCAGATATTCAGCATGGTTGAGGAATCAGGTAGCGCTGTGTGTGCTGAGAATGGCTGCAGTAAGCAGAGGAAGGAGCCAAAACACCTCAGGTCCCGCTCTGATGTAGCTCTGCCCCCTCCAATGGTGCCTGAGTTACAGTGATAATTATACTTGCAAAGTCTCCATATAGCTTAAAAACATCACAACAAGTGCTAGTCAAAGCGTTTTTATGCCAGTCTACACATGGGATCGTAGCGGGACCCCCCGGGAGGGTCCGCACTCCACGCCCATGGTCAGCCGAACAGTGAACCGGGGGACTACCCTAGCGGGCCCCCGGTGTGTACTCACCACTGATGTCAGCTTCAGGCAGCGTTAGGGGTGTGTAGCGTGCTGAGGCTGTGACAGCCAAGGTGCAGTGCCCCGATGAACAACAACCCCTCAGGACGGTGGTCCTGCGGCGGAGAAGCGGCTCTACACCACGTAAAGCCAGTGACCCCCCCCCCCTAACTCCCACGGAGCGGTTATGCTGTTGCCCAAACAGGAAACCGAAAATAACAAACATAAAAAAGAAATTGAAGAAAACTCTGGAGCTCAGAGATGTGCATCCTCTCTCCCGAGGGCACTTTTTTCTAAACTGTCTGTGGGAGGGAACATAGAGGGGAGGAGCCAGCATACCCAGTTGAAGAAATTTAAAGTGCACTGGCTCCATTGGACCCCGTTTATACCCATCGTACTAGATACCCCAATATCCCTTACGGATGCTAGAGAACTAAATATATATATATAAGGTTTGGATCATAGAGTCGACAGTAACTGTTACTATTCCCAATCGTTGTCCACGTAGATTGTAAAGTATGAATTTGTGGAAAATTTATTTTTTTAAAATGTGAAAAACTCATGCCGACCTTTTCACATGTCGACCTGTGCTATGTCGACCCATTGAGCATGTCGACCTAATGCATGTCGTCCTAAAGACAGGATACAATATATATAGTCCATTTTGTAGAAAGTAGAGTGCACGCACCAGGGGCTTTGCAATAGAGAGTCAAATTTTTTACAAGATATCATCATCAGCAGCATAGGTTGATGTTTCGGTCACAAAGCTTCCATCTGGACATATCAAATAACAAGCACAAAACAGAAACATACACAATCGTGCTCAGAACCTCCTTATATACCCATATCCATTAAGAAGCCAATAAGTCCCGCCCCACCAGCGCACAGAGACTGGAATTGATGTCACAAATGTATAACGACTAATATTTCTATTAGACAGGGCTCACCACTAAGTTAAATCAGCATACTGCCCAACACATAAGCTACCTGTGGATTATTGTAAGAACGCTGTAAACTTTGCAAAACAGGTTGAGCTGCAGCATGTTAGTTACCCGACTTTTTGTCTGCGCTACACGGCGACCATAAAAGCTGTCCAATTTGTTCCACCGGAAGACTTGATAGCCTCGGCACTGTGCACCATTATAATCTGCGGCACAAGGAAACTATGTATACTGCTTATAAACATTAAAGTACATATATTGCTATGCATTGGTCTAACGTAAATAAATATATGAATACCAGACATGGGTACTTCCACAATTGCGGTTGAAAGCAAAACAGAAGTGCCCCAGGCATTCCATTGGCTACTTATGAGCCAGTCACCAGTCAAAACATCTTTAACATTAAAAGAACTATATATAGAAATGCTTATAACAGTAAAATGTAAGACCCTATAGCAGTAAAATTATAACATTTGTACACTTTTTCCAAGGACCCCCCCCCACCCCCACCCAACAAATTATCTCAGCCCAGGGGACTGTTCTACAGTCGTTAGCACAATTGGTCGACTTCCATTTGCAATCATGTGTCAAGTGGATTGGTAGCTATATCAAGGATATCAGTGATTTTTTGAATAGTATAAGAAACATTGATTGATTTACTTGAGAACTGCTTGCTAGCACCCGTGGATGTCTGCTCACTCTACACCATGATACCGCATGATGATGGTGTAGAGGTAGTACAACCATCAGTAATTGAGGGAGTTCTTATAGGTCCACTGATTGAATTTTTGGTGTCTTTACTCCAAAAAGTTAAATTATTTTCTTCAACATATCTTTTATGTACAACTGTCAGGAATGCCCATGGGCTCCAATGTGGCACCTGCATATGCCAATATGCATGGACCATTATGAGAGACAATACATTGTGCCACAATATGGGCATAACATCATACATTACAGACTTTTTTTTAAATTATTAATATTTGTTGCAATGTTGAGCTCTCCTTTCAAGAAATGTTGAATGCTCTCAATGTTATGGATAGTCCAATACGATTTACAGCTTTGGTTGATAGATTCCAGGTGCATTTTCTGGATATTATGGTCTTTAAGAAGGACAGGAATTTAGCACACACACTTTTTTGTAAGTCAATGGACACAATACCCTGCTTCTGGCTACAAGCAATCATCTAGATGCACTAAAAATGTTTTACCAGTCTCCCAATTCTTGAGAATACTGAGGAATAACTCTGAAGTTGATATGGCTGAAATCCAAATTGAAGAGACCTAACAAAGTTTCCAGGCAAGAAACTATAAAAGTGGAAATATTGAACACAGTCTCCTCAGGGCAAGCAAGTCATTTTAAATTACAAATAATGTCTCAACCAGTTCTGTAACATATCGAAAAATGATACTTGGTGTCTAAAGTGACACGAACCTGCATACGACACAAAAATCCATCAAAAAGTATTGGTTGCTCCTCAAAACTGATCCCGGTTTGGGAAGTGTAGGAACTAAGGGCCCAATTCATACCTGATAGCTGTTGTGCAATTTCACAGAGCGACCGATTATCGATCAACTGCGCATGCACACAAATCGTAATGCACACGCGCGAGGTCAAACTGCGAAAGAATCCTTTTTTGATAACTAGGCATACTCAAGTTGATTGACAGGAAGCGGAAGTTTGGGGTGGTAACTGGCCATTTTCTGGGAGTGTCAGGAAAAATGCAGGCGTTCCCAAGTGTTTTCAGGGAGGGTGTGTGACGTCCGCTCCAGCCCTGAACAGCCTGTTACTATCGCACTGTAGGAGTAGGTCCTGGGTTATGCACAGACTGGAAAAAAACATTCAATTGTGATTGAGTTGCAAACGGATTTGCAGCTGACTGGCATATGCAGAGCTTTTCGCAAGGCATACACAGACTTGCACAGAACTGGTATTCACTCTGTTTGGGTGGCGACTATTTGATCGCAACCTCTGCAAATTCAGAGAGGAGCAATCAGGACTGAATCGGGCTCTAAGCCACCACAATTGTGTGTCCATCGCTGTCCTAACTTGAATGATCTACTACATGGAACAAATATGCGGTCAGATGACCAAGATTCAGTGGACTGGTTGACGATCGAGAATAGTTTATACCGATGCTTGGGTGTACTACATGTACTACATGTAATAGATATACCACTCTTGGGTGTGCGGTCGCACTTTAATATACGCAAGCCATGGTAAATGTTGTGATGCACGAAGGTGAAGGCCGAGTACATTCAACCACCCAAGGCATATATCAGAGCGTAAGCGCACACCCAAGAGTGGTATATTTATCTTATAAAATGGTCCCTGTTGTGAAAAAATAGTGTTATGTGGAGATAAATAGGATTTAATTACCTACTGGTAAATCCTTTTCTCATAGTCCATAGAGGATGCTGGGGTCCACATTAGTACCATGGGGTATAGACGGGTCCCTTGGGAGCCATGGGCACTTTAAGAGTTTTAGACGGGTCCCTTGGGAGCCATGGGCACTTTAAGAGTTTAATAGTGTGGGCTGGCTCCTCCCTCTATGCCCCTCCAACCAGATTCAGTCTAGAAACTGTGCCCGAGGAGACGGACATACTTAGAGAGAAGGAAATACACAGATAGTGGCGAGATTCACACCAGCTCACACATATAAGGCAAACCAAGCTAACCAGCTTGAACAAGTCAGCAACAGCTGAACAACAGTACTTAACCAAGTAACAATGCAGTATTTAACCAAGTAACAAGGCAGTACTGAACCAAGAAACTACTGCAGGAAACTGAAGCGCTGGGTAGGCGCCCAGCATCCTCTATGCTAGAGGATGCTGGGGTCCACATTAGTACCATGGGGATGTACCAAAGCTCCCAGTACGGGAGGGAGGGCGCGGAGACTCCTGCAGAACTGATTGACCAAACTTTAGGTCCTCAGAGGCCAAAGTATCGAACTTGTAGAACTTAGCAAACGTGTTCGACCCTGACCAAGTAGCCGCTCAGCAAAGTTGTAAAGCCGAGACACCCCGGGCAGCCGCCCAGGAAGAACCCACCTTACGAGTAGAGTGGGCCTTAACAGGTGTAGGACACGGCAATCCTGCCGTAGAATGCGCATGCTGGATAGTGAACCTGATCCAGCGAGAAATCGTCTGCTTAGAAACAGGCCAACCAACCTTGTTGGGCTCATAAAGGACAAAAAGAGCATCCGACTTTCTGTGACGTGCAGTCCTCTTCACATAGCTCTGCAAAGTCCTCACAACATCCAAGGACTTTGAGGTAACTGAGGAGTCAGTAGCCACTGGTACCACAATAGGTTGGTTGATATGAAAA